>NC_045426.1:70122506-70747506 GCF_902635505.1 Sarcophilus harrisii
ATAAATAAATCTTTCCCCCTATTTCCCACCCCAAATCTTTCATTTTACACAAATATCACTGAATCTTCGAACCTCAGATATCATGAAATTAAACTTTTAGTTGAATACAAAACCTGTCTATAGCATCTATGAGAATAGCATTAGCATCTGCTTGAAAATATTCCCACCACTAAAATATTCTTTTCACTTTTAGACAGGAAATACCTTTTCTTCTCTTCATCATCTCTCTACCATATCCACTCAACTACTCCCAGTTTGGGGAGTCTTTTGGGTCAAGAAAAACAAGTCTCATCTATTCTACTTAACATTTCAAATACCTGACAACATCTAACATGTCTTCTCTAAATCTGCACTTAAATGTTTTCAGTTTTTTTTTTTAATTTGGCCCTAATATGATGATTTCTAATCTTCCACACACTAGCATTTGGATGTTTGCCTATTGTTCATGGAATAATTACCTTTTCACTTTTTTACAACACAAAATCCCTCTTTCTATTTAATTGTGGCTCATTGAAGCCTCCATACTGATTTCCTCCAGGATTAGCCCTCCTTATTTCAAATCTCCCAATAAAATGCATGACATAATCTTTTCTTTCCCTTCTCATTTTGATTTCCATTCTGGGTTAAATATGTAGTACTGAAGTTCAGGGATCATTGGGAACATTATTGTAACCTGAGACACAGAGTGGTAGCAAAAGAAGTTTTATTACAACAATAGAAAAGATTAATGGATGGAAGTTTAGTCTTCGAAAAATAAGAAGAGTAATATTGCTCTGTAGCAGCCTACAGAAGCTGCACTGGGAAGTGCTCAGAATCACAAGTATGATGTAGGTAGAAGCTACCTTGACCTAGGCTAGAGCAGTACTTTTAATGTGAAATGGAGTACTTTGTCTCACCACTTGGGACATGTAAAGCACGTGTCACCTAATGGTTTAATACTTATGTCATACAAAACATATTAGGACAAATAAAAATATTTTTCTGATGAGGAGATTCAGATAGAAGCCACTGAATATCTGTAACTAAGAGATGGCCTTGGTTTACCTTGTCTTCCCATAAAGAAGGTCCTCTAAAGAATATCCTATCAACTATATCATACAATCTTTATAATGGGTTTACATCTTTTCAGTTGGTTTAACATTAATATGTTACCTAACCTTTTAGAGTTTCCTTATCTGAAAAACTCATGTCTTACTTTAAAATTCTTATATGTGAGTAAATAAAGCTCTTTCCATTATATAATAATAAGCAACCACTTATTAAACACTTACTGTGTTAAGGGTTGAAGTTATAAGAATCAAAAAATGGAAGTCCTCTCATTCTAAAAGGAAAGCCTTTTCTTTTTATTATATTCATTTGGGGAAGAGTCAATCAGTTACGGGTAATTCTAAATAAGGAAAATTTCACCACTGATGGAGATCTGTAACTTACTTTAAGTCTTTTTTTTTTTTAATTTAATAGCCTTTTATTTACAGGTTATATGCATGGGTAACTTTACAGTGTTAACAATTGCCAAACCTCTTGTTCCAATTTTTCACCTCTTACCTCCCACCCCCTCCCCCAGATGGCAGGATGACCAGTAGATGTTAAATACATTAAAATATAAATTAGATACACAATAAGCATACATGACCAAAAGGCCATTTTGCTGTTTAAAAAGAATCAGACTCTGAAATATTGTACAATTAGCTTGTGAAGGAAATCAAAAATGCAGGTGGGCATAAATATAGGGATTGGGAATTCAATGTAATGGTTTTTAGTCATCTCCCAGAGTTCTTTCTCTGGGCGTAGCTGGTTCAGTTCATTACTGCTCCATTGGAAATGATTTGGTTGATCTCGTTGTTGAGGGTGGCCAGGTCCATCAGAACTGGTCATCATATAGTATTGTTGTTGAAGTATATAATGATCTCCTGGTCCTACTCATTTCACTCAGCATCAGTTCCTGTAAATCTCTCCAGGCTTTTCTGAAATCATCCTGTTGGTCATTTCTTACAGAACAGTAATATTCCATAATATTCATTATACCACAATTTATTCAGCCATTCTCCAATTGAGGGACATCCATTCAGTTTCCAGTTTCTAGCCACTACAAAAATGGCTGCCACAAACATTCGTGCACATACAGGTCCCTTTCCCTTCTTTATAATTTCTTTGGGATATAAGCCCAGTAGTAATACTGCTGGATCAAAGGGTATGCACAGTTTGATAACTTTTTTTTTTAATTTAATAGCCTTTTATTTACAGGATATATGCATGGGAAACTTTACAGCATTAACAATTGCCAAACCTCTTGTTCCAATTTTTCACCTCTTTCCCCCCCACCCCCTCCCCTAGATGGCAGGATGACCAGTAGATGTTAAATATATTAAAATATAAATTAGATACACAATAAGTATACATGACCAAAATATTATTTTGCTGTACAAAAAGAATCAGACTCTGAAATATTGTACAATTAGCTTGTGAAGGAAATCAAAAATGCAGGTGTGCATAAATATAGGGATTGGGAATTCAATGTAATGGTTTTTAGTCATCTCCCAGAGTTCTTTTTCTGGGCATAGCTGGTTCAATTCATTACTGCTCCATTGGAAATGATTTGGTTGAACTTGTTGCTGAGGATGGCCTGGTCCATCAGAACTGGTCATCATATAGTATTGTTGTTGAAGTATATAATGATCTCCTGGTCCTGCTCATTTCACTCAGCATCAGTTCGTGTAAGTCTCTCCAGGCCTTTCTGAAATCATCCTGTTGGTCATTTCTTACAGAACAGTAATATTCCATAATTTTCATATACCACAATTTATTCAGCCATTCTCCAACTGATGGACATCCATTCAGTTTCCAGTTTCTAGCCACTACAAAAAGGGCTGCCACACACATTCGTGCACATACAGGTCCCTTTCCCTTCTTTATAATCTCTTTGGGATATAATCCCAGTAGTAACACTGCTGGATCAAAGGGTATGCACAGTTTGATAACTTTTTGAGCATAGTTCCAAACTACTCTCCAAAATGGTTGGATTCATTCACAACTCCACCAATGCATCAATGTCCCAGTTTTCCCGTATCCCCTCCAACAATCATCATTATTTTTTCCTATCATCTTAGCCAATCTGACAGGTGTGTAGTGGTATCTTAGAGTTGTCTTAATTTGCATTTATCTGATTAATAATGACTTGGAGCATCTTTTCATATGACTAAAAATAGTTTCAATTTCTTCATCTGAGAATTGTCTGTTCATATCCTTTGACCATTTTTCAATTGGAGAATGGCTTAATTTTTTATAAATTAGAGTTAATTCTCTATATATTTTGGAAATGAGGCCTTATCAGAACCTTTGACTGTAAAAATATTTTCCCAGTTTATTGTTTCCCTTCTAATCTTGTCTGCATTAGTTTTGTTTGTACAAAAACTTTTCAGTTTGGTATAATCGAAATTTTCTATTTTGTGATCAGTAATGATCTCTAGTTCTGCTTTGGTCATAAAGTCCTTCCCCTTCCACAGGTCTGAGAGGTAAACTATCCTGTGTTCCTCTAATTTACTAATAATTTCATTCTTTATGCCTAGGTCATGAACACATTTTGACCTTATCTTGGTGTACAGTGTTAAGTGTGGATCAATACCTAGTTTCTGCCATATTAGTTTCCAATTTTCCCAGCAATTTTTATCAGACAGTAAGCTCTTATCCCAAAAGCTGGGGTCTTTGGGTTTGTCAAAGACTAGGTTGCTATATTTGTTGACTATTTTATCCCTTGAACCTAACTTATTCCACTGATAAACTAATCTATTCCTTAGCCAATACCAAATTGTTTTGGTAACTGCTGCTCTATAATATAATTTTAGATCTGGTACAGCTAAGCCACCTTCATTTGATTTTCTTTTCATTAATTCCCTTGAAATTCTTGACCTTTTGCCCCTCCATATGAATTTTGTTGTTATTTTTTCTAGGTAATTAAAATAGTTTTTTTGGAGTCTGATTGGTATAGCGCTAAATAAATAGATTAGTTTAGGTAATATTGTCATCTTTATTATATTTGCTCGCCCTATCCAAGAGCATTTAATATTTTTCCAATTGGTTAGATCAGACTTAATTTGTGTGAAAAGTGGTCTGTAATTTTGCTCATAAAGTTTCTGATTTTCCCTTGGCAGATAGATTCCTAAATATTTTATATTATTAGTAGTTACTTTAAATGGAATTTCTCTTTGTAACTCTGACTGTTGGATTTTGTTAGTGATATATAAGAATGCTTATGACTTATGTGGGTTTATTTTATAACCAGCAACTTTGCTAAAGTTGTGGATTATTTCTAATAACTTTTTAGTAGAATCTCTGGGGTTCTCTAAATATACCATCATGTCATCGGCAAAGAGTGATCATTTGGTTTCCTCATTGCCTATTCTTATTCCTTTAATCTCTTTCTCAGCTCTTATTGCCAAAGGTAGCGTTTCTAATACAATATTAAATAGTAACGATGATAGTGGGCAACCTTGTTTCACTCCAGATCTTATTGGGAACGGTTGCAGTTTGTCTCCATTACATATGTTGCTTACTGATGGTTTTAAATAGATGCTGCTGATTATTTTAAGGAAAAGTCCATTTATTCCTATACTCTCAAGTGTTTTTAATAGGAATGGATGTTGGATTTTATCAAATGCTTTTTCTGCATCTATTGAGATGATCATATGGTTTTGTTAATTTGGTTGTTAATATGGCCAATTATATTGATAGTTTTCCTAATATCGAACCAGCCCTGCATTCCTGGTATAAATCCTACTTGATCATAGTGTTTTATCCTGGAGATGATTTTCTGTAGTCTTTTTGCTAATATCATATTTAAGATTTTAGCATCAATATTCATTAGGGAGATTGGTCTATAATTTTCTTTCTCTGTTTTCAACCTACCTGGTTTAGGTATCAGGACCATGTCTGTGTCATAGAAGGAATTTGGTAGGACTCCTTCATTCCCTATTTTATCACATAATTTATATAGCATTGGGGCCAATTGTTCTTTAAATGTTTGGTAAAATTCGCATATAAATCCATCTGGTCCTTGGGATTTTTTCTTAGGGAGTTGTTTAATTGCCTGTTCTGTTTCTTTTTTCTGAAATGGGACTATTCAAGCAATTTACTTCCTCCTCTGTTAGTCTGGGAAGTCTATATTTTTGGAGGTGGTCATCCATTTCACTTAGGTTATCAAATTTATTGGCATAAAGTTGAGCAAAATAACTCCTTATTATTTCTCTAATTTCCTCTTCATTGGTGGAAAGTTCTCCCTTTTCATTTTTAAGACTACTAATTTCATTTTCCTCCCTCCTTTTTCTAATCAGATTTACCAAAGGCTTATCTATTTTATTGGCTTTTTCATAGAACCAACTCTTAGTTTTATTAATTAGTTCAATAGTTTTTTTACTTTCAATATTTTTAATTTCTCCTTTTAATTTTAGAATTTCAATTTAGTATTTGATTGGGGTTTTTTAATTTGGTCTTTTTTTAGTTGCAAGCCCAATTCATTAATCTTTTCTTTCTCTGTTTTATTTAAGTAAGCCTCTAGGGATATAAAATTCCCTCTTATTACCGCTTTGGCTGCATCCCATAAATTTTGGTATGACGTCTCATCATTGTCATTATCTTGGGTGAAATTATTAATTGTATCTATAATTTGCTGCTTCACCCAATCATTCTTTAAGATGAGATTGTTTAGTTTCCAATTACTTTTTGGTCTATTTCCCCCTAACTTTTTTTTGAATGTCGTTTTTATTGCATCATGATCTGAAAAGAAAGCATTTACTATTTCTGCTTTCTTGCATTTAATTTTGAGGTCTTTATGTCCTAATATATGGTCAATTTTTGAATAGGTTCCATGAACTGCTGAAAAGAAAGTAAATTCCTTTCTATCTTCATTCAATTTACTCCAAAGATCTAACATACCTAATTTTTCTAATATTTTATTTACTTCTTTAATTTCTTTCTTATTTGTTTTGTGGTTTGATTTGTCTAATTCTGAGAGTGCAAGGTTGAGATCTCCCACTATTACAGTTTTGTTGTCTATTTCTTCTTGCAACTCTCTTAACTTCTCCTTTAGGAAGTTGGATGCCATACCACTTGGTGCATATATTTTTAATATTGATAGCACTTTGTTGTTTATGCTGCCCTTTAGCAGGATGTAGTTACCTTCCTTATCTCTTTTAATTAGATCAATTTTTGCTTTTGCTTGATCTGAGATAAGGATGGCTACCCCTCCTTTTTTGACTTCACCTGAAGCATATACTTTAAGTCTTAATAGGCCAAGTGACTTGACCTTGAACATATAGCCTATATGTGTTAAAAAAGGAATTGACCTTAGCTATTCCTGACTCTAAAATAATATTTGGAATATTACAAATCATTGAAGTGACTTTAATATCTTAATGAAAATAATGAACAAAAAAAGTTATCGTTCAGGCAGCTGGGTGGCTCAGTGGATAGAGTGATAGGCCTTGAGTTAGAAAGACCTGATTTCAAATCTGGTCTCAAATACGTTATTCTTATCATAAATATTGAAAAAAGGTGTTTTTTCATTAGGAACAAGTTAAAATAGATGAATAGAAGAAAATTAATGTAATTTCTAACTCTGAGATCTTGTGATACTATTATTCATTTTCTTTACAAACCTTCAAATAAATACCCCAAAGCAATAGCATTAAGGGTTTCCTAAAATTCATATAATGGTAAATGCAATAGAAAATCATTGGGGGCAGGTCAGAGACAAGATGACAGAGAGGAGACATGTCTTTTTCTAAGCTCTCCGTGATCCTCACACAAACAGCAAACCCAGCCTCTGAACTGGTTTTTGTAGTGACAGAACCCATAAATATTAAGAGTATAACAAATTACCAGCAGAAGATAATTTTGAAGATTTCCAGAAAAAGTCTGTTTCAATTAGGCATGAGCAAGCAGGCCAAGTACAGGCTTTGACTATAGACAGCATACACTCCTGGTGTGGTGTGGGAGACCTGTGCCAGAGAATCTACAAGGAGTCTATTTTGTGTTGTCTACTGTGCCCAGGTTGCAAGCCAGTAGACCAGCAGAGAAGTTATAAAACATCCAACACAAACATAAAAGGCAAATAGTGAACCAATAAATGCCAGAATTTCACAGGACCTAGTCATACTCACACAGAACTGGCTGTCAGTAAACACTGACCCAGCGCAGCCCTTGATGCTTGTAGAAGAAGCTTGGACAATCTCCTCCTTGCCCTAAAAGCAGACATTAACTTAAAAAAAATTAGCAAAAAAGCAAAAATGAGCCTTGATCATAGATAGTTTTTATAATGAAAGAGAAGAACAGATTTCAAACTCTGAGGTCACTAAAATGAGATCATGTCCAGATGAGGTCCCAAAGAGTGATATAAATAGGTTCCCATTGCACAAGACTCTCTAGGAAGAAATTAAAAAGGATCTTAAAAGAGAGCTAGAAGAAAAATAGGGAAAGGAAATGAGAATTTTGCAAGATGGTTTGGAAAAAGAAATGCAGAAATTATCTGAAGAAAATTTATATAATAGATTTAGTAAAATGGGAAAAGCATATAACTCCTTCCAACATAAATTTGACAAAATGAAAAAAAATAAAACAATTCACCTGAAAAAGTTTGTGAAATCGAAAAAGAAAAAAAAAACTTCTTAAAAGGCAAAATTTGTGAAATGTAAAACAATCCATCATCTCATTTAAAAATTCAATTGGCAAAATACAAAAAGAACTAAAAAAGGTAAGTGAAGAAAATAATTCACTAAAAATCAGAACTGAATAAATGGAAATGAATGACTCAATGAGACATCAAGATTCAAGCAAGCAAAACCAAAAAAAAAATTTAAATAGAGGAAAATATGAAATATCTGCTTTGGAAAACAATTGACCTGGAAAATGTATCTAGGAGAGACAATCTATGAATGATTGGACTTCCTGAAAACCATGATTTAAAAAAGAGTGGGGGAGGGGGCAGGGAGGCAAAGCCAAGATAGTGGAGAGCAGACAAGACTTTTTGTGACCTCCTCTGACCTTCTCTAAAACCAACAGTAGAGTAAGCCTCTGAACACATTTTGGAGTCAAAGAACCCACAAATATTTGGAGTACAAGACATTTCTAATACAAGATACCTTAAAAGGACTATATAACAGGTGTATTTCAAATGGGCAGGAAAACAGTCTGCCTGAGGCCAGACCACAGCACAGAGAGACCAGAGCAAGGAATTGAAGTTGGGAGTTAGAGTGGTGCAGCTTCCATGCACCTGGGAATCTTCTGTGAGTCTCTTGGGCAACTCTATCCTGGTTGCAAGCAGGTGGTTTGACAGATTTGCTACAAAAGGCAAATTGTAAACCATTGAGCATGGAAGAACATGGGACCTATTCACAATTACCCAGCACAGGATGCCCCAGGGCAAACTAAAACAGCTGTCACTCCTTTGCAGACCTCAAGCCTTAAAAAAATGAGCAAAAAAAAACAAAAAGAATTCTCAACATAGCTTTTACAGAGAGAGAGAAGAACAGATCTGAAATCCTGAGGTTCCTAAAGGCAAATCAACTCCAGATGAAGCCCTAAAGGGAGATATGAGCTCGTACCTATTTCTTTAATAGGGTTTCACAAGGCTTTCTTGGAAGATTTCATAATGGACATTAAAAGAGAGTTAGAAAAAATGAGGATAAGAAATGAGATCTTTGCAAGAAGGGATGGGGAAAGCACATAACTCCCTACAAAACAGATTTGATGAAATGGGAAAAGCATATAACTGCTTAATAGATGTAAAAAAGATACCAATTTATTGAAAAAAATATGAAATGGAAAAAAATGCAATGAACAAAACAATTTGATTGGCCAAATACAAAAGAAGCTAAAAAGAAGTAACTGAAGAAAATAATACACTAAACATTAGAACTAAACAAATGGAAGTGAATGACTCAATAAGACTTCATGAGTCAGTCAAACTAAAACTAAAACTAAAAATAGAAGAAAATATGAAATACCTCCTAGGAAAAACAACTCATCTGGAAAATAGATTTAGGAGAAACAATCTAAGAAATATTGGACTTCTAAAAGCCCTGACAATTTCTAGGTCTTACAGAAAATCATAAAGAAAAACTGCCCTGATGCCTTAGAATTGAAGGTAAAATAACCATTAAAAGAATTCACTAATCACCTCTTGAAAGAGACTTCATATTAAAACCCCAAGGAATACTGTAGCTAAATTTCAGAACTATCAGACCAAGTAAAAGTTATCACAAATAGCCAGGAAGAAACAATTTAAATACTGAAGAGTTATAGTTAGGATTACCCAAGACCTAGCAGCTTTTACATTAAAGGATAGAAGGGTCTGGAATTAGATATTCTGAAAGGCAAAGGAACTTTGATTACAACCAAGTATAAGCTATCCAGATAAAATTAACATTATCTTTCATGGAAGAAGATGAACATTCAATGATATATATAAAATTCATCTATTTCTGAAGAAAAGACCACTACTGAACCAAAAATTTATCTCCAAACACAGAACTCAAGAGAACCATAAAAAGGTAAAAAGGAAAGAATTCTTAAAACTATATTTCTATTATGGGTACACTTAGAGAGTGTGGATCTTCCATTTTTTGTTATTATAATATGAAAAAAAAAAACGAGGTGTAAAAGGGATCATACGGGAAAAAGAGAAAAGAGGCAAAATAAGGGAAATAACATCTCATGAAGAGGCAAGGAAGATCTATTATAATTGAGGGAAAGAAAAGAAAGGGATGAACATTGTGTTAATCTTACTCTCATCATATTTGGCTCAAAGAGAAAATTTCAGACACAAGAAACTTGTGTCACCTTATAAGGAAGTAGAGGGAAAGGAAAAAAGAAAGAGAAAGACTAATAGAAGGAAAAAAACAGAAATATTAGGGGAAAGGAATGAAAAGGGGGGAAGGGCTCTGAAGGGGGAGGACTATTTTGGTAAGGTGGTGATCAGAAGAATGCTGGGGAGTAGGAAAGGAGGAAAGAGAAAAGCATGACTTAGGGTAATTAAGATGGAAAGAAACACAGAATTGGTTATTTTAACTGTGAATGTAAATGGGATGCAATCTCCTATATAAAGGGCTGAAGCAGAATCTATTATGCTTCAGGTAAAATTTTTTTTAAAAAAGTAGGGGTAGCAATCCTGATCTCACATCAAGTAAAAGCAAAGATAGGTTTAATTAAAAGAGGTAAGACAGGAAAGTTATGTTTTGCTAACGAGTACCATAAATAATGGAACCATAGTGGTAAGGGCATGTGAATTCCTAGAGGAGAAGTTAGTTATGAGAAAAGCAAGAAGAAATAGAAAGCAAAACTATATTAGTGGGGGATCTCAACCTGACTCTCTCAGAACTAGATAAATCAAATCACAAAATAAATAATAAAGACATTTAAGGAGGTAAACAGAATGTTTAAAAAAAAAAAACCTTAGGTATGATAGATCTTTGGAGAAAATTTAATGGCGATAGAAAGGAGTTTACTTTTTTCTCAGCTGTGCATGGAACATACACAAAAAATGACCATGTGTTAGTGCATAAAAACCTCAAAAAACAAATGTAGAAAGGAAGGAATAGTAAATGCATTTTTTCACATCATGATGCAATAAATATCACATGCATTATAACGCTAGGAGAAAATAGACCAAGAATTAATTAGAATTTAAATAATCTAATCCTAAAGAATGAATCGGTGAAACAACAAATCATAGACACAATCAATAACTTCATCCAAGAGAATGACAATAATAAGATAACATACCAGAATTTGTGGGATGTAGTCAGAGCAAAGGAATTTTATGTCTACCTGTTTACTTGCATAAAATAAAGAAAGAGAAGATCAATGAATTGGGCTTACAACTAAAAAGCTAGAAAAAGAAAAAAATTTAAAACATCAATTAAATACCAAATTACCAATATTTCAAATTCTGAGAATGAAAGGGAAGATTAATAAAATTTAAAATAAGAAAACTATTGAATTAATAAATAAAACTGAGTTGGTTTTATGAAAAAAAAACAAGATAGAAAAACCTTTAGTTAATTTGATTAGAAAAAGGAAAGATGAAAATCAAACTGTTAGTCAAAAAATGAAAAGGGAGAACTTTTTACCAATGAAGAAGAAATTAGAACAACTATATATCAGTAAATTTGATAATATAAATGAAATGGAGGGGTACCTTCAAAAATATAGATTTTCCAGATCAACAGAAGAGGAAATAAATTACTTCAATAGTCACATTGTAGAAAAAGAAATAGACCCAGCTATTAATCAACTCCCTAAGAAAAAATCTCCAGGACCCAATGGATTTACATATGAATGCTACCAAACATTTAAAGAACAATTAAATCAAATACTTATTTGAAAAAATAGGGAAATAAAGGCTCCTACCAAATTCCTTTTATGAAACACATGGTACTGATACCTAAACTAGGTAGAATGAAAACAGAGAAAGAAAATTATATACCAATTTCCCTAATGAATATTGATGCAAAAAAATTAAATTAAATATTAGCAAAGAGATTTCAGAAAGTCATCACCAGGATAATAGTCTATAACTAAGTAGGATTTATACCAGGAAAGCAGGGCATGTTCAATAATAGAAAAACTATTAGCATAATTGAACTATATTAATAAACAAACTAACAAAAACCATATGATTATCTCAATAGATGAAGAAATAGCAAGTGATAAAACCCAAAATCAATTCCTATTAAGAACACTGGAGAGTATAAGAATGAATGGATTTTTCCTTTAAAAATGATCAGTAGTATCTATTAAAACCCTTAGCAAGCATCATATGTAATGGGGACAAACTAGAACCATTCCCAATAAGCTCTGGAGTGAAATAACGTTGCCCACTATCACCATTACTATTCAATATTGCATTAGAAATGCTAGCTTTGGCAATAAGGGAAGAAAAAGAGATTAAAGGAATTACAGTAGGTAATGAGGAAACCAAATTATCACTCTTTGCAGATGATTTGATGATATACTTAGAGAACCCTAGAGAATCAACTAAAAAACTACTAGAAACAATCCATAACTTTAGCAAAGTTACAGGATACAAAATAAATCCACAGAAATCATCAGCAATTTTATATATTACTAACAAACTCCAGCAGCAAGAGATTCAAAAAAAATTCCATTTAAAATAACTATTGATAATATAAAATATTTGGAGTCTACCTGCCAAGGCAAAGTCAAGAACTATATGAACAAATCACTTTCTACACGAATAAAGTCATATCTAAATAACTGGAAAAATATCAAGTGCTCTTGGCTAAACTGAGAGAATATTTTTAAAAAATACAATACTACTTAGATTGATCTACTTATTTGGTGTTACACCAATCAAACTTCCAAGATATTATTTTACATATCTACATAAAATAATAGCAGAGTTCATCTGGAAGAACAAAAACTTAAGAATTTTAAGGGAATTAATTTTAAAAATGCAAATGAAGGTGGCCTAGCTGTACCAGATCTACAACTATATTATAAAGCAGCAGTCATCAAAACCATTTGGTATGGGCTAAGAAATAGAGTAGTCGATCAGTGAAATAGGTTAGGTTCACAGGACAAAATAGTTAATGACTATAGTAATCTAGTGTTTGCCAAATCCAAAGCTTTGGAAATAAGGACTCACTATTGGATAAAAACTGCTGGGAAAATTGCAAAGTGGTATGGCAGAAACTAGGCATTGACCCACACCTAATACCACATACCAAGATAAAGTCAAAATGGGTTTATAATCTAGACACACAGAGTGATTTTTTTTTTTTTTTTAAATTTTTAATAACTTTTTATTTACAAATTATATGCATGGGTAATTTATAGCATTGACAATTGCCAAAACTTTTGTTCCAATTTTTTCCCTCCTTTCCCCTCCCCTATATGGTAGGATGACCAATACATGTTAAATATATTAAAGTATATATTAAATACAAAATAAGTATACATGTCCAAACCATTATTTTGCTGTACAAAAAAAATCAGACTCTGAAATATTGTACAATTAGCCTGTGAAGGAAATCAAAAAAATGCAGGCGGGCAAAAATATAGGGATTGGGAATTCAATGTAATGGTTCTTAGTCATCTCCCAGAGTTCTTTCACTGGGTGTAGCTGGTTCAGTTCATTACTGCTCCATTAGAATTGATTTGGTTCATCTAATTGCAGAAGATGGCCAGGTCCATCAGAATTGATCATTATATAGTATTGTTGTTGAGGTATATAATGATTTCCTGATCCTGCTCATTTCACTCAGCATCAGTTCATGTAAGTCTCTCCAGGCCTTGCTGAAATCATCCTGTTGGTCATTTCTTACCGAACAATAATATTCCATAATATTCATATACCACAATTTATTCAGCTATTCTCCAATTGATGGGCATCTACTCAGTTTCCAGTTTCTGGCCACTAAAAAGAGGGCTGCCACAAACATTCTTGCACATACAGGTCCCTTTCCCTTCTTTAAAATCTCTTTGGGATATAAGCCCAGTAGTAACAAAGGGTCAAAGGGTATACACATTTGATAATTTTTTAAGCATAGTTCCAAATTGCTCTCCAGAATGATTGGATGTTGGAGTGATAATTTGATTTCCTCATTACTTACTCTAATTCCTTTAATCTCTTTTTCAACTCTTATTGCCACAGCTAGCATTTCTAATACAATATTGAATATTAATGTTGATAGTGAACAACCTTGTTTCACTCCTGATCTTATTGGGAATGATTGCAGTTTGTCCCCATTACATATGATGCTTACTGATGATTTTAAATAGATGGTACTAATTATTTTAAGGAAAAGTCCATTTATTCCTATACTTTCAAGTGTTTTTAATAGGAATGGATGTTCGATTTTATCAAATGTCTTTTCTGCATCTATTGAGATGACATATGGTTTTTGTTAATTTGGTTATTAATATGGCCAATTATACTGATAGTTTTCCTAATATTGGACCAGCCCTGCATTCCTGGTATAAATCCTACTTGATCATAACATATTATCCTGGGGATGAATTTCTGTAGTCTTTTTGCTAATATCTTATTTAAGATTTTAGCATCAATATTCATTAGGGAAATTGATCTGTAATTTTCTTTCTCTGTTTTCAACCTACCTGGTTTAAATATCAGTACCACGTCTGTGTCATAAAAGGAATTTGGTAGGACTCCTTCATTCCCTATTTTATCAAATAATTTATATAGAATTGGGGCTAATTGTTCTTTAAATGTTTGGTAGAATTCACATGTAAATCCATCTGGTCCTGGGGATTTTTTCTTAGGGAGTTGATTAATAGCTTGTTCTATTTCTTTTTCAGAAATGGCACTATTTAAGCAATTTACTTCCTCCTCTGTTAATCTGAGAAGCCTATATTTTTGGAGGTAGTCATCCATTTCACTTAGGTTACCAAATTTATTGGCATAAAGTTGGGCAAAATAATTCCTTATTATTTCTCTAATTTTTCTTCATTGATGGAAAGTTCTACCTCTTCATTTTTAAGACTACTAATTTGATTTTTCTTCTCTCCTTTTTCCAATCAGATTTACCAAAGGTTTATCAATTTTATTGTTTTTTTTATTCATTAGTTTTATTTATTAATTCAATAGTTTTTTTACTTTCAATATTATTAATTTCTCCTTTTAATTTTAGAATTTCAAATTTAGTATTTGATTGGGGATTTTTAATTTGCTCTTTCTCTAGCTTTTTAAGTTGCAAGCCCAATTCATTGATCTTCTCTTTCTCTATTTTATTCAAGTAAGCCTCTAAGGATATAAAATTTCCTCTTATTTCCGCTTTGGCTGCATCCCACAGATTTTGGTATGATGTCTCATCGTTGCCATTATCTTGAATAAAATTGTTAATTGTATCTATAATTTGCTGTTTTACCCAATCATTCTTTAAAATGAGATTATTTAGTTTCCAATTACTTTTTGGTCTATTTACCCCTAACTTTTTGTTGAATGTAGTTTTTATTGCATTGTGATCTGAAAAGAAAGCATTTACTATTTCTGCCTTCCTGCATTTAATTTTGAGGTCTTTATGTCCTAATATATGGTCAATTTTTGTATAGGTTCCATGGACTGCTGAGAAGAAATATATTCCTTTCTGTCTCCATTCAGTTTTCTCCAAATATCTATCATACCAAATTTTTCTAATATTCTATTTACCTCTTTAATTTCTTTCTTATTTGTTTTGTCATTTGATTTATCTAATTCTGAGTGCAAGGTTGACATCTCCCACTATTACAGTTTTGCTGTCTATTTCTTCTTGCAACTCTCTTAACTTCTTCTTTAGGAAGTTAGATGCTATACCACTTGGTGTATATATGTTTAGTATTGGTATTGCTTCATTGCCTATGCTACCCTTTAGCAAGATATAGTTACCTTCCTTATCTCTTTTAATTAGATCAATTTTTGCTTTTGCTTGATCTGAGATAAGGATGGCTACCCCTGCTTTTTTGATTTCACCTGAACCATAATAGATTCTGTTCTAGCCTTTTATCTTTACTCTGTATGCATCTCCCTGCTTTAAATGTGTTTCCTGTAAACAACATATAATAGGGTTCTGACTTTTGATTCAGTCTGCTATCCCATCCACTTAATGGAAGAGTTCATCCCATTCACATTTACAGTTAAAATGATTAATTCTCTATTTCCTGCCATCTTATTATCCCCAGATTATGTTTTTCTTTTACTTGGCTCCCCAACCCTCTTTCCCAGTTTTGAATTTATGTGCCCCACTTGTATCACACTGCTCACCCTCTTTAGCATCCCTCCCTCCCCACTTTGAGTCTCTTCCCCTTTCTTGTACCCTTCCCTTATTACTCTTTTCCCTTTCCCTTTTCCTCTCCCCCTTTTTAATGAGGTGAGAGATTTTCTGTAAAACAAGTATGTCAATTATTTTTTCTTTAAGCCAACTCTGATGAGAGTAAGATTCACACAATGTTCCTCCCCCTTTCTAAATTCCCTCAGATATGATGTTTCCTTTGCCTCTTCATGTGATGTAGTTTCCTTCTTTTTATCCCCCTTTTCTGACATTATCCCTTTTCCATTTCTACTTCCCTTATTTATGTTATATATCAGTAAAATCAAATTATACATGTAGTGTTTTTGTATATCCACAACGGAAATACAATTCTCAAGAGTTCCTTTTACCTTTTCTGCTTCTCTTGAGTTCTATGGTTGGAGATCAAATTTTTTGTTTAGTTCTGGTTTTTTCCTTAGAAACAAATGGAATTCGTCTGTTTCATTAAATGACCATCTACTTCCCTGGAAGAAAATGTTCTGGGTTGTTTATTCTTGGCTGCATTCCAAGTTCAAAGAGCGATATTTTAAACACATTAGAAGAACATAGGATAGTTTACCTGTCAGATCTGTGGAAGAAGAAGGAATGTGTGATCAAAGAAAGACTGGAGATCATTATTGATCATAAAATAGATAATTTTGATTTTATTACGTTAAAAAAGATTTTGTATTGGGTCAGCTTGGTGGTGCAGTGGATAAAGCAATAACCCAGAAATCAAGACCACCTGAGTTGAAATCTGGTCTCAGATACTAAACACTTCTAGCATTGTTACTCTGGGGAAGTCACTTAATCCCAATAACCTCAGGGGGAAAAAGTTTTTGTACAAATAAAATTAATGCAGACAAGATTAGAAGAGAAAAAAGTAAACTAGGAAAACATTTTTACATTCAAAGGTATTGATAAAGACCTCACGTCTAAAATATGTAGAGAATTGATTCAAATTTAAAAGAATTCAAGCCATTCCCCAGTTGATAAATCATCAGAGGTTATGAACAGACAATTTTCAGATGAAGAAATTGAAACCATTTCTAGTCATGTAAAAAGGTGTTCCAGATCCCTATTGATCAGAGAAATGCAAATTGACACAACTCTGAGATAAAACTACACACCTCTTTTATTAGCCAAGATGATAAGAAAAGATAATGATGAATGTTGGGGGAGATGTTGGAATACTGGAATACTAATATATTTTTGGTGGAATTGTGAATGTATCCAACTATTCTCAAGAGCAATTTGGAACTATGCTGAAAGAGTAATCAAACTTTGATCCTGCAATATTATTACTGGGCTTATATCCCAAGGAAACCTTAAAGGAGGGAAAGAGATTCACAAGAAAAAAATGTTTTTGGCAGCCCTTTTTGTAGTGGCAAGAAACTGGAAACTGAGTGGATGCTCTTCAATTGGAGAATGGCTGAATAAGTTATGGCATATAAATGTTATTATTGTTCTGTAAGAAACAATAAGCAGGATGATTTTAGGGAGGTCTGGAGACACTAACATGAACTGATGCTAAATGAAATGAGCAGAACCAGGAGATCATTACACACAGCAACAACATTATACAATGATCAATTCAGATGAAAGTGGCTCTCTTCAACAATGAGATGATTTAGACCACTTCCAATAATCTTGTGATGAAGAGAGCCATCTACACCCAGAGTGAGGACTGTGGGAATTGAGTGTGGTTCACAACATAGCATTTTCACTCTTTTTTATCATTTGCTTGCATTTTATTTTCTTTCTCATTTTTCCAGTTAGATTTGATTTTTCTTGGATAGCAAGATAATTGTATAAATAAGTGTGCATGTATTGAATTTAACAAATATTTCTACCACGTTTAACATATATTGGACTACTTGACATCTAGGAGAAGGGGTGGAGGAAGGAGGGAAAATTAGAACAAAAGGTTTTGCAAGAGTTAATGCTGAAGAATTATCCATGCATCTGTTTTTAAAAATAAAAACCTTCAATAAAAAAAAGAAAAGAAAATCATTGAGGGAAGGAAGAAGGATAATGATGGCCAAAGCAAAAAGTTATGTGGTAAGAAATCTTGTCAATTTCACAAGTTTCCTACTTCATCTGTACTGCTTACATGCACTATCTTCCTCCTCTCAAGAAATAGGGACTACATTGGAGCCAAGATAGTGGAGAGGACATATGCTTCTTTCTGAGTTCTCCTACTCTCCTATGAAATTCAACCTTTGAAATAGTGCTATTCACAAATATTGGGAGTGCAGCAAATTACCAACAAAAGATAATTTCAAAGATCACCAGAAAAGGTCTGTTTTGATTGGTTGTGGGCACAGGAGGAGGCCAAGCACAGACGTGGAGGCCACTGCACACAACTGACCAGGCAAATAGATCTAGGAGAGATAATCTAAGGATTATTGGACTCCCTGAAAATCATGATTAAAAAAAAAGAGTCTAGACACTCTTTTTCAGGAAATCATCAAAGAGAACTTCCCAGATATCATAGAATCAAAAGGTCAAATAGCCATTGAAAGAATTTATTGAACACCTACTGAAATAGACCCCAAAATTAAATCTCTGAGGAATATTGTGGCTAAATTTTAAGACTATCAGACCAAGGAAAAAATATTACAAGCAGCCAGAAAAAAATTCAAATACCTAGGAGCCACAATAAGGATCACTCAGGATCTAGCAGCTTCCACATTAAAGGATCAAAGGGCCTGGAATCTGATATTCCTAAAGGTAAAGGAACTTGGAATGCAGCCAAGAATAAACTACCCAGCTAAACTGAGCATTTTCTTCCAGGAAAGAGGATGGACATTCAATGAAAATGAATTCCATTTAATTCTGATGAAAAAAACAGAACTAAACAAAAAAATTTAATCTCCAAATATAAGATTCAAGATAAGCACAAAAAGGTAAAGAGAAGTCTTAGAACTGTATTTCTGTTATTGGCACATATAAAGAGTATATGTATAATTTGATTTTACTGTTATCATATAAAAAAGGACTAGAGGTGGAAAGGGGAGTGTACCAGAGAAAGGGAAAAGTGGAGGTAAAAAGAGGGAAATTACATCTCACAAAGAGGCCAAGGAAACCTGTTGTGTCTGAGGGAAAGAAGGGAGGGAGATGAAGAGTGTGTGAATCTTACTCTCATCAGATTTGGCTCAAAGAGAAAATATTAGACATATTTGGTTTACAGAGAAACTTCTCTCACCTCATTGAAAAGTGAGAGGAGAAAAGTGAAAAGGGAAGGTATGGGCTAAATAGAAGCAAATAGAGAAATAGTAGGGAAAAAAGTATAAGGGGGGACTCTAATGGGATGGGTTTCTAAAAAGGGAGGACTGCTTGAGGCAAGTGGTGCCCATAGGTTTATTACTAGGGAAGGGGCAAAGCAGAAAAGGAAAGAGAAAAGTATAATTTGGGGATAATAAGATTTCAGGAAATACAGAATTAGTAGTTTTAATGACAAAGGTAAATGGGGTGAACTCTGCCATAAAGCAGAGGTGGATAGCTGACTGGATTAAGTCAGAATCCTACAATATGTTGTCTACAGGAAACACATTTAAAGTAGGATGAAACCTACAGAGTAAAGGTAAAAGTCTGGAACAGAATCTATTATGCTTCAGGTGAGGTTAAAAAAAAAAAAAAAAGCAGGGGTAACCTTCCTGATCTCAGATCAAGCAGAAGCAAAAATTGAATTAATTAAAAGAGATAAGGAATGAAACTGTATCTTGCTAAAGTGTAGTATAGACAATGAAGTAATCAATACTAAACATATACACACTAAATTCCTAAAGGAGAAGTTAAGAGAGCTGCAAGAAGAAATAGCAAAACTATGATGGTGGGAGATCTCAACCTTGCACTCTAAGAACCACAAAATAAATAAGAAAGAAGTTAAAGAGGTAAATAAAACACTAGAAAAAATAGGTATGATGGATCTTTGGAGAAAATTGAATGGAGACAGAATGGATTGTGCTTTCTTCTTGGTAAGTCATGGAACCTATACAAAAATTGACTACATATTAGGACATAAGGACCTCAAAATCAAATGCAGAAAGGAAGAAATAGTAAATGTTTTCTTTTCAGATCACGGTACAATAAAAACTACATTCACTAAAAAGCCAGGGGAAAATAGACCATAAAGTATTTGGACACTAAATAATCTCTTCCTAAAGAATAAATAGGTGAAACAGATAATCATAGACAAAATTCAAAATTTCAAACAAGAGAATGACAATAATGAGATAACATACCAAAATGTGTGGGATGCAGCCAAAGCAGTAATAAGGGCAAATTTTATATCTGCATAGGCTTATTTGCATAAAATAGAGAAAGAAAAGATCAATGAATTGGGCTTGCAATTCAAAAAGCTAGAAAAAGAGTTAGTTAAAACCCCCAATCAAATACTAAACTTGAAATTCTAAAAATAAAAGGAGTGATTAATAAAATTGGAAAAAATTATTGAATTAATAAATAAAACTAAGTTGGTTTCATGAAAAAAATAGATAAATTTGATTAAAAAAGGAAAGAGGAAAATCAAATTGTTAGTCATAAAAATGAAAAGGAGAACTATCCACTAATGAAGAAGAAATTAGAGTAATAACTAGGAATTACTTTGCCCAACTATATGCCAGTAAATTCAATAACCTAAGTGAAATGGCTGAATACCTACAAAAATATAGGTTGCCCAGATTAACAGAGGAGGAAGTAAATTGCTTAAATAGTTCCATCTTAGAAAAAGAAATAAAACAAACTATTAATCAACTTGCTAAGAAGAAATCCCCAGGACCAGATGCATTTACATGTGAATTGTACCAAATATTTAAAGGACAATTAACCCCAATACTTTATAAATTTTGGAAAAAATAGGGAATGAAGGAGTCCTACCAAATTCCTTTTATAAAACAGACATGATACTGATACTTAAACCAAGTAGGATGAAAACAAAAAAAGAAAATTATAGACCAATCTCCCTAATGAATATTGATGCAAAAATCTTACATAAAATATTAACAAAGAGATTACAGAAAATCATCCCCAGGATAATACACCATGGCCAATTAGGATTTATACCAGGAATGTAGGGCTGGTAATATTCAGAAAACTATTAGCATAATTGACTATATCAATAGCCAAATTAACAAAAATCATATGATCATCTTAAAAGATGCAGAAAAAGCACTTGATAATATCCAACACCCATTCTTATAAAAAACACTAGAAAGTATAGGAATAAATGGACTTTTCCTTAAAAATAGTCAGTAGCTTCTATTCAAAACCATCTGGAAGCATCATATGTAACAGGGATAAATTGGAACCATTCCCAATAACATCAGGAATGAATAACAGTTTGGTCATGTATACTTATTGTGTATCTAATTTATATTTTAATATATTTAACATCTATTGGTCATCCTGCCATCTGGGGGAGAAGGTGGGGGGAAGGAGAGGAAAAATTGGAACAAGAGGTTTGGCAGTTGTCAATGCTGTAAAGTTACCCATGCATATAACCTGTAAATAAAAGGCTATTTAAAAAAAAAGGAGCAAAACAAGGTTGCTCATTATCACCATTACTATTCAATATTGTATTAGAAATGCTAGCTTTGGCAATAAGAGATGAAAAAGAGATTAAAGAATTAGAGTAGGTAATGAGAAAACCAAATTATGATTATGATATCTTTGCAGATGATATGATGGTATATTTAGAGAACCTCAAGAATCTGCTAAAAATCCCTTAGAAATAATCCACAACTTTAGAAAAGTTACAGGATACAAAATAAATCCACAAAAATTATCAGTATTTTTATACATCATTACCAAAATCCAACAACAAAAAGATGCAAAGAGAAATTCCATTTAAAATAACTGTCAATAGTATAAAATACTTGGGAATCTATCTGCCAAGGGAAAGTCAGGAACTATGTGAGCAAAACTGCAAAATATTTTCCATGCAAATAAAGTTCAGATCTAAACAACTGGAAAAATATTAAGTGCTCTTGGATAGATAGGTCAGGTGAATATAATAAAGATGACAATACTTCCAAAACTAATCCATTCATTTAGTGTTATACCAATCAAATTCCCAAGAAACTATCTTACTGACCTAGAAAAATAACAACAAAATTCATCTGGAGGAACAAAAGGTCAAGAATTTCAAGGGAATTAATGAAAAAAATCTAATTAAGGTGGCCTAGCTGTATCAATCTAAAACAAAAGCAGCAGTTATCAAAACCATTTGTACTGGCTAAGAAATAGACTAGTTGATCAGTAGAATAGGTTAGGTTCACAGGATAAAATAGTTAATAACTATAGCAATCTAGTGTTTAACAAACCCGAAGATCCTGGCTTTTGGGTTAAGCATTCACTATTTGACAAAAACTGCTGGAGAAATTGGACATTAGTATAGCAGAAAGTAAGCACTGATCCACACTTAACACCATATGTCAAGATAAGGTCAAATGTGGTTCAAATAGATTCAAGATCATGGAAAATGAGATTATAAATAAATTAGAAGAACATAGGATAGTTTCTCTCTCAGACTAGAAGAGGAAGGAATTTGTGAACAAAGAACTACAGATCATTACTGATCACAAAATAGAAATTTCAATTATATTAAGTTAAAAAGTTTTTTTGTACAAACAAAACTAATGCAGACAAAATTAGAAGGGAAGCAATAAACTGGGAAAACATTTTTACATTCAAAGGTTTCTGATAAATGCCTTGTTTCCAAAATAGAGAATATTGACTCAAATTTATAAGAAATCAAGCCATTCTTTAATTGATAAATAGTCAAAGGATATGAACAGACAATTGTCAGAAGAAGTAATTGAAACTATGTCTAGTCATATGAAAAGATACTCCAAATCATTATTGATCAGAAAAATGCAAATGACAACTCAGAGATAAAACCACACACCTGTCAGTTGGCTAAGATGATAGGAAAAGATAATGATGCATGTTGGACGATATGTGGGAAAACTGGGACACCGATACATTTTTGGTGGAATTGTGAACGAATCCAACCATTCTAGAGACCATTTGGGAACTATGTTCAAAAAGTTATCAAACTGTGCATACCCTTTGAACTACTGGGCTTATATCCCCAAGAGATCTTAAAGAAGGTAAAGGATCCCATATGTGCAAAAATGTTTGCAGCAGTCCTCTTTGTAGTGGCTAGAAACTGAAAATTCATTGGATGCCCATCAATTGGAGAATGGCTGAATAAATTGTGGTATATGAATGTTATGGAATATTATTGTTCTTTAAGAAATGATCAGCAGGAGTGAAATGAGCAGGACCAGGAGATCATTATATACTTCAACAACAATACTAGATGATGACCAGTTCTGATGGATCAGGCCATCCTCAGCAACGAGATCAACCAAATCATTTCGAATGGAGCAGTAATGAACTGAACTAGCTATACCCAGAAAAAGAACTCTGGGAGATGACTAAAAACCATTACATTGAATTCCCAATCCCTATATTTATGCACACCTGCATTTTTGATTTCCTTCACAAGCTAATTGTACAATAATTCAGAGTCTGATTCTTTTTGTACAGCAAAATAATGTTTTGGTCATGTATACTTATTATGTATCTAAGTTATATTTTAATATATTTAACATCTACTGGTCATCCTGCCATTTAGGGGAGGGGGTGGGGGTAAGAGGTGAAAAATTGGAACAAGAGGTTTGGCAATTGTTAATGCTGTAAAGTTACCCATGTATATATCCTGTAAATAAAAGGCTATTAAATTAAATTAAATTAAAAAAAAAAAAAAAAAAAAAAAAAGAAATGATCAGCAGGATGATTTCAGGGAGGCCTGGAGAGACTTACATCAATTGATGCTAAATGAAATAAGCAGAACCAGGAGATCATTATACACAGTAACAAGAAGATTATAAGATGATCAGCTCTTATGGCCATAGCTCTCTTCTGCAATGAGATGATTCAAACCAGTTCCAAGTATTCAGTAAAGAGAATTAGCTACACCCAGAGAAAGGAGTATAGGAACTGAGTGTGGACCACAACATACCATTTCTACTCTTTCTGTAATTGTTTGCTTGCATTTTGTTTTCCTTCTCAGATTTTTTTCTTTCTTTTCTAGATCTGATTTTCCTTATACAGCAAGATAACTGTTTTGCAAGTCAATGTTGAAAAATTACCCATGCATATGCTTTGTAAATAAAAAGCTATAATAATAAAAAAAATTTTTAAAGAAATAGGGACCAGACTTTTTCAGTACATAAGAAAGGAAAATGCTATATTTTTCAATTCTTTGGCTATCAAGAAACCTTGGACTTGAAATAAAAAGTCATTTCATGAAACTAATAGATGCTAGTTACATTTTCTTTCCTATTATTTTTGACCTATCGTTTCTCTGTCATTGACTGACTCTTTGATATGTGTACATATTCAGCCACCTCTGTGAGGAACATAATTACTGTCATTCTGCAATCTGTGTGACTTTTCCCCTCAAACATCTACAATCTATTAGTATTCAGAGGGAAGAATGAAAAGGATTTGTCACTTAAGACTATTACTCTATTATGGCACAATTACCTGAAAAAAAAAAAGTTTAGTGGTCACTGAATTACTTCACTATGTATCTATCACCAAGTTGATAATTATTCAGCATAATTAAAAATATACTTTTCCATTTGGAGGTGACATGAAAGGCTTTTTTAAAATTTTCTCTTGTGTGTGTTTTAAGTAGGAGTAGATCTCAAGGAAAACTATGAACCTGTTATATTTACAAGTGAAAATATTATTAGTTGTTTAAAAGAAAACACCTGAGTTTGAGTAAAAGACTGAGAGCCAATGCAATGGAAACTATTTTAAATTTTTTCATACATTATCTATAGCAAATAGATAGATAGGGTGAAGAGGTTTCCTTCTATATACATTGTTAATGATTGAAGACCTAAAATAGCTATTAGAGTCAGTCATTGGCCTCAAGATAAACAATAATAATGGAAATAAATAAATGCATTACTCTCAGGGTAATGTGTCCCAGAAAGAAACTGGAATATAAGGGAGTACTGAATTTAAATAGATTTCATTACATTTATTTCACAAAGTGTTTTCATTTGTGGCAGGTGGTCACAAAACCCTGATCAACAGTGAATGTTGCATTTATTTCCATTATTAGTGTGTATCCAGAATGACCAAAATAGAATTTCTCTGAAACTGTTTACAAAATATGGCTGTCATAGCAATAAATACTGTGTTAAGAATGAAAGTTAAAATGATCAACTATTAAACTTTATCTTGTCAAATCAAAGTAGAAATAAAGGAAGTACATTTGTAAAAAAATATTTTGTGTTAACTTATATGTAGTAGGACTTCAATCTTTTTAAAATATATATGCATAGAATGAAGATATAGAATATTACACAAAGACAACTTAGGATAGTAAATGAACATTAACACAGGCTGGAAGTCAACATACTTGAATTCTAATTCTACTCAATAACAAATTAGAATGTGACATTGGGTTTTTTTTTATTATGGTGGCTGCTACATAGTAGTTGCTTAATAAACATGCATCCACTGATTTTATGTCTCTATAATATTTGAATATTATCAGCTAGGTTCTGTCAACATTAAAGTATATCACAAGTGTTTTATATTTTCCCTTTTAATGATAATTATCCCAAAATCCAAATCACCTAACTTTTGATTACTTAGGCCTATCTATATTCTAAGATAAGGAGTTGAAGAAGGATTTTGTGTGGAAAATACCTAACTTCCACTTTCACTGGCTGATAGCCCAATGAATAATGGGCAATGGCTTTGGAGTCAAGAAGATCTGAGTAAAAATTTAACTTTATTTACTAGCTGTATGATCCTAGAGAAATCTTTGCTTGTTTCTACCATGAGTCTTCACTCTGCTGATTGATGATTATACATAACTATTTCAGAATAGACACCAGACAATGCTTCACTTCACACCTGAGCCAATTCTCTGTCCTTTTCTTTTTCCTCATCAGTTAGCTCCCTTCCCCTAAGACAGGTACTCTCTCCTCTTTTCCCACCCAGTTCCTCTTTATGCTTTTGTTCCCCCTCCCCCCCCATTAAAATATAAAATCCTTGTGGATAGTGACCATCTTGCTTGAATTTTTACTCCTAGTGTTTATCATAGTTCCTGGTATATAGTAAATATATACTTTCCTGATCTCTAGAGTTATAACCAATTATAATGCAAAAATAATATTATAATGATGATGCAAAGGAATTGGTTAATTAATAATCAATACATTGAGTTTATTGATTTAAGGAAGTTGATAATAAATTTGTCAATGGAAGGATGGGTAGGAATTCAATTTGGTTATTTCATATTTTTAGCAAAAAGTTATGAACGGTCATTGAAAATCAAAATTGAGTAAGGTCAGATCTGGTGGTAGTACTACTATTACTCCTACTCCTAATAATAATGTCCTTATTGTTGGGGGGATTTAGTCGTTTTATCAGCTATTTTTATGCCATTATATTTTAAATAATAGCTTTATAGTTTTATTTATATTTATATTTGTATTTTCTAAATATATGCAGTTTTCAACATTGATGTTCTAAATTTTTCTCCCTCCTTTTCCCTCACCCCCTCCCCTAAGCAGCAAGTCATCCAATATATGTTAAATATGTGCAATTATGCTATACCTATTTCACAATTATCATGCTGCAAAAGAAAAATCAGATCAAAAAGGAAAAAAAAATAGAAAGAAAAAAAAAGAAAACAAAGACAAAAAAGGTGAAAATCCTATGTGGTGACCACATTTAGTCCCCATAATCCTCTCTGTGGGTGCAGATGGCTCTCTCCTTCACAAATCTATTGGAATTGGCCAGAATCACCTCACTGTTGAAAAGAGCCATGTCCATCAGAATTGATTATCATATCATCTTGCTATTGCTGTGTACTATGATTTCCTGGTTCTGCTCATTTCACTTAGTATCACTTCAGGTAAATCTCTCCAGGCCTTTCTGAAATTATCTTGCTGATCATTTCTTACAGAACAATAATATTTCTTAATATCATGTAACTTGTTCAGCCATTCTCCAACTGATGGGCATCCACTCAGTTTCCAGTTCCTTGTCATTACAAAAAAGGCTGCTGCAAACATTTTTGCACATGGCTGGTCCAGGTCTCTTTTTTATGATCTCTTTGAGATACATGCCCAGTAGAGACACTGCTAGATCAAAGGGTATGCACAGTATGATAGCCCTTTGGACATTAGTAAGCTATTTTGCAAAAGAGGTTATCATTTATAAAGATAAAATTGGAACGAATGGGTTCTATGATAACTACCAGGTTTGAGATTCTGTGATGCTAAAGATCCAAATAATTTCACCCACATCCCCCCCAAAAAAACTTTTCAACATTCAAAGGGTTAAATTATTGTTTTCCTGAGGAAATGCCAGACATTTAAAATTTGCTGAACTTATTTTTAGGTTCCTAAGTAATTGTTAGAGGTGTATGTATCAGCACAAGTGAATAAAGACCTTGTCTCAGAGTTAGGAAGACCTAGGTTAAAGTTCCACCTTTGACATTTAATGTTTATGTGATCATGGGAAAGTCACTTAACTTCTCAGGGTCCCAATCACAAATCTGTTTATCTTTATCTCCCCTCCCTTCATTAAAAAGAAAACATAGCTTTTGTAGGAAACAAGTTCCTACAATAACTGCGCTTTCTTTTCCTATCATTCTTTATATTAGTATCTGGTTATATGAAGTATCATGGTTAGCCTGTATATCTCTGCTAGGAACATGATCATTCAATTGTATTATTATGTGCCAGGTTTATTGTTGTTGTTGTAACTATCACTATTATTAATATTGTCATTACCCATTGAAAATGCATCTCTCAAATAAGTCTTCAGCCTGACTTTATTATGTTGAAAGTGACTTTTTTCTTCAAAAACAACTGTATGTAGCTATATTCTCACTGCCTCCTCTTTGTGATAATATAGTTTTTAACACCCTCACTTGACCCTCCTCCTTCCATTCCCAGGGATTCCTTATATTAATCACAAATGGCTCAAAAATATAGGCTGTGCAAGTTTCCTAATAGCTTAATCTCAAAACTCTTCTTTTTTGGCAGATTGTTTGACTAAGCCTTAGACAAACATATTTCATTCTTGAATTCAACACTGAAAAAAAATGACTTACTGTCAATTATATTTTGCAATAGAAAAATTCCTAAACCTTGTGGTAGTATGAAGTAGATAAACAATAGCATCTATTTTAAAAGTAACACTCATGTTCACAATTTCTTTTTGTGCTTAGGATACTTTATGGAGAAGATGCATTAATTTATTCTGGAAAAAGTTTTTTCAACATATTTGAAGAACTAACACAGAATGAACATATAGTTCTAACAATGTCTTTCTTCCTCTTAATATAATTAATATAATACTAATAGGAATAATGTTTTAGACCAGGTAGAAGAATAAAACAGTTAAAATAGTAACCCACACAGTATCTGTAAGTCAATGTCAACTATTATAAATAATTTAGGTGATCTATTATTTGAAAATTTATGATAATAATAGCTGAAATATAGAGCTTTGTTTTTACTAAGCACTTTGCAGTAATTTATGAAATTAATAGCATTCTGAATTTTTTATTTAAAAGAAAGAATCATTCTTTTGCAAAAATGAAAGCAATTTGTACTATTTCTATTTTTGAGCCAGAACTAGGACTTAAGATGAATGACTTCCAATTTTAAAAATAGATATATGTTTTGGGAGATGATATTAAAAGGAAGTGAAGTGATTATGATTCCCTAAAAATGTCTCAGATGGCTCTTTTCTTATATTCAAATCTTCTATAAAACAGTTAATTTATAACACCAGTTTAGAAGTACTGAATAATCCTGTTTTTACATATTGGTTATTATCGATTGCAACAAGAATTGCACAAGTAGCACCTTCTTTGAAGATATTGATGATAGCTGTTCCCTTCCTTTTCTGTGATTCTTTTTCCCCCTCTCTTGACTGTTATAACAGTGCTAATCCAGGAAAGACTCAGGGATAGATCATTTACTTTTATTTTCCAAATCAGTTCTATACTTCAATTTGTTCTCAGAACGAAAAAAGAGAGAGAGGAAGGAGGAAAGAGAGAAAAGTGACAGGAACAAAGAGAAAGAGCTAGAGGCAGAGATATCAAGCAAAAAAGCTATTCTTTGCTTTGCTCTTGGGAGATTTTATTTTCTGCTTTTAACAAAAGCAATATTCAAATTATTATGTTACTTTGCTCTAATTTCTTCTTCAAATTATGCATAAACTAACTTAAAATATGAGGAGAGCTAAACAGTAAACTTTGCCCTATTATAAAACTGACAGATACTTTTACAAAACTGTTGTACATGCCTAATACATTGGGAAAGAAACATTATTTTGTACAGTTAAAAATGTTAACTTTAACAGTAATTTACAACTTGAATTAGAATTGAAAAAAGAATCATGCAGGTTTGGAAAACAAATCTTTGTGAGTTCAAATATGGCCTCAGACACTTAATGACTGTGTGACACTGGACAAGTCATTCAAGTCATTTAACCCTGTTTGCTACAGTTCCTCATCTACAAAATGAGATGAAAAAGGAAATGACAAGTCACTTCAGTATCTTTGGCAAAAAAAAACAAAAACAAAAAACTGGGATTATAAAATTCAAACCTGACTGAAACAACACAATAAGCAAGGAAATTATTTTAGGCTCTTCATAATTTAAATACTTAATTATCTTTTCCATTTTTCATTAGTATGCAATTAGTTGCAGTTCATACTTTCTTTTCTTTAAAATGACTTATTTATATTAAGAACTTCACACAAATCCTAGCAGTTGGAAGATTCACATTAAACATATATTGTCTCTTTTCCTTAATGATCATGGGTTAGGAGTTCAAAGACCAATTGGTGAACTACTTTATTTTAAGTTGTGGAATATGAATGTCTCAGTGAGGATTTTAACACAAGTCTGGCTTGAGGTCCAGTGAATTTTGGCTTATTTTGTCTTTTAACACTATAATATCTTTCTGCAGAAGATGAATAAGCTATGTATAAATTGATATCTTTACATTAAAGTTTTTCTCATTCATTTTTGACTTCTGTCTGTCATTTGCTGGGGGCATATAAACAACATTTATTTTCAGTTGCCAGATATGGTTCATGATTATATAAATGAAGACACACTTCTAATGTTTCTATCAATGATGATAAACATTACATTTTAAAAAACACTCAAAAAGGAAGGGTGCTATGCCTTTGGAACTAATTGCTTATTATTTTATTGTTATTAGAATACAAATGCAATACAAATCATATAAATAAAGAAATCTTAAGAATGGTGTATAGTTATGGATATGCATGTGGGAGGAACAATTGGTAAACCAGAGGGAGAAAGGTTTAAATAATTTTACACATTGAATTCATAATAATAACAATCAATTAAGTTGTATTAATAATAGAATTTTCATGGATACCAAGCATTTTCAGATAAATATAATAAATCCATTAGCCAGCATTATTGTTTGTGATAGAACAGAAACTGTAAATATGAGAGAGAAAAATTTAATGAATAAGAAACTGCACCTGATCTTACATTCTAATAGGAAAGACAGAAAGACTGTGTGTGTGTGTGTGTGTGTGTGTGTGTGTGTGTGTGTATGTGTGTGTGTGAGGGTCATGATTACCCACCCTCAAATCAATTGATGTAGCCAAAATATTTTGTATATATAGCATCAAAATAACTGTAAAATTGTAGCATCACATGACTTTATAAATTAAGACCAATTTTCTTGAGAAAAATTGAGAATGGAACAATTGGACTGGTAATTTTTTTAAATGAACATACTCCTGGGGAATTTATGTAACTAAACAATGGAATATTAGGGGGAAGTTTATGAAGTATAATGATCATTCTTTATGTTCAATAGAACAGACTTTTAAATTAATCTGTTTGAGTTCTTCCCCAAACTCCAACACTACCACCATCAAATACAAATATACACACACACATGCACACATGCACACATAGGAACTCATATACTTGTTATTTGAGAGTTGATTTGTGACTTGTTTAATTTTTCAGAGTAATTTTTTTATATTTTCTATAAACAGCTTCATTAATTATGGTATTTCATAATGTTGGAAATATATATTTATTTTATGTAAGCCTTCATTCCTAGTGGCATAGAAAAAGTTGTCTTCTATTTTCATTGTAAATAGTTCTCCATTTTTATTTTAGCAATTTGTTTTTCTTTTTAAAAGATCCACTCAATTAACATTATAGTTAACATATTGATATTTATTTTATTTGCATTGATCTTCTATTTAATGCTATTAACTTTGTTTTCAGATTTCTACCTTTTGTACAAGCTTGAGAATTATTAATTGGCAGATTTTATACTTTTTAAACACTGTATTTTTGATTCACTAATCTTTATGACTAATAAAAATATGAATTTTCTTCTGAGATCTATTTCATAATAATTTATAAGTATGAGTATGTTGATAATTAATTTAATGTCAATATCACTTTTTCTGCCACATTCTAAGATTCCAACAAGATTCTTCCATTCATTTTCACTGTCTTTCCTCATAAGATTATAGTTTGTAAGTATTCACTTTATTCTTCTGAATCTATTTTTTCCCACTTGGAATTAGTTCACAGAAATGTTATCAATTCTTTTATATTTATCATACTTGCTCATCTAAATCATATTTTAACATTTCATCAATGAACTACAATGTATTTAGCAATTCCTCTATTTTTAAATATTTTGTTCCTTAAAGTTTTTATTTTTGCTATTCAATATAATGCTTCTATGAAAATCTTTGAACATGGGCTACTTAAAATTTCATTTTTAAGACATTAAAACATTGAAATAATTTTTTCTGAAAATTTTAGAAGACTTTTGGGAAAAGCCATTAGAACTAAGATGGGAGGCAGATTAGGACAAGATAACAACAACAAAAAAAAAAACTTTCCTTGAAGAAATTGATTAGGGATGACAAAAAACCAAATTTTAACTCATCTTATATCATTGCCTCCCCACCTACTTGAAATGATTGGCATTAATATGAACCTTTCTCCATTAAGAAACTTGATTCTTTAGTTCTGGAATGTTAACCTAAGTCTATTTTAAGATAATATTTCCTAATTCATGATTCCAATGAATATTAACTGAAATTTTCTTGGCTCAAGAGTCATATCAAAGATATAGTAAATTATGTCAGTTTGGATATCTCTCCATGTTAGAAATAGCTTGGATATAAATTAATGATAAATTAAACAAAATTATTTCTGAGAGATTTGATCTTGAGTAACAATATGTTATTAATATTGATATTTTCTTCTTCAACCCACATTTGAAAAACTAAGAGTAATATTCCCAAACACAGGATTATTTTGTTAAAAGATAAGCTTTCATAAAGACTTCAACTGTAAATGGCCTAATTTCTGTCCAAAGGGATTCTTCATGTTTACACTTCCAGAAAGCAATCAGTCTATTTCTCCAAAACCCAGTCAATATTGAGTTAATTTTGTTTATGCTTCCTATTCAAAATCATTTTATTTTAGATTTCTGTGATTAGTGAGCTGGAGAATTTTTTCAAGTGATTATCAACAATTTCCGTTTCTTCTATAAATTGTCTGCTGATGTTATTTGACCATTTAGGCAACAGAAATGGGGATTTGATTCAGATAACTGCTTTAGAATTCCCTTAATATAGTTTAGATGTTATATATTTTTCTGTTATATCTATTATGAATAGTTTTCCCCAATATGTTTTATTTTTTAATTACACTGCTTTTGTTACATAGAAATTGTTTTAATGTAATTTAGTACTGCTATACTTTTTCAATCATTCCTTCAATTTGCTAAATTGAAGTGTCCCCTCTACAATCAAGATAAATACTTACTGTCCTTTTTCCTTCACTTTAAGACTATTCTGTTTTCATTTTAATAAAGTAATATTTACAGTATGCTGGTCCAGCATGAAATCAATTGGTTATATGAGACAAGAAGTGTATCCAACCACTTTTTCCCATCAAGCTGCCAATCAAGTTTTCCAAGTATATTCACTGAATAATGAATTCTTTCCCCAGTGTTTATTTTCTAACAGTTTATCAAGACTAATATTTTATAAACATTTTGGGTGCCTATTTTATCTATTCTCTTTGATCTTTTCCTCTCTATTTTTGATCTAGTGACAGTTTTGATAACTATTTAAAATAAACTAAAAGTCTGGGACCCTTTTCATCATCTTTCGTCATCTGCTTGCCTAGCAGATAGTGGATACTTAACACAGGCTTATTGACTTGACTAAAAACAAAGATTTGAAGTGAAAGATCATAGGAAAAGGGAAAGGCAAGCAAATACTAAGGTGGGACACAAAGATGCTTTCATTGTAGTCTGAAAGAACAGAAATGACTTTTTATAGGTTATCCTGAGGAGTGGTTAGAAATAAGAAGATAAAAATTCGTAGTTCAGTTTGTAGAAAGCACTGACTAGCAGATTAAAGAATAGAACAAAAATTAATTACTAAAGGGATTTTAAGCAATCATGAACATATCATGGACAAAGTGATAGTTTAATATTAACCCTGCAACTTTCAAAGTTGATTTGGTGAAAATCTAGAATTAGACCACTAAGAGATATTTTTCTATTGTCTACCAGTGTTGATGAAAGTAGGGGAGACTGGGGAAAGAGACAGATTAGGGAGAGGTACAAAGTAAGGATTTAAATGGCTTTACATTTTATTTGATATGGGGCACAAACAGGAAATGACAAAATAAAAACAATTCAGAATCTCACTGATAGTTTCATCTAAGTCTCAAAATAAGCACAAAAAAGTGATGGACTCTTTAAGGTCCATTTCATAAAGAATGAAAGAAAGAGACAGAAACAGACAGACAGACAGACAGAGGCAAAGAGAGAAAGGCATTTGTTTAAAAATAAAACAAAGATTTGTCTATGTTACTTTTTGTTGTGGATGGACATTTTGATTTCTAATATGACTAGAAAAAGAATGTTATTCTAATATTTGTTTGAAGTAATACAGTTTTTGGGTGGTAATTAGCCAGTTTGGCAAAAAAAAAATAATTATAACAAAGGATTCAGGACTTCCCTGCAACACTATGCATTGATGCCTCACTTATTTAGTAATATCTTAATATTATCAAAAGGTAGAGAATGATTTTTATTTATTAAAAACTAGACTAGTTAAAAAATTTCATTAGTGAATGTGAAGAAACTATAGACTATTATTTTGAGAATTTCAGAAGTTGCAAAGCATGATAGTTTGTCAGCTATTTTGCATAAATATGCTTTATAATGAACTAAGAAAGAACTAAGAAAATGACAAATCAAATAAATATTAAACTTTGAAATATAATTAATAAAAAAGATCTATGAGTTTTATAGGGGAAATTTAGGAAGTTGTAACTTTTTAAGCACAAAGTGAGTTGCTAAGATTTGGAAGATATCATTTAAGTCATTGAAGAGAAGAACAAGATAGACATCAATGAAGTCAGTAGAACCAGAGAATGAGGATCCAAATAAAGAGTTGGGGTGGAGGAGAATACTAAAAAATTGCTCAATTGAAGCTATGGGTAAGGAAAATAGAAAGGGAAATAGTTGAAAATAGTGCATAATTCGGTTATTAGAAGGAATTGCTAAGAAAAACCTTTATAGGAGTAATTTTATTGACTGGAGAAAATTTATTTCATTATCCAAGAGTTTGAGTGATAGATACTGTTCTTCAGCAGCACTAAGAATTGGAAAAGGGTATTTTTCCTTAGAGTTGGTTCATCTTTTCTGGCACCTCTGGCTTGAGGAGGAAATGTAGAGATGTCTCTGCAACTTCTTTATTTTTTATGAGAGGGGAACTGTTTCTGTGAGCTCCATATTATTGGGCAGCTCAGTATCTAAATGAATGAATAACTGTCTGGGAAAATAGATGAGAGAGAGACAGAGAGAAAGAATGAGAGAGATAGATAGAGACAAAGACAGACAGACAGAAACACAGAGAGAGAGAGACAGAGAGAGGAATGGAGGCATGGAGAGAGAGAGGAAAAGGGAAGAAGGGGAAGAAAAAAGGCATAAAAAGAAGGGGGAGAAGTGAAGGAAGAGACAAACAGTCTCACACACACACACATGTGTCTGTGTGTGTGATCCCAGGGATAGACAGGCAGTTTGAGGAACATTATAGTTCTTTGGTTTATAGAGTAATAACTTTAACATCAATAACTAACACTTTCTAAAGACCAGTGGGTCATGGAAACAATATACAAAAGCTAATTCAAAAAGAAAAGATTTCTCCAGCTGAAGAGTGGTAAGGACCAACAATCAAGCAGTGGACCAAAAAAACAAAACAAAACAAAACAAAGAAAACAACATTGCATTTGCTGCAGACATTACTGAATAGAAGAGTAATATTTGTGCCTGTTGCAAAGAATTGTGAGTTAATAAAAACAAGAGCTTTCCTCATTGATGTGTTTTTAAGTTCCTATAGTATATCCCAGTATCCCATAATTTAACATAATTAATTGAATGTATTGGTAAGAGAATGTGATCTGGATTTGCAAATACATTTTATTATTTCTATATGTGCTTTCCTATATTACAGTCCATTTGTCTTATGTAATCATTTTGAATGGCTATTTGTATAAATGTCAAGCTCTATGTGGAAGCTTTGTCTTGTGAGTAATTGGAAGGAGGGACATAAGGGAAAGAGGGTGAGAAGGAGGAAAGAGAAGGGAAAAAGAGAGGAGACTAAGTTCCAAGCACTATGCTAAGGTCTTTGTAAATATTATTTCACATGTGAACTTTCTCAGATAGGAGTATATATAGATAAAGGGCACAGGTGTGAGTTGAATATGAATAGAAGATATATTTTTTAAAATAAAATTAAGGAATAAGAGAGAAGTGTAATGAGAGAATGGTAAAGGCAGAGGTAGAACTGGGTAAGTTATTTCACATACATTGTTTAACAAAAGAAACAAGTAAAAGGTTTAACAGTGGGGGGAGGAAGAGAGGGAAAGTAAGTAGGAATAAGTGAAATTTTACTCATCTGAATTGATTCAGAGGGGAAAATACACATTCAGGTGGGAATAGAAATCTATCTTACCTGACAGGAAAGTAGGAGGGAAGATGATAAAAGGGGAGAAGTGAAAGAAGAGAGTACCAATTAGGGGAGGGGATAATAGGAAACAAAACATTTTTGAGAGAGACATGGTAAAAGACAGAAAATAGAATAAACAGGGGAAAACATGATGGAGGGAAATACAGTTAGCAATAGTAACTGTTTAAAAAAAAAAAAGGTTTGAAGCAAGTTTCTCTGATAATGGACTCATTTCTCAAAAATACAGAGAATTGAGTTAAATTTATTTTTTAAAAAAGAAAGTCATTTCCCAACTGATAATCAAAAGATATGAATAATTTTAATATGAAGAAATCAAGGCCACCTACAATCATATAAATAAATTCTCTAATTTGATATGGATAGGAAAAATGCACATCTAAACAATTCTAAAGTAATACCTCATACCTATTAGATTAACTAATTGGATAGGAAAGAAAAAAATGACAAAGAACAGAAATGTGGGTAAAATGAGACATTAATGCACTGTTGGTGAAGTTGTAAAGTGATCCAGCCATTTTGTAAAGCAATTTGGAACTATACCCAAAGTGTTTCAAAAATATGTATATCCTTTGACCTAGCAATAGTACTAGTAGGTCTGTATAGCAAAAGAAATTAAAAAAAAAGAAAAAGGACTTATATTACAAAAATATTTAAAGCAACTTCTTTTCTGGAGGCAACTGGAAATTGTGAGGATGCTCATCAACTGGGAAATGGCTGAATATGTTATGGAATGTGATTATGATGGAATATTATTAAGCTATTAGAAATGATGATCAGGATGTTGTCAGAAAAATATGGAAAGACTTTCAGCACTACAATGATCCAATGCAACTCTGAAGAAAATTAAATTCCTTCCCAGAGAAAGAACTGGTGGTAGCCGAATATTAAATGAAGCATAATTTTTTAAGCTTTTGATTTTCAAAATACATGGATAGAAAATTTGCAGCTTTCATCCCTGCAGATCGAAGTATTCCAAATTTTCCCTCCCTCCCCCTCAACCTCTCCCCCAGATAGCAAGTAATCCAATATATGTTTAAAATATGAAATTATATATACATATATCTGTGTGCATGTGTGTATAAATATGTTTTTTTTCCCACAATTATCATGCTGCACAAGAAAAATCAGATCTGTAGAGAGCCAGAATTCTGGACAAGTATACTTGAAACAAGGTGTTAACTCAGTGGATTGATAAAATGGATTGTTCTCTAGTTCACATATATAGTTAGAACTTAGCATGGTAATGTAATGGTTCTCTAAATTCATACATAATCAGTATGCTGTAATGATGTAATTACAATAAGGTATATAAAGGCTAAGAAGGATTGGAAGAAAGACATCCTGTCTTTGACCAGCCTCACGGTGACTCTCATGCCTCCTGCACTAAAATCAAGATTGGCCCAGAAAAAAGATTCTAAACTCTATTCTTGACCATTCTCATAGTGTCTATCCTGCTGAGACCAAGGCCCTTCCAGATGACCTCCAAAAAGCTAGCCCGAACATTACACAGATCAAAATGGAAAAAAATGAGAAAAAAAAAACGCAAGGAAACAACAACAAAAGAATTAAAAATATTATGTTGTGATCCACACTCAGTTCTCACAGTCTTCTCGATGGATGCATGAGCATTGGAATTAGCCTGAATCATCTCTCTATTAAAAAGAGCCATGTCCATCAGAATTTATCATTGTATAATCTTGCTGTTGCTGTATACAACATTCTTCTGGTTTTACTCACTTCACTTAGCATCAGTTTGTATAAGTCACTCCAAACCTCTCTGAAATGATAACAATGGTGATTAGGACAACTTTGTTTCACCTCTGACTTTATTGGGAATGATTCTATTTATCCCAATTACATATAATGCTTACTTATGGTTTTTAAATAGATACTACTGATCATTTCAAGGAGAACTCCATTTATTCCTTTATCTTCTAGCATTTTTAATAGAAATGGGTGTTGGATTTTGTCAAATGTTTTTTCTGCATCTGTTAAGATAATTATATGATTTCTATTAGTTTGGTTATTGATATAGTGAATTATGTTCATAGTTCTTCTAATATTTAACAAGCCCTGAATTCATGGTATAAATCCTACCTGTTCATGGTATATGATCCTGTGGATAACTTTCTGTAATCTCTTTGCTAATACTTTATTTAAGATTTTTGCACCAATATTCATTAGGAAAATTGGTCTATAATTTTCTTTCTCTGTTTTGACCCTACTTAGCCACAGTGGAACCTTGAAACTTAACTAGTGAGTAGGGATAATTAACAAGATTAGTTTAACAGGGCTAACTAACCCTTTGACTCCGAGGAAATTTGAATATAACTATGCAATAATGACTTACATCTGAGAAGGAAGAATTGTTCTGTAAGAGCGGGTTGAAGTAGCAATCCAAAACCAGAAATTAGTGCATTGTCTAAAATGCCTAGATGAGATACAGGGTCACTGATGGGACACATATTAAAACTTCACTGAAACCAAAATGGTGGAGAGAAGCCAGGAAGCTGCTTGAACTATCCCCAGTTTTTCTCAGAAACAAAGCTAAATCAAGCCTCCAAAGGAATTCTGAAGTAACAGAATCCAAAAAAAAACAAAAAAAGATATTGGAAAGTGATTTTCCAGCCCAAGAAAACCTTCAGGAAAGATCTATCGCTTGTGGGTAAAAGGAAAGGGCAGCCCAGAATAGGTTCAGTGTGGGCAATCTAGCAGGAGGCACTTGTTTGTACAAACAAGAATGGATCTCCCTGGGTCCTGGTTCAGAATGCCAATGGCATAGTAGAGCAAGTTGGAGGCCTTCACTTTATTACAGAAGACACATTGAGACACAACTCTGACACAACAAATACAACTAGGCTGAACAACTGTAGCTCACTGGAAAAGCTTCTAGAATCTCAGGCAGAAACATAGAAAACCAATGAACAATTCCCTGTCCCCCAGAAAAAGAAGCTCAGAACAATGTCCTCTGTGTCTTAGAAACAGCTCAACTTTAAAAAAAAGACTCCTGACAATAGAAAGCTACTATGACAACAGGGAAAAGTAAAATACAAATTCAGAAGACAAAAGTGGCAAAATGCGTACAAGTGAAGCTTCAAAGGATAACATCAATTGGACTTGAGTGCAAAAAGTTTTCTTAAAAAAGCTCTAAAAAGATTTTGAAAATCAAGTAAGAGATGTAGGAGAGAAAAAGGAGGATAAATGGGAGTTATGCAGGATTATGAAAAGAAAAATGTCAACACTATCAAAAAGAAAACACAAAAATTGACTGAAGAAAATAAGTCCTTAGAAAATAGAATTGGCCAAATGGGGGGAGGGGATGGGGAGAGAATCCACTGAAGAAAGCAGCTCCTTTAAAAGTAGAATTGACAAAAATGGTTAAAAAAAGCTAATTGAAGAAAATAATTCAGGGGCGGAGCCAAGATGGCAGAGAAGGCACACACGACTTTCTAAGCTCTTCTCTTACCCTCTTTATCAATATTATATCAAGCCTCAAAAATAGTCTTGACTGCTACAATTCATAAAGATAAGAAGTATAACAACTCACCAGCCGAAAAATCCAGTCTTGCCAAAAAGGTTTGTTCCCCAAAGGGGTGGAGACAGCATAAAAAGAACTCTTTGAGAATTTATTTCTGGTAATATAAAAAACATGTGTAATTTGATTTTACTTATAACATAAAAAAAGGGAAGAGATATGGAAAAAGGATGATGGCAAAATAAGGTGGGAAGGAGGGAAAAAAGAGGGAAACCACATCCCATGAAGAGGCAAAAAACTTATCATATCTGGGGAATTTAGAGGGGGGAGGAACATTGTGTGAATCTTACTCCCATCAGAGTTGGCCAAAAAAAATAATTGATATTTGTTTTAGAGAAAATTCTTCCTGCCTCATTAAAAAGGGGAGAGGAAAAGGAAAAGAAAAAGAGTAATAAGGGAAGGAAGGGGAAAAGATTAAAGGGGAGGGAGGGTTCCAGAGGGTAAGATCGGGATACAAGGGGGCATTGTTCAAAAAGGGGAAAGGGTTGGGGAGGCAAAAAGAAACCAAATCTGGGGTTATTAGGATGGCGGAAAACAGAATTAATAATTTAACTGAAATGTGAATGGGATGAACTCCCCCTAAAGAGGAGACAGATAGCAGACTGGATAAAAGTCAGAATCCTACAAATGTTGTTTACAAGAAACAAAAGCAGGGGCATATAGAGTAAAGGTGGCAGAGCAAAATCATTATGTTCAGGTGAAATCGAGGGGGCCATCCCATCTCAGATCAAAAAAAGCAAAAATTGATTTAATTAAAAGAGATAAAGGAAACCACATCCCAAAGGGTAGATAAAAATGAAGCAATATCAAATTAAAATATATGCACCAATGGTATGGCATCCAACTTCCTAAAGGAGAAGTTAAGAGAGTTGCAAGAAGAAAAGACAAAAAACTGTAAAGTGGGAGATCTCAACCCTTGAATTCTCAGAATTAGACAAATCAAACCACAAAACAAATAAGAAAGAAATTAAAGAATAAATATTAGAAAATTAGGTTGTTAGATCTTTTGAGAAATTGAATGGAGATAAAAGGAAATATTTCTTCACAGAGTTCAGGAACCTATTCAAAATTACCATATTTAGAAATAAAGACCTAAAATTAAATGCAAGAAAGAGAAATAGTAAATGCCTTTTTTCAGATCATGATGCAAAAAATGAACAAAAAAGTTAAGGGTAAATAGACCAAAAAGTAATTGAAACAAACAACTATCTTAAAGAATGATTATAAAAAATTATAGAACAAATTAATAATTTATAAGATAATGACAAAAGACATCATATCAAAATTTATGGATGCAGCCAAAGCGGTATTAAGAGGGAATTTTTATACCCTTAGAGGCTTACTTGAATAAAACAGAAAAGAAAAGATTAATGAATTTTGGGCAACTAAAAAAAACTAAAAAGACCAAATTAAAAAACCCCCAATCAAAACTAAATTTGAAATTTAAAATTAAAAGGAGAAATTAAAATATTGAAAGTAAAAAACTATTGAACTAATTAATAAAACTAAGAGTTGGTTCTATGAAAAAGCCAACAAAATAGATAAGCCTTTGGTAAATCTGATTAGAAAAGTAGGAGGAAAATGAAATTATAGTCTTAAAATGAAAAGGGAGAACCTTTTCCACCAATGAAGAGGGAAATTAGGAAATAATAAGAGTTATTTTTTCCCAACTTTATGCCAATAAATTTGATAACCAATGAAATGGATGACCACCTAAAAAATATAGACTTCCCAGATAACAGAGGAGGAAGTAAATTTTTAAATACTCTTTAGAAAAAAGAAATAGAACAGGCAATTAATCAACTCCCCAAGAAAAATCTCCAGGACCAGATGGATTTAATGGAATTCTACCAAACATTTAAAGAACAATTTCCCCAATGCTGTTAAAATTATTTGATAAAATAGGAAGAAATCCTACCAAATTCCTTTTAGGAACAGAATGGTCCTGATTAAAACCAGGTAGGTTGAAAAAGAGAAAAAAAATTATAGACCAATCTCCTAATGAATATTGACACTAAAATCTTAAAAAGATATTTGCAAAAGACTACAGAAAAATCATCTACAGGATAATACACTATGATCAAGGGATTTATAGAAAATGCAGGCTGGTTCAATATTAGGAAAACATCAATAATTCCATGTTAATAACCAAATTAATAAAAACCATATGATCCCCCAATAGATGAAAAATATTGACAAAATCCAACATCCATTCCATTAAAAAAATTTGAGGTTACGAATAAATGGACTTTTCCTTAAAATAATAAGCACATTTAAAACCACTGCAATAGAAATGGAGACAAAACCATTCCCAATAAGATCTGGAGGAAAAAGGTTCCCACATCACCATTACATTTAATATTGTATTAAAAACCTACCTTGGCAATAAGAGCGAGAAAGAGATTAAAGGAATGAATAGGCAATGAGGAAACCAAATTATCACCTTTTGCCGACGATATGATGGTAATTTAGAGAACCCCAAGATTCTACTTAAAAAGTTATTAGAAATAACCACAACTTCAGCAAAGTTGTGGTTATAAAATAAAACCCCATAAGTCACCAAAGATTAACAAAATCCAACAGTCAGAGTTACAAAGAGAAATTCCATTTAAAGTTACTACTGATAATATAAAATATTTAGAATCATTGCCAAGGGAAAATCAGAAACTTTATGAGCAAAAATTACAGACCACTTTTCACAAAATTAAGTCTGATCTTTAAAATTGAAAAAATATTAAATAGTCTTGAAGAGGAGCAAAATAATAAAGATGACAATATTACCTAAACTAATCTATTTATTTAGTGCTATACCAATCAGACCCCAAAAAACTATTTAATGACCTAGAAAAATAACAGCAAAATTCATATGGAAAACAAAAGGTCAAGAATTTCAAGGAATTAATGAAAAAAAAATCAAATGAAGGTGGTTTTGTAAGATTAAAATTTTAATATAGAGGCAACCAAAAACCATTTGGATTGGCTGGAATAGATTAGTTGATCAGTGGAATAGGTTAGGGTTAAGGACAAAACAGTCAAAACTATAGAACATGGTCTTTGACGAACCCAAAGACCCCAGCTTTTGGTAAGAACTTACTGTTTGATAAAAATTTTGGAAAATTGGAAACTAATATCAGAAACTAGGCATTGATCCAATTAACGCCGTACCCAAGATAAGGTCAAATGGGTTCAGACCAGGCATAAAGAATAAATTATTAATAAATTAGAGGAACACAATAGTTTACCCTCAGACCTGTGGAAGGGGAAGGACTTTATGACCAAAGAAGACCTAGAGACCATTACTGATCACAAAATAGAAAAAATTCGATTTACCAAACTGAAAAGTCTTTGTACAAACAAAAACTAATGCAGACAAGATTAGAAGGGAAGAATAAACTGAAAATATTTTACAGTCAAAGGTTCTGATAAAGGCTTCATTTCCAAAAATATAGAGAATTAACTCAATTTATAAAAATCCCATTCTCCAATTGAAAATGGTCAAAGGAATGAAAGACAATTCTCAGAGAAGAAATGGAAACATTTTAGTCATATGAAAGATGCTCCAAGTCATTATTAATCAGAGAAAATGCAAATTAAGAAACCTAAGATTTTTTCACACACCTGTCAGATTGGCTAAGATGAAGGAAAAATAATGATGATTTTGGGGGATGGGGGAAAACTGGGACAGATGCATTGTTGGTGGAGTTTGGGAACGAACCAACCATTTTGAGAGAGTTTGAACATGTCAAAAAGTTATTAAAGTCAACCCTTTGATCCAGAGTGTTACTACCGGGATTATATCCCAAAGAGATAAAAGAAGGGAAAGGGACCATGTGCACGAATGTTTGTGGCAGCCCTCTTGTAGGGCTAGAAACTGGAAACGAGGGATGCCCATCAGTTGAGAACAAAAAAATTGTGGTTATGAATATTTGGAAATTATTGTTCTTAAGAAATGACCAAAGATGATTTGAAAGGCCTGGAGAGATTTACACGAATGTGCTGGAGGAAATGAGGGACCAGGAGACTTATATACTTCAACAAAATACTATATGAGACCAGTTCTGATGGACCTGGGCATCCCCAGCAATGAGATCAACCAAACATTTCCAATGGAGCAGTAATGAACTAACAGCAACCCAGAAAAAGAACTTGGGAGATGACTAAAAACCATTACATTGAAACCCCAACCCCATTTTTGCCCAGCTGCATTTTGATTTCCCTTCACAAACTAATTGACAATTTTCAGAGTTGATTTTTTTTTGTACAGCAAAATAACGTTTTGGTCATGTATACTTATTTTGTACAATTTTATATTTTAATATATTTAACATCTACTGGTCATCCTGCCATCTGGGGGAGGGGATGGGGGGTAAGAGGTGAAAAATTGGAACAAAAGGTTTGTCAATTGTTAATGCTGTAATGTTACTCATACATATAACCTGTAAATAAAAGGCTATTAAATAAAAAAAAAGAAAATAATTCATTAAAAATTAGGGCAAATGAAACATAATTACTCTATGAGATATCAAGGATCAATCAAACAAAACAAAAGGAATGAAAAGATAGAAGAAAACATAAAATACTTCATTGGGAAAAAACTGATTTTTGGAAAGTATGTTCAGGGGAGATAATTTAATAATTATTGGATTACCTGAAAACCAAGTATCCCCAAAAAAGAATCTGGGCAACATCTTTCAAGTAATTATCAAAGAAAATACCTTAATATACTAAAAATAGAAAGCAAAATAATAATTGAAATAATCTTTCAATCCCCTCCTAAAAGAGATCCTCAAATGAAAACTCCAATGAGTATTGTAGCCAGAATTATCAGGTTAAGGAGAAAATAATGTTGGCAGTAAGAAAGAAATAATTCAAATACCAACAAGACACATTCAGGATTGCACAGGATTTAGCACTTTCTCTTTTAAAGGATGAGAAAACATGAAATATAATATTCCAGAGGCAAAGGAGCTTGGATTAAACAAAAATTAACTATCTAGCAAAACTGAACATCTTTCAGGGGAAAAGATGGACATTCAATAGAAATTTCCTCATGAAACTTTCCTGAGGAAAAGACTAGAGCTCAAAAGAAAATTGATCTACAAATCCAAGAAAAAAGAGAAGTATAAAAAGGGAAACATACTAGGAAAAAAGCATGCTATTCAATACGAAAAAACTGTTTATTAAAATAAAAAGATGATGCTTGTAATTCTTGATAACTACATCTCTATTAGGGCAGTTAGAAGGAGTATACATAGATAGAGGATGTGGAGAAATTAATATTAAGGTGAAAAAATTAAAGAACAAAAAAAAGGATTTTACTGTGAGAGGAGAAAAAGTAAAGGCAGAATAAGGTAAATATCAAATAAAGAAGTGGAAAAGACCTATGACAGTAGAGGGAAAAGAAGGGGAAGGAGTTGGCATTGTTTGATCCTTGTTCTCATTTGATTTGGATCACATAGGGATAGTAGTATAGAAATTTATCTTACTCTTTAGGAAAGCAGGAGGAGAAAGAGGAAAGAAAAGGGGAGAGCTGATAGAAAGGAGGAAGGATTGAGGGAAGTGGGGGTCAGAAGCAAAACACTGGTGAGAAGGAAAAGGAGAGAAAAAAGCATAAATGGGAGGAAATAGGATGGAAAGAAATACACAATATGTAATCATAATTAAAAATGTGAATGGGATGACCTCTGTCATAAAACAGAAGCAGAGAACAAATTGGATTTAAAACCAGAAGCATTTTGTTTAAATGCATTTGAATACAGAGAAATATACACAGACTAAAGTAAAAGAATACAGAATATAGTATGCTTCAGCTGAAATTACACCCCAAAAAAGTGTAGCAAACCTGATAAAAGACAAAGGAAAATCAAAATTGGATCTAATTAAAAGATATAAGGAAGAAAATATTTTCTAATGAGTACCACAAACCAGGGCTTATTAAACTTTTTTTAATTTGTGACCACTTTTTCCCCAAGAAATTCTTCATGATAAAAGGGACATAAGTATATAAAATAAGTATAAAAATCAAAACTATTGATAATAAATAATAAATTTATAACTCCCACATTCAGTTATGAGACACCCATATGGGTCACAAACCAAAATTTAAGAAGCTGGGCCATGAAGTAATAACATTACTAAATATATATGTGCCTGACTATTATAGTATTCATATTCTTAGCAGAGAAGTTACATGTTACAGGAAGAAAATTATATATATATTAGTGAGGAAGCTCAATACCCCCCTTTCAGAATTAGATAAATCTAACCACAAAATAAATAAGAAGTTAAAGAGGTGAATTGAATTTCAGAAAATTCAAATACAATAGTCCTCAGGAGAAAACTGAATTGAGCTGGAAATATACATTTTTTTCCAGTGATACATAACACTGACACAAAAATTCAAAATATATTAGGACATTAAAACCCCAGAAATACAGAAAGGTGAAATATTAAATGCAACTCTTTCAGGTCATGATGTAATAAAAATTATATAATAAAAAGCCATGGAAAGGTAGGGCAAAGATTAATTTGAAACTAAATAATTTAATCTTAAAAAAAAAAAAAGACTCAATAGAATGACAAAAATGAAACAACATACCAAAACTTATAGGATTCAGCCAATGTAGTTCTTAGGGGAAGTTTTCTATCTCTGAGTGCTAACATAAATAAAATACCAACATAAAAAGCTAAAAAAAAAGAACAAATTAAAATTTTCCAATAAAATTTCAATTTAGAAATTATGAAAATCAAAGAAGAGATTAATGAAATAGAAAGTAAGAAAATAAAAATAAAAGTTGGTTTTATTTTAAAAAAAGAATAAAATAGACAAATCTTTGGTTAATTTAATTAGAAAAAAGAAAGCAAATCACCACTATCAAAAATTAAAAGGCTGAATTCACATCCGCTGAAGAGCAAATTAAAGCGATAATAAGGAGCCATTTTCCCCAGCTAAATGCCAGTAAATCTAATAATCTAAGTAAAATGAATAAGTAGTTACAAAAATATTAATTGTCTAAATTAACAAAAGAGGAAATACAATACTTAAATAACCCCATTTTAGGGGGAAAAGAGGAAATTGAACATGCCATAAATGCATTCTTTAAGAAAAAATCCCCAGAACCAGAAGAATTTACAGATGAATTTTACCACACTTGTAAGGAATATCAATTCCAATATTATATAAACTATTTAGAAAAATACAATTAAGAAAAAATGTATTTAGAAAAATACAAGAAGAAGAAATGCTATCAAATATCCTTTTGGGCACAAATATGGTGCAGATACCTAAACCAGGAAGAGTCATAACAGAGAAAGAAAGATGTAGATCAATTTCCCTTATGAATAGTGATGCAAAAAATTTAAATAAAAGATAAGCAAAGTGATTACAGCATTTTATCACAGGATAATGCATTATGATGAAACAGGATTTATAGTAGGAATACAGAACTGCTTCAATATTAAAAACAATCAATCAGTATAATTGATCACATCAATAACAAAACCAATAGAAATCATATGATTATCTCAATAGATGAAAAAAAAAACTTTGGACAAAATACGGTACCTATTTCCATTTAAAAACACCAAAGAGCATATTAATAAGTAGTTTTCCTTAAAATGATAAATATCATTTTTCTAAGTCCATCAGAAAAAATTAAATGTGCTAAGGATAAGCTTGGGATAAGCTTCCCAATAAGATCAGATATAAAATAAGTGTATCCTTGATCACCACTATTATTTTTTTAAGTACTAGAAATTTCACTTTAGCAATAGAAGGAGAAAAATATCAAGTGCTCATGGGTTGACTGAGTTAATATAATAGAAATGACAATACTATCTAAATTTATTTATTTAAAAGGCATAATTTCTAAAATATATAGAGAATTGATTCAACTTTATAAGAATTCAAGCCATTCTCCTTTTTGATAAATGGTCAAAGGATTTTAACAGACAATTTTCAAATGAAGAAATTGAAACTATTTCTAGTCATATGAAAATAGGTTCCAAATCATTACCGATCAGAGAAATGCAAATTAAGACAACTCTGAGATACCACTACACATCTCTCAGAATGGCTAAGATGACAGGAAAAGGTAAGGACAAATACTGGAGGAGATGTGGGAAAACTGGGACACTGATACATTGTTGGTGGAACTGTGAATGGATCCAACCATTCTGGAGAGCAGTTTGAAACTATGCTCAAAAAGTTATCAAACTGTGTGTACCCTTTGATCCAGCAGTATTACTACTTTGCTTATATCCCAAAGAGATCTTAAAGAAGGGAAAGGGACCCATATGTACAAAAATGTTTGTGGCAGCCCTTTTTGTAATAGCTAGAAACTGGAAACTGAGTGGATGCTCATCAGTTGGAGAATGGCTGAATAAGATATGGTATCTGAATGTTATAGAATATTATTGTTCTATAAGAAATTATCAGGAGGATGATTTCAGAGAGGCCTGGAGAGACTGACATGAACTGATGCTGAGTGAAATGAGCAGAACCAGGAGATCATTATACATGGCAATAACAAGACTATATAGTATTCAATTCTGATGGGTGTGGCTCTCTTCAACAATGAAATGATTCAAACCAGTTCCAATTGTTCATGATGAAGAGAGCCACCTACACCCAGAGAGAGGACTATGGGAACTGAATGTAGAACAAAACATAGCATTCTCACTCTTTCTGTTGTTTGCTTGCATTTTGTTTTATTTCCCAGGGTTTTTCTTTCCTTATTGATCCAATTTTTTCCCGTGCAGCAAGATAACTGTATAAATATGTATACATATATTGGATTTAATATATATTTTTAACACATTTAACATGTATTGAACTACCTGTCATCTAGGGGAGGGGGTGTGGGGGAAGGAAGCAATAATTTGAAATAGAAGGTTTTGCAAGAGTCAATGCTGAAAAATTACCCATGCATATGTTTTGCAAATAAATTAAGAGAACAAAGAATAGTTTACTTTCAGATCTGTAAAAAAGGAAGGAATTTGTGGCCGAAGAAGAATTGGAATATATTATTAAATACACAATAGATAATTTTGATTATATTAAATTTAAAAAGGTTTTGTACCAACAACACCAATGCAGACAAGATTAGAAGGAAAGCAATAAACTGGAAAAAACTTACATTTAAGGATTCGGATAAAGATCTAATTTCTAAAATATATAGTGAATTGACTCAAGTTTATAAAAATTTAAGCCATTCTGCAACTGATAAATGGTCAAAGGATATGAACAATTTTGAACTGAAGAAATTGAAATTATTTTGCATCATAAGAAAAGCTACTCTAAATCAGTATTGATCAGAGAAATGCAAATTAAGTTAACTCTGAAGTACCAATACACACCTCTCCAACTGGCTAAAATGACAGGAAAAGATAATGACAAATGTTGGAAAGGATGTGGGGAAACTGGGACATTAATACATTGTTGGTGGAGCTGTAAACTGATTCAGCTTTTCTAACATTTAATTAGTAGTTTAGGATGCTAGATAAATGTGCTTTACAAACATAATCTCCATTGATTTTTGCATAGACCCTAGGAGTTGGGTATTATTATTATCCTCCATTTATTTGGGAGGCAATTAGAATTAAGAGTTGTTAAGTCAAGATCACATTGTTGATAAATATCCGTGGCATAAATTGAATGAACATTTTTCTGACTCCAAGTCTATCACTCTATCCATTCTCCATCTCACTGCCTCAATCAAAAAGAGTTGAAGATCAGATTTAATGATAGTGAATGGATACTCTAGGTGGAGGGAAGGAAGATTGTAGTAAACAGAAAGAATTCCTGCTCTTAGAAGTGGAATAGTACTAACTAGCACCAAGATCAAGGATAGGAGACTAATTATAGGTAAAATAAGTAAAAAATAAAGGATTGCCATTGAAGATGAAAAAATCTTGGAAATATTGGCCAGTGTGTTAGGGAAATCATCATTATAGAGTTGAAATAAGGAGTAGGATGGAAAGGACTAAGTCCTAGAATGTAATAGATGACCATAGTATGCTGTCCTTCATTCTCAGAGGACCAAAATGACAACACTATGTCAGAGTCAAGTCACAGTGTGTACAACTGTGGCTGGATCAGACTAGTGTGATCGTGGAATGCTTTGCCATAGTCTGGGCAGAAATAGTATCTATGAATGTTTGGAGTGACCACTAAGAGTATATTATAAGAGAATATCACATTTCTAAAAAGAAGAAAAGTTATTGAGAGACTATAGTGGAGATGGGAGAGTGTGAAAGGACAGAGTCAATATGGCAGAGTATAAGTCAGGTTTAACAATCCTTTCTAAATAAATTTTAAAATGTGCCTCAACTCAAATCTTGGAGCATCAGGGTCATCAAAATGTAAGAGGGAATCATTTATCTAGTATAAGACAACTTAGAAGTTATACAGGAGAAGTCTGTTACACAGAGCTGGAACAGGATCAAAGTGCAGCAGGAGCACCAAGTGTAGACCTTAGAGGCAGCCATAATGGAACCAGCAGCAGAGGTAGTTTCAGCAGCTCTCAGTCAATGGTAAGAAAGTTGAACAATTAGCAAAAAAAAAAAAAAAAAAAAAAAAAAAAAAAAGATGAAATTGGATCTTCTATTGATACTAAGTACAACTGGCATTGATTGGCAATTCTATTGCTCATGATCAATTCTGTCTTCTAATTCCAGGGCAGAAGGAAGTACTTATAAAAAGTCACAAAAGAGCAAGAGTCCTAGTCCCAATTCTAAAGCCAAGACAAGTGCCAATGTCTGCAACTGAAGGGAACCAGTGGAAGTTCCTGGATAAAACCCAAAGTAGAGACCAGGAGATCAATGATTGCACCTCTCACAGAATAACATCACTTTGAAAGCACTAAAAACTTATAGATCCCTAGAATTATCTCTGAAACAACAGAGTAAAAAAGACTAAAGATTGTTACAGTGCCTCCCTACCTTCAGATATATAACCCAACTGTAATAAAAATTAAAAAAAACATACTGAGGAAATAAAGAGGGACCAAAAAAAAAAAAAAAAAAAAACATGATGGCATGGAGGAAAATGAAATAAGCTTAGTAGATGACAACAATGTGAAAGCAACTACAAGCAAAATCACCCAAAAAATGCTAATTGGACCCAAGGTCAGAAAAATTCCTGGAAGAGTTCAAGAAAAAGATAAAAAAGGGGTAGGAAAAAATGGGGGGGGGGATTAGAGTAATGCAAGAAAATTGTGAAAAAAAAAGAATTAAGTTTGGCATATAAATACATAAAATAATGTATTTAAAAGCAGAATAGGTCAAATGCAAAAGGAGATACCAAAGCTTAATGAAGAAAAGAATTCCTTAAAAATTAGAATGGGGAAAGTAGCAATTAATGACTCAACGAGACTTCAAGAAACAATAAAACAAATCAAAAAAGGACGAAAAAAGGTTCTTTCAGAATCAGAAGATCTACAAAGTCATAGACACACTCACTAGTCAGTCAATAACCATGTGCTAAGTGCCTACTGTGTTCAAGGGATTATATTAAACTTATTCAATTGAGATCAGGAAAGGACAAACACAGAGGCAGATATGATCGTGTATTCACGGTTTTATTGAGGCCATGAGTAGGACAAAAGAATTGCCTCCTATTCTACCTGATTCTCAGGACAAGTGTTAAGTAGTCCTCATACTTCACAATCACATAAGCCCCATGGCCTGTTTTTTTTTTTTTTTTTTTTTTTTTTTTTTTTTTTAATTAACTCTAAGTCATCAATTGCTTTAGCCTAGAAGATTTAGTCATCACACACACTAAGACCCTATCGATGGCCAGAAGGAGGAACTCCTTAAATTTCCACATGATGGACTAAAATAAGATGAGGAATATCTGTGCGTGTTCCAGAGAATTGTTCTTAAATGAAATAATTGATATTACATTAGAATTTTACAACTTTCCCTGGAAACCCTGGGGTCAAAACTATGAAATGCCTTGTATATAGTGGGTATTCAATAAATATTACTGAAATTTAGTATAAGGTGGACAATATTGCTGTCCCTGATTCAAATATCCCAGAGATCCCAGAGCCATGGTACAGTCCTGGACAAGCCAATTATTACCTGGCTGTGAAAAGAGATAGACCTCCAATTAATGGCTAATATAATGGGCATATTTATTGTGTACATATTTATGTGTATATGTACATGTTTGTATGTGTATGTATGCAAGTTTGTAAGTGTGTGTGTGTGTGTGTGTGTGTATCAAAGAAGTCCCCGTAGGATTACCCTACATATTATCAAATAATATGAGAAATTATATAGTCAATAGAAGTGCTGAATAAGCTTCCAGTGACCTAGCTCTATGGCTCTTCTGAAATACTTGCCCTTTGTGAAAGCCTTCACTTTTTATATCAACCTACTTTTATAAAGGAATGGAGAATTGTGTAGTGTCTTGAAAAGACAAACATTCCCCAGGGCCTGTAGGGTTAGTGACCGGAATCATTTTAATTTGCAAGCTGAACTTGATTTAAATACTACTCCCCTATAGGGACTGACATGTCAATTGTTGGGCCAAGACCTTTATCATCCTCTCTGACTTCATATTTCTGACCCCAGGTAATCTTATCTCTATAAAGATGAAAGAAAACAGGAGAAACTAAAAAGCCCAGAGTTAATGTTTCTTCTTTTTTTAGCTAAATAAGCTCTTCTTAGATTGGTTGGAAAAACTATATACAAAAAAGAATGTACTGATTTCAGGCTCCAGATCAAGGAGTTAAAATAGCTGACAATGAATTCTAGCATATCCACACAGATCTGATTGAGAATAGATCATATTCAGAGCTGGCACAGACCTTATAGTTCAGTTGGTCCAATTTAGCCTATTTCTCTCAATCTTTTCCACAAGATTTGCATGAAAGTTACATGAAACATTTAACCCTATAAAAATGTAAGTAAAGTTCTCAAAAGATTGCTTGTATTTTATATTCATCTATTTGCTATTTAGGCTTAATCACACATTTAGGTTCAAATGTTTGAAATGTTGGTATAGAATATCATTAAAAACCAAAATAGATATTATCATAAACCAACTTAAGTAAAACTATTTGATAAAATTGAATGTAAATGACTCCTGCCCCCTCCCAATCTTTTTTTTTCTTTTATGAGATCAGTTGGGTTTTTAGTAGAAATCAAAAATAGTAAGGAAAACTCAATATCAAACAATAAAACTTATCTCATGATACCTAAATAGTACTATGGAGACTTTGTAAAATCAAAAAAAGAAAATTTGTCCACAATTTTCTGAAAATATCTTAAGCAATTTTCTATAAAAGGTAAATATATTTTAATTATTTTCCAATTATTTTGTGCGGGGGGAATCTTTACACCATTGAAAATCTGGTAATTTACTTATTACAAAGATTGCCCCCCCCCAAAAAAAAAACTCAGTCAGTCTATTGATATAATGCGCTATAAGATAAGATATATATTAGAATTTAGGATCATCCAGGGTCTAGTAGAAAAGTGATTTAGTAGTCCGTGTAGCCAAGATAACCAAAAAAGCAACATCTCCACATTTTTCTGAATATAATATCCAAATATAGACCACATAACTCATAGAATACATTCAGATATGACTTCAGCAGGAAATTGGAATGTTAATTTCTATCTGAACATCAGTCAAAAGTTTGAGCCATTGGGGAGTTCATATTTTCCCACTAACTGCCTTGGCACATTAAAGATTTTGTGAATCAAGGACAAAAAAGGCTTATTATGCCCCTTGCCTTTTACCTCAGTTATCTTTACATATCTCAGGATATCTTGCTGCTGATTGATGACAGTAAGAATGCATTAGAGTTCATTAAACAGTACAGGCAGATGGATGATCATCCATTCTTCCTTATTATCATGTATGAGTAAGTTCCCATAGCATTTTAACAGGTAACTCTCAGACCTTTTGACAAATAAAAGAAGGTATCTTTAATCGTTCATCTCTAGCAGTGACCAAAATATTAAATAAATATGATATATAGGATAAAAGGAAAGCTGTCATTTATCAAGAATGCTTCATTCATACTCCCTTTATCCTTTTCCATAATCCTGAATGATAAAAACAACACTAAAAAGAAAAAATGAGTGGATTAATCATGCAATAGTGTACCTACCTTAGTCTTATGTCAGCTATGATTTAGTGAATAAGCAATTTATCATAGGCATTCTATATAAAAATGAAAGATATAGTTAAAAGGCATCATATTATGGCTCCCTGAATAGAACTCTCACTGATTTCTATGACAGAATATGTTAGATACTAAAGCAAATACACAATAATACAATTGTAACTGGGATGTATTTGTGTGATCATTGTGATTTTTAAATTATATTTCTTGATATAATTTAAAATGATAGAATTCTAAAATGATAGGATCCATAGGATATGGAGTCACTTAAGCTAACTTGTCTTTATGATCACAAACATATAAGCATTGACAGATGGCCTATAATATACATTTCCACTGAAGTAACTCATTCTAACCATCTGGGTTCCTGACTAAACAAGACTCCCAAATGATTTCAGTCTGCATACCAACACCCATTCCTGGGGTCAAAAATTACCCATTCAAACCCTCACTGAGTTTTCCCCACCAGAATCTGAAAATAACAAGTGAGTTGGGAAATTCTCCCTTCACATCTGGATCTGATTAGCAATGTCCTTTCACATATCTGATATCTTTGGAGAATAAAAGTCCATTTTGAAGGTATAAAACTTTCCTACTCAGATACCACTCTGAGCATCTACTCCTATAGTAGATGCCTAAAAAGCACTTTTTTGATTAACTCACAGATGTAATTGTAGAGCAATCAATGGTTGTATAAATTATACTAAAAAGAAATTCTGCACTAGTGTCAAGATCAAGCAGTAAGATCAACTGGCAAATAAAGCATTTCACAATCTTCAGAGAAATAGTGAGAAGTTGAAAAATTAAATGGCACTACTTTCTCTTACAACACTACCCCTTACCAAGAAAAAAAGAGAAAAAATAACATTTGGCAAAGAATTTGGCAAAAGTTATGATGAATTAATTACTGGAAGGGGACATCAAGTAAAGCAATGATAGTTCCTTTCGAGTTACCTAAAAAGTAAAACAGAAAATATCTTATTTAGCTTCATCATTTTTTTTCAATGATTTAATTTTTTGAAAGTTAACCTTAGGTAATCATGGATCTCTTTGCTTGCTGATGGCAAGATTGTTATCATGCTTCCATTTAAGTTATTTAAAATATTTCATTCTTCTGATCATTGATTTTTATAGTAAGAAATGCTTTTAATTAAGAAAAACATTCTATAGTGCATCCTGTCAAAAGTAAGTATTTTCACTGACTGGCAGAAGCAGTGGAAAGCATGAAAACTAAATTCTTTATTTTGCATGGACTCAACAATTCCTAAAAATGGAGATTTGCTATTTAAGTTCTCTGAATTTATATTCCTTCTTAGTTGTGCCAGTTAAACAAAGACATAACAACTGAAAAAAAGTTGTTATGGATACTAAAAGGTTTTTAAACCTTTTCTTTCATCCATGAGCAATGTTATTTTAGAAGATGTTGAATGTTATTGCTAAAAAAGAGATCAAGTTAATATTTTAGTTATTCAACTCATTGTTAAGAATGTATGTTGTACATAGAAGCTACAATCATTTTTAGATTAAACATGCAATTCTTCTTAACATATCTCCATATTCATCAGTTGCACAAGAAAAACCTGATCAAAGAGGTAAATAACATAAGAAAGAAAAGAAAAATAAAAAAAACAAAGCAACAACAATAAAAATGATGAAAATATTATGCTTTGATTCACATTCAGTCTCCATAGTCCTCTCTCTGGATGCAGATGGCTCTCTCTGTCACAAGTCTATTGGAATTGGCCTGAATCACCTCATTGTTGAAAAGAGCTACGTCCATAACAGTTGATCATCATATAATCTTATTGTTACTGTGTACAATGTTCTCTTGGTTCTATTCACTTCACCTAGTATCAATTCATGTAAGTCTCTCCAGGCTCTTCTGAAATCATCCCTTTTGTAGTTTCTTATACAATAATAATATTCCATAACATTCATATACCATAACTTATTCAGCCATTTCCCAATTGATAGGCAGTCACTCAATTTCCAGTTCTTTCCCACAACAAAGAGAACTGCTACAAACATTTTTGCACATGTGAGTCCTTTTCCCTCTTTCATGAACTCTTTGGAATACAGACCTAGTAGAGACACTGCTGGATCAAAGGGTATGCATAGTTTTGGAGTCCCTTGGAAATAATTCCAAATTGCTTTTCAGAATAGTTGAGTCATTTCACAACTTCAACTACAATGCATTAGTGTCCCAGTTTTCTCATATCTTCTTCCACATTTATCATTTTTTCTAAAGTCAAATTTTTACCACAAAAAATAAATGTTATTTTACAACTAATATCTAATTAGAAAGGAGAGAATTAAATATGAAATAACTAATCTATACTTTGTGACATATTATATTCAAATTTATATTACATTAGCATTTTGTCATTTTTTTTCAGCAGTTTAATTATAGAATAAGTAATATAGTATGGCATACTCTAAAATGAATCAAAATTCACCAGAATTATTTGCTGTACTTAATAAGTTACAAGTAAAAGACAAAGAAAAAAAGAAAGGTTTCATGAACAGCAACCAATGTATGGTTATGATTTACATAATGAAACTGATGTTTTATATGAATGATCTTCAATATGTGTTTAATCAATTTTGAAGATATTTAACATTATGTTCATTGCAACTTTTTTTTAAAGAAAATAGCTTAAAATGCAGAGGAGAAAAAACTCACATACCTCAAGTCTGGCTAGCACACCAGCTTGTCAGTAAAGGTAATTTGGGAGAAGAAAAAGAAATGCAAACAAATAATAAGCAGACTGTAGTAAACCCTGGTGGACAATTAAGAGAGAAAACCAACTACATATTGAAGAAAATACAAGATGACAAAGTACCCTATTAGCTTTACATTCATGCTGTGCACCTGACGACAAAATTTAATTAAAAGTAGACACAACGATATTTTATAAAGTATGTAATGAATCCTCAGTGACAAAAAATGTCTATAAAGTCCTGTAGAAATGAGTTGGGAGATGGACACCTATGGTGCCCAATAAAAACCTGCCTATATTCCCTATCTATGGAATGTGGTACCTCCTGAGGCAGCAAAAGAAAAATAAAAACACATTTAAGTGAAATAAATTTAAATTGGATAAACACTATGTTTAAGATGGGAAATACAGGACAAATTGGGGAGGGGGGTCATTCTTCTCATTCATAATGATTTGGCTATTTTCCAAACAAAAAATCATGAAAAATTTTTAGGTATCTTATTGAATGCTATTATTCTTATTTATATAACACAGCATCTAAATGCTTCCCCATTTGGTGGCTAGTTTCTACTTAATTAAAAAATAATAATTCAACCAAAATTTCAATTTTGCTATATTTGTTTGGGGCATAATTTCATTTTGTCCATTTCCTTCTTGATTCTTTATCTTCCCAAATAAAACTGTTTTGTGCTTTTTAATTACTTTTTTTAAATTTTAAGTGCTTAAATTTTGTGTATCCTAAGCTTATATATACTTCCCTCTGCAAGATTCTCTCTTTCAATGTTCCTTGAGCCACAGAACTAAGAATTTTCAAATAAAACATGTTTTATCCCCTAATATATTTAATTTCAAGAGTTTAATCTTTATGAGGTATATTGCTATACTGTCAGTAATAGTGTTTTTAAAGGATCTTCAGTTTGTTTCATTGAGAGTTTTTTTTTTTCCTTTCTTCCCAATTTTACTTTGTTTATTTAAGGAAAATAAAATGAAATATTATCATGTGCCCAGCAGAACATCAGGGAGGATTCAAGATATATAGCAAAATTCCAGTTCAAGAAAGCATATATAATAACCGAAGAAATTATATTCATGAGTGTCCATCTTTTCTTTGTTTCTTTGTAGGTTATTCTTTTGTTCATCTTATGTACTTTTTATTTTAATTTTTTCTACTTGCATCCCCTCCACACCTCCAGGCATGTTACAATTAAGCACAGATATATTTATACACACACGTGTAATATATCTACATACATATATTTTTTCTTGGATTGTTCTTATTTTACTTTTTTAAATTTTTTTCCTCAGTCTCTCTCAAGTGATTTTCTTTATGAGTTCTATAAATGCTCTCTGGCCAAAGAGGCATTTCAAGTTACTTTTTGGGCTAGAAGCTTTTTTTTTCTTCCCTGTCCTCTGCAAATGAACCCTAGTCTTCCCTATTCTCATAATAAGGTTCCATGGTTGAGTTCTTTCTTCTTTGTTCATTTTTTTAATGAGAAATATTAATGTTAGCACCTCCAATCCGGGGAGGGATGATGCCTCTAATTTCACTTCAGCTCTATCTCTCTGACCTGGAACCCCAAACTAAAAGTTTCCCTCTCCTGAAATTGCCCTCAGCCAACAGTGTCCTTGCCCTGCTGCTTCTGCACTCATCAGGTACTGTTTATTCTCAGCCCTTGTGTCCCTGCAGCACAGCTGAGCCTAGCATTATTAATTAGTTGAGGTTCCTTCAGTCTTCCCAGACTCAGACCCCAAACTTCCTCTGGTTATCCAGGAAGTGAAAGTCCCTGTTGTTCTTGCTGAGTCCTTGCTTAGGACTGCCAACTTGCTGTTTCTGCAGACCTATTCTGTAGGTGATTGCACTTCACACTGATTAATACCCAGCCTGGGACCTTTCCCAGTTCTGTCCCAAATTTTCTTTGTTTTTTACCAGTCTTTGTTCTCCGAGAGACTCAGTTTTGTTCTATGTGGGGGGAAATCTGGAGGGCTTAAAATTTACTGACCTACTCTGTCATCTTGGCAGAATCCTTCTCCACTCATTGAATGTTTTTATTTTATTTTATTTCACAACTGATGTTGACCATCAAACTTTTTTGTACCACAATGTTGGTAGAGAATATGTTCAAAAATTATTGAGAGCAAGTATATCACACAACTGGTCAAACAGCCATGTTGCTCCAAATGAACAAAAACAAATATCAAATAAAAGCTACAATGAGGCATTACCTTTGAAAATGTGGAATTGTTTGCATCAAACTACACATGAATCCACAAAAATTAAAGACTTGAGTTTTCTTTTGCAACATGGTTAGTATAAAAATGTTTTGTATGACTGTGTATATATAATCAATATCATATTGCTTACCTTCTCAAGGGAGGGGAAAATTGGCAGGAAGGAAAGAATTTAAAACTCAAAATTTTTTAAATGAATGTAAAATATGCATAAAATATAATTAAAACATACATGAACATTACTAATATTTTATTATTGTTTATATATATGTATATATTTAATATATGATAAAGAAAATAAATATGGCACATTTGGTCATCAATCCCTCTGGAGTCCATTTTCCCTTACATCTTAAATATGAATGTAAGATTCTTTATCATCTTCATTCCACAGGCACTCTGATGTAGTGGATATGACACTGAATGTGAAGTCAACACTAAGATCTGGATTTTTAAGCTGTTCAACCCAGAGTGAGCCAATTAACCTTGCTAGTTCTAAGTTTAATCATCTATAAAATGAGAAAGATGGTCCTAGGATTTCTAAAGCATCTTCAAACTCTAAAATCATGAGCTTATAACCTGTTTTAACTTGCTATATTTTTCCTTCACTACTAGCACCTGAACCTTTATGCAGTGCCTCTTGTGTTTTCCCTATCTAATGTCATGACTTGAACTCTTTACATATATTCTCCACTAACATTTTTTTCTTCCAGATTCTGGTCTTTTCCTCTTACTAGAACCAGTTCTCTGGGGAGGATGAGATACCAATCATTTGTACTTTAGTGAAAACTGTAAACAACAAAAGCCTCCAAGGATAATTAAACTTAATTCTATATTGTGGGAAATGAAAGAGATTTTAAATATGTACAAATAATTGGCAGGTTAATTAGAGAAAGGAGGAGATTCTTTCTCTGCCCATTACCTGAATGTTTTTATTTTCTACCCACACAGAGGACTAGTACTGCTCTAAAGAATAGGTTGAATATCTTGTACCCATTCATGTATCCATATCCATACTAATAAATCATGCTTATACTTGTTGGCAGATTTTAATACCCACTAGTATTTTATTCTTATTGAGAGAAATTATTTTATTATATTCATAATGAATTTTTAAATTAGGATCCAGACATTTTTCCTTCATGTCTCCAATTAGCACCTAGCTTCTATAAAAGGTCAATCAGTCTCTGAAAGTTATGAATAATTGACAAGATTGACCTGTCACGAAACATAATCCTCCATGTTGGGCTAGAGTCCACCAACAAGGAGACCTTACTTCTGTCTAGAGTATAAACAGAATCTAATATGAACAAGTTCATGCCCCAAGGAGAACAGCTCTTCTACTTCTACTTCTCTGTTAGAATTTAAGGTGACCCATCTCATGCAGGAGAAAACCAGTCAGAATGATTTGGATGGAGATAGGTTCCCCTGTCCAGAGTGCTTGAGATGCTTGATTATCATGATCAAGCCACATTTTTGGCAAGAAGAAGTAAGGGCTCCACCTCCACTACTGAGGGTTGATTTTCACTTTTCAGAGACATTCCCTTTAAAAAAAATATATTACATATATATATATATATATATATATATATATATATATATATATTTAAGACTTTCAGGGTCTCCAAGTTTTTGTCTTTTGATTTATGAAAGCACTATCAATTTATTGGCTATTAGCTATCCTAATTAATAAATTGATTATTACTTACCTAAAAATTCTCTGTAAAGTTTTTCATTCATTGCACTATACTGCACAAGTTTTATTAATCAACTTTTGTTCTCATTATATCTGCCACTTCTGTTTTCTGACTATTCTAGTTTCTGTTTAAAGCACAGTTACCCTATTTTATATAAGAAAAACAATCATACTAAAAATACTTTTCCATATATAATAGCAGTTCACTTCAAATTAATTTTAATATTTATTTATTAAGCTCATACTTTGGGTAAGATATAAGTATTAGGGAAACAGAGTACTAAATAGTAGAAAGGTAATATAACTAGATTAATAAAAAGTAATAAGTATTTGCAATACAAAGGTGAAAAGGGAAAAAGGTCTAAAAGTTTTAAAGTCCTAAAGGTACTGATCTTCTTATGGATAAGTAAAAATAGCTTATGTACCAGAAAATTTCAAGTGGGAGAGAACTTTAACTGAAAGGAGATAAGGAAAAAATTCTTGTAATTGTAAGAGATAGCATCTCTGTTACACTTTGAAGAACTATAGGAATTACCAATATATTAAGGGGAGTCATGAAATCATACTGAAAAAGTTAAGTGAGTAAGCTATAATCATATTATGGAGGTGTTTGAATGATAGTTTTAGGATTTTGTTTATCTTTAAAACAAGAGGGTGCCCCTGAAGATTTTAAGTAGGAAAGTGACAGATTTGTATTTCGGTTTGACAACTAATGGACAATTGAATTGACTACAGAAATGAACAATGAGATAAATGAGCATGCTACTGCAATAGTCCAGGTAAATTATTTGTTATATTTGAAGACTTTCGTCATCTTGTTTAGCTTATGCTAGAGTATGCATGGTGGATAGAAAACTGAACTTAGAATCAATAAATGAAGGTTCACTTCCTACTTCTGACATATAAAATCTGTGTGACCATGTCCAAGTCACTTAATCTCGGTTTCCATCTCAGTAAAATGAGGATGAACTCTAAGATCACTTTCATCTCTAAATCAAAACCCCCACAATTGTTTGACACTGACAAGAGTAACACGGATGATACAGTAGCATTGTTCTTAAGGAATCAGTGATAAATTCTACTTTGGAAAATCTATCAGCGAAAAATCATGTTAATAAGAGAAAACTTAGTTATAAAGAATAACTCTATCTGTAAAACTTTTCACTCTCCTTAATTCTTCAGATCCTTGCAGTTCAAATGAATACATTTATACAAATTAGCATAAACCTGAAGTAGAAAAAAAAAGGTTTTTCAGCATTATAGTTCATCTTATCCCAAACTTTAAACTGAACCCTGCTTTGCTGTATGCTTGGAAGTCATGTGAAATGGTGATATAACTTAGTCAAGGCATTTAAATAACCTACTACAGTAATGTTATTGTGCAGGTTATTATATTATAAAAGACAGCATGAAATTTTTTCTTAAAGAAGAAAGAAGTTATTTGTTCTATTGTACCTAAGGGCAAACTTTAAAGACTTTAAAAGGCTCTCAATTCTTATTACTGATAGAAGCATTAATAATGTTAATATACCACCAGTACATAAAAGATATTTCACATTTTTAAAATATATACCATATACCATTTTCAAATTAAATGTAATGCAAATTTGTCAACACAGCATTAAGAAGGTTTAAGTTACAAAGTTTCAATTGTTTCCTAAACTCTTATGGAACTGTTTTTTAAATAAATGGAGTTTTCTTGGCAGAGATAGTAAGAGTGGTTTGCCATTTTCTTTTACAGCTCATTTTACAGATGAGGAAACTGAGGTAAACAGTTAAATGACTTATCCAGGGACACAGAAGTAGTAAGGGTCTGAGGCCAGACTTGAACTCCAGAAGATGACACCAGTACTCTATCTACTACAGCATTTTGCTGCCCATGCTATTATATATACTGTAATAGATGCATACTATTTCTATCCTGGAGATGTTGAGATTTATTTAGAATGTAAATTCCTTGAGGTCAAGGGCTATCTATTTTCTAGTTTGTATCCCTAGCATTTAGCACAGTGACTTGTGCATTAATGAACTTAATAAATACTTATAGATTGATGGTGTAAAATACCAGCTAGACTATTAAAAATATATTGTTTAGACTTCTGAACTCTAATTTTTTTACATTAATTATCATACTAAATATTTTGATCAGAGAAAAAGAAGGGTCCTATTAACAAGTTGCATAGTTTATTATGACCAAAAGGTTTATTTTCAGTGATGAGGATGAGGATGATGATACCTTATGTCTCTTTAAAACTTAAAAAGCTTCTTATAAACTATTCCTTATGACCCACATAATAGCTCCATGAGATAGATACTTCAGGTATTATTTTCTCCATATTACAGATAAAGAAACTGAGTTTGAGAGGTTGATTTGTTGACAGTTCCATAACTATCACAACCAGGATTTAATCTTAATATTTTTCTTGACTCCAAAATCAAAATGTTCTCCATTATAACATGCTGTCACTTTCTCTATAATAATTCTTCATTATTGTAATATAAGGAATTCATCCAGTTTAAGACAAGCACATTGCCTTAATTTTTCTTAAGCTGGTGCTTGGTAATTGATTGTTTTATGGTTAAAACTAAATTGATTTAGGGGTATTAAATACTATGTAAGTGATAATGGTCATAAAACATTGCACAAAGTATTTAATTCTCATAATTTATTCAATGTCCAAGAAGGTAGAAACATTTACTCAACCAGTTTCAGTAGTTAAAAGCTCTTTGCTTGTACTTTAAACAAAAGCTTTTGGCAGTGAGAAACTGTAGCGAGGGTAGTTGCTAGGAAAACATACATACCTACATAAAGTTTTGGACTAAAATGTTTGCTTCAGTAACCAGGCAGCCTTACCTGCAAAAAAAAAAAAAAAAAAAAAAAAAAAAACAGGTGAGCCAGATTTCCAGATTCTGCGTTGAAAGCACAGGAAAGAACAATGATTAAGATAATTTATGATTTATGATTAAGATAATCATATTACTGAAGATATACTACTTACCATTTGCCAACAGACTTCACTCTGTATTGCTCTATTTCTGGCAACGTTATTTGCGGCTTTATATGTGAGAGGAATTCTCAAATGTTCAGTTTCCTCTCAAGTTAAAGAATATCAGGAAATTGGTACTCAGAAGACTTTTTTTTAGCATACCAATAATGTCTGCAACTCTAAACTACTTCATATTCTTATGGATAGCTTATATTCTGCTTGTTACTTCAATAGGTCAACAATCTGTATTTTTGTAAGGTAATTTCTCCCAGTGCTGGTGCAGCTTAAAACAACTTTATGCTCAGATAGTATTCATAAGTTATTTAGGTCTCCAATATAATCACCATGTGATCAATTTTCAGAATTTAGCTAGACTGATATTTAGAAAATAGACTCACAATGCACTGTGGAGGTCATCCTCAAAGTCTTTCCAACTTCACTTATCATCCAAAATTTAAGTTTAATGGGCAAAACCTTCAGAAAAGCAGCATCATTTGCACCTCACAATGAGATATCTGAAAAGAATTCTAATGATTACAATCTATAGAGATAAATATACAGCATAAGCAAATGGATTTTATATAACACTTTTTGTCTTTTTCTGGGTGTGGAAAAGGGTTAATAAACTGACATATACTAAATAGAAAGGTTCTTTAGACAAGTCCCTTAATATCTCAGAGTTTAGGGCAATTCTATAAGACAACATTTCAGGTAAATTATTGATATTCATCAGTGATAGGAGTTTTCTGATAGCAGGAGTTGTCTGCTTTGATGAAATCAATGATCTTGGGTATATATATGGCAGCGTATGCTACACGGCATTTGCCAAATGCCAATAAATAACAAGAGAGTTTCAGAAATTCCCTACACCAATGAAATCATAGGGCATATGTGTATATGTATCTGTATGTACATATGTATACATTTCCATATGTGTTTCTGCATATGTATTAGATATGTTGTCTGTGTATATGTCTATATGCATAAATACATACATATATACATACATGCATATATGTTTGTGTATCTGTTTGTCTAGACAGAGGAAGATATTCCCATGTAACACTGTAAGGTCATAAATTGCAAATCAGGTGCTCATTTGCATTTGAAGAGAATGTCCTCCTGTTGGAGAGCCCTATATTAATGAGATCACAAGTCTTGGAAATATAAGTATTTATAGAGTTCACAAGTTGAATAAATAGAGATATCCATAGTTATAGAAAGATCTAAATATCTCTATTTCTATCAATGAAATCATAAATCTAACAAATAGAAATATAAACATATATATTAGGTATTTTAAGATAAGCAAATTTACTTGATTTTTCTTAAACTAGTCCTTAGGAATTGGCTCATGCTTATTGCTTATTGACAGGGGTCAAAATTAACAAAGAAATATCTGATGGTTTTGTGATTTCATCTCTCTACATATGTGTTTTATTCACATATATATCTATATCTGTATACGTATACAGATATATACATATATATTTATATATCTGTGTATGTATACATGCATTTATGTTTATGATGAAGTCTTTATTTCATTACAATATAGTGTTCTTTATTAATGCAAGGTGGCATTAGCCATGAAACTTAAAATTGTAAAGAATTTCTTGGATCACTGAGAAGATGACGGATTTGTATATACTCAAATAGCCATTATGTGTTCTACCAAGAATTCAAAGGCAAGACTTCTTTATTCTGAGGCCAGTTCTCTGTCCACTATATCCTATTGCCTAATAAGATCTTGAAAGGATCTCTTGAGACCTGAATGACTCTCTTATGAGCATTTTCTTAATGGCATTTTTATGTAATTTCATTTAATGAATAAAATTCCATAACCCCACTGCCCATTACATATTTTTAGACAACAGAGAGAATGAATTCATATAATTAAATTGTAGTTGTTAAGCTTCAGACCCAAATATATTTTTGAGCTGAATTAATTGTTTATAATAATAAAGAAAAAAACTAAAAGCAACTAAAATATAGATGAGTTAATGTCTTTAATTTCACTTGCATAATTATATGTTAGCTACATCAGGACCATGTCATTGTAAGCCATTTATATACAGGATTTTGCATTTCTTAAGGATTCAATTACAAGATAAGGCCAACATATTTATTTATTTTTTTATTTTATTTAATAGCCTTTTATTTACAGGTTATATGTATGGGTAACTTTACAGCATTAACAATTGCCAAACCTCTTGTTCCAATTTTTCACCTCTTACCCCCCCACCCCCTCCCCCAGATGGCAGGATGACCAGTAGATGTTAAATATATTAAAATATAAATTAGATACACAATAAGTATACATGACCAAACTGTTATTTTGCTGTAGAAAAAGAATCAGACTCTGAAATATTGTACAATTAGCTTGTGAAGGAAATCAAAAATACAGGTGAAGGCCAACATATTTAAATGACTCTATATGAAGAGCTGCCTAATACCCCATTAGTCTTGCCTCTTGAGAAACTATAGTGGCTGGGAAACAGGAGTGACAGGATTTAAGTAATGAGTTTGTCACACAGATATGCTGCTTTACTGTCCCATATTCAGGGCAAAGAATGATAGAGAAAACTAGACTCATCTAAACGAAGCACACCAATCAGATCGATTTAACAAATAAACAAATGTCACTCTGTCTTATTTTATTATTTCAAATTATTTGTGAGGATGAGAGAAGGAAAGGTTCCAAGCAATTGGGAAATGGCTAAGCAAATGGGGTATTTAAATGTAATTGAATTATATTGTACAAAATTCATTTCTTTTTTTAATATTTAATTTTTGTAAAAAATTTTAACATTAATTTAAAAAGAATATTTCACTTACAAATTCTCTCCCCTCTCATTGAGAAATCAAGCAATTTGACATGGATTATACATGTAAAATCTTGCAAAACATTTCCATATAGTCAAATTGTGAAAGAAAACAGAGCAAAAAAAAGTTTTTTAAAAAATGCTTTCATCTAAATTCAGATTCCTTCAGTTCTTTCTCTAAAGATGAATAGTCATGAGAATTGTTTTAGATCCTTGTATTGTTGAAAATAGCTTTCATTCACAGATAATTATCACATAATATTGCTGTTACTCTATACAGCCCTGCATTCTTGGTATGAATCCCAACTGATCATAGTATATGATCTTTGCAATAAATTACTATAATCTCTTTGGTAGTGTTTCATTTAAAACATCAGTATCAGTATTGATTAGGAAAATGTAATCTATTTTATATTGGTTTTGCTTTTTCTGATTCAGATATTTGTGTGATATTTGTGTCATAAAAGGAATTTAGGAGGATTCCTTCTTTGCCTCTCAAAAATAGTTTGCATAATATTTTAATTAGTTGTTCTTTAAATGTTTGGTAAAAATCATTCACAAGTCCATTTGAGCACAGTGATCTTTTTTTTTCTTTTTTGATCTCTTCCAGAGCCTTAGACTAGGTAAAAAAAAATTTTGAGCCTTTGCATATAACTTTTTTGAATTCATTTTCTTTTTCTGAGTTTGTGTTTTGATCTTTCCTTTCAGCACATTAAATTTCTGTAGTCAGTTTCTTTTGTTGTTATTGTTTTTCTTATTGTTCCAATCTGTTTCTTGATTTTCAACTTCAAATTTGGGCTCTCTTCTTATAGTTGAAGGAGCACTACCCTAAGCTTCAGGATTTTGGTATTGGTGTTTTTAGAGATAGTTCTAGGGTTCTATAACTTTTCAGTCTTTCCAACATAGTAAGATATAAGGAGATATTTGGTCACTTTTCTCCTGGACTGTGCTCTGTTCTGTAAGCAAACACAAGTATTCTTTTTCATCCTATAATTGTGACCAGGGTCTCTGCTCCTTTTAATGCACCTCTTTGCTCTAGTACTGTGACCCTGAATTGTGTATGGGCAATGCAACAGAGTACTGCTTCTGATGCCAGCAAAGAGTCTCTTATAATCTTTTTGTTACTGATCACTTGCCTGCCCCCATACCATGTGTGGGCTGAGAATTATGGAAACCTCTGCTATATCTGATTTAGTCATCCCTAATTATGAAGCTAAGATTATGAAACTAACTCCTTTACTTCTTTATTCATCCCTGAATAAAAATTCAGTAAATACTCATAAGCACAAGGTAAACAAAAAAAAAAAAAATAGAAGATATGGATGCTGCTATCAAAGATTTTCTAATCTACAGGAGAAAGGAGAAATAAATCCACATGAAATAGGGGCAAGAACAAGACCTGTGCTCTCATTGGTATAGTAACTTTTAGTTGGAGAAAATTATTCTATGAATGAATGTTAGCGCCTTTTCTTGTAAGTTTTAATTTGAAAGAATTACCTAGAAAACTGAAAGGTTAAGTGATTTGTTAAATGTCACACACAATGAGTATTTATCAGGAGTGAGATATAAATCAAGGTTATTTGGGGTTTTCTAGTTATTCTTCCTTGCTTTTTCTTGAACATGAAACAATTAAACAATATTATATATATATATATATATATATATATATATATATGTATATATATATATATATATATTATATGTAATATATAAATATATATTATATTACACTAAATGGGAAAAGACAATAAATATATATTATCCAGCAGTGTTACATACACAGGTGTTTAAAAAACTGTTGCCTAAGTAAATTAATTCCTAAAGACAAAATAGATGAAGAAAAATAAATGAGTTGGTTTTTTAACAGATAAATATGATTTCTCTTTCCCTGTACTCCCAACTTTCTTCACTGAAGTACAATTGCCCTTTAATATCATAATGAATTATACTGATTTATATTAAAAAATCTTTCATCTTTGTAAGATCACTAACGTCATAGTCTTTGCAAAACCAATCTTCATTTACCTGTTATTAGGAAATACTTGAAGAGGGTGTTAGTGGAGGGTAATAATTTGATTTAATTTCATGTAAATTAAAGTCACAGACCAGAAATAATTGTTGCCGAATGGAGTCCAAGCTACACTCCAACTGAAATTTAAGGAAGCATGCTTGCGGAAACATTCTAGAAACCTAATAGCTATCACTTATCTGCATAGAGACTGATTCACTTATACACATGTGTCAGACTGTGTCAAATGGCTTTGCCTAAACAGGAAAAAAAGGAAGGAACATGACCAAAAGATAGGGAGACAGAGACAGAAATAAAGATATTTTATGGGTGAATGTTTTATATGATGGATAAAGACGTGTAAGCATGATAACTTCTTTTAAAGAATTTCAGAGAGAAATTGCATTCATACTAAATGGGAAAATAATCAATATTGAGTTTTGTGTAATGTAAACTCAAAATAGTAATTTTATGCCTTAATCTTTTTATTAAAATTATTAATAGAGTATATGGGGATGAAATCAACTGTATTATCAATCATCTAACCATATAATTTTTTTTAAAAACAAGTATTAGTCACGAATTATCATTTTAAATTTTATTATCTACTGAGTTATTGTTGGAATCATTAGGCATAGGTCATTGCAATGTCTATATTGATTTATTTAAATAGATAATTTGATTGCTGAATTTAAGGGGGGATCTATAGCTATAGAAATTTTAAAAATGCATTTTCATTCAGAGCCAGGAAACGATGAAGAATGGGAAATGTAAAACTATCACCACTTTACCACCTCCATTAGTTATTGTACAGAAGCTGGTGAAGAAGCAACTCAGTGCTCCACAGGTATAATTGAGGTATCCAGAGATTTTGTTCTTTCTATCATCATCTATATTATCTACTTTTCCAAAAATGTTTGAGAATAATTGGTATACTCCATAAAACTCACAGTACAGAAATGCATTTCAAAAATTTCAACAATAGTAATCAGATTTCATTTAACAGATGGTTTTTAGATATAACCAAATTCTCTGAATTTTATCATCTTAATTTCATTCATTATATTCTACTATTTTGACAAAATTGGTTGATTGAAAACAGATGCATAAAAGGTTACTTAAATGAATAGTATATGTATGTATATTCAATTAACTCAATCGAAAATATTTATTCTGTATCCAAGTAAGCAATGTAAGAGATTTGCAAGATTGTTTTGAGAATCAAAAGAAATATTTATAAAATACTTATCATAGTTCCTGAGACATAGTAAAATTCCCATATCAGTATACAGAATTCTAGATTCCAACCCTTATCTCCCATTCCAAATGTAATGTTTAGCATTTATATATATTTAAATTATAAATATCTGTTGATATAAATGAACTGTATATAATATATAAAACACAATACTATTGTCTCGCCTTATCAAGTTATAGACACATAGAGATACAAGTGCTTTTTTAAAGATATGCAAAAAGAGTTCAAGCCCAGCAAGTCCTAATCTTATATTCAAGAATTGGCTCAATTATAATGTATCTATTGTTTGAGAACAGATTTAATTATATTCAAAGAAGCTAATAATAATAATTAGTAATTATATAATACTTTAAAGTGTTCAAATATGTTACATTTGCTACGTTAATTTATTTGCTACAAATAGAAAGTTAGTTCCCAAGTGATCTTCTGCATCAACAAAAGTATAGAAATTGTATGTGTGTACAAGTATAAGTGTGGGTGTGGGTAAATATAAAATATCATACAAGTTAAAGAAATAGCATTGAAGTCAAGAAGACTAGGATGAAGTCCTAGTCCTGACACCTGACAGGTGAAGACCTGACACCTACTTACAACATGACTCTCAGCAAGTTATTTAACTTATTAATTTTCTAGACAATATTTCAACAAGCATTTATTAAGCCCTTGCTAAGTACTGGGCACTAAGATTAAAAAGAAAGGGGGAAAATAAGTGAAAAGGACAAAATATAATCAATTAGGTGTTTATAAAATTAATAGAACAATTGCAAGAAAATATACAAGAGGAAGACCTCTTATCATGCGTGAGATTAAATCAAGTCTCAAAAGAAGCCAGTGAAAGTAAGAAGTAGCGATGGAAAGATACAGACAGAGAACTGTGATGGACAGTCAGTGAAAAAACACAGATGAAGAAGAGAAATAGAATGCAAGGCTTCAGCAACTCACTATTTGCCTTCTGTAGTTGTGTTGGATATCTCACAAATAGTCTGCTGATCCACTGGCTTCTGAACTAGGACAGAGTAGCCAACAACACTGTATTTTGGCTATGAGCCTCCCATTTGATCTGCCTCTTTGCCTTGGGTCTCCCTGCACTGCACTGTGCTGTGCCTTCCCTAGGCTGCAAAAGCCCCCTGGCTCAATTGACACAGACCTTCCCTGAAGTTCTTCCAAAATATCCTCTGCTGGAAATTTGTTACACTCCAAATATTTGTGGCTTCTGTTGCTCCAAAATCTATTCAGAGGCTTGATTTCATGTGGATCTCAGGGAAGCCAGGAAGAGTTCAGACAAAGGCCTGTCTATTCTCCGATAGGAACAATAATTTCCTATTGGTAAGAGAAGAGAAAATATGAATTATTTAGTACCAATAGGAAAAACTAGATACAATAGATTGAATTTGCTGAAAGGCAGAATAATCCAATCTAATACAAGAAGCTAAACTCAACCTTTCAAATTCTACTGCCTTCCTTCTATTATTTCTTATTTATTCTGTATATAGCTTATTTGCATATTTCTGACTGCTTGCTTTTTTCCCAATTAGATTATAAACTCCTTGAGAAAGAAGCTGTCCTTTGCTTTGTTTTGTATCCTCACTTTTTAGCAAAGTATCTGGCACAGAGAAGCTGCTTAATAATTCTTTAATGAATGATTGATTAGAGCTATGCAAAAGTGAAATGGACAGACTTGGGAGGTAATGGATTCTCTTTCACAGATTATCTTCACATTAAATTTGAATGGCCATTTGCTAGATGCTTTTGTTGTCCTTGTTTTCTTTTGGTTTTGTGTTTTGTTTTATGTTTTTTTAATTGGACAATCTTGTTTGTATTTGATTTAGATTAGATGGTTGCTAAGGTTCCTTCAAAACTGAAAATTCTGTGATTCTCCTATTTCTGACCCAAACTAAAACAATAGAGGCATTGTTTTATTTTTCCTTATTTTTTTCCTTATTCAAATTTAGAAGCTATTTCTATCAAAGAGTTAAATTTTTACCTTTTTCTACAGAAGAGTACTTAGAGCTAAGTAACAGAGGGATAGAAAATCCATATACTATCATACATCAAGGTGCTTTGCTTGCTTCTGGATAAAGTAGGCAGATAAACAACAAACATAATACCCAAGGAAAACATACTTCCCAACTAGGAGAGTTAGAATTATCTTGAACTAGCAGATAAGCCACATGAATACAAATAATTATCAGCAAGGATATTTTACTAGGAGATAGAGGATTCAGATAGCTTCCTAAGGTTCTTTTTATGAATAGTGGTAATCTGAAAGATAATACCTGATTAACTATAATACTTAAATGCCTTTATGGTGGGTTAAACACTAAAAGGAATACATTTAATATTCAAATTTCATTGTGTACATTCCCCCTGCAATGACCTAAGAAGTGAGTATGCTGCCAAATAGGCCCATGGATAAAAACAGATTAAGATTCATAATAGAATTCTCCTTTTGGAAAAGAATTTAGAGCTGAGCTATAACTAGGAATTTTTGTGCCTAGGGCAAATTTTATAAAATCTACCAAAGAAACTGAAATATGTCCTTAATTACAAGGAACTAGAAAATTATAACCCTTTAAAAATTATGGAGGAAATAGAAGCTCCAGAGCAACTATGGTAAGTTAACTGAACAAAATAATAATTTCAGATTTAAACTAATTTTCTTTAAATTACTGTTTCTCTGTTTCTGCCAAATTCCAAGTGCCATAAGTATTTCTAAAATTTGGTGTCCAATGACAAAGTCCTAGTCTCCCCACCTTAGGTAAAACTCTGTGTTAGAGATCACTTAGATCAGTCTAAATGTTTTGCAGATTTAGGGAATTGAAATACTATGTGATTGCTCTGAAGTCCGGCAGCTTGTTGTTGATCATGTAACAAATATTATGACTAAGAAAATGAGAAATGTAATAAAAATGAGCATAAAATATCTGTCCAAAAGCAGTGTGGCATAATAGAAAGTATATTGAATTTCACTCCGAAGATTGGGTTTGATTTCCAGATCTGACATTTTCTAACTATGTGACTGTGATCCTGCCTTTCTATTGAATTCAATACAATAAACTTTGACATAAAACTTTCTAAGGGCAAACCACTATAATAGGCAATACTGGCCTTGCTCTCAAAGAGCTTATAATGTTATCTACCCTGTTCAGGTAACATTCATCTTTTGACAAAAGTCTTTATTATCTTAGTCCAACAAGTATAATTAATGTGGCAACTGAAGTACCATGGCAGGCTAGCCGGGGAAATATTGACAATGGAGCTTTTGGGGAGTCTCAGGATCATGGTGTTTAATTAGCTGCCATATTGGGTGGAAGTATAGGAATGTCTTTTTTCCCCCCTAGATCTGTTATTTCATTGGTATAGGAAATTCTCTATAAGGCTCTTCTTCAAACAAAGCAGATTAGCAGTGTGTCTGCAGTTTATAGTCTCAGTTGCCCAGGATAACTTTCCTAGCTGCCTAGCTAGTATGCATCAGAGTCTGTTACAGCATGTAAATAAAAATTATATGCAAGACAGAGAGCCATCCCCTCATTAAGCCTTTAGTTAGCCAGGAACTATGCTAAGAGCTAGGGATACAAATAAAGAAAACACGCAGTAGATGATAAGTAATACTAAAGGCAACAACCAGCAGTTAAGAATAGGGGTGTGGAAGGTGTCCTGTAGAAGACAGGATTGGAACTGTTCTGAATCTTAAAGAAAGACAAGAAACTAAAAAGTAGATTGAGAAGGGAGAACATGGGAACCAGTCAATTCAATAAAAACAGGAATTAGAGAGCTGTATATGACAAGTATCAAATAAGCCCATGCAGCTGGATTGTAGCATGTATGAAAGGATGCAGAGTAAAAATACTGGGGATTTAGTAAAAAGTTTTAAACATGAAATAGGGTTTACAGTAACAAGCAACCACTGAAATTGAATAGGGCAATGACATAGTTAGGCCTACAAAATGAATTGGAATAGAGAGAAAATTAATTGAGACAGAAAAAACAATTTTAGAAATCTATTGTAAAAGTCCAAGTGAGTGGTAATACAGACCTAAATTAGTGTGGTGATGGTGACAATGGAAAGAGGAATGTATACTAGACATAGTGTGGAAGAAGAAGTGATCACATTTGATAAAATATTTAGATCTGTATTATAAAAGTGAAGAGTTAGGGTGAAAGGAGAGAGAGTAAACAGGGAGAAATACAATTAGTATAGTAATTATAAAAAATCTTCAAAGCAAGTTTCTCTGATGGAATATCATTGTTCTCTGGAAAATAATGAGCAGGAAGATTCTCAGGGGAAAAAAAAAAACACCTGGAAACCCCTCCATGTACAAAGTGAATATACTCTTTACAAAGTAACAACATTGTTCTGGGATGACCAGCTATAGATGACTTTGTTATTCTCAGTAATATAATCATCCACAACTACTTTGAAGGACTTATGAAAAATTCTGTTTATACCCAGAGAAGGAAGAAATTGTGTCTAAATGCATTCTCTCTCTCTCTCTCTCTCTCTCTCTCTCTCTCTCTCTCTCCCCTCTCTCTCTCTCTCTCTCTCCTTATTTTTAAATTAGTTTTTCTTGAAAGTTTTTATTTTCATTAATTTGAGAAATCTGTTTTCTTTCACAATTTGATTTTTATGAAAATGTTTTACATAACTTCATGTGTGATTTCTAAATGTTGGTGAGGATAAGGGAAAAAACCTAGAACTCAAAATATTAAAAAGAAATGTAAAAAATTGTTTTGAATGTAACTGGGGGAAAACAGTAAATAAATACACTCAAGGTGGGGGGGGGGGAAGAGTGAGGATTTGAAGATAACTGAGATTGCAGGTCCAGGTTTTTAGTCACCTATAATAATAGTGCCACTGACAGTTAAAAGGAAATTCAGAATAATGAAAGGTTTTGGGGGGAAAGACATTGAGTTCAGTTTTGAATTTGAGACACCAATGTGATATCTAGTTCAGGATGGACAAAAGGAAATTGTTAATGCAGGACTGTTGATCTGGAGAGAAAATATAACTAGCTGTATAGATGTGCGAAGCATATGTATGGAAATAATCATTGAATCAATGAAAGGTAATGAAATCAAGTAAGATATTGTAAAACAAAAAGAGAGAGGACTCATATCAAAGGTTTGGAGGACACCAGCAGTTAATGGTATGGCTTGTATTATTACAACATCCTGTTATTTGATTTGCCTCCTTACCATAAGTCTTTTTTCCCCTCTAGTAAATTCTTTATTAGTTGTGAAAGTGTTTGGGTTTTGTTGTTGTTGTTGTTGTTGTTTTTTGTTTTCCTAAAGCAGAGGTCTGAATATTGCATGAGTCTCACTCCCTATACAGAAAATGTTAGTGGTTTCTCATCATCTCCTGAATAAAATATAACATTTTGTTTGGCTTCAAACTCCTTCCTAAAAGTGCCTAATAAAGGATGAAGTTCCAGCAAAAGAGACTGAGAAGGATTGACAGATATAAGGAGAACTAGGAGAAAATAGTACCATAAAAGTATAAAGCATAGAGAATATTCCAGAAGAGAGGTGATCGACAATGTCAAATATAATAGGGAAGTTGGGATGAAGAATTAGGAAAGGTTGTTAGACTTGGTAATTGAGATATCCTTGGTAAATTGAAAAGAGCAATTTCCCTTACATTATGAGATTGGAAGCCAGATTTTTAAGGATTTGGTTTGGTTGGGTTTTGTTTTGTTTTGTTTTTGTGAGGCAATTGGGTGATTCAGTTAGTGAGTATTAAGTGTCTGAAGATGGATTTGAACTCAAGTCTTCCTGACTTTAGGACCCGTGCTCTATTCACTACAGCATCTAGCTGACCCCTTGCAGAAAATTTGAAAGGATGAGAAAGGAATTAGAAATTTTCTCGTTACATAACAAAAATGGGAGAAGAACTAGAAGATAATACCTAGCAAGAAAGATAGGCTAAAGTGAGACCTTTTTTATGGGTGACATGGAAAATAATAGCTAGCAATAATAGTGCAATTTGACATTTGCAAAGCATTTTACACACACTAACTCATTTGATGTTTTTGGATAGCAGGACATGAACCAGTAGACAGGAAAAGATTGAAAATGATAGAAAATAGTGATAATGGCAACAAACTACTGGAAAAATTGGGAGGAGTAAAAGAAAGATAGAATTAGAAGGTTGAGGTGGGGTTGATCTTGGTAAGGAGCAAGTCCAACTCTTTGTCAGAGAGAAGAAATAATGGAGACAAGAGGATATCTGATAAATGTGAGGTGAAAAGGGGGAAATAGGGAACCCTTGGCAAATTGCTTACTTTTTGCAATGAAGTAATTCCCACATATGCTCAAAAGAGAGGATAAAGAAATGGTGTGCAGTAGGAGTGTTGAGGGGAAATGAGGTTTGGCCCAGCTACTCTCAACTTTGGAGAATGGTACAGTTAATCGATTAGGAGGAAGTAGAATGATTGCCTTGATACAGTGAGGGCACATTTGAGATTAGAAATTGGATAGTAGAAATTTGTAATGGATCCAATCAACAAGGTTGGTGATGTTTTTTTCCTAGCTCAGTTCAACAGCCCAGTCAGGGAAGAAACAGACACTAAGAGCAAAATAAAGTTGAGGTTAGGCAAGGTGTGAAAAGCATATGACAAGGCAAAAAGTAGAGGGCACTGGAGAGTTGAACTGTTAAATCAAGGGGCTGATATATGGAAGGCAAAGGAAAGTGTTGGCAATGCAGGGGTGATTCCTATCCAAAGTATATAAAGTACAATATCATCAGACACAGCTTTTACCCAGGGAAAAGTATAAATTGCCCAATAAATTGCACAAAAACAAAGTAAGGGAACTTGGTAGCAAATAGCCTTTTCTGATAAGAGGTCCTTCATTCTTTGTTGTTGACATGAAGCCAATGAAACCATTTGTAAAATCAATAGGGGTGGAGGCTATGGATGGTAAATATTGATATGCTGTTAACTAAACAAAGTTGTTAACTCTTTTAGAGTCTTGTCAGTGAAGTTAAATTCACTCTGGCCTGACATCTCTTCCATAATACTGCTCATTGATCACAAAAGATCTTAACACACTATGATGAATTTGATTGTGAAATTGCTTTTACAAGTTCAAGATGTGGGATGCATTACAACATGACAGTTATTTTAAAAACATTCTGATTAACAGTATATTGTAACTTTAATATTAATCAAATCAATAATGTGATAGAGAAATTCAGAGAACAAATTCAGTCTTCGACTAAATTAAAAGAGATAATGTCCAGGGCTAGGAAGGTGATGGTCCCCCTGTGCCTTGCCTGATTAGACCATAAATGGAAATCCATAAGTGATTTTTTTTAATAAAAGACATATTTTAGGAAGGATAATGATAAGCTAGAGAAAAAAAAAAGAGTATGAGTTAAAAAAAAAGAAGTAGGAGGAGTTATAACTTTTCTTCAAATATTTGAAAAATTATTATTTAGAAAGCAAAGTTGACATTGTCAGTTTGACCTACAGAGACAGAATTATAAGTGGAATGTAAAAGTTTCAAAAATATAAATTAAGCTTAATATAAGGATGATTTTTTTAACAATTGTCCATTTGTTTCAGTCACATTCATCTCTTCATGACCTCATTTGAGGTTTTCTTGGTAGAGATACCATTTCCTTCTCCAGTTCATTTTACAGATGATAAAACCGAGGCAAACAGGGTTAAATGATTTGTCAAAGATCACAGAACTGGTAAGTGCATGAGGCTGGATTTAATTCTAGTTTTCTTCTCTCTAGGTGCAATGCTCTATTCATTATGCTGCCCAGCTGTGCTTAACAATTGGACCTGCTTAAAAGTGAAATGGGCTATGGGTTCATGTGAACTGACGGTATTCATGCAAACACAAATGACTACTAGTTGAATGCTATATAGAAGTAATTCTTGATTAGGTGTTTGGTCTAGATGATATCTCAGGTCCTTTCCAATAGTGAGATACTAATTGACAGTAGGTATGACATCATGCATCATGATCAAAAAATGACATTTTCTTCTTTTTATTATACTTTCAATAGATCTTGGTTATGTGGGGCTATTGAGAGGAAAAAAGCTAAAGAATTATAGTGATAAAATAACTAATATATATATATACATATATATTTGTATATACATCTAATGTATAATATAGAGGCATCATTTATGAAATGCACATTTGTGATTTTCCTATAACTTTGTGCATTTTTAACTTGTTTGCTTATTTAAAATGAATAACTAAATAGGATTTTAATTTCACTGGACTGGATTTAGCAGTCAGGTAGAGATGTTCTGTTTGATTTTTGACACTATACTACTCAAAGGACTTGCTGACTTTGGGAGAAAATATCTGGGATTCTAAAGTTCCTCCTTAATCAAGCAGTCTTTTGTCCATCTCAACTGAATTATCTCTTTAACGTTGGCTAGTACCTTTGTTGAAAATCATCTACTCTTAATGGTTATTACTACTATATTTTATAAAATGTACACTGTTTATAATCCCATGTGCATTTTGAAGAATTATTCTTTAAAATGTCCACATAATTACAAATTGTGTATACTTATGTGTGTTATGTGTGTAAAACTATTTCTTACATATAGGAGATATAGATAATATACATATAAATTGGTAATTCAGCAATGAACATTAGGGGAATGAAACCATCACTGCATCCTAAGAGTTAGATATGAAGATAGCAAAATGAATTTTTTAACCCACAGGGAAGAGTATTTTTTAGGGAGAACAGGCAGTATGAAAACAATGGGATAAAAAAACAGAAGACTAAATGAAAAAGGGTAGACCACTAAGCTAAAACAACCTTCCTTGAGTGCCTGATATTGATAATCAAATTGGAAGAACTCTCTAAGATAACATAAGTTTTATGAATTAAATCTACCATAGAACTTTCAGAGGGAAAGGAGAACAGTGGTTTTTACTGCTGCTCATAGAATTTCAACTCACTGACATGTCTCTGAAATGTTCTCCCCCCAACCCCCTATTCTCAAGTGATTCATTCCTAAAAACAAACCAATCTTCTCTTTTTTTCCACTGGGAAAATTGTAAAGTGTTTTTAATGACCTCAAGGATTGCTATGACACAAAAGTACATTTTTAAAAAGAAACAACAGCATTTTTCTGACAGTACTGTGTGGCTGCAAAGCAGTCTCTGAAGAATTGGAGTTACAGTTCACCAAAGTTCAGTGGAAAGATTCATTGTGAACGTGACCAAGATGCAACACATTATAAATGAGGAATTATACAGAAGTGGTGTAAAAGGTGTCAGAGAAATGGGTTAGAGAGAGTTCTTACAGCTGTGTGACAAGAAAAGATGGTGGGGGGAGAGAGAATAAAGGGTTAGTGATGCATAATCTATAGATTCCATTGGCATCCCCATCATGCCATATTCTAAAGGATTAAAAAAACAACATGGAATGAGAGTGTGGCTTTTAAAAGAAATTTTACAGTGAAATATATCAGGTTATAGATATAACAAGAGAAAGATGAAGATTTGAAACAGGTATTGTGGAGACTGTGATATGGAATTATATTTGAATAAAAGGATTATGAGTAGCAGTAAGGGTACAGTTAAAAACAGGTATGACTTTGTAATAAACCAAGGAAGCACTGTTTTATGAATTTCTATAGCAATGTCAAGGATCTCAGGCATAGGAGCAGAAAAGGAAAGTACTAGTGTGACCTTGGATTGATGATTACTGTAGCATGAACAGCAATAGTATTAGGGAGTAAAATATTTAAGGATAAAGGAAAGTGTCTTATTGAACTGGTTAATGGTGTCAGGACTACAAATAGAGAAAAGTAAAGACAAAGCAGGGGACAAGTATTTGATAAAAAAGGAAATGAGAAATGCAAAGTTCTGTCCGGTTAAACTGCTAGGAGATATATACACTAAAAATTCATAGCAGCATTTTAGTGATAGCAATTGAACTGGAAATAAATTAAATGCCCTTTCCTTAGGCCTGTATGAAATGGCTACACAAATTTTGATACATTTAATGTAATATTACAACCCATATGAAATTATTTTGAAGAATTCAATGACTTAAGAGATAAAGAATGAAGTAAAAAAAAAAAAAAACCAGGAAAATATATACAATGAATGAAAATGTAAACAATAAAAGCAAAATTGAATATTGTGTAATTGTAATTACTAAGCTTGTCCATGAAGATCAGGGAAAATACATTTCCTCCTCGCTTCTTTGCCGATGTGAGAAACTATAAATGTGGAATACTAAATATACTTTTAGATTCTATTTATTTGTTAACTAGTTATCTTTAATTGATATTTTTCTACTCTTTTTTATTCTTTATGACAAGGAATGAGTCATTAAATTTGGATATATGTATAAATGAAAATGATTTTAAATCAAAATATAGCAATGGAATTTTAAAAATAAAAACTACAAAATTATATGAAATTAGAAGCAATTGTTTTCATTTTAAGGGAAAAGAAACAGAGAGCTTTGTGGAGAAGATAACCACTGTTAGATTCTGAAGACACAGAGAGCATTAACAGAGAGAAATGAGAAGGTAAAAAAAAAAAATATGCATTTTATTTTTAAGAGCTATAAGAGATCAAAAGTGATCTTTAAGCTTAAGGGAGGATTTTCAAAGGGACCCTCATGCATGTAACAACTAAATTTCATCTTGAAGAGGAAGGTTTTGATGGAGATATAGTAATAAGAAATGAGATGAGATGAGATAAGCAAAGGTATGGAGAGAGAAGAGAATGGAACTAGAACTGAACAAAACTCTGTTTTGACTGAAACAAAGAGTAAGTGAAGGGAAATGAAAAATGATTTTGAACAGTTAGCTTTAAACCAGATTTTTGAGAACACTGAGTGTGAGAGTCAAGAGTTTATTTTATCTTCAATAAGCAAGAGAATTTCCTGATCTTTTTTGAGCCAAGAAATGATATATGAGCAATAAGCCTCAGACTTCAGCAAGGAGTAATATTTGGAGAGGGTAGAATAGAAGTAGAATAGAAATAGAATAGAACAAGGTCAGAGGTTATTACAATAGCCTCAGTGAAATAAAATTAGTACCTGGACTAGCATGATGGAAACAGAAATGAAGAGAAGAGGAGTGGGTGTGACTCCATAGAAGTAAACACATATTACAAGATTTATCTTAGTTCACTAAGTTAAAATCACAGAGTCATGGCATACCAGAGCTAGAAATGACACGTGTTTTTAAATATTATTTTGACCAAGAATCATCTCTATCTATAATATCAACAAAAAGCCTTCTCACCTTTTTTGAAAACTTCCATTAGAAAGAAATCTGCTCTGTTTTCTTTCACAAAATGACTAATATGGAAATATTTTGTATAACCATACATGCATAACTGTAACAAATTAGTTGCTTTCTCAATGATGACGTAGGGGAGTGAGAGAAGAAGGGAGAGAATTTGGAAGTCAAAAATTTTTTTAATGTTAAAAATAGTTTTTACATGTAATTGGGAGAAAATAAATTGCTAAATGAAAAAAGAAAAGGAGAAAAACATTCTATCCTGAGTAGCCCATTCTACTTTTAGACAATTTAGATTATTAGGAATTGTTTTGTTGTTTTATTTTCTCTCTCACATCACGCCAAAATATGTTTCATTTTCAGCTTCTAGATTCAAGTCATATAGAACCAGATTAAGCCCTCCTCCACCTGACAATATTTCAAGTACTAGAAGACAATTATTTTACCTCTAAACATACTCTTCCCTAGGCTACTGATGCCCAATCCTTTCAATCAATTTTCATATGCTGAAGACTCAATTCACTGTCTTCATTGCCCTCCTCTGGCCATTGCTCCCCTTTTTATCTTTTTTTTTAATTTTATTTTTTCCCTAACTACATGTCAAGACAATTTGTAGCATTTGGTTATACAAGATTTGGAGTTTCAAATTTTTTTTCCTCTCTCCCTTCACTCCCTTCTTTTGAAAATGATAGACAATTTCATATAGGTTACACATGTACTATCATATAAAACATATTTCCACCTAAGTCATAGTAGTCAAGGAAGAAACTGATCAAATGGAAAAAAATACATGAAAAAGAATAAAGTGAAAAAGTACACTTTGATCTTCATTCAGAGTCTATCAATTCTTTCTCTGGATGAGAATAGCATTTTCCTTCTTTATTCCCTTGTAAGTACACAGTGTCTTGGATTGTTGTGTTGCTTAGAAGAGCTGAGTCATTCTTAGGTGAACATCTCACAATGTTGCTGACACTCTGTTATGCTGGTTCTGCTCATTTTACTTAGCACCAATTCAAACAAATCTTTCTAATTTATCTGATACCTGTCTGTTCATCATTTCTTATTGCACAATGGAATTCAATTACATTCATAAATCACAGCTTGTTTAGCCATTCTTCAACTGATGGGCATCCCTTAAATTTCTAGTGTTTTGCCACTGAAAAAAGAGCACCTATTAATATTTTTACACAAGTAGATCCTTCTGTCTTTTTCATAATTTATTTGGGATACAGACCTGGTACTTCTATTAATTGATCAAAGAGTATGAACAGTTTTATAGAACTTTAGGCATAGTTACAAATGGTTGGATTAGGTCACAACTCCATCAAAAGTGGATTAATGTCCCAACTGTCTGTATCTCAGAAAATCTCAGCCATTTCTTTAAATAAATAAATATAAATATATATATATATATATATATATATATATATATATATATATATATATGGGGCGTACATATATATATGTATATATGTATATATATATATATATATCCAAAGCTGTCAGCTGCAGGTACTAAGTTCATTCACTTAACTATAGGAAGCTCATTAAACACCCTTCACTTTTGTTTTTCTTTGTGATGGTGACCAAGCCTAGTAGGTCAGAGATCACAGAAAATCCCTCAAAATATTTTTGTACCTCCAGACTAATCTCTTGTCCAATAGAGGCAGATAACCATTTTATGACTATTGACCATCTTATGAATACTTAAGTCACTGACTGAGATAACTTCACCCAATTTGTGATCCTGCAGGCATTTATATTTTAACTTATTATATATTAACCAATGGACTCACTGTTCTATATTTAGCATAACCAGAACTTAATAAAACTATAGCCCTGAGGGGATGTAGCATCTCAGATAGTGAGAACAATCTAAGGTCCACTTCATTAGAGGGAACCAGGGACCCTTTAATAAAGTGCCTTTGGCAATGAGGAAACCAAATTATCACTCTTTGCTGATGATATCATTGTATACTTAGAGAACCCCAGAGATTCTACTAAAAAGTTATTAGAAATAATCCACAACTTTAGCAAAGTTACTGGTTATAAAATAAACCCACATAAGTCATCAGCATTCTTATATATCACTAACAAAATCCAACAGTCAGAGTTACAAAGAGAAATTCCATTTAAAGTAACTACTGATAATATACAATATTTAGGAATCTATTTGCCAAGGGAAAATCAGAAACTTTATGAGCAAAATTACAGACCATTTTTCACACAAATTAAGTCTGATCTAACCAACTGGAAAAATATTAAATGCTCTTGGATAGGGCGAGCAAATATAATAAAGATGACAATACTACCTAAACTAATCCGTTTATTTAGCACTATACCAATCAGACTTCCAAAAAACTATTTTAATGACCTAGAAAAAATAACAACAAAATTCATATGGAAAAACAAAAGGTCAAGAATTTCAAGGGAATTAATGAAAAAAAAAATCAAATGAAGGTGGCTTAGCTGTACCAGATCTAAAATTTTATTATAGAGCAGCAGTTACCAAAACATTTAGTATTGGCTAAGGAATAGATTAGTTGATCAATGGAATAGGTTAGGTTCAAGGGACAAAACAGTCAACAACTATAGCAACATAGTGTTTGACAAACCCAAAGACCCCAGCTTTGGGGATAAGAACTTACTGTTTGACAAAAATTGCTGGGAAAATTGAAAACTAATATGGCAGAAACTAGGCATTGATCCACACTTAACACCGTACACCAAGATAAGGTCCAAATGGATTTATGACCTAGGCATAAAGAATGAGATTATAAATAGATTAGAGGAACACAGGATAGTTTACCTCTCAGACCTGTGGAAGGGGAAGGAATTTATGACCAAAGAAGAACTAGAGATCATTATTGATCACAAAATAGAAAATTTGGACTATACCAAACTGAAAAGTTTTTGTACAAACAAAACTAATGTAGACAAGATTAGAAGGGAAGCAATAAACTGGGAAAATATTTTTACAGTCAAAGGTTCTGATAAAGGCCTCATTTCCAAAATATATAGAGAATTGACTCTAATTTATAAAAAAATCAAGCCATTCTCCAATTGATAAATGGTCAAAGGATATGAACAGACAATTCTCAGATGAAGAAATTGAAACTATTTCTAGTCATATGAAAAGATGCTCCAAGTCATTATTAATCAGAGAAATGCAAATTAAGACAACTCTGAGATACCACTGCACACCTGTCAGACTGGCTAGAATGACAGGGAAAGATAATGCAGAATGTTGGAAAGGATGTGGAAAAACAGGGACACTAATACATTGTTGGTGAAATTGTGAATATATCCAACGATTCTGGAGAGCAATTTGGAACTATGCTCAAAAAGTTATCAAACTGTGCATACCCTTTGATCCAGCAGTGTTACTACTGGGCTTATATCCCAAAGAGATCATAAAGAAGGGAAAGGGACCTGTATGTGCACGAATGTTTGTGGCAGCCCTCTTTGTAGTGGCCAGAAACTGGAAAATGAGTGGATGCCCATCAGTTGGAGAATGGCTGAATAAATTGTGGTATATGAATATTATGGAATATTATTGTTCTGTAAGAAATGACCAACAGGAAGATTTCAGAAAGGCCTGGAGAGACTCACATGAATTGATGCTGAGTGAAATAAGCAGGGCCAAGAGATCATTATATACTTCAGCAACAATACTATATCATGACCAATTCTGATGGACTTGGCCATCCTCAGCAATAAGATCAACCAAATCATTTCCAATGGAGCAGTAATGAACTGAACCAGCTACGCCCAGCGAAAGAACCCTGGGAGATGACTAAGAACTATTACATTGAATTCCCAATCCCCATATTTTTGCCCACCTGCATTTTTGATTTCCTTCACAGGCTAATTGTACAATATTTCAGAGTCTGATTCTTTTTGTATGGCAAAATAACGATTTGGTCATGTATACTTATTGTGTATCTAATTTATATTTTAATATATTTAACATCTACTGGTCATCCTGCCATCTGAGGGAGGGGGTGGGGAAAAGAGGGGAAAAATTGGAACAAGAGGTTTGGTAATTGTCAATGCTGTAAAGTTATCCATACATATAACCTGTAAATAAAAGGCTATTAAATAAAAAAAAATAATAAAAACAAGAACAGACAATAGTTTTATGCCTATTGACCATAATTATCCTGTTCTGTCTTTTGTTACAATTCCACTCTATAATTCAAATAAGTTTTGTAATATAATCTTGTAAACTTAGAATTTACAAGTGGAAAATTTTATTCATTTAAAAAGAAAGTTATTTTATTTAAGAGAAATTTCTCTGCCAGTTTTGGGTCTCAAATTACAGAATATGTGTGGTATCTCCTTTCACAAGTAACTTATAAAAATTTCTAGTTTTCTTTTGTGTTTGCATGGGTACATATTTAAAGTGTCATTTTGAACTGTGCAGATCAAATTTTTAAACACTATAATGCAGTATGACTAAAACACCAAAATTGTAAAAAATAAATAAATAAATAAATAAATAAAATAAAGTGCCTTTGACTCAGATTATAGGTGAACTAATTTATATCCCCACAATGTTGGTGATTCCAAATGGAACAGGGATGTATGAACCTCAGCTTCTTTTGGTCTATCCCTATAAGAGACCCAAAAAGAAAGTGTACACCAGGTCAAATTTTCACTAATGTCTACTGCAATGGAGCCCTGAGAGGTTAGACTTCACTCACAGTCTTCACCTAAATTCTCTGAGTCTTAAATTAAGACTTGTTCAAGACTGGTGAGTCTGCCTTGTTGCATCCTACATTTGTTTTCATTAACAAGGGTTCTCGATTGGGCTAAGAGGCACTTCTTGAATTTATGATCAATTTATCTAAATTTATAAGTTCCAGAGCACTCAAATACTATTTCATATGGCCTTAATTTAACTTTTTAGACATAAATTATTTGTTTTTCTCCTTTTTTCTTATTTTCATTTTGTTAAGATGAGGGAGATTCAGCAGTGAAATTGCTAGTTCCTCATTTTCAGTCATACAGCCACAATAATTTCCTGTTAGTTAAAATAGATTTTTTTTGCCTTTAAATCTTTTAAGAAGGAATAATTAAATCATTTTTGTCATCAGTAGAAATCTCTTAAATTGGTTGAGGGATAACTTTCAGTAGCTCACAGTCTGGCAAGGAACCCATTCTATGATGAGTCCTTTGATGAGTAGGGTTTAGGGGAGAGATTTCTCACTCCATTGCTCTTATAACACCTTGAAAGAACAATCATTTGGGCTAGAATCAACAGCTTTAAGAGGAGAGATTCCCCAACACAACTATAAGCTGCCAAGATACGTGACAATTTTCAGGATGTGTTAAAGGGATGTATGTATAAATTTTGCTGAATGTTTTCTTATAAAGGATCTTTAAGCCCTAATTTTTTAGTTTTAAGATCCTACATAAAAGCTAATAATTGGAAGTATTAGAAAATTTGCCAAAAACATCCCTGAATATTATAGTCTATAGAATATGGGCATAGATACCCATGTAGGTGTCTAAATGGTTGTAGATACCCAATAGATGACTCTCTCAGGTAAATAGGAAATTGCCCCCCTTGTTTCATTTTCAGAGAGATAATCTCCAGTGCCTTCAATTGGAGAACTTCTCAGAAGGAATAGCCAATAAAGCAAGTCCCTCAGGAAGTTAGTCCAATTCTCTGAGGAAAAATTCCTCTAAAGAAGTACAACTCCTGGTTGGGAATGCCCAAAGGAGAGATTGGGTCAAGGAGAGATGTGCAACCTACAGGATTCCTATTAGGACAGGGATGGACTACCTATAAGGGGATGACTAAAACAAGAGCTATTAAACTGTGAAGAGTTTGGTTAGAGAATACAAAAGGTTTAGGGGATTGTTTTGACAAAAGCATAGAATTTTTGATTACTCAGAAATGCATGGAATTTTATTGAACAACATCCCCAAATTAGCTTGGAACAAATGAACTATTAATACTGCTAAATTCTTCATCATTCTCAGTTTTTCTGCCTGTGCTTAAAATTTTTTTTAAGAGTCTAGAGAAATGGGACTTTAACCAGCTCTTCTATTAGGGACTAATATTAGGGACTAAATAAAAAAGTATATTTAAAATGGGTGAATCCAATGGGCAAATTAAATTAAAGCAATTTTGCATTGTTACTAAATTACATTTTATAAGATTTTAAAAGCATTAACATAATTAGGAAACTACACAGTTCAGGCCTGCTTTAATGTTGTGTCTTGTTATATATTCTTTATGTATCTGTTTTGTAAATGATGAAATAAAGTTTAGGAATAGTGGATTCTATACTTCAGATAGAAAGAGACCTTATATAGTCAGGAAAATCTCCAAGACAATGAGAAATATATCTATTTTATCTATCCTGTTTGTGCTTTGTACTAACTTATGTTTAATAGGCATTTTGCTTATGCCTTTTCTTTTGGTGTGATCAACCATAAGAAAGAGGCTATAAAAATAACGAACTTTCAAAAAAGGCTTAAAAGAGGAAAAAATCTCTTTCTCTTCTCATTTTTAATACTAGCCATCTTGGAGATTGTGAGAAGAAAGGCAGATACAGAAATTAACCAAAATACAAAAAAAAGACTGGAAACCAAATTTGTGAGAAAGGAATAATCAAATTTAATTCACTTCTAACTTATAATTTGGATAACTTTATAAAGTTGCTTGATGAGTTTATGGGATACTACCAAACTCTAATTTAAAAAAAAAACATCAAAAATCATAGATCACTTATTCCTTAAAGAAAAAATTTTAATGTCTAGGTATTGGCTTAAAGTTGAAGTTTGCATTTAAGAAATATCTTTTTAAACATGAGATATATTTGGAAGAGATTTAATGAAAAAGGAATTCAGGGAAGTGTTTTTTTTTAAAAGAAAATCCTAGGAAATATTATAGAAGAAATTATATTGAAAGTTTTGCAAGCTTAATTCAAAATACAAATTTTAAATACAATACAATACAAAATATAAAATTTTAAAAAGAAAACACATTTGCTAAGCCTAGAGACTCAGCTTGCTAAGTCTGAAGTTTTGAGGTATCAATCTGTGAAATTAATTTTAATTTTATTGTAGAATAAAGTGTACTTAAAATGTACTTATAGTTGGGATAACTTTATCAAAGGAAGTAATTTTTTATATATATTTATATAATATGGCAGAATAAGAGAGTTTTAGACCATCTTCATAAAAAGATAAAAATTGGTTCAATTGGAGTTCATTTAACCTCTCAGTGTTTACTACTTTTAAACAACCTTTCTGGTGGCACCAAACATGTCCTGATTGGGATTATGATTGATTAAAAAAAAAACTTGTTTTGAACTCAGAAATCAACTGAAGATAGGGGAAACTCAATGATCCTATTGCAGTTTAAATCAATAGTTTAGATAAATTAGAAACACAGTAAAACTTGTTTTGTGATGGTTAGTGAAAATAAGTCCAAATTGTATAATAAACTTATAGTTAGTTAGAAAAAGAATTGTCAAAGATAGAATTGAAGATATGCATCAAAAAGATAGATATAGAAATAAATTAATTGAATGCAAAATTAATAGGAATTAGAAAAGATCTATTTGCTCATCACAACAAAACAAAATTATGTGATTGCAGCTAATTCTGATAGCTTAAAAATCCTTACAGAAATTGGTATAAATTGTGTATTTGTAATAAAGAACCAAAATTTACTATAGAAATTAAGTAGAGGGAAAAAGGAGTAAGGTCACTTAAGGAAATAAGAAAAGTTAAAGATTCATGGATGGGTAAAGAAATTTTGTGCTAAGAGCTGCAGGTGCTGACTTATCTGATTCTGCACTGATATTGCCCTGAGGCTCAGTTGGATCCCTGTATGGTGCTGTGCAGGGGAGAAGGAACTGTTGCTGCTGAAGGTTATAGGGGTCTGACAGCTGACTTGATCCTGGGGGTGATGTTTGCTGAGGCTGCTGCACTGTTTCTATGCTTTCTGGGGTCTACACTGAGGTATGTGGTAGTCTGGGTGCTGGAGGCTCCCTGTTTGTTCAGGTGTCTGCTGAAGCATGTGGAGTCTAACCTCTAGAGAATACCTTTTTTTGTGCAGAGCTTTGCTGACTGAGCATGAGGTGTTCCTGGTATTGCTGTTTGCCTGCTCAGTATACTGGGACTCAGGATCTCCTGCTCATTTTCTGAGGTGGGCTTGTGGCTGGCTTATTAGGACACTTTCTGTCCTTGACAGTATTTCCTTTTTGTCCAAGTAAGACAGACATTCCCTATCTTTCAAGTTTGGGAGACTAAAAAATTATTTCACTCTGTCTTTTTACTGCTTTTGCTAGTTCTAGGATTATTTAGGAGTACTATTTTATGGTCAATGGAGATGAATATGGAAGAATTGTAGTGAGTTACTGCTTACTGTACCATCTTCCCTCCCAGAAGTCCAGTCCCCAATCACCTTTTTAAAAGACAGTTAACTTCCTTGGTCCTGAGGTTCCTGTGAAAGTATAATTCCATTTATGCGATTTACAACTTTTTTCTATGGCCTCCATCTCATTAGATAAAGATTCTAATGCTCTCAAGAACAGAGCTTATGGATTCTCTATATTCTAGTACATGTTCTGTAAGTGCTAAAATATAACACTGACATTTTCTACAGAACACATGTAATAAAAGAGCTCAAAAGACATCACCTCATATTCTCAAAGTACCCCAGTAAAGCAGAAATGAAGAATGTATAGCCAAAAGGTTAAATACCAACTTCAACTCTCTTTCACTAAGGCCACAAATCAAAAACTGTAGAATGCCATCATTAAAAGAAACCTGTAAGGTGATCTAATCCAATCTTGTCATTTAAAGTGAGAAAGGTGATGTTCAAATCAATTACAGAACATTTATTAAGTGACTCCTATACACCAGGAATTGGACTAGGTGCTAGAGATACAAAATTGAAAATGAAATAAATTTGCCTTCAAGTAGTTTACTTCCATTACTCAAAGAAGTGATACCCAAGGTCACATTGCAAATCATTTGCAATGGAAGGACTAAAATCCAGTACTCCTGATGCTTAATATGGTATAGACATTGAAATTTTCAGGCATTCTGGAGTAAGCCATACTGTTGATTCTATACAAATATAGAATGGGTCAGACAGTGGTTGAATTTTAAGCATATGTTCAGACTGCTAGCTATTTGTATTAACCTACCACAACAACAAATAGATTTGAAGAAAACAGAACTAGATTCAGATCCTGGCTCTAAAACTTTATATATATATATATATATATATATATATATATATATATACACATATACATACATACACAAGCATATAAGATCACTTATCTTTATAGAAACACATTTTCTTTATTTTTCAAATGAGAGCAATACTATTTTACTATTTGCCTCAAGGAGTTGATGTGAAGAAAGTGTTGTGCTTGAATGTATTAATGGTGTTATTTTCTTTTTCATTATTTTCTTACATCACTCTCAATTCTCTTCCCAATTGTTTTCTCTTCCTCTCTTGTTTGATTTTTAAAATCCTTTTTGAACTCTTCCATGGATTATTTTTGTTATTGTCTACCCATTCTGCTGGGATATATTTTCACCTGGTTAGGGAAGAAACCCTTCTAACTCATCAATGGGTTTAAAGCCTGTTGTTTACCATCAACCTGGTTTAACGTGTCTTGTAAGGCAATTTTACCATAGTAAAGTCACTGCACATGCTACAGCTTCTTGGAGCCATAGGTGAGAGTTGGATGAAAGGTGGAAACCAAAGATAGATGAATAGTTCTGAAAGGGGCTCAACGAGAGCAAGTTAGAACTATGTCCAAAGGGTTATAAAACCGTGCATATCCTTTGATACTGGGTCTATATCCCAAAGAGATCATAATAAAGGGAAAGGATCCATGTGCACAAAGATATTGATAGTAGCTCTTTTGTGGAGCAAAGAATTGGGAATTGATGAGATTGCCCATCAACTAGGGAATGGTTTAAGAAGCTGCAGTATATGACTTGAATACTATTGTTCTTCTTTTACCCAACAGTGACATTACTGGGTCTGCATTTCAAGGAAAACATAAAAGGAAAAGAACCCATATGTGCAAAACTGTTTGTGGTGACTCTTTTTATGGTAACAAAGAATTGGAAAAATGAATAGAAGCCCATCAGTTGGGGAATGGCTAAATAAGTTGTGGTAAATGAAGATAGATGAACATTATTTTTCTATGAAAAAAAATGATGAACAAGCTGATTTTGGAAAGGCCTGAAAAGATTTACACAAACTGATGCTGAGCAAAACAAGTAGAATCAGGAAGACCTTGTACAAAATAACAGCAAGAATGTGTGATGATCAACTATAAAAGACTGGGTTCTTCTCAGTGGTTCAGTGCAAAGCAATCCCAATAGACTTTGGACAGAAAATGCCATCTGCATCCAGAAAAAGAACTATGGAGATTGAATGCAAATCAATACATGCCATGTTCACTTCTTTTTTGTTTTTTTCCTCCAATGATTTTGCCTTTTTGCTCTGATTTTTCTCTCCCAACATTCATAAAGTAATGTGTATTAAAAGAATAAGAAATAAGAAAGAATACTATTGTTCTATATTATTCTAGAAATAAGAAAGAATACTATTATTCTATAAGAAAATATAAGCTGGCAGATTTCAGAAAAACCTGGAAAAAAATTGCATGAATTGATGCTGAACGAAGTGAACAGAACAGGAGACCATTGCACACAGGAATAGCAACAGTTTATGACAATCAACTATGATGGACTGCTTGTAATGGAAAATGTCATTCCACATCCAGAGAAAGAACTAGAGAGTGAATACAGATCAAAATATATTATTTTCATTTTTAGTTTCTTTTTTTTCTCAAGTTTTTTTTTCCTTTTTGTTCTTGATTCTTCTTTTACAACATTATTAATATAGAAATATATCTTACATCGAATTGCTTGCTGTATTAGGAAGAGGGAGGGAAAGAGAAAACTTTGGAGAAAAGTTTAATTAAATCATTAAAATTAAAGTTGAAAAATCTTGGAAAAAATGAAATAATATTAAGTGGAGGGAATGGAGAAGAAAAAGACAAAAGAAAAGGGCTCAGCAATCCCTCATAATAGAGGTATTAGTGCTTCATGAACATCCCATAATAGAACACCTAAATGGAAAGAAGTTCTAAAAGGAATCTGAGATAAATAGCCTAAGACTTCACTTGGTCTTATATTATACTCTTACTCATAGAACAAGGAAGGATTCATATAGGAAAATAAATACAAAATTGAGGGCTAGAGCATAAATAATCTGTGTGAGTGTGTTTTTGAGAATCTGTGTAGGATGAAAAGAGAAAAAAAGGATGTTTCCAGGAGAACATGGCACCTAAATTGGACTTTAAAGGAAAATGAGAATTTTGAGATACAGAGATAGCAGGATAGGAAAGCAGGCTATACAAAAGCACAGGGACAGAAATGAAAGATTGAATTCAGAAAATGTCTTGTATTCAAATAGGACTGGAGAAAGAAAAAAAAAAAGGTTTTGAAGGAAAGTAGTATCCAAAAAGATTGAAATCAGGTTAGAGCTAAATTATGAAAGGTTACTAATACCAGGCTGAGGAGTTTGTACAGTTTGGTCACCTTAGGAAGGACTTTGTGGATATTGGGGAAACATGCTCTAATAGACAGTTCTTAGCATTCCCTAATTATAATTTTTATATCCCTAGATATTTAAGCAGACAAATAGAGCTTAATTTTTAGAACATATTTGATACATGTATTTCTACACACACACACACATATATACATATATATATATATATATATATATACACATACATTTGCTAAAAAAAACTAAATGTGTCTTTTCTTTACCTGTGCAAAATCTTCAGAATTTTATGGAGAAATAAGTGTTTATTGGTGGGGTAAAAGGCCTAGCATTAAAAAAGCAGATATGCTTGCTATCTATCCAGTGCAGAAGGGACAGTTAATCAGAATTTCAAAGCATTGTAATAACAGTTGACAATTTACTCTGATGTCTATGTCCAGATGAACAGCAGGTGTGACAAAGGCAATTTATTATTGATTTATCCACTTCAGAGCTTACGAAACCCCTCTTTATTCTTTCCTCTCCCTGTCTCTTCTTTCCCACTAAAAAGGAGGCAAAAGACTTCTTATCCAATGTTTATTCATCATTGTCTCCTTCTTACAATTTTCCTTTGACAGCTTGCCTCTCCTCACTGTGACCTTGGAACTGACAAAGGTTTTAGACATCATTTTAATTTAGAAAACCCCTTGTTTTGGAAATAAGCTGTGTTTTAAGACTTTGTTTAGTTCTAATTTCTCTGACATATTCACTGTTTCTACCTAAGCGTCTAGATCCTGGAACTAGATATATGACATTGTCCTTAGCTATACCCATGCTAAATATTCTGATATTCAGGATGTACTGCTCCTTACTTTGAAAGAAAGAATAAAGGCAGCATAAAAAAATGCTGCCAGTTGGTCAGGAGTAAGATTACATTCAGGGTATGCTAGAGCCAGCTCAAACTAGTTTTTGTTAAACACAAATTGTTAAATTTTAAGTGTGAGCATTTATACCTCAGAAATCAACAAATATTACAAAACAGGGTTTGATTTCTCATTTTATTCCTTATGTAGACCTTAAAAATGGTGGGGAAATGTCATTGATGCAGAATAAGATTGAAATGGATCAAACACATTATTTTTTTTCCTGGCTAGTTGTTAAATATTTACCACAATACTAACTATTTGTTACCCAGTACAACCAACTGCCTATAAGATTGTAGGACCTGAAAATGACTTTCAAATCTATCAAGTCCAGTGCCTTTGTTTTATTGACACTTCACCCTCACCATCATCCTCAAGAACTAAAATGAGTCTCTCAGAGTTTCATAACTAAAGTCTATGTGGAATTTGAACTTAGTTCTTTTTGATTCCAAAACCAGTGTATTTTTCTACTGTATCATGATTCCTCAAAGCTCACTTCAATCAGCTTATACCATTAACAGAGATGACTCTTATCACTGGTGCAAATGGCACTGGACCTCATTCTAAGTTATTCTGGTTCATGACTTCACACACACATACACAAATCATAGAGGATCTACACAAAATTTCATCAATAGCATCAACCAAGTTGTCTTCCTTCATAGTCAATGATTGAACAAACTTTTTTTTAGTTTGTTATATTATACATATATATATATATATATATATAATTGCATATTATAACACTTTCTATTTTTTTGTCATCAATTCACCATTGATAATAAGTTGCTGGCTATCAATCCCATCATGAGTCTTCATTGCCCTTGGAGTCAATCACAATTTTCAATTTGTAAGAGATTGTAGTGTTCTATGATTCATAGTCATATAACATCACCAGGAAATATTAGGCTTAAAACTATGGGGTTTTTGATTCAGGGAATACCTTGGGGTCATTGAAAGTACTTCACAATTTTCCAAATGTTATCCAAGTAAATTCACTGCTTCCTATTCAATTCTGAGATCAGTGCATGGTCCATCTGAAAAACCAATCATATATGTGCTGATGGACTAAAAGAAAATGAGATTCCCTTCCAACCATAAATCATAATCTAAGAAATAGATTTTCCTCATCTTTTGCCCCCTCCCAAGTGAATAAATAGTATAACTTATTTTGAATTCATGTCATTAAGGCAGCCCTGTGGTATTAAAGAGCATGATGCCATCTGCATAATATCATCTGCAAACTGAAGAATTGAAAAAGAACTCACAATATATAGGAATACTTTGTTTCATTTGGACTCTTCAGGGATATCTTATGTGCAGTAATAAACCTGGCTTAATAACTACCATGAAGAAAATTGCTTATGCATTAACATCTATTCCAAAGGATAAATTATATGTAGAAGTTAACAAGATGCAACCAATTATACACATATGTATGTATATGTGTGTATGGGTGTAAGTTTGGATTTTGATGAATAATTTGTTTAATAAAACAGAATTTAAAGAGATAATTTGATATAAACTGAATTGATTTAGCGATCAGAAAATCTGAACTTTCATCCTATCACTGTTGCTTACTAGCTCTGCAATTTCGAATGTGGCTTCTACTTTTTTGATTTCTTCATCAGTAAAAGAAAGAGATTGGCAGCTAAAGAGAGGACTGTGGAAATTGAGAGTGGATCACAACATAGCATTTTCACTCTTTTTTGTTGTTGTTTAATTGCAATTTGTTTTTTTTTCTCATTTTTTTCCTTTTTTATGTTATTTTTCTTGTGCAGCATGATAATTGTATAAATAGGTATACATATATTGTATTTAACATATTTTAATGTTTAACACATATTGGATTAACTTCCCATCTAGGGGAGGGGTGGGGGGAAGGGGAGAAAATTTGGAACACAAGGTTTTGCAAGGGTCAATATTGAAAAATTCTCTATGCATATGTTTTGAAAATAAAAAACCTCAATAAAAAATTTAAAAGGGAGAGATTGAACTTAATACCTTGTAAAGTCTCTTTCAAACAGAAAATCCTATGTTCTTATATCTCTACATATGCTGGGCTACCCATTATAATAAATGCTTATATTTTCAAATACTATTTTATTTTTCCTTCTCCTTGCTCTGCTCAAATCTCTAAATCCCATGTCTCTATTAGTCAAAATCCTATTTATCTTTTAAAAATCAGTCAAATGTAATTCCCATAATGAATTTTTCTCAGATCTTTCAAAAAATAATCTTCACCTCTCCCAGTTTGTTCTTCCCTTTCTCGTTCATCTCTTTGGACATCATAACAGTTATTTGTGTATCTACACTTGACTTAGATACTTAGATACTATATTGCTCATCATTCTCCACATTTTTTTGGGTAATGCTTTGGATTTACATTCAATGAGAAACTCCAGAAAAAAAAAGTTAGTCATATAATAACATCTGAAAGCCTAAAATATCCCAAATACAGTTATTTTGCAATATTAAAAAGAAGCTTATTCCTCTCATTGCTGTTGAATCATGGTCAATTCTTCATGATCCATAGACCAAAGCACACTAGTGCTATCCATGGAGTTTTCTTTATAAAGATAATGAAGTGATTTACCATTTTCTTCTTCAGGGGACTAAGGCAAATAGGGGTTAAGTGATTTGCCCGTGTTCAAGAAGTTTCTAAATATCCAAATTTGAACTGAGGTCTTTTTGACTCTAGGCCCAAGATTCTATTCATTGAGTCACCAAGTTACCTCTAAATTCCTCTACTTAGAACTAAAATTTTACCAAATTCTCTTTATTCTAAAAGTTTTCCTTAATTTCAGAAATTCCCCAACCTGTCTTTCAATCATCTCATAATTTATAAATTTTATGAATTTATTTCAGATTCCAACATAGTACATTATGAAATTAGTTCCAAAAACCTGTCACTTTTTTCATTCCATAAGTGAAAAAATAGACACAAAGTGAATCATTTTTCTTCTGCTAGATTATAAACTTCCCAAGGGCAAGGACTATGTCATGTATAGCTTTGACCTTTCACAGGACCAGTGTCTTACTTTTACTAAACATTCAAGTATTTGGTGCAATGGATTACATTTCAAAGAAGTGAATATACCAACATAATTAAATTTTTAAAATATATTTTAGCAATATTAAAAATAAAGTTATATAAAACAAGGGTGACTTTTTCTGAGAGGAATTTTTCCTTTAACTGTGACATTAAAAAAGAAGTAATATATGAAAAATGTTTTGAAGATTCAAATGCTGAATATGTATATATATATTACAAATGTATAAATACATTTGTAATATATGTGTATTGTTATTGTTATTGATAAATACATATTTCAAAATATAGACAAGTAAACATTTTCTGCACTTTCTAGAGTCTGGTTATATACTGAAACTAGTACACAAATAATTCTAAGATATGAAAGATTTCTTTGCTGAGAATTGGCTAAAGTATTGGGCATATTAAGTCTTAGAAGATAGGAATATAAAAGAATTGTCCATATTAACATTAAATAGATAATTTGAAATACTTACTAGAAATGTGATGATTTCTTTCTTTCTTTGTTACAGGCATTATCCACAGCTGCTGCCCATTATTACCAAGTTCTTTGTCTAAATTATCCATCTTAAGAATAATTTGGAGAAAATTTAAAGAATCATTTAAAGAAAAAAATGTGAAGTTCTATTTGAGTCCTCTAGCAGTGCAAAACCCTATTACAAGGCTCTTACATACTGAATCATAGTTTGAACAGATCATAATTATTGTGTGTTCTTATTATATTGCCATGAAGAATCTCTCTAAATATCCTGTCACTTTCGTCAGACATGCTCGTTGAAATCCAACAGATGATCAAAGATGTGCCAAAAAGAAATCCTGTTCTCAAGTCAAATGTTTCATTAGGGCCACAGGGAATTTTCAATCATTCTTGGAAGTCTGAAGAGAGTTGACCATCAGAGATACTAAGTGCTAAAAAAAATAGAAAATGAAACCAAAGCCAAATTCATCTTTCCTTATTCTTCCTGAGGGATTATTGTCAGAAGAAAAGAAACATTTGATTATAAAGATAAATAAGAATCTGTTTTCCAGCCCAGACAGTACTTTGATTCAAATGTGTCTATCTTTCTGTTGATATATTTGTATGTATGTATATGTGTATACACACACACACACACACACACACACAAACGTAATTCTGACTATAGAAGACAATATTAAGACTGTGATTTTCTTTTGATTACCATCCTATCCACTTTTATCCCCATGAATGTACACAAAACACAAAATACAACAACCAAAGAGAGGGAAGTATCAGAAACAGCTAGGGGAATGAAACTATTTTAATTACTAGGCTCATTGACTTTGAACTGGAAATGCAAAGTTCTGATCAAGAGAATGTTCCCTATATCTCTAGAATTAAATATAAATAGTTGTTTGCATGTTTTCTCCCCCATTAGAATGTCTTCTTTGTATCCCTAGTACTTAATACAGTGCCTGGTATATGTAGTAGGTACTTAATACATGCTTTTTTTGACTGGCTGACCGATATACTCCTCAAATGACATATTAATCTACCTGTTTTCCTATATCTTCTCCAACCATGACCTTTCAGTTTCTGTCATCTTTGTAAATTCACAACCTCAGTTTCAATTTTCCTCTCTCTTTCTCCTAGTGATTTAGAGTACATTTTTGCCCCCTAATTTTGCAGCTATTAAACCAAGACTCAAATAAGTCAAATAATTTGACCAAATTTATTTACAGGGATATTGACATCAGTGAGTGCTTTTATCTCCCTTGCTATTTCTTCCTTTATTTCTCAAGTGAGATATTTATAAAGCTCTTAGGTTGGTGCCTGGTAAATAATAGGTAACTAATAAATGCTTATTTCCTCCCTTCCTTCCCCCTGAAGGTCTTTCTTCCTTCTGTGATATTTCCACCCTTCCTTGGCAAAAGTTTCTTTTTTCATATCCCTTTCTTTCATTCATTTTCTTTTATTCCTTTTTTTAGAATGATCCCTTACTGAGTGACTATTTAGACTTACAAAAGAACAATAATTGCTAATTCTTGCATACAACAAACAGGAATGCAGTAAAATATATAATTGGAGCTACTATTCATCACATCATGTGTTTGGGGTTGTATAGGATAAACTGAAAGAAAACCTCTTATGGGAATGTGGTTTTGAACTAGACCCTAATTGTGACTTGAAACTTTGCAATAACAAATTGAGCTATAGATAAAAAGCTGCAGGTGTTCCATTGTCCCTCCTGTTTCCCACTACCTCTTAATTAACATTTAAGTACTGCTTTTAAATGTGATGATGGCTTTGGGAATTCAGAAAACAAAATATCTGATTGTATATCAGTTCTCTGGGGAAATTAAATTAAAAAGTTTGTTATTTACTAATATTATTTCTTGTTTCTGAGATAGACTTCCATGTTTAAAGTGTAGGGGGGAGGGAAGTTTCTAGTCTATTTAATCTTGTGTTTTACAATTTGTGCTTTAAATTCCTCTACTGACACCTTGTGTGTTAGGAGTTGCCCTTTCTTATTAGGAGATCATAATAAAGCCCTTTTTTTGCTTTTTCTTACCTCAAGAGCATCTGATCATTTTTGTGATTACTACTATTCCCCAGAGTTTGGGGGCTCATCTGGGATATTTCCTATTCTTGAGGGATCTCTTCTATACCAAAACCTTGGGCAGGCATCCTCTGGAGAGTTCCTTGGTGGTCCCTGGATTCAGCTCAGAAACTTCCATTCTAATGGGGTGACTGCAACCAGACACCTGGATCCAATTTCTCTGACCCTCTCCCCCAGGGTCCTAAAGTCTGAGTCCTGCAGAGAGATTTAAAAGGACAGCTTTCTACCACTTTAAATTTTGGGGCTGTGTGTATTTACATTGGAATTCTGATTCTGAAATTGTATAAAATATTTAATATTAACTTGTGAATGCTAAAATTGTGAACTCATTTATTTCAATATTAGATTTTAGAAATATATGTGCATTGATATTGAAGTATTATTACTAGAAATTTAAATCTTTATTTGATTTGATTTTAAGTTAAAAAAATTTTGGTTCTCTGGTAACTTACCTAAAGGGGTCACACGATGTATTTTCTAATTAGACCATATTGCTTTCTCAGTTGTACATTGGGTAATTTGTAAAAATTGTGTTTTAACATTTTGTCAGACCTACTGGATATGTAGTATAAATTTTATGAAATTTAGTCCAAACTTATTTATATATTACCTATTGTGAATCTTAAGGTTTTTTTTGCTTTCTCCCTTTAACAAAGAAGGAAAAGCAAGAAAATTTGGGATATAGGAATATATTTAATTGCAAAGCAAGTTGTATCTGAAATGTGTAATATGTCTAAAGACAAATCAGGTTTTGAGGAGGTGTCCTCCAGAGAGAGGAAATCTGACTCCAAAATATTCAGGTTAGGTTTTAATGAAATTATATTGGTGGGGAAACAGGAAGCTCTCCCCCGGATGCTGCTGCTGGGATCTGGGATTTTCCCCATATGAGATTGGTTTATTTCATTTGGGGAAAAAAAAGGGAAAGACCCTCTTTTGAAAAATAGGATAATTTTTTACTGTCAGTGTCCTTACCCTCTTAGTCCTTAGGAAGCAAGGATTGCTGACCCAGACAACATCTTTCAAGTTTGCAGTTCCAGGACAGTGAGTGTTACTAAGTCCTGGAAGAAGCAGAGTGGGAAGGACCTTACCTGATATTATAGATGACAGAGACTGCTGTCTGAAGGCTAAGAACACCAGGCTTCAAGGACCAGTGGAGGAACCTCAAGAGCAGACTATTAAGGACAATTTATAACCTCTAAAATTGACTTTGCAATTAAGAATATTTTGATGGGAAGGGAGATTAATTTTGCTTAGAGAAATTTTAACAATATTGATGTTGTACCTGTTATTTATATTTCCAGAAAAGTTTATAGGGACTCCTCAATTGGAGGAAGTTGAATTAACATTTTTAGGATGAAGAAATTTTTAATGTAAATTATGATAGGGTTCTTTAATATGAAATTAGGACAGTATATTCTATATTCTATATAAGTTTTAATTGGTTGTATTAAGTAATTTTTAAAACTATTCCTATTGTTTAGAGAGATTCTGAGAATAGTGGTCTATGTATTTGTCCCTTTGAATATGGTTAATATTTGAACATGTTTTGATAGAGGTTAGTTATTAAGCATCTTAAAGTAAAATGATTTGTGTAATGTCGAATTTAAAACTCATCTAGTTAGATATGAAGATAAGCAGTGAACTTTCTAGGATGAATCTTTTACTGTTATCAATGTAAGATTATAATCAATATTTATTTATGATATGTGATCCTTGGGAGGATAAATATAAATTCACTTGAAACTTTGATTAGTGAGACTTGCTATTTGAGATAAAATCTCTTGGAACTGTAGCTGATATTATTTGACGTTTTGAATTTAGGCATGATTGTCTGATGGAACATCAGGCCTATAATCCACCATCTGAAAGGAATATGCCATAAGGTACCAGAAAAATGTGATCCTGAATTGTTACAGGGGGAGGTTAGTATCTAAGCAAGAGCTGGGAGAGCAACCTTAGCTTCCACTTAAGATGGGATCCTTCTGACTTACCTTTAACTAAAAACCCACCTGAGTACTTCTGTGTCTGTCTATAAGGTGGAATTGTTATTGCATGCAATTAGCTAGGGATTCTTTATCCTGTCATCTATGTGCTCTCAGGCTGATGCCTAAAGGACCAGTTTGGGATCATAATCACATTCCTACTTTTTCCTCTTATAGCAAATTTCTATAATCGGGGCAAATTTTAGGTATAATGTAAGATCTTTCAGTTTCCTATCTGAAACTATGTGGTCATTATACCCTAAATAACTATTTCCCATAGTCATTTATCTATCTGTTGCTAGATGCATATATCTGCCTTTTTTCTTTTAGCATTTTTCTTGTTGCTGACTTTCCTGATAAGCAATTTTTTTTATTTGTGAAAGTTATTTGCCCCAATTATCAGAGACACAAATGGTTGGGGTGATAGATGGCCCTAGATGGGAATTGGGGCACAGAACCCTAGTTTGTATGCTGAATAGGCTCATCAGATGCCAAGCCATGGTTAAAATCATTATTCACCAGACAACAAAGGTACTGGATATGTGAGCAGAGCAGGTCACTCAGACTAGAGAAGCACTACTCCAGCATAGATTAGTATTAGACTATTTGTTGGCTAAAGAAGATAAAATTTGTGGGAAATTAAATTTTTGCTGTGTGAAAATTTATGATAAAGGAGAGATAGTGATGGAAATTGCCAAAGAATGTCCCATTCCAGACCTTGTATTCACTAATGTGATCTATGGTGTCACCAAGTGATAGCAGACAACCAAAAGTTGGGGTTCTGTCATGTGAAGAATTCACAATGGCCTTTCTCTTTGGCAAAAGTTAGATTTATTTGGGGGGAAGTAAGTTACTGATAAAATGAAGGGATACATATATTATGCTTATGATGTATAATTGAAAGAGCATATGAAAAACAAGTTCCTCAGTGGAACTCACAATTTCCCAGTAGAAAGGGAAATACTCCATGAAGTTGGTTCATGTCCTTAGCTGGCAGGTTAAATCCTGAAAAGCACTTAGCCCCCTTAAAGAGTTAGTTAGCTGGAAGGAGGAGAAGTGGGTTGAGAAGGATAATAAAGTTAAGGAAGATACTATGTGGTCTGAGGGAAGGGAAAAGACACCACAAGGCAGAATGCTGTGATGGGCTGACCCAAAGGAAGGTCGCAGCCATGGGATGGGATGGCTCACAAATAGATTTTATAGGGAAAATTTAACTTCAGAGACATGACCAAGATTTCCACAAAGGAAAATTGAACAACGTGGATGGGGAGGTTCAGTTAGACTTGGAGTTTTAGAGAGTGGGATCAAGGAATCAAACTGAAAACAGGTTCTTTGGATCCTGACAAGGATCCAGTACAGAAAAAGGACAAACCAGACCCAGAGGGATTGAAGACTGATAAAAAGATGGTTGAGTAAAAACTATCAAGAATGGTGTGAGAGGTCTTCAAAGGTTAATAAATAAAGAGAAGGGATTGTATGTTATAAACTGACTGAAGACTTATGGGAATATGGCTTTGAACTAGGCACTAATGGTGACTTGAAACTGCAGTAACGAGTAGATAGCTAAAAAGCAGCAAGTGTTTGATTGTCTTGGACGAACATTTCCCCTCCTATTTTCTACCAACTTTTTATTATTATTATTATTATTATAGTAACTTTTTATTGACAGAATCCATGCCAGGGTAATTTTTTTTACAACATTATCCCTTGCACTCACTTCTGTTCCGATTTTCCCCTCCCACCCTCCACCCTCTCCCCTAGATGGCAAACAGTCCTATATATGTTGAATATGTCCTAGTATATCCTAGATACAATGTATGTGTGCAGATCCAAACAGTTTTCTTGTTGCACAGGGAGAATTGGATTCAGAAGGTAGAAATACCCCGGGAAGAAAAACAAAATGCAAACAGTTTACATTCATTTCCCAGTGTTTTTTCTTTGGGTGTAGCTGCCTCTGTCCATCATTGATCAATTGAAACTGAATTAGGTCTCTTTGTCAAAGAAATCCACTTCCATCAGATTACATCTTCATACAGTATTGTTGTTGACGTATATAATGATCTCTTGGTTCTGCTCATTTCACTTAGCATCAGTTCATGTAATTCTCTCCAAGCTTCTCTGTATTCATCTTGCTGGTCATTTCTTACAAAACAATAATATTCCATAACATTCATATACCACAATTTACCCAACCATTCTCCAATTGATGGGCATCCACTCAGTTTCCAGCTTCTAGCCACTACAAACAGGGCTGCCACAAACATTTTGGCACATACTGGTCCCTTTCCCTTCTTTAGTATCTCCTTGGGGTATAAGCCCAGTAGAAACACTGCTGGATAAAAGGGTATGCACAGTTTGTTAACTTTTTGGGCATAATTCCAGATTGCTCTCCAGAATGGTTGGATTCGTTCACAGCTCCACCAACAATGTATCAGTGTCCCAGTTTTCCCGCATCCCTTCCAACAATCATCATTATTTTTTCCTGTCATCTTAGCCAATCTGACAGGTGTGTAGTGGTATCTCAGAGTTGTCTTAATTTGCATTTCTCTGATTAATAATGATTTGGAACACTCTTTCATATAAGTGGTAATGATTTCAATTTCATCATCTGAAAATTGTCTGTTCATATCCTTTGACCATTTATCAATTGGAGAATGGCTTGGTTAGAGTCAGTTCTCTATATATTTTGGAAATGAGGCCTTTATCAGAACCTTTAACTGTGAAGATGTTTTCCCAGTTTGTTGCTTCCCTTCTAATCTTGTTTACATTCGCTTTGTTTGTACAGAAGCTTTTTAATTTGATGTAATCAAAATTTTCTATTTTGTGATCAATAATGGTCTCTAGTTCGTCTTTAGTCACAAATTTCTTCCTCTTCCACAAGTCTGAGAGGTAAACTATCCTATGTTCCTCCAATTTGTTTATAATCTCATTCTTTATGTCTAAATCTTGGACCCATTTTGATCTTATCTTGGTATACAGTGTTAAGTGTGGATCCATGCCTAATTTCTGCCATACTAATTTCCAGTTATCCCAGCAGTTTTTGTCAAATAATGAATTCTTATCCCAAAAGTTAGGATCTTTGGGTTTGTCAAACACTAAGTTGCTATAGTTAACTATTCTGTCTTGTAAACCTAACCTGTTCCACTGATCAACTAATCTATTTTAGCCAATACCAAATGGTTTTGGTGACTCTGCTTTATAATATAGTTTTAGATCAGGTACAGCTAGGCCACCTCATTTGATTTTTTTCATTAATTCTTTTGAGATTCTTGACCTTTTATTATTCCATATGAATTTTGTTGTTATTTTTTCTAGATCATTAAAATATTTTCTTGGAAGTCTGATTGGTATAGCACTAAATAAATAGATTAGTTTAGGGCGTATTGTCATCTTTATTATATTTGCTCGACCTATCCAGGAGCACTTGATATTTTTCCAATTGTTTAAGTCTGACTTTATTTGTGTGGAAAGTTTTTTTAATTTAGCTCATATAATTCTGACTTTCCTTTGGTAGATAGATTCCCAAATATTTTATGCTGTCGACAGTTATTCTGAATGGAATTTCCTTTGTATCTCTTGCTGTTGGATTTTGTTGGTGATGTATAAAAATGCTGAGGATTTATGGGGATTTATTTTATAACCTGCAAATTTGCTAAAGTTATGGATTATTTCTAATAGCTTTTTCGTAGAATCTCTAGGGTTCTCTAAGTATACCATCATATCATCTGCAAAGAGTGATAGTTTGGTTTCCTCACTGCCTATTCTGATTCCTTTAATCTCTTTCTTGACTCTTATTGCCGAGGATAGTGTTTCTAATACAATATTGAATAATAATGGTGACAGTGGGCAACCTTGCTTCACTCCAGATCTTACTGGGAAAGATTCCAGTTTTTCCCCATTGCATATGATGTTTACTGATGGTTTTAAATATATGCTCCTGACTATTTTAAGAAAAAGTCCATTTATTCCTATACTCTCAAGTGCTTTTATTAGGAATGGATGTTGGATTTTATCAAATGCTTTTTCTGCATCTATTGAGATAATCATATGGTTTTGTTAGTTTGCTTATTGATATAGTCAATTATGCTAATAGTTTTCCTAATATTGAACCAGCCCTGCATTCCTGGTATAAATCCTACTTGATCATAGTGTGTTATCCTGGGGATGATTTTCTGTAATCTTTTTGCTAATATTTTATTTAAGATTTTAGCATCGATATTCATTAGAGAGATTAGTCTATAATTTTCTTTCTCTGTTTTCAGTCTACCTGGTTTAGGTATCAGTACCATGTCTGTGTCGTAAAAGGAGTTTGGTAGGACTCCTTCAGTCCCTATTTTTTCAAATAGTTTATATAGCATTGGGGTTAATTGTTCTTTAAATGTTTGGTAGAATTCACATGTAAATCCATCTGGTCCTAGGGATTTTTTCTTAGGGAGTTGGTTAATAGCTTGTTCTATTTCTTTTTCTAAGATGGGACTGTTTAGGATATTTACTTCTTCCTCTGTTAATCTGGGCAGGCTATATTTTTGAAGGTATTCTTCCATTTCATTTAAGTTGTCGAATCTATTGCCATAAAGATGGGCAAAGTAATTCTTAATTATTGCTCTAATTTCCTCTTCATTAGTGGCGAGTTCTCCCTTTTTATTTTTAAGACTAACAATTTGATTTTCCTCTTTCCTTTTTTTAATCAGATTTACTAAGGGTTTGTCTATTTTGTTGGTTTTTTCATAGAACCAACTCTTAGTTTATTAATTAATTCAATAGTTTTTTACTTTCAATTTTATTGATCTCTTCTTTTATTTTTTAAAATTTCAAGTTTAGTGTTTGACTGGGGGTTTTTATTGTTCCTTTTCTAGCATTTTTAGTTGCAAGCCCAATTCGTTGACCTTCTCTTTCTCTACTTTATGCAAGTAAGCCTCTAGAGATATGAAATTTCCCCTTATTACCGCTTTGGCTGCATCCCACACATTTTATATGACTCATTATTGTCATTTTCTTGGGTGAAGTTATTAATTATGTCTATGATTTGCTGTTTCACCCAATCATTCTTTAGTATGAGATTATTTAGTTTCCAATTATTTTTTGGTCTACTTTCCCTGGCTTTTTGTTGGAGTGTAATTTTTATTGCATCATGGTCTGAAAAGGATGCATTCACTATTTCTGCCTTACTGCATTTGAGTTTGAGGTTTTATGTCCTAATATATGGTCTATTTTTGTATAGGTTCCATGAACTGCTGAAAAGAAAGTGTACTCCTTTCTGTCTCCATTTCGTTTTCTCCAGAGGTCTATCATATCTGACTTTTCTAGTATTCTGTTTACCTCTTTGACTTCTTTCTTATTTATTTTGTGATTTGATTTATCTAATTCTGAGAGTGCAAGGTTGAGATCTCCCACTATTATAGTTTTGATATCTATTTCTTCTTGCAGCTCTCTTAATTTCTCTTTTAAGAATTTAGATACTACACCACTTGGTGCATATATGTTTAATATTGATATTGCTTCATTATTTATGCTACCCTTTAGCAAGATATAGTGCTCTTCCTTATTTCTTTTAATTAGATCAATTTTTGTTTTTGCTTGATCTGAGATCAGGATGCTACCCCTGCTTTTTTGACTTCACCTGAAGCATAGTAGATTTTGCTCCATCCTTTTACCTTTATTCTGCATGTATCTCCCTGCTTCAGGTGTGTTTCCTGTAAGCAACATATTGTAGGATTCTGGCTTTTAATCCATTCTGCTAATCACTTCCTCTTTATGGGGGAGTTTACCCCGTTCACATTTATGGTTAAAATTACCAATTATGTATTACTTGCCATCTTGTTAACCCCTATTTATGCTTTTCTCCCTTCTTTCCCCTTTACCCCCTTTCCAGTATTAAACTTGTGAGCACCACTTGCTTCTCACAGCCCTCCCTTTTTAGTATCCCTCCTCCCCACCTTAGAGTTCCTCCCCCTATCTTACTCCTTTCCCTCACAGTTTCTGTATTCCCTTCTGCTTAGCTTATTCCTTCCTTTTTCACTTTTCCCTTCTCACTTTTCAATGAGATGGAAGAAGTTTCACCATATATTGAATATGTCTAGAATTTTTTTTCTTAAAATCAATTCTTATGGCAGTAAAATACCCACTATATTCATCCCCCTCCATTCTTTCTCTCAGATATAATAGGTTTCCTTTGCCTCTTTGTGAGATATATAACCCCACTTTACCCTTTTTCTGATACAATGTCCTTTCCACCTCTAATTTCTAGAACAAGGTATACATGTATTTTTAATACATCTTTACAGCAGAAATATAGTTCCCAAGATTTCTTTTTACCTTTTTAGGTTTTTCTTGAGTTCTATATTTGCAGATCAAACTTCTTGTTAAGTTCTGTTTTTTTCACCAAAAATAGGTGAAATTCACTTATTTTGTTGAATGACCATCTTCTTCCCTGAAAAAGATGCTCATTCTGGCTGCGTAAGTTATTTTTGGTTGCATACTGAGTTTCTTAGCCTTTCAGAATATCATATTCCAGGCCCTTCGATCTTTTAATGTGGATGCTGCTAGATCTTGGGTGATCCTTATTGTGGCTCCTCTATATTTGAATTGGGTTTTCTAGCGCTTGGGTATTTTTCCTTTGTTTGAGGGTTCTGACATTCGCCACTATATTTCTTGGTGTTTGATTTTGGGATCCTTTCAGTGGGTGATCGATGAATCCTTTCAATGTCTATTTTACCCTCTGTTTCTTATGACTTCTGGGCAGTTCTCTTTGATAATTTCCTGGAAAATATGTCCAGGCTCTTTTTCATCGTATTTTCTGGGGTCCAATGATTCTCAGATTGTCTCCTAGACCTGTTTCCAGGTCCGTTGTTTTCCCAGAAGATATTTCGCATTTTCTCCATTGTTTGGTTTTTGGTTTGCTTGACCGATTCTTCTTGTCTCCTGAGTCATTCAATTCCATTTGTTCTATTCTGATTTTCAATGAAGTGTTTTCTTCACTCACTTTTTTATATCTTTTTCTAATTGTCCAATTTGTTCTATGGAATGTTTTTCCATTTTGCCAATTTTATTCTTTAGAGAGCTATTTTCTGTTTCCAGTTCACTAATCCTATTTTTCAAGGATTTGTTTTCTTTATCCACTCTGCTTTAAATGAGTGGAATGACTCTCAGTCTCTCTTGCCAAGCCTCCTCTCCTTTTCAATTTTCTTCTAGCTCTCTTATGAGAGTCTTTTTAATTTCTTCTATGAGATTCATCTGTGCTGAGGAACAGATGATCTCCTCCTGTGGGGATTCACCTGAAGATAATCTGTTTTTAGTCTCCTCAGGGTTTAGAGTCTGTTCTCTGTCTATATAAAAGCTGTCAATCGTTAAAGTCCTTTTTAACTTTTTGCTCATTTTGTCAGAGAAGAATCAGAGACAGACTAGCAAAGAAAAAAAAAGAAAAAAACCCCAAATGGAATCTGCTTTTTGGGGGGAGGGGCTGAGTGGCATTACCGAGCTTCCTCTACAGACTGCAGGGGCAGCAGCGAGGCACTAGCAGGACTGTGCTGCGCCTGTGCTCTGAGACTCTGAGAGCGTGCTGAGATGCTGTGGGGGAGGGGTGGCTGGTCCCAAGGAACTCCAGCTGTTTGGGGTTGTATTCTTCACCCCAGTGTTTTTAGCTTCTCTGCTGGGGTACTGACTTGCTGCCAGGGCAAAGTATCCAAGCCTGTAGCAAAGCTCTCCCTGCAGAGACGGCTGAGATCACACCCCAACCCACTCCGGTCTGCTCAGCTGTGAGCTGCCTGCTGAGCTCTTGCCACTGCCTGCCCTCACCCTGTGCCCGATCTAAAACCGTCCGGCCCTCAAGCAAAAACAGACCTTTCCTGGAGAATCTCAAAGATGTCTTCTCTTGGTAACTGTTTGTGGGTTGTTTTTTTTTTTTCAGTCAGGCATTAATTCAGAGGCTTGTAATGAGATGGATTTTTTTTAATAGCCTTTTATTTACAGGATATATGCATGGGTAACTTTACAGCATTAACAATTGCCAAACCTCTTGTTCCATTTTTTCCCTCTTACCCCCCACCCCCTCCCCCAGATGGCAGGATGACCAGTAGATGTTAAGTACATTAAAATATAAATTAGATACACAATAAGTATACATGACCAAAACGTTATTTTGCTGTACAAAAAGAATCAGACTCTGAAATATTGTGCAATTAGTTTGTGAAGGAAATCAAAAATGCATGCGGGCATAAATATAGGGATTAGGAATTCAATGTAATGGTTTTTAGTCATCTCCCAGAGTTCTTTTTCTGGGCATAGCTGGTTCAGTTCATTACTGCTCCATTGGAAATGATTTGGTTGATCTCGTTGCTGAGGATGGCCTGGTCCATCAGAACTGGTCATCATATAGTATTGTTGTTGAAGTATATAATGATCTCCTGGTCCTGCTCATTTCACTCAGCATCAGTTCGTGTAAGTCCCTCCAGGCCTTTCTGAAATCATCCTGTTGGTCATTTCTTACAGAATGAGATGGATTCTGAGAGAAAATGCGGAGCTTACACAGCTGTGTGCCTCCTCGCCGCCATCTTGGCCGGAAGTCCCTTTCTACCAACTTTTAATTAACATTTAAGTACTTCTTTTAAAGGTGATGATGGCTTTAGGAATTCAGGTTACAGAATATCTGCTTGTATAACAGTTCTCTAGGGAAATATTTTTTTTATTTACAATTTTTTTTTGTTTCTGAGATAGACTTCCTTGTTTAAAGTGTTTAGGGCATTGGGGGCTTCTGATCTATTTTATCTTGTATTTTGCAGTTTGTTTTACATTCCTCTACTGACACTTTGTCTATTAAGAGTTGTACTTTCTTATTAGGAAATCATAATAAATCCCTTTTTGCTTCTTTCTATTTCTAGGAAAAAAAATATTTTTACTGTTTTTGTGGTTGCTACTATCCCACATAGGGTGAAGAAACTTGAAGAAATAGCATAATTTTATTATGATCTCTACACCCTTTCTGCCTCATAGCCTTCCCTCTTCAACAGCCCTCTAAGACACAGACCAATCATCACATTCTACATGAATCCTTTCCCTTCACCTTCTCAAATTTTATTGTCTTCCCTCTCAAACTACCTTATCTTTAACTACTTTATTTTTATTTACCTATATTCTTCTTACATCTATTCTGTATATTGCCACTATTTAAATTCTTGTGTATTGTGATTATTTCATTAATTCTATTTGTATCCCCAGTACTTACCACAGTTCCTTGAATATAATAGGTACTTAATAAATGCTTGTTTGATTAGTTGATCTTGCAACCTCTCCTACATCCATAAAAAAGAATATAACAAGCTATATACATATGTTATTGCATTTTCTTTTTGAAATCTGGGAAATTAACACCCTGCTACACTATTAAAAAATCACATACTTAGATTAATTCATAACAAGCTCCCTTCCCTGGAAAAAAATCCATCCTTCAATATCCTTGAAATAGGATCATCCAGATTCTACTTGAAGAACTAGTTAGAGGAATCTCACTATCCTGAGGTTTACCAGGTGATCCTGACAAGCAGCTCTGATTGTTAGGAAAATGTTCTTTGCTTAAAGCCTAAATGTGTATGTGTCTTCTGTCTATCTATTTGTCTCTGTTTCTATGTATCTCTTGAAATAAAGAGATTTTAAAATAAGAAAAGAATAAAAGAAATTAATAGTGCTTAGGGAAATCATGGTATTAAATATATCACACAAATACAGAACCACATATGATAATGCAGACAGATTACGCATGTAGTAAGAAGTACCAGTATCTACTGGTACATCAGATGAAATATTTTTAAATGCCTCAGAAAATATTAATGTTTCATTCTATTACTATGAAATAGCTGCCATTTTTCAAATTTGTTCAATTGAAGCTTACCCAAAGGGTAATTTCATGCGTATTTTAATAATTTTTAGCAGTTTTCAAACTAAAATTTTATAGGAAATGAGGCTATAAATACAAACAAAAAATAGCACAGGAACAAAACACAATGTCATTTCATATAATTTAACATCCCTAATGAAACTTCCATATAAATTTCTAAATAGTTATGCCTCTATATGTAATTATGCAATATGCTTAGTTAATAATCAAAATTAAATGTTTTTTTATTTTTACATATGCATATTTATGCATTTTGTGTATGTATATGTGTTGTGTATGTTGATATTAACAAATTTTGCCCATGTAGTTTATCCTTATCTATATATTGTTCTAAGGAAGATACACATGGATAACTTTAGCATTTCTTCTCCTCATGTTTCTCCAAGGGTGATTTTGATTCTTACCCAGAGGAAAAGCAAAAGATTGGAATCAGAAGCTGATCAATCTGCTCTTCTCAGAGAGTGGAGGTATTGGAATAGAATTTTATCTATTTGCTTTCTTAAATATTTAAAAATTAAATATTTCTTAAACATTAAATAAAAATTATTTAAAGAATTAAATATTAAAAATTGAATCTATGGAAATAAATTTTAAACTGATTCTGTGCTCCTAATATTTATCCCTTGAGACATGCTTCAATTTACATATACAAAACTTGACTTTCTTCCCATCTAATGTCTATTCCACAATGAATTCATATAGTGAATAGCAAATAACTCATTTATCCTCATTCACAGAAAAACAGAAATCAGAATTGTGCATATAAGTATATTCCAAGCAGTACAGAATGGATGAAATTAGTATATGTCAACACTGTGTCAAACACTATAATTGTTATCTTATTTGATCCTCAAAGTAACTCAGTTACTATTATCATCCCCATTCTGCTCTTCAAGGTCCTTATACCTGGTTAATATCTGAGTATGGACTTGACTCCAGAACTCTATCCACTGTACCATCTGTCATCACCTGTATCACATTCTCTTCTAAGGGAACCAATCATAACAACTAAAATTTCTAAAATACATTATATTTTACAAAGTCTTTTCCATATGTAATAACTATTATAAGAATTGATCTCCTTTGGAAAAACTGAGATCTGATTCTGGCCAGATGGGGACAGCATGGGAAAGGTTTAGGATTTTGACATATCATGGTAAGCCCTGAATGTTTGATATTCTCTATCCCTTTATAGGGCCAGGAATGCAGGAATGTACCCATTAAAAGAGAAGATGGCTTTTAATTTGGTTTCTTTGCTATCAGCTTCCCAAATGGCATCATGTAACTTGGAGTTTCTAGTGAGCCGTATGAAAGGATTGGCTTTTATTTAAACTAGCATGACTGTAATATTGCTCATGTCTTAGCTAATGTACAAGACTCAACTGGGTACATGAACTTGGGGCTTTAACAGCCTATTTTTTTCATTTTTCTGTAATTTATTTTCTGAGTAGATGACCAAGCAACAACCTTGAAATGGGACTCTTGAGAATTCCAATAATCATCAAGTCTTCAAGAATTCTGGCACTGACACCTACTAAAATAAGTATCACCTGACAATAGAAGAATCCTCTGTATCCAGAAGAGGCAGCTGGGTTTCATAGTGTAAAAAACACTGAATCTAGAGTTAGGAAGAAGTGAATTCTAATCTGTCTTCAGACAATGACTCCCTGTATGACCATCAGCCATTCCCTTAACTCTGCTTGCCTCAGTTTCCTCATCAGCAAAATGAGAATAAAATTAGCACCCAGCATTGTTGTAAGGATCAAATAAAATAATTATAAACACTTAGCACACTGCCTAGCAAATACTAAGCACTATATAACAGCTATAGTTGCTCAAAATCAGATACAATATTCCTATTTCCATTTTACAGATTGCCCCCTATTTTTATAGATGAAGAAACTGATTGTCAGGCAAATTAAGTGACTTGCCAAGAATCATGACGCTTAGTATCAGATTAAGGATCTGAACTCAATTGCTCCTTATTCTAAGCCCAGTATTCTTACCATTATACCTATATCACAATACTATATATACACCACACTGTTACTTCCTTTTTCTGACCCTCAGTTTCCTAAACTGTACAATGTGGAGATTAGATTTAATAAACTCTAATTTCCATTTATCTCTAAACAGTATCTCATATCACAAATATAATTGTTGATGAGGTTCAGTCATTTCAATCTTGTCCAACTCTTTGTGATCCTGTTCAGGGTTTTCTTGGCAACAATTAGTGGATATTTTGTGATTTCCTTCTCCAGCTTATTTTATAGATAAAAAAACTGAGGTAATCTGGATTAAATGACTTTCCCAAAAACAAGCAGCCTAGTGTCTGAGGCTAGATTTGAACTCAGAAAGATGATATTTTTCTGATTTCAGGTCCAGCAGTATTTATTGGGTCAAATTAATGCTCTCAAAAATATATAGATTTTTATGGTCTACCCCAGTGGTTCTCAAACTTTTGTTTTCAGTATCTTTATCCTATTAAAAATTATTAAGGATCTCTCCAAAGCGTTTTTGTTTATCTGGGTTATATTTATAGACATTTACCATATTGGAAATAAAAACTGTTTTTGAATTTGTAGACCATCTAAAAGGGTTTCAGAGATCCCCAACATTCTCTAGACCATACTTTGAGAACCACTGATCTACCCTAAATTAATTAAATTTGCACTTACTAAAATGAAGTTCTTATATTCCTTTTCTTTTTACATCACAGAGCCTTATGAACACTATCCCCAATCTACATAACTCCTTTCTATTATAAATCATTGACAGGTTAGCAATTCAAAAATTGAGAATTCCAATAATCAAGTCTTCAAAAATACTTGAAATTCCTGAATTTCAAAAAAAAATCTTGAAAAATCTGAAAAATTTCCTAAAAAATCTTGGTATCAAATGCAAATAAGTAAATTTCATAATAAACTCTTATCCTGGGATACTTTATAAAGATGTTAAATGTTAATGTTCTATCACCAGTCCCTGAAAAGCCTGCTGGGCCCTTAACATTTAGCCATCAAGAAGACTTGCAAAAAATAGATAATAGAGATAGACATAAGCATAGTAATGGATATTTGTTAATCCATTTATTCTTATTTAGTCATGGTCACATGGTGTGGTGCAAGGCATGATGGATATGAAGTTGGAGGACTTAAGTAGAATTTCAGTAGATAAAGTGGAAAGGTCACTTCTGAAGGACAGAATGACTTTAACCAAGTCTCAGGGGTAAGGAAGTCCTCTAAATGTATGAAGACTATGGTTGGGCTACAAGATAAAGCAAGGCTAATAACCCTGCGTATTTGTACAGAATTTTCAGATTTCCAAAATGCTTTGTGTATATCTCATTTAAATTTGACAGTTATCTAAGGAGATAGATAACACAGATATTACCTACATTTTCTAGACATGAAAATTGAGGTCAAAGTGATTTAATTATTTAGTAAGCATTAGAAGTAGGAGACAACCAAGATATACCTGAATCCAAGTATAATGTTCAATTCACTATATCATATTTTAAAAGATAATACTGGAAAGATAGATTATGAAGATATGGTAAAAGCTTTTAATGCCATAGTAAGAATTACAAATTCTTGTTTTTGTTTTGTTTTGAGGTGGTTTTTTTTCTCATTAGGCAATGTAGAGGCAAAAAAAAAAAAAAAAAAAAAAAAAAGAGTAAGAGTTATATTACAAAAGGCGACTGTGTTAGACATTAGGGAAACTGCTCTGAGGGGTTTGCTATGAAATATAAGGAGGTCGAATTATATGTCAACCTAATATTTCTGTTTGAAGGAAAAGGATACAGGAAAATAAGCCAACAGGATAAATCTCTTTTTCTGGGTAGCTATTAGTTTATGGCTTGAAGGGCTTGGTTGGGAGCACTCTATTATGTGTCAAACTCATGTTTATGAAATGGTATGTGTCAGGTTAACACTTATATGATATTGTGACTTAAGCTAATGTTATGCCGTATTGCCTATTAAGCTAATGTTTATGCTACATCATGTTAAGCTAATGTTTATGGTGTACTATGTTAAAAAATGAAACATATGCCAAGTGGGGAAGAATCTTGTAAAATACCAGTGACATTTCTTCATCAACTGATAAAATACTATAAAAAGGTCTATACCAGTGGTTCTCAAAGTATGGTCTAGAGAATCCTAGGGATCTCTGAAACCCTTTTAGAAAATCTACAAATTCAAAAATAGTTTTTATTTCCAATATAGTAAATGTGTATAAATATAATCCAGATAAAGAAAAACGCTTTGGAGAGATCCTCAATAATTTTTAATAGGATAAAGATACCAAAAACAAAAGTTTGAGAACCACTGGTCTATACTGATGAGGTCCTGGGTCACTATGTGGAATTGGCAAAGAAAGTCAGAAATAAGATTATTCCCTGAGGCAAACAGGAAATGTCATTGATGGAATCAGCTCAACCTTATAGTTCCACCATCTGTGGAGGTATTGTGTAACTCCACTTTACTATATTCAATCAGATGTCAAACATTTCCCCACCCCAGGTTAAATTTTCCTTATAAATCTGTCCCTGACTTACTCTAACTTTGATGAATCCCTTTTGGGTTAATCTGCCACAGCATTCTGCTTCCTGGTATCTTTCTCCTCATCCCTTACCTGCCTCAAGGTATCTTTCTCCTTGTTATAGCTAATTAACTCTTTTAGGGTGCTAAATGCCATTTAGGATTTAGCCTACCAGTCACTGATGTAATTCCCACCTCAAGGAGAATTTGTATTTTCCATTAATTGTTAAAACAGTTAAAAACTGCTCTCCCAAATCTATTTCATATTTATAACTCCTAATGTCAATTTTACCTCTTCATTTTGTCTGTAACCTCTTCACATAAATAAACCTACCCTTTGTGAAAGAGAGGCCACTGTGAAGTTGTCACATGACCAAAGCCCAGCATTTGGTGCTAATTGCTCTCCTCAATCTCATTATTTTATGCCCATATTAATATTGTCATTTGATGTATTGAATCTCAATCTCATTAATGCTATGAAAACTCATCCTGGTAACTTCCAGGTAAACAAACCTTCCCTAAAGAAATGTCAAATAGTTCACATGTACAGGAAAAGTGTCCATATTTTAAAGTTATTATGTGCTGACACAACAAGGAAAAATTAAATCACAGTGGAAAACATAGGAAATGGCTTAAGGCTTTTCCATTCAGAGAGGAAAAATTAAAGTTTTGCAAAACCAACATAGAGAATGAAACTCCCTGGGGCAGAACCAAGATGGCAAAGAGTCTAAATTTCTCTTGATATCCCTCAGATCAGCACCAGATAAAGCTCTGAATTGTTTTTTGAAGTGACAGAACCCACAAATATTTGGAGTGTAACAGATTTCCAGCAAAAGATATTTTGGAATAACTTCAGGAAAGGTCTGTTTCAATTGGACACAGCGGAAGCAGTTGAGCACAAGCATAGAGTGGAGAGCCAATGGCACTCTGGTGTCTGTGCACTGGAGAATCTACCCAGAGGATCTTAGCCAAAATACAGAAGCTCAGCTAGGATCCACAGATTAACTGTGAGACATCCAATACAACTATAGAAGGTGAAAAGTGAGCCTCTGAACCCAGAATAACTTGGAACTAGGCCATCCACCCAGCACCAGAAGTCAGTCAGCAGCACCTGTCCAGGGTAGCCATTGTCACCTATAAAGAAAGCTTCTGATGATCTCCTCTCTGCCCTAAGAGCAGACCTTAACCTTTAAAAAATGAGCAAGAAAGCAAAAAGAACTCTAACCATAAATAGCTTTTAGAGAGACAGAGAACAGATCCGAAATAACGAAGATCCTAAAGATAAATCATCTCCAGGTGAAGCCCCAAAAGATTGTATGAGTTGGTCCCAATTTCACAAGGCTCTCTCTGAAGAATTCAAAAAGCATCATAAAAGAGAATTAGAAGAAAAATAGGGAAAGGAAATAAGATGGGGAAAATATGGGGGAAAGAAAATTATCTGAAGATAACTCTTTACAAAATAGATTTAATGAAATGGAAAAATCACATATCTTCTAACAAAATAGAGTTGATAAATGGAAAAATAATATAACTCCTTATAAAATAGATTTGATAAAGTGAAGAAAGAAAATAACTCATTGAAAAACAGAATTTTTGAAATGGAAAAAAATTCCAATGACGAAAATACTTCACTTAAAAATTAAATTGGCCAAATGCAAAAAGAGATAAAAAGAGCTAACTGAAGAAAATAATTCTCTAAAAACTAAAATTGAACAAATGGAAGCTAATGACTCAATGAGGTTTCAAGAATCAGTCAAACAAAACTAAAAAATGGAAAAATAGAAGAAAATGTAAAATACCTCCGTGGAAAAGCAACTGATCTGGAAAATAGATGTAGGAGAGACAATCTAATTACTAGACTTCCATGATGAAAAAAAGATCCTCAATATCACCTTCAGGAAATCATCAAGGAAAACTGTCATGAATTCCTAGAACCAGAGGGTAAAATATCCATTGAAAAAAATTCACCAATCACTTCCTGAAAGATTCTAAAATGAAAATTCCAAAGAAAATCATAGCTAAATTTAAGAATTATCAGAACAAGGAGAAAATATTGTAAACAGCCAGAAAGAAACAATTCAAATATCAAGGACCCACAATCAGGATTAACCAATATTTAGCAGCTTTCACTTTAAAGGATCAGAGGGCCCAGAATTTGATATTCCAAAAAAAAAAAAAAAAAAAAGAATTTAGATTACAGCAAAGAATCAACAACCCAGCAAAATTAAGCATTGTCTTTCAGGGTAATACATATACAAAAATATCGATTTCTTAGATTAACCAAAGAGGAAATAAATTACTTACATAGTCCCATTTTAGAAAAAGAAATTGAACAAGCTATTAATCAACTCCCCTTAGGAAAAGTCTCCAGGGCCAGATGGATTTATTTACATGTGAATTCTACAAAACAGTTAAAGAACAATTAATTCCAATACTATGCAAACTATTTGGAAAAATAGGGAAAGAAGGAGTCCTACCAATTCCTTTTATGACACATATGATGCTGATACCTAAGTTAGGGAGGGTCAAAACAGAGAAAGAAAATTATAGACCAATTTCTCTAATAAATATTGATGCAAAAATCTTAAATAAAATACTAGCAAAAAGATTACAGAAAATTATCATCAAGATAATACACCATGAACAGGTAGGATTTATGCCAGAAATGCAGGGCTGGTTTGATATTAGGGAAACTATTAGCCTAATGGAGTATATCAATAACCAAACTAACAAAAGTCATATGATTATCTCAATAGATACAGAAAAAAAAAATTAGACAGCATCAAATACCCATTCCTATTAAAAACACTAGTATAGGAATAAATGGAGTTTTCCTTAAAATAAACAATAGCATTTATTTAAAACCATCAGCAAGCATCATCTGTAATAGAGACAAACTAGAACCATTTTCAATAAGATCAGGAATGAAAAAAGGTTGCCCACTATCATCATTACTACTCAATATTGTATTAGAAATGTTAGCTTTGGAAATAAGAGAAGAAAAAGAGATTAAAAGAATTAGAGTAGCTAATGAGGAAATCAAATCATCACTCTATGCATTTGGTATACTTAGAGAATCCTAGTGAATCAACTAAAAAAACAACTAGAACAATTCACAACTTTAGCAAAGTGACAGGATAAAAAATAAATCCACATAATGATCAGCATTTTTAGACATAACTAACAAAGTCCAGCAGCAAGAGATAAAAAGAAATAATCCATTTAAAATAACCATAGATAACATAAAATACTTGGGAATCTATCTGCAAAGGCAAAGTCAGAAACTATATGAACATAATTACAAAATACTTCCTATGAAACTACTACTTTATAATATAGTTTATTTTTTCAATAATTCCCTTGAAATTATTGACTTTTTGTATTTCAAGATGAATTTTGTTATTTTTTTCTAGATCTATACATTAATTTAAGTAGTATTGTCATTTTTATTACAGTACTTTGGCCTATCAATGAGCACTTGATTTTTTTCCAATTGATTAGATCTGATTTTATTTTCATAGGAAGTAGTTTTTTTGTACAAACAAAACCAATACAGACAAGATTAGAAGGGAAACAATAAACTGGGAAAATATTTACCAAAAAAAAAGCCTCATTTCTAAAATATATAGAGAATTGACTATATATATATATATATATATATATATATATATATAAAATATAGAGAGAATTTATAAGAATTCAAAGCTTTCTCCAATTGATATATGGTCAAAGGATATGAAAAGGCAATTTTCAGAGGAAGAAATTAAAACCATTTCTAGTCATTTGAAAAGGTCTGATCACTCTTGATCAGGAAATTGCAAATTAAGACAATTCTGAGGTACCACTGTACACTTCTCAGATTGGCTCAGATGACAAGAAAAGATAATGATGAATGTTTGAGGGTATGTTGGAAAACTGGGACACTGATACATTGTTGGTGGAATTGTGAATGGATCCAACCATTCTGGAGAGCAATTTGGAACTGTGCTCAAAAAGTTACAAACTGTATATACCCTTTGATCCTGAAGTGTTACTACTGGGCTTATATCCCAAAAAGATCTTAAAGGAGGGAAAGGGACCCACATGTGCAAAATTGGTTGTGGCAGCCCTTTTCATAGTGGCTAGAAACTGGTAACTGAATGGAAGGCCATCATTTAGCAAATGGCTGAATAAGTTATAGTATATGAATGGTATGGAATATTATTGTTCTGTAAGAAAACCAGCAGGATGATTTCAGAGAGGTCTGGAAGATTTACATGGACTGATGCTAAGTGAAATAAGCAGATCCAGATCATTTTACATGGTAACAGAAAAATTTTATGATGATCAATTCTGTGGGAAGTGGTTCTCTTCAACAATAAGATAATTCAGACCAGTTCCAATGGTCTTGTGATGCAGAGAGCTATTTTCGCCCACAGAGAGAGCTATGGAAACTGAGTGAGGATCACAACATAGTATTTTTACTCTTTTTATTATTTGCTTACGTTTTGTTTTCTTTTTCATTTTTTCCCTTTTTAATCTGATTTTTCTTGTACAGCATGATATTTATGAAAATATGTATAGAAGATTTGCACATGTTTAACATATATTTGGATTACTTGCCATGTAGGGGAGGAGGTGAAAGGAAGAGAGGGAAAAATTTAGAACACAGGATTTTGTAAAGGTGAATGTTGGAAATTATCCATGTATAAATTTTGAAAATAAAAGAAAAGTATTATTTCATTGTATTGGAATTATTCATTTTAATTGCCTTATTCAAAGTTTTGAACCCTGAAAAATACTAAATGAATTGTGTTCTTATGTTCATTTACTCATATTTAGATTAAGACTAAAAAAAATTTATTTTGCTTTAAAGTTTCTATTGAGAAAAATCATCTCATGTTCTTTTCTTTAATGGAGATCTTCTTGGCTCATACAACAAGTCAGTTAAGACTCATTGGTCAAAAGATATTGTGGAGTCTTTTTTCATGGATAGAAGCAGTTCCATCAAGGCTATTTGGAACAGAGCCAGACAGATAAAAGTTCCCAGGAAGTAACAAAAGTGAAAGAAGAATATAATGTATTAGGACCCTGGAAATATAAAGAATGCACAAGAGAAGGGTAAGTGTTTAAATTACATAAAAATCTATTCTGAAATTAAGAAGCAAAGCAATTTTTTTCTTCATGATTATTCAAAAGTTTTCCAAGAGCAGTTAGTCTATCTCTCTTCTTTGGATCTGTCATACTGTATTATACTTAATGTGTATGTATGTATGTAGCTATGCAAACTGCTCTATAAACTATGAATAAGTGACAACTTATCCAGAACTCAAATCAATTTTCTGAAATGCTTATTTATAGATCAATATTAATTATATGTTAGTCTGTACCAGTTAAGAGTACAGACATCTATGAATAACTATTGCAAGACAAAGGAAAATAAGTTAAAATAATAAGATAATTAATATGTGATTAGAATGACCTTGCAAATTCTCAAGAAAGAATGGAACCATAGCAGAATGTTCCTAAATAGCTTAAAACAGAAATAAGACTTGTAAAGGAAGAATTTTTGATGTGGATATGGAAATAATTGGCAGAATAGAAATAAACTTGCATTATGGCAGCATGTCTCACCAAAGGAACCAGAGAAAATAACAGATTGGTGATGCAAATATACAGAAATGGAAGACAATCCAGAAGAGAAGCAAAAACATAGGAGCCAAGATTTCTGAGTATAAGGGGCAAATCGCTGAACTCTCTCAATATCCACCAGCTGTAGAGCCAGGGATAAACAGGGGAAGGAGATAATATCAAGAATCAATGAATAATAAAGGACAAAGAAAAAAAGGATTAAGAAAAGTATTGCATTTGTCAATGAGAGAGTCATGATAAGAGCAGCAGCAATTTTGGGAGCTCACAGCCCAGAAATGATGAGAGGTTTGGATGACTGTTCAGAAAGAAATTATGGCAGATCTTTGTAAGTCCTGAGTGCTGCTGCCACTGATTGCCAAAACTTGTCCATACACAGTTCTGAGTCACATTTCCAGCACAGAGAGAAGCACTTGTGCTCAGTCACAAATAAGTAGGAGCTATGGTCTTAGTTTCAAAGTAAAAAAACAATTGAACTTGTGTTTGCCAAGAAGAGCACTACTAGTAGTTGTGACTATAAAGGAATAGGAACCTTTCCTGGGTGAAGACCTGAGTTCAGATCAGGTGAGCAGTGACAATACATCTTCCTGGGTCTCACCAAAGGTTTGCAGACTCTCAGATCTAACATTCAAAAAGACAACGCAAAAAAACCCAAGCTTAGAACAGCATTTCCCTAATCCCCAGGTGAATAAAGCCCAACTTTAACATAAATTTTGAAATCAAGAAATAGGTTGGATTCATAGGAAAACTATAGCAAACTTTTTTTTAATTGATACCATATTACTCAAAAACTAAGAACATATCATGCCAGATTCCATTTATGAGACAACTATTGGCTTAATAACTAAACCAGGATAGGAAAAGCATAAAACTATAAGCCAATATCATTAATCCATATCAATTAAAAATTTTTAAATAAAATTCTCAAAGTAGACTCCAACACATCCAAGAAATCATTCATCCTAACCAAACTGGACTTATATCAAGATTAAAGGAATGATTCAATATTTTTAAAAGTCAATTATCATACTTATAGTTTTAAAAATATATCTCAAATTCAGAATCTTAACAAGCTAGCTTATTTTTTCAATGCAATGAAATCCTTTTTTAGAGATTAGCATATACATCTACAAGAGGATATACTTGAAAATATGAAAAGAAATCAGATAATTGCTATAGTAATTTTTAATATAATACAGCATCATAGTCACCCACTTAACTAATAGGTGTCCAGAATATAATATAAGATTATGATATTTATTAGTTAGCTAGCAAAAAAAAAAAGATGTTAAATTAAATAGTAGTACCCAGACTGTCCTGATTTAAAAATGCAGATTGGATGAAATAAATTTAAAATTTTCTAAATGATTACATTCACTTGTCATCAGCCATAGCCATCACTCAGAGAAGGGTTGGTCACTAAGAACAAAATTGTGAAATTAGGTTGGAAAGGCAGATTAGAATTAGATTGCCATAGGCTTTGAATTTCATGAAAAAAATGGCAATTTGGGGATAGGAGTATTGACAGTGAAGAACTCCCTACATGTTTTTGGATGAGGATGTAATTTAATCATACCCACATAGTATGAACATTATTTTAGGAAACATGTAAAGGGTGACTCAGGGAAAGAGAAACTAGAGGCTATGAAACCAATTAAAATTACAAGACAATTATCTAAATGAGAAATAATGAGGATACAACTCAGGAGCTAGCAGTGCAAGTAGAAAGGATCATAGCAAGGTAAAAAAAAATTTCAAAAGGAATTTACAGAACATGACAAATGATTGCTTGGATTTAATGGGAGGGGAGAGAAAATTCAAGGATGATACTAAGGTTTCAAAATTTAGTGATTTTGATGTCACCAAAATTAATAGGAAAATTAAAATAGGCATTTTTTGAGGGAAGAGATACCTTAGATTCAGATATGTTCAATTTGAGGTTTTTATGGGATGACTAGGTAGAAATGCCTACAAAACTGTTGAGCATGCAGAACTGGAAATATTTGAGAGTCATCCAAATAGAAGGGATAATGAAAGATATAGGAATAAATGAAATTGACAATTGAGACAATGTAAATAAAGGAAAAAGGCAACTCAAGAGAGAACCTTGGGAATCAAAAATAGAGGGGAGAAAGAAAAATAGAAGGGAGAAAGAAGACTAAAAGGAAGCAGTTAAGGAGGAGAACTCAAAGCACCATGGGAATAAACAGAGAAAGGAGATAATATCAAGAATCAATAGAATAATAAAGAACAAGGAAAAAGAGGATTAAGAAAAGTATAACATTTGTTAATGAGCAGGTCACTGGAAATTTTGGTAAGAGCAGGTCTAGTAGAATAATGTTGATGGAAGCTGTCTTGCAAGGAGTTAAGTAATTTGTATGGAGGTTTGTTAGGAATTTACAAATTTCAACTAAAATAAATCAAGCAAATTATTTAATATCTGGAGAAAATGGTGAACTCCTGATAGTTTGGTAGCCTTGTTTTGTAGCTAATTAAAAACAATGGAGCTGAGGCAACAAAAAAAAATATTAAATCTAAAAAAGTTGAGAAGCAGAGAAATAGGAGATTTTTTAATCTGATAAATAGGACAAAATTAAATACTCTGTGCTCCAGAAACATTATGCATCTGAGGATAATTTACCCTGAGACTGACTTCATGATTAGTATGTAACTCCTAATCTGGAACCTCCACACCATCAGAAATCTCAGCCAAGGCTGCTCATTTTCCTATTCTTCTTATCAGCTGTCTTACTCCCATATTGGTATAACCCAGTTCCCTTATTCTTTTCTGCCTTCCCTCTTAGCCCACTAGAGTGCAAGCTTTTTGAAAGTCCAGACCATCTTTTGTTCTTGTTTTCTATTCCCAATATTTGTCATTGTGCCTGAAACATAAGTGCTTGATCTCTTATGTTCTATCATGTCTATCGACAAATCTACCTCACTACATCTTATTGACTTAACTATCCAACTTTCTACTTATGTACCATCTATCTATTGGTCATTTTATACAAATCATGGGAGAAATTAAAGCACTATAATATGTTAATACTTATATTTTAAGAAGTTGAAATGGAAGGTGTGGAGTAAAGAACAAAAAGGAATATTATCCCCAAAATTATTTTGAAGTTGTTTTTCACATCTACTCCTTTCATTCTCTTTCTTTTCTTCCCTTCCTTTTTCTTGTTCTCTCCTTTCGCTCTCATCTTCTCAGAATCATCATTAATCAAGGTTGTCTATTTGAATTAGGGGATAAGAATTAAAGAAAAATTTTTATGTAAATATTACATATTTTCTCCATTCCCATTTTAAGAATCAGATGCATGTTTTCAGGATTCCTGGAAGATTCTGCATAAATTATACCATATCTAGAACCATATGCTTTGGCTGAGAAGTCAACAGTTTGATGAGGACTTCAAGCTGCTTTGATGCCTGATAAAGATCAGACTGTTTGCAAAGAAGGAGTTGTAGCTGCCAAGCATACTTATGTACCTTATGTTCATATTAGTGACAAAAGAAAATTTGGTGTGTTCCAATACATTGAAATGTGACCAACAATTAAATCCAGCAGATGAGACAGCCTGCTGCTACCCTTATTATAATTTGAAAGTTAAAGAATGTTAGAAGGAATCTCAATAATAATAACATAACCCAATTCCCTCATTTTGTAGATGAAGAAATTGAGACTACAAAATAAAAGTGGCATTCCTAAGGTTACACATGAAGTTAGTGACTGAAATAGGATTCAAACTCAATTCTTCAAAATCTATACATTTTTTTGTGAATCTCATATGAGATTTCACTGGGCTGACACTGGAAAGGTTATAAGTTCCATGTTCCAAACATAGTTTTCTACAAATGGTGCAACTGAAAAAAAAAGAAAAAAAAAGTTAGCACAAGGATCTGAATTCAAATTCCAACTCTTTAATTTACTACATTGTGCAAATCAACTTACCTCTCTGGACTGTGCTTTCTTCATATGAAAAAAGAGGGTGTTAGGTCAAATAGTTTTTAAGTCCCTTCAACCTCTAATCCTGTGAAATATATTTTGATTGGCATCCTTTGTATCACCACTTTTTTATTTTTATTTTTCCACTTAATTGTATTTTTTCCCTAGTTACACATCAATATAGTTTTTACATTTATTTTTGTAAAGTTTTGAGTTTCAATTTTTTCTCTCTCACTCCCTTCCTTCCCAACTCCCCAAGACAGCAAGCAATCTGATATAGGTTATATACATATGATAATTTTAAGCATATTTCCATTAGTTGCATTGTGAAAGAAATATCAGCACTAAAGGGAAAAACCACAATAAAAAGTGAAAATAAAATGCTTTGACCTGCATTCAGTTTCCATAATTCTCTCCCTGAATATGGATGGCCTTTCCCCACCCCAAGTCTATTGGAATTGTTTTGGATCATTGTATTGGTGAGAAGAACTAAACCTATCATAGTTGATCATCATAGTCTTGCTATAACTGTTCTTCTGGTTCTGCTAACTTCATTCAACATCAGTTCATATAAATATTTTCTGGGTTTTTTTCTGAAATCACCCTGTTCATCTATTCTAAAAGAAAAATAGTTTCCCATTCATTCATGTACTACAACTTATTTTTTTATCTATTTCCCAAATAATGTACATTCAATTCCTTGCTCCCACAAAAAGCTTACAATTAAGAGTCACTTCCAATATTAATTTCTTTTTACCTTCACCAGAATCCCCCTGGCAACTGTACCTCAATACCCAATTAGTTAATAGAATAAAAACATTCTAATACCAAAAGGAAATAAGCATCTATCCATGACACAACTGCTTGCTATAGCCTAATCTCTCCTTTTAGGTACATAACTCTCAAAATTTCCTGAAGAAAAGTTTTATTTGTAATTATGTTCTTTTCCCCAAAACTAAAAACACAAAGTACATGATACCATATCATTTCAGGAGGGAACCTAGTACTGCATGATTTTGACAGACAGAAAGAAAATGAAAAGAAGTTTAGGATATGGAGTCATGTCCAGAAACTGCAGATCCACATAGGAATTTCTGGTCAATCAGTGGAAATATGAATAGCCTGAATATTTATGTTAAAAGGTGGAAACTTTAGGGAAGGAAAAGCAGAAAATGGCAGAGTAAGACTCAAATGGGAGAAAGGGCACAAAAAGAATAGGTGACTAAAATCAGATTTTTTTCCTTCTCTTTTATCTATGTCTTTTTGGTTGTATCAAATGCCTTAGATCAAAAGTATCAAACTGGTGGCCAAGCCATCTATAGCCATCCCAGTGTGTCAAGAAGCAGATTAAATTGTAATTGGGAAATAATTAGCAAAATAAATAAATATAAAGTATAGATAATGTTAATTTGTGGTTTTCTAAATCAACATACCACCTGCCAGGATCTAATTATATTTGAGTTTAATACCACTGACTTGGAAAACACTACTACATTTCAAAGACACTTAGCCCTCTCTTCCCTCAATATTCTTGAGTCTTTTGCTGTTTGATGGCATATTTACTTTCACTTCACCTTTACCAATTGGTTCCTCTCTTCCATCTCTAGGGGCATACTTAAAAGTATAGAGGGACCAGAAAAGAGGGAAGGCTTTAGGAAGCATAAGGTCACAGCAAGAAAACTACTAAGAAGGACTCTTTTCTCCTCAGCTTCAATTGCTATCATGACTATTGTTCAAAGACTGTATTACAATGATATGTTTATTGTTAAGATTATGAAGGGGAAAAGATTAATGAATTGGGCTTGCAACTAAAAAAACTAAAAAAAGACCAAATTAAAAACCCCCAATCAAATACTAAATTTGAAATTCTAAAATTAAAAGGAGAAATTAAAAATATTGAAAGTAAAAAAACTATTGAACTAATTAATAAAACTAAGAGTTGGTTCTATGAAAAAGCCAATAAAATAGATAAGCCTTTGGTAAATCTGATTAGAAAAAGGAGAGAGGAAAATGAAATTAGTAGTCTTAAAAATGAAAAGGGAGAACTTTCCACCAATGAAGAGGAAATTAGAGAAATAATAAGGAGTTATTTTGCTTAACTTTATACCAATAAATTTGATAACCTAAGTGAAATGGATGACTACCTCCAAAAATATAGACTTCCCAGACTAACAGAGGAGGAAGTAAATTGCTTGAATAGTCCCATTTCAGAAAAAGAAATAGAACAGGCAATTAAACAACTCCCTAAGAAAAAATCCCCAGGACCAGATGGATTTACATGTGAATTTTACCAAACATTTAAAGAACAATTGGCCCCAATGCTATATAAATTATTTGATAAAATAGGGAATGAAGGAGTCCTACCAAATTCCTTCTATGACACAGACATGGTACTGATACCTAAACCAGGTAGGCTGAAAACAGAGAAAGAAAATTATAGACCAATCTCCCTAATGAATATTGATGCTAAAATCTTAAATAAGATATTAGCAAAAAGACTACAGAAAATCATCTCCAAGATAATACACTATGATCAAGTAGGATTTATACCAGGAATGCAGGGCTGGTTCAATATTAGGAAAACTATCAATATAATTGGCCATGTTAATAACCAAATTAACAAAAACCATATGATCATCTCAATAGATGCAGAAAAAGCATTTGATAAAATCCAACATCCATTCCTATTAAAAACACTTGAGAGTATAGGAATAAATGGACTTTTCCTTAAAATAATCAGCAGCATCTATTTAAAACCATCAGTAAGCATCATATGTAATGGAGACAAACTGCAACCATTCCCAATAAGATCTGGAGTGAAACAAGGTTGCCCACTATCACCGTTACTATTTAATATTGTATTAGAAACGCTAGCTATAGCAATAAGAGCTGAGAAAGAGATTAAAGGAATAAGAATAGGCAATGAGGAAGCCAAATTATCACTCTTTGCCGATGACATGATGGTATACTTAGAGAACCCCAGAGATTCTGCTAAAAAGTTATTAGAAATAATCCACAACTTTAGCAAAGTTGCTGGTTATAAAATAAACCCACATAAGTCATCAGCATTCTTATATATCACTAACAAAATCCAACAGTCAGAGTTACAAAGAGAAATTCCATTTAAAGTAACTACTGATAATATAAAATATTTAGGAATCTATCTGCCAAGGGAAAATCAGAAACTTTATGAGCAAAATTACAGACCACTTTTCACACAAATTAAGTCTGATCTAACCAATTGGAAAAATATTAAATGCTCTTGGATAGGGCGAGCAAATATAATAAAGATGACAATATTACCTAAACTAATCTATTTATTTAGCGCTATACCAATCAGACTCCCAAAGAACTCTTTTAATGACCTAGAAAAAATAACAACAAAGTTCATATGGAAAAACAAATGGTCAAGAATTTCAAGGGAATTAATAAAAAAAAAAATCAAATGAAGGTGGCTTAGCTGTACCAGATCTAAAATTATATTATAGAGCAGCAGTTACCAAAACTATTTGGTATTGGCTAAGGAATAGATTAGTTGATCAGTGGAATAGATTAGGTTCAAGGGATAAAACAGTCAACAAATATAGCAACCTAGTCTTTGACAAACCCAAAGATCCCAGCTTTTGGGATAAGAACTTACTGTTTGATAAAAATTGCTGGGAAAATTGGAAACTAATATGGCAGAAACTAGGCATTGATCCATACTTAACGCCGTACACCAAGATAAGGTCAAAATGGGTTCATGACCTAGGCATAAAGAATGAAATTATTAATAAATTAGAGGAACATAGGATAGTTTACCTCTCAGACCTGTGGAAGGGGAAGGTCTTTATGACCAAAGCAGAACTAGAGATCATTACTGATCACAAAATAGAAAATTTCGATTATACCAAACTGAAAAGTTTTTGTACAAACAAAACTAATGCAGACAAGATTAGAAGGGAAGCAATAAACTGGGAAAATATTTTTACAGTCAAAGGTTCTGATAAAGGCCTCATTTCCAAAATATATAGAGAATTAACTCTAATTTATAAAAAATCAAGCCATTCTCCAATTGAAAAATGGTCAAAGGATATGAACAGACAATTCTCAGATGAAGAAATTGAAACTATTTCTAGTCATATGAAAAGATGCTCCAAGTCATTATTAATCAGAGAAATGCAAATTAAGACAACTCTAAGATACCACTACACACCTGTCAGATTGGCTAAGATGACAGGAAAAAATAATGATGATTGTTGGAGGGGATGCGGGAAAACTGGGACATTGATGCATTGTTGGTGGAGTTGTGAACGAATCCAACCATTTTGGAGAGTAGTTTGGAACTATGCTCAAAAAGTTATCAAACTGTGCATACCCTTTGATCCAGCAGTGTTACTACTGGGATTATATCCCAAAGAGATTATAAAGAAGGGAAAGGGACCTGTATGTGCACGAATGTTTGTGGCAGCCCTTTTTGTAGTGGCTAGAAACTGGAAACTGAATGGATGTCCATCAGTTGGAGAATGGCTGAATAAATTGTGGTATATGAAAATTATGGAATATTACTGTTCTGTAAGAAATGACCAACAGGATGATTTCAGAAAGGCCTGGAGAGACTTACACGAACTGATGCTGAGTGAAATGAGCAGGACCAGGAGATCATTATATACTTCAACAACAATACTAGATGATGACCAGTTCTGATGGATCAGGCCATCCTCAGCAACGAGATCAACCAAATCATTTCCAATGGAGCAGTAATGAACTGAACCAGCTATGCCCAGAAAAAGAACTCTGGGAGATGACTAAAAACCATTACATTGAATTCCCAATCCCTATATTTATTCACACTTGCATTTTTGATTTCCTTCACAAGCTAATTGTACAATATTTCAGAGTCTGATTCTTTTTGTACAGCAAAATAACGTTTTGGTCATGTATACTTATTGTGTATCTAATTTATATTTTAATATATTTAACATCTACTGGTCATCCTGCCATCTAGGGGAGGGGGTGGGGGGGTAAGAGGTGAAAAATTGGAACAAGAGGTTTGGCAATTGTTAATGCTGTAAAGTTACCCATGCATATATCCTGTAAATAAAAGGCTATTAAATAAAAAATTAAAAAAAATAATAAAAAAAAAGATTATGAAGGGGAATTTCAAACTATCTATAAAGTGTGCTCAACTAAGCAAATTTAAATTCTATTGCCAGTTATGTGACCAAAGGTCACCAGTCCTCAGACATTGAGATGCTCAGTAGAATATTTCAACTTTTGTCAAAATTAAATAGGGTTATTGTTTTTTTCCTGAAAGTTTATGAGGCACTAACAATAACAACAACAACCTCAGCACTTTAGAGAAGAGATAGATAGATAGTATATTCTCTCATATTCTGAGGGAAGATCTATTTTTTTCAACAGAAAAGCAATATTTTTTAACCTTAAGGACAATCTCATCTTTGAGGGAGCATTATAAATTGACCCCTTTTTACAAGATGAAGTAATCAACTATTAATTATTCAAAGAATTTAATGATCCACAAAATCTGTTACATTTCCAAGTATGTTTCTACTTAAACATATGTAAATGATAGAAGCAGTAGTATGTAAACCAGCACTTAATTTCAAGTTACAATATATTTCAAATTTTTTCAAAACCAAAAGTATTAAGGGAATCATTCCTGAAGTAATATATTCTTTATCTAATATTTTGCTTATATCTTAAAGAGTTTTAGGAAAAGGAATATATTTTATGACTTTTTCCCTTAGAAATAGCTGATAGTTTTTGAAAAAATCAAGACTACAAAATGAGTTTAAATTCATTTCATTTTAAAACAACTGGCAGTAGCTCCTTAAAATGTTTTTTATTAACTTTAGCACTAATTTTATTAAATACTAAAAAAGTGAACAAGATTGCTACCATACTTAAATATCATTTATGTATGTTATGAAAATAAGAATTCTCAAAACATACATAACTGCTGAAGAAAAAACACTATTATTAGAAAATTATTACAAACCTACATAATTAAAATTTTAAATGATCAAATGTTTGCATAGATACATATTTCTTAAATATTTAAAATGTCAAAATTATCTCAAATCTTATGTTAAGCAATTTGTTATATTTTCTGGATAATGATTCATCTTAATAAGATCTATTAACAGTGGATATAACAATTTAAAATGTATTATGCAAAATGACTCTCTGTTAATTCTAAACACTACCAATTCTATGTGTGGTGGCAGCTTTATCACTAGAATTTTTACTTTTAGTTTTTTTGCTTCTAGAGTAAATGGCACAAAGATTTTGTGGATATTTGGATATTGAAAGGATAGGGCCAAGATAAAATTTCATCTAGTATAAGTATAGTATAATATAGTATAGTAAAAGACCTAGTAGGTCAGTTTGCCAGGGTAACTGAGATTCTAGGAGGATCTAAGTTCAAATCCTGCCTCTGAAAATTACTAGATTTATGATCCTAAACAAGTTATTTAACCTTCCCAGTACCTATCTGGAAACAACTCCAGAAATGTGGGAAGAAACAAAATTTCTATGGAAATTACATGTAAGGGAAATGGACCCTTCAACATAGCCTTGATTTCCAGCTTGCATTTTTACAGTTTGAGGAATTTCCCATTCAGTGAAACCTTGACACCTCTCTCTCTCTCTCTCTCTCTCTCTCTCTCTCTCTCTCTGTCTCTGTCTCTCTTTCTCTCTGTCTTTCTCTTTGTCTCGTAGTTTCTTTCTCTGTATCTCTTTCTCTGTCTCTCTCTTCTCTCCCTCTTTTTTCTGTCTCTGTCTTCTCTTTGTCTCTGTCTCTCTCTTCTCTGTTTGTCTCTTTCTTTGTGTGTGTGTGTGTGTGTCTCTCAGAGTCTATTATTCTAAATTATATACCTTCTCTGGCTTCTTTTTGCTATTGTTTGCATAAATGGTTTTACTCATCCTTCAGTATTTGTAATGCTCTGCAGTGTACTAGGATTTGATGTAAATGTGTCAAAATCTAAATTGTAAGCTAAAGTCTACTTTCTATCATTTAAAGGATAGTGACCAGGAAAGTTAAAGTCTTTGTTTGGAACCTAAAAATTATGTCCCTGAATCAACAATATTTAGAGTATCATAAATATAATTTTAGTCTGGTGATCTTTTCCCTGCTCTCCTCAAGGCAGGAATAATAGTCATTCTTGGAGAAGGGAGATAAGATTCTAGAGATATTTATGAATGCTTCCTATTAAGCCTCCTATCCATGTAAATATCAACATGGACACACACATTGTGTATATGTAATGAGATTTGTAAACCTTAAAATACAATATAAATGTTATCTATTAATATTATTCTCACAATTCACCACCCAGAGCAATAACTTAGGTAAGACAAGTAGGGATTTATTATAGGATACTAAAATTTAGAGCATGGTGATGAATTCATTTGATCAAATTTCTTTCTGCATTTCTGAATGACCTACAGAGAAGCATAGCATAAGATAAAGTTGGACGGGATGTGAGGGGTCTACTTTTCATTTTAAATGTGCTACTTTTCCTTGAGGTATGTGGAGTCCAACCAACCACAGATTATCTGGTTTGTCTTTTTGCCATTCAGTGATTTTTTTAAAACTTTTGATCAACTATTTGAGACTAAATTTCCTTGTAAAGATTTAGTGTAGAGACTGAGGCTTCATTTATAAGGTCCAGCTCTACAAATTCACTTATCATATTTCTCCCAGGCCCACAATGCTACTAACATCACCTCAAATGACAACACAATTATCCAGCAAATTAGCAGCTATTTATCTCTTCAACTGGCACATTTAATAATTGTGACCTTATAAAGGAAGTAAAGACACAATTCTTTCCCCAAGAAGCAAATGGGGACCCCTGATATTCTTCAGTTTTACAGGGCAATAGAAGTGAGTCCCAGGAGCATTTCACAGTTTGTAGAAAGTAAGCTGGTAGTTCCTATCCATCAAAGGCATTCTTTGACTTGATGATTAGCCTGGATTTGAAATTTAATCAATCCTCTTTGAAAAAAGGATCTCAAAGTCTAGAAATCAATTTCCTGGTGGTCCTTCAGAATCCTGTGGAGTAGTTTGAAGATCTACTATCTGGTTATGTTATGTGACACGTGAGCTGAGAGAAAGAGAGAGAGACACACACAGACAGACAGACAGAGAGACAGAGACAGAGATGGAGACAGAGAAATAGAGGGATAGAGACAAAGAAAGAGATTCAGAGAGGGAAAGACAGAGACAGGGAGAAAGAGGAAAGAGACAGAGACAGAGAGAACTTTTTAAGTCTCTATTGAAAATTATTTATTTTGGATTCTACTGATGCCAGTGGAGTGTTCAGCAGTTTTGGAATGCTTTAGAAGAGAATACTTTATTAATGATTTATCAGTTGGAATAAAAGCTATAAATATTTAATGGTCTTTAAATGAAATACAGTTAAAACATCACAGTTTTCTTCTTCATTGTTAAGCTGCCACTGACATGGATTGGAACCTGGTTGACAGTTTCTTCCATTGGGCTTGCTTGCTGTGTGACTGCCTCAGAGGACCCATCATTTCTCCTCACAATGAATGGCTTCAGCAGTAGGCACAAACATTCTTGGTAATAAAACAGTTTAAAGAGGAACAAACATTTCACTTTATGAGGACAAATGTCTCTTAGGATACGATCATTTCAACTCAGTGACTGAGGAAAAGAAGGGTAGTTTTCCTTTAGTTAAACTAACAAACATTTCATATATCAACTGTCTTTTTGTGTGCTATCAAAGGTGGAAGCAGTAGTAGTCATGGTGATTCAGAAAGATAGGACTTGATCATGATGGCGACTGAACTGGGCAGGTGACCTCAGTGAACTATGTATTCATTCCTCTGTCACCTTTGCCCCTTCTCCTTTGGTTCTTGAAGGCCATCATCCTCTGCTTTTCTTTACACCTCCTTCCCCATACCCTTCTTATTTTATCATGTCTTTCTTCCTCCCAGATTCCATTTCCGCACCATTTCATTGGATCATGCAATAGAACCATAGATTTGAGGATGAAAGGCTGAGATTATTTAATCCACACTTTTATTTCATATATGAGGGAAAATCTCTTTCATCCCAGCTCATCATGTGTCTTTTTTTAGACTTTTAAGAGTCTTCAAAACAATCAATAGCATTTGAATCCATTCAGCTCTCTCGCATCTTTTACTTCTAATAACTGCTAGTCTTGATCCTGTGCTGCTAATATTCTTATCATTGCTTGTTTGGAAAGTATGGACCGCATGCTTTTCAAACCTGCAAATGCCATGAAGCTAGAAGGAATAACTAGCATTTTAGAGGACAGAGTCAAAATTTAAATAATAATAAAGTAATAATATTCTCACAGATTAAAATATTCTGAATCTAATGAAACAGAATCAAACAGAAAATCCTTGCTTTTTTTCCCCCTTCCATGGCAAGCTAGTTAAGGAAAAGAGACTAGTGAGTCAGAACCAATTCATTATCAATAGGGAATGTCTGGTGTTGTAAAATTACACTCCCCAATGCAGATTAGAAATTCTCATAATTTATAACCTTAAAGAATTTCCTAGAAAGGCACTGAAATATTAAGTGCCTAATGTCACAGTTATTATATGGAAGGGACTTGAACACAAGTCTTTCTAATTGCAAAAATGGACTTCTACTCATAAGCCACACCACCTCTGATTGAATCTTGTGTACATGGTAAAACTGTTGAATTGAACTGAATTCTGATTTTCTTTTCTGTTTTCTTTTTCTTCTTACTTTGTTCTTTTAACCTTTTAAAATCTTTAAAAATATGCATTAGGTGGTATTTTGAAATAACTTTTCAAAGTTCAATCTAATTTTTTTTTCTTCTGAAACAACTAACATGCCTCAAAGTTGAGAAGCAGAGATTTAAAAGAAGGACTAAATGCCAGGGCACATCACCATCCCCTGAACCTCTGGGGGAAAAAAATCACAAGGAAGTAGAAAAAGGAACCAATTTAACATATAGAGTATATTTTTAAGGTTGGAAATATAAATATCTGAAGTAGATGGCATAGTTTGGCTATATCCCTAGAAAAATTAGTTTGACACCTTCCCTCCCCCCCCCAAAAAAAAAAAGAATTTCCTCTATTTCCTTATTTAATTTTTTCATAAAATGATCACAGAATTTAAAACAAAAAGAATCCCCAAAAGATCATTTGTTATAGTGCCTTGCCTTTAAACTAATTCATTACTAGAGATATTAACATTTATTTGAATTTATATTTAAATTATTATATACAATCAAAATGTGTGTCCAAATTTTCATTTTTATGCATTTCTTATTGGGATAGAGAGGAATGCACAACCATGTGCCCTCATAAAAGCTTTTCCTTAAATGGGTGGCATTCTTTAAAGTATGATTTACTTTGTAATTATGAATCCATTTGTTTCACTTAACATACTAAAGTGAGTCTCCTCTAAGCACATGCTAATAGTTAGCTTTAAAAAATGCAGCAATAATCTATTTAATAAACCCAAGTGGCTGATAAAGCTGACAGTAATTTCTTGGAAAGGATAACAAGAATAATCAGCTTGGCAAAGTCAGTCACGTATCTTTTAGAAGTGGGAGTGGGGAGGGATGCCATGATAAGCCTGAGTGGAATGAACATTTTGTTTCATTTGCATGATGCCAAAAGCCTAGCATATGCATTCTCTGGGATGATTTGAATCTTATGAAAATGACTGTCATCCCAATAATTGAAATGGAGCTCATTATGATTCATTAAGTTTGGTCTTGCTTCAAGGAGACAGACAGTTGTCAGAGATAACATGATCAAACCACCACCCAGTGCAAGACAGAGAAGCCATCAGGCTAAAAATGGACCATTTGCTTTGGGTTTAAAAAAAAAAAAAAAAAAGCAAGAAACTGGATCCCTGGACCAAAGTCTACTGTCTCCAAGAGGCTAGAACTAGAATAGTTGATGAAACTCACTAACAGGAATATTTAGGCTTAATGTAAACTGCCTCAGGAGGTAAGGGAATTAGGTCATTAAATAAGCCAGATGGCTACTTGTCAGAGATTTTGATGGAGGGTGAGATATTCCTGTTCAAATAGAGATTGGATTAAAGGACCACTAAATTCCCTTTGAACTGTGAAATTCTATGATATGATCCTGCAGACTCTCCCTCATGTCTGGAATTCTCTCCTTCCTCATCTCTATTGCCTGCTTCTCTTACCTCTTTTAAGTCTCAACTAAAAACCCTTTTTCAAGAAATCTTTCCTCCTTTAATGCTGGTGTCTTTTCCCACCGAGAATATTTCTATATAACTATACACAATGTATCATGCATGTTTGTATGTGAATGTATGGGTATGCATATAATATATAAAAAATATGTGTACATGCATATATATATGCACATATGTATATATGCATGCATATGTATATATATATAATATATATATAAAATGTGTGTATAGACCCTATTTGTATTTTTCTGTTTCCATGTCTCCCCTATCCCCAATGAACCATGAGAAGGCAGCACTGTTAAAGCCTTTCTTGTATACTGATCACTTAGCACAATGTTTAGCACATGGTAAGTGCTTAATAAATGCTCAATAATTTATGTATTCATATTAGTTTACTTTCTGTTGTCCTTGGACAAGTTACTTAATAAAAAGGAATTTAATCAGTGGGTTTCAGTTTTCTCATCAACAAAATGAGGGGATTGAATATGATTTCCAAAATCTGTTTTAACTCTAGCTCCTAAGGAAATTCTGTGTGAATTTCACCTATTTTGTTGAATGTCCATTTTTCCACTGAAAGATAATGCTTAATTTTGCTGAAAAGTTGATTCTTAGCTGCAATCCAAGTTACTTTATCCTTCAGAATATGATAATATAGGTCCTTAGATCCTTTAAAGTGGAAGTTGTTTGGTCTTGGGTTCTTGTGGGTCCTTGATATTTGAATTGTTTCTTTCTGGCTGCTTGAAATATTTTCTCCTTGATCTGATAATTCTGAAATTTAGCAACAATAATCCTTGGAGTTCTCATTCTGAGGTCTCTTTCAGGAGGTTATTGGTGAATTCTTTCAATAGATATTTTACCCTCTGGTTCTAGCACATCAGAGCATTTTTCCTTGATGATTTCTTAAAATGATTTCTTTTCTAGGCTTTTTTTTTTCCAGCATGGTTTTCAGGGAGTCCAATAATTTTTTGATTGTCTTTCCTAGATCTATTCCCAGGTCAGTTTTTTTTTTTTTTTTTTCCAATGAGGTATTTTACATTTTCTTCTATTTTCTTTTCTTTTCTTTTGGTTCTGTTTGACTGATTCTTGATATCCCATTGACTCATTCACTTCTATTTCTTCAATTCTGATTTTTAGTGAATTATTTTCTGCAGTTAGCTTTTGTATCCCCTTTTGTGCTCGGCCAGTTGAAGTTTTAAATGAGTTGTTTTGTTCATTTTTTTTTCCTTATCACAAATCTGTTTTTCCATGAGTTAGTTTCTTTTTTCCATTTCATCAAATCAAATTTCTCTGAATCTATTTTAAAGGAGTTTTCTTCATATAATTTTTGTGTTTAGTTTTCCAAACTATTCTACAAAGATCTCATTTCCTTTCCCATTTTTCTTTTAACTCTATTTTATGATCCTTTTTGAATTCTTCCACAAAAGCCTTATGAGATGGAGAACAACTCTTATCTCCTTTTTGGGCTTCATCTGGAGATGATTTGCCTTAGTGTCCTCAAGGTTTGTAGTCTGTTCTTCTCTGTCTCCATAAAAGCTATCTAAAGTCAGAATTATTTTTGCATTTTTGCTCATTTTTAAAAGTTGAGGTCTACTCTTAGGGCAAAGGGGAGATTGTCCCAAGCTTCCACTGCAGGTGACAGTAGATTCATGCTGCCCTGGGGCCAATGCCACTAATCTGTGCTACATGAGTGTAGCCAAGTTCTGAATTATTCTGGGGTTCAGGGGCTCACAATTTGCTTTCTGTAGATGTGTTGGAGGTATTCCAGCTAGTCTTCTGATCCACTGGTTTCTGAACCAGGACAGAGTAGCCAACACTGCCATATTTTGGCTAAGAGCCTCCTGGTAGATTCCCCTTGTACACAGGCTACACCACCCTGAGACCTTGAGCTTGACCTACCTGTACAGGGTCACCCCCCATCTTTTCCTCCCCCCCACCCCAGCCTCCCCCTGATTGAAACAAACCTTTTCTGGAGTTCTTTTAAAATACCTTTGCTGAAAATTATTACACTTCAAAATTTTGTGTGTTCTGAAACTCTAAAACCAATTCAGAGCCTTGATCTGGTGTTGATCTGAGGGAAGCCAGAAAAAAACAGACAAATAAAGCATATGAACAGATAATTTCCTGATGAAGCAAACTATTTCTAGCCATATGAAAAGGTGCTCCAAATCATTACTGATCAGAGAAATGCAAATTAAGATAACTCTGAGATACCACTACACACCTCTCAGATTGGCTAAGATGACAGAAAAAGATAATTATGAATGTTGGAGGGGATGTGGAAAAAATGGGACACTGATATATTGTTGGTGGAATTGTGAACAGATTCAACCATTCTGGAGAGCAATTTGGAACTATGCTCAAAAAGCTATTAAACTGTGCATACCCTTTGATCCAGAAGTGTTATTATTGGGCTTATATCCCAAAGAGATCTTAAAGAAGGGAAAGGGGTCCATATGTGCAAAAATGTTTGTGACAGCTATTTGTGTAGTGGCTAAAAACTGGAAATTGAATGGATGCCCATCAAATGAAGAATGACTGAATAAATTGTGGTATATGAATGTTATGAAATATTATTGTTCTGTAAGAAATGACCAGCAGAATGATTTCAGAAAGGCTTGGAGAGATTTACATGAACTGATGCTAAGTGAAATGAACAGAACAAGGAGATCATCATAAACTTCAACAACAATACTACATAATAAACAATTCTGATGGACATGGCTCTTTTCAACAATGAGATAATCCAAACCAGTTCAAATTGTTCAGTAATAAAGAGAATCAGCTATACCCAGAGAGGAAATTATGGGAAATGAGTATGGACCAGAACATAGCATTTCCACTCTTTCTGTTATTGTTTGCTTGCATTTTTGTTTTCCTTCTCAGACTTTTTTTTACCTTCTTTATAGATCTGATTTTTCTTGTGCAGCAAGATAACTGTATAAATATGTATACATATATTGTATTTAAGGTATACTTTAACATATTTAATATGAATTAGACTACCTGCCATCTAGGGAAGGGGATAGAGGGAAGGAGGGGAAAAGTTGGAATAGAAAGTTCTGCAAGGGTCAGTGTTGAAAAATTACACATTCACATGTTTTGTAAATAAAAAGCCATAATAAAATAAAAAGAAAAAAAAAAAAAAAGAAAACTTCAAAGACCTGTTTGCTCTCTGCCATCTCAGCTCTGTCCCAAAATTTCTGTATGTAAATATTTTATTTCTATATCTAGATTCTGTCTATGTGTGTATTTATGTATACATATACATATATATATAGTATAGATAAATACTAGATAAATTGATAAAACTATAAATAGAAGATAGAAGGTCAACAGAATTTTTTTAACAGTAATATTTTAGGGGTAACTTCTGTGTGAAGTTGAAATGCAGTAGCTAGATAACTATGGATCTAGACAAAAACCTTCAAGAATCTCCCTTCTCAACTTCTGGTAGAGTTTTGTTCTGATCTTTTTTAAAAATCATTTAATCATTTATTTAATATTTTTCCCAAGCTATATTCAAAACAATTTTTTTACATGTGTTTTTAAGATTTTTAAGTGCTAGGTTCTCTCCCTTATCCCCACCCATTATCCCCACAATTAAGAAACCATATGTGAAGTTATGCAAAACATTTCCAAAAAAGCTAAGTTGTGAAAGAAAACATAGATCTCCCATCCTATTGAAAATAAAAACCCTCAAGAAAAAAAAATTAAGTTAAAAATAAAGAGAGAGATAGAGAAAGTAACAATGTTATGCAGACAATGACTTGCTTCTCTGGATTTTTATCATAAGTCCTTCAGACTAGGTGTGGATGGTTGTACTACTGAGAATAACAAAAACAAAGTCATGTACAACTAGTCATCTGAGAACATTGCTATGACTTTGTACACAGTATATTTCAATTTGTTCATGAAGGGCTTTCCAGGTTTTGCTTTGTTTTATTTCCTGAGAGCATCCTACTCATCATTTTTCAAAGAATAATAATATTCCATCAGAGAAAATTGCTTCAATTTTTTTTATAATTTTTGTAAATTACTATTACTTTTGCTAATTGAATTCCTCCCATTTATTTTCTCTCTCCTTTCACCCTGTTCCTCCTCAAAAAGTGTTTTGCTACTGACCACTCCCTCCCCCAATATGCCCTCTCTTTTATTACCTTCCCTCCCTTCCCATATCCCATTCAGCTTCTATTTTCTTGCAGGGTAAGAGAGATTTTTATATGCCTCTTGTTATTTATGTTATTTCATATTTGAGCCAATTCTAATGAGAGTTAGGTTGACTCATTTGCCCTCTCATTCCTTTCCTCCCCTCCACTGTAAAAGCTCTTTCTTGCCCCTTTTTTATGGCGGATAATTTGTATCATTTCACTTCTCCCTTTCTCTTTCTCCCAGTACATTCCTCTCTCACCCCTTATATTCATCATTTTTTTAAAAAGTTATCATCCCTTCATGTTCAACTCACACCCATACCATCTATACACATGCCTTCTAACTGCCATAATAATGAGAACATTCTAATGAGCTACAAGTATCATCCTCCCATGTAGAAATGTAAACAGATAAACCTTATTAAGCCCCTTTTCCAGAGTCCTGCAATTGAAAATCAGATTTTCCATTTAACTCTGATCTTTTCATCACAAACACTTGAAAATCTTCTGTTTCATTGAATAGCCTTCTTTTCCTTTGAAGGATTATATTCAGTTTTGCTGGGCAAGGGATTCTTGGTTGCAATCTTATCTCTCATGCTTTCTGGAATATCATGTTCCAAACCCTCCAGTCCTTTAATGTAGACTGTTAAATCTTGTGTTATGCTGACTGTGACTTCACTATACTTAAACTCTTACTTTCTGGATGCTTGCAATGCTTTCTCCTTGACCTGGGAGTTCCAGAATTTGGCTGTAATATTCTTGTTTGTTTGTTTTTTTTGTTTGTTTTGTTTTGTTCTGGAATCTCTTTCAGGAGGTGATTAATGGATTCTTTCAATTTCTACTTTACTCTCTGGTTCCAGAATATTAGGACAGTTTTCTTTGATAATTTCTTGAAAGACAATGCCCAGACTCTTTCTTTTTATCACAACTTTTAGGTAGACCAATAAATTTTAAAGTATCTCCTGGATCTAATTTCCAGGTCAGTTGTTTTTTCCAATGAAATAGTTCACATGTTTTTTCTATTTTCTTTTCTTTTCTTTTCTTTTTTGGGGGGAAGGGGTTGCTTATGTGTCTTGATTAAAGTTATTAGCTTCCAGTTGCTCAATTCTATTTTTTAAGGAATATATTTTCCTCAGTGAGCTTCTGTACCTCCTTTCTCAATTGTCCAGTTTTGCTTTTTAAGGCATTCTTCTCATTAGGTTTTATTTTTTAAATGTTCTTTTGCATCTCTTTCAATTCTTGTCTTAATTTTTCCTCTTTTTGAGCTCTTCCATAGCCTGAGCTCAAGTCTTATTTTTCTTTTTAATATAGGAGCTTTGATGTTGTTGTTTTCTGAGTGTGTTTTGGTCCTTCTTGTCACCATAATAACTTTCAATAGTCAGAAACTTTTTTTTTGCTGTCTGCTCATTTTTCTAGCCTATTACTGTGATTTTACTCTTTGTTAAACTAGGGTTCTGTTCTCAGAGTGGAAGGTATATCCTTCCCAAGCTTCAGGGGTTTTGTGCAGCCGTTTTTAGAAATCCTTCTGACCATAAGCACTTTTTTTTCTGCCCTGAAACTGTTAGGTGTGTCTCTGCTGTAAGATGTAATGTATAGTTGTAAGATCTAGTGTACTGCACCTGTCAGATTGGCTAAGATGACAGGAAAAAATAATGATGAATGTTGGAGGGGATGCAGGAAAACTGGGACACTGATGCATTGTTGATGTAGTTGTGAACGAATCCAACTATTCTGGAGGGCAATCTGGAATTATGCCCAAAAAGTTATCAAACTGTGCATACCCTTTGATCCATCACTACTGGGCTTATACCCCAAGGAGATACTAAAAAAGGGAAAGGGACCTGTATGTGCCAAAATGTTTGTGGCAGCCCTGTTTGTAATGGCTAAAAACTAGAAAATGAATGGATGCCCATCAACTGGAGAATGGTTGGGTAAATTGTGGTATATGAATGTTATAGAAGATTATTGTTCTGTAAGAAATGATCAACAGGATGAATACAGAGAGGCTTGGAGAGACTTACATGAATTGATGCTAAGTGAAATGAGCAGAACCAGGAGATCATTATATACTCCAACAACGATACTGTATGAAGATGTATTCTGATGGAAGTGGATTTTTTTGACAAAGAGACCTAATTTAGTCTCAATTGATCAATGATGGACAGAAGCAGCTACACCCAAAGAAAGAACACTGGGAAATGAATGTAAACTGTTTGCATTTTTGTTTTTCTTTCCAGGTTATGTTTACCTTCTGAATCCAATTCTCCCTGTGCAACAAGTGAACTGTTTGGTTCTTCACACATATATTGTATCTAGGCTATACTGTGACATATTCAACATATATAGGACTGTTTGCCATCTAGGGGAGGGGGTGGAGGAAGAGAGGGGAAAAATCGGAACAAAAGTGAGTGCAAGGGATAATGTTGTAAAAAATTACCCTGGCATGGGTTCTGTCAATAAAAAGTTATTATAATATTTTTAAATAAATAAATAAAAGAAATCATATATGATGTAAAAGGGGAAAAATAAGATCTAGTGTGCTGGCTGAGGTTGGAGCTCAGCTGATGGAAGGTGTGCTGATTTCCACCCCATTGTTACAGACCCTCTCCACTGACTTTCCTATCCCTCATTGCTGTCCCTGGGCTAAAAGGTCCAAAAGCCTCCCACACTGCTGCTGGTTCAGACGTCCCACCTTGTTGATGCTGGATTCTGGACTGGAGCTGGGTCCAGCTTGTGCTTGGATTGCACACTGGGCTCTGGTTCCACAGACCTTTTATGCTGACCTTCTAGGTCCTCTTTGGTCTTTGGGATGAGAGGTCTGGAAAACCACCAGTACTGCCCCTGAGTCAGAGGTTGGGCCCAGGTAGGGCTGGAGCTGGAAGCAAAGCTGTATTGGCATGTCCTGACTCAGAATTCCCACCCTGGAGTCACAGATTTTTTTCTGTTGAGCTTCTGAGTTGCCTTCTGTTGGAAAATGTTCTACTTTTTTGGGGGTATTCTGGTGCTCTAAAATTTGGAGCAGTTTCAGGGAGAGGTTAGGTGAGTGCCTGCCTTTTTTCTGCTATCTTGGCTCCACCCTCCGCCCTGATCTTTTTGATAAAAAAATTTATAGGAACAAGAATCAAGAATAACAAAGAAGCTGAAATAATGGTAGGTGGGAAGTTCCCAGTATTAGCAGGGAATCCCAAACCAGAATATGATAAAGCAGAGAGAGAAGTGACTTTATCCCTACCATCATGAACACCATCACAACCAACATCATTGTGATCCTTCCTTCTTTTTGGAGAAGAAACTTGTTCTTCCTTGAAACATATTTACCTTCCTTTAAAAGATTTTTTGACTAGAAAGAATAGCTATGAGAGAACTCCTCCACCTCACCCTTGCCTGAAGGTAGGAGGTCTATAGGTATTATACATATATTGTCTATATTTTCAAACTTTTTCAATACTTCAATAAATTTCAATTTCAATAAAAAATCAGTTGTGGTCATTCTTCCCCTTTTTTCTTTGTATTTTATTTTATTCTTTTAAAATATTATTTCAGATTGCTCTCACGGGGGCAAAGGAGGATGTTGTAAAAAAAAAACTATTATAATATTAAAAAAACCAAAAGACATTTTATAATAATCAATTTTAAAAGTTTATGATTTTTTTTCTTAAATTAGCAAATTTAATTTAAAAAAATAACTACTGTTGGCCAATATAATCGCTAAACTTTTTGAGCGGGGGGAGGAAGTGGCAGAGAGAAAACCTGAGAGGGAATATTAATTATTGGGATTTATTTCTACAAAATTGAACTTGGAGCGTTTAGAGTGAACTTTCAGTCTGGAGAGATTCAAAGAGGCAAGGATTAGGAGAAATATAATCCAAGTAGTCCAAGTCACATGTGAGTGTTAGACACATAATTAGCAACAGTCTTTTTTTTTTCTCCTTTGCCCTGAAAGCCTTCACTAAGCTTGAAAGAGAAAGCCGAGTGCTTCTGAAGGGGCTGCTCGGGAAACCCCAGTAACAAGAATGAAGGGAAAGTTAATTGTATTAGCATACTCAATGGGTCTCTGACTCAGTCAATGGCTGATAACTGATAGCTCAGTCTAATTATCTGGACAATGTTACCAAGTAGTTATATCATTAGATTTTAATCTCCTAACCCCAAGATGTTGGAAGTGCTTAATAAGACACCACAGACACATCTACATCATAATATAAGGCTAGTTTACTAAAAGTTAACTGCTGTGATTTATTAGCAATGCTGAACTCCAGAGGGAAACTTTGTGATTCCTATCAGAATTATAACAGAGGTGATATGCTCACAATGTAACACATTGTGATGTAACACAATGTAACAAACACATTATCTTGTAGCATAGGATAAACCCTTCTTTTTCTTACCTAACACTTATACACAGTGGTGTTTTCCCATTGGCTCATAGGTGGAAGGATGTTGTATGTGCATGTGGTGAGAGACAGACCCCATGTCATTGGCAGGATGGCCACAGCTGAGATGAATTTCTGGTATCCTGCCCAGAAAATAGAGGCTTCATAATACTTGCCTGTCTATTGTAAAAACTCCTATGACTCTATTTCTGACAAGCCTATAATCACAAGATAATGTGCAATGTGTGGCCTTCCATGCAAGACGATGGCACTATTATTGACTTATTAAGTGACATCTCTTGTGGTCTCTATAGGCATATATATATATGATGCATTAGGAGGAAGGAGAGACTCTACAGCTGCCTAAGAAAAACACAAGGCTGGTGTGAGATGGAGCAGGACAGGTAGCATGTCTGGAAAAGAAAAAATGGGAATAAAAAGAGGTTGAGAGCATAGGATGATGATGAAGAATGAGCTGGAGAAGGATGAAGGAAGGTACCATTATATCTTTCATTTATGCCTTTTCTCTTTTCTCTACTCACAATCACTAACCTTTTATAAGCACTTTTTACCTCATCTCTGCAATATTTCACTAGCTTTCTGGTGGGACTTTCTGTCCTATTCTCTTCCCAGTCTAATCCATCCTGCACTCAGCTGCCAAGGTGATTTTACAAAAGTGCAGATCTGACATATCAGCTTCCTACTTGATATTAATAACAATAATAATTATAATAGCTAACATTTACATAGTGCTAACCAGGTACCAAGAATTGTGGTAAGCACTTTACAATTATTATATTATTTGATCTTCACAACAATTCTAGAAGGTGTTATTCTAGGTAGGTACTATTATTATCCCCATTTTACAAATGAAAAAATTTTGACAAGCACAGATTTCAACTTGCCTAGTGTCACATAACTACTGAGTCTCTGGCATCACATTTGAACTCAGGTCTTCCTCACTTATGACCTCATATTCTAGCTGTTCCAGGAGAATGTTAGCTTTTGAAGATAGAGACTATGGGTTTGTTTTTCCTTTTTTTTTTTTTTTTTTTATCCCCATCACTTAGCCTGGAATGTGGTATGTACTTAATATTTAGTCACTAGATGATTAATCTTGATGTTCAGCAGAATCAATCAGTCAATTAAGCACTTCTGTTCTGGGCATTTTCCTAATCAATGGGGATGAAACAATCTCAACTCTGAAAGAACACAAAGTCTAATGGGAAGAAGATAAGAACATATATAAGTATATATCACTGGAGGTGGTGGTATTTTTAGTACTGCTGCTGTTATTCCTTCTCCAGTTCATTTTACAGATGAGGAAAATGAGGTAAACAGGGTTAAGTGACTTGCCCAGGGTCACACAGCTAATAAGTACCTGGAGGCTGGATTTGAATTCAGGTTTTCCTGACTCCAGGAGTCCAGAAACACCTTCTCTGGAGGGATTAAGCCTCAGGCTTCCAGAAACAGAATTAGATAAGCAAGAAGAGAATAGTTGGGAAAGGAAGGACTTAAAACCTTTGACTTTTGAATGATCCAGTATTAGGTCATCTATGATCCACAGAATCCTTGGGCCCTATAATATGCTTACTGTTGTAATCCAATTTGAGCCAAAATGCTAATAATGTTCCTTATCTTCTAACACTCCACCAAGATTCTCATAGGCTCTCAATCTAAGAATAATCTGAAATGGAGACAGACATTCAAGGTTTCTATATTTCTAGGGAAATATAGGGTTCTTTCTCTATAATAGGGAATATCTCCTAATTCCACCCCAGATTATGCCTAAATCAAAACATGATGTGAGAATATTTTATAGACCATGTAGTTTAAATGACTCAGTCTCACTGATGAAGCTGAAGCCCACAAGGAGGAAATGGCCACAGAATATATATATTCATGGTAGAGGACCCAAACTCAGACTTTCTCACTCCAAGTTGAGAGCTTTTTCCAAGCTTCCTTTGATTTATCAAACATGGGATAGAATTGAATCAGCCTCAAAAACAAAGCCACACTTCATGCTGACTGAACTGAATCAGGTCCAGCTCTACCTCTAGCCACTGGTAAGAAGGAATGAGAGATCAAAGCTTTTGGATATTTTCATTTGAAAAGCAAAAGATTCCATAGGATTTTTTACATGCCCACTTTTGCCTAAAGCAGGACTAACAAGTCAAGTTTCATCCATATCCTGGAGGATCCTGTTTATATAATTCTGAACTCATATGCACTAATGTTGTGGGATTTTTTGTTTTTGTTTTTTGATAAGCACATCCCTGACTAACAAAAATAGATACGTGATTAATGCCGACTGTACCTCTGCAGATGTTCTCTTACTGATATTTATTCCCACTCTTTGCAAAGCTTCCTAAACAGGCATTAGTTGTTCCTTGTCTTTGGAGTTGTAAAATCCCTTTACAAGCAATAGTTATCTTGATAATATTAATCCCTAATAAGCAACAAATGTTCTTCAAAAATAATGCAAAAATACCACAAGACAGGAGTCAGATTAGGGGAAAGACACTGTCACAAAACTGGGTTAAAGTTGCTTCCATTCTATTGAAAATCCAGAGCTTCAGAAATGCAATCCCATTAAATCCATAAAGCTGGTATTAGGCACCTACTATGGACCAGGCACTGGAGAATTATAAAGAAAAAAATGAAATAATTCCTCCATTCAAGCATTTTGCATTCTACTGGGAAAATACATGTAAAAAAAAATCCATTCTGTACATATAGATGTCAAGATTTGATCATTGTAAAAATTTACCCATGAGGAAACTCCCTTCTCCAATACAAATCAGCACATCCTCTGTACATCTTAGCTTAATGAATTTCCTGGAACAGTGAAAGGTTAAGTTACATTCCCAAGATCTAATAGGAAGCATGAGCCAGTGGTAATATACAATTTTATATCCCATTGGGCATAGTTCCAAATTATTTTCTAGAATGGTTGAAATAGTTCACAATTCCACTAACAATGCATTAGTAGGGGTATTTTTCCATATCTACTCCATCATTTATAATTTTCTACTACATTGTTTCTTGATAAAAATCTAGAAATGGAAATGGAGATGGAGATGGAGTCTTGACAGACTAGAAAATTAGATAGACAAACCTAGATGTTTGAAGGAGAAAGATAGATAAGAGAGTGAATAAAGATACACATCCACATTTGACCAGTCACACCTTTCTGGGAATCAGTTTTATCATTTATTTGTAAAATTAAGGGGTAGAATTGGATGACCATTAAGGCCCCTCTCATCTCTAGAACTACTGTTCTATGGTCCCAACTTCCTTGGATTATTGCACATCATCCATCCAAATTGACCTCCTTGAAGTTTCTCCTGTCAGATGCATTCCCTTTAAAAATAAATTTAAGTATTGATTGTCTCCCTTAGGTATCTAGTTACAAAGATACAACACTAAGCATCAAATTCTTAATTACAGGCTAATCTAATTAATACATTGATTATTAATTACCCAGAAACTTTGTATCTTGGGCTTTTTATTTATCTAGAGGAAGGAACAAGGAAGGAAGGAAGGAAGGAAGGAAGGAAGGAAGGAAATATACTTTAACTAAGATTTTATTGATTCAAGTATTTTTACATAACAATGTCTGCTTTGTAGATCAGGAGCTTTTCTTAACAAATGTCATACTTTCTGAGATTCCCTGGGCATTAAGGAGTTACTTGTCTAGGATCATGGAGCCAATATATGTCAGTGGCATAAGAAATAGAGTACTGAGGGACAGCTAGATGACACAGTGGATAGAGCACCAGCCCTGAAATCAGGACAGACTTAAGTTTGAATCCAGCCATAGACACTTCACACTTACTAGTTGTGTGACCCTGAGCAACTCATTTAACCCCAAGTGCCCCACAAAAAAAAAAAAAAAATTAAAAAGGAATATAGAGCCGCACTGAGACTCAGAAAAATCCAAGGTCAAATACTCCTTCTGACACACATATACAAATGGTGTATGGTGACATAGAAACAGAGATAGAAATGGTGATAGATGTATGTGTGTATCACTCTTTGGGGAGTGAGGGGAAAGATGAATAAGTAGAACAGAGTCATTACCAAAAATGGTGTATGAACTTTGAAAGCATTCTAAGAGACAGAGATGGCTGTCAAGCATAGAGAATGCATTGTTATATATGAGGAATAGCAAGTAAGGCAAGTTAAATGCAAAGATAGTGTGTCTGTTGGGGGTAGGGGAATGAATTGCACTGAGTCTGGAAAAGTAGGCTCAAAAGATTGTAGTTAGAAATTGAATGGATCTTAGAAATCATCTTATTCAATATTTCATTTTACAGATGAAGAAACTAAGGCCCAAATAAGTATGATGATTGGTCCAAAGTTACAAGGCATTGAAGGAGAATAACATTATGTGCATGCCAACTGTAATAAAAGTATAATAAAAATAGAAGTGCCTGGGGTCTGCCTTATATGACTGTTCTAAAGCCAGGTCTTCTGAATTAAAGGCCAATTCTCTTTTCACTATACTGTGCTTACTTCTAAAGCTGAAGCCAAATTTTAAAGGATTTTGAATAGTTAACTGTGAAATTTGTATTTGATACTAAGAGCAATTGTGATGGTCCCTGATCAGGGAATTGATGTTGTCAGACTTTTGTTTGGGGAAAATTATTTTGGCAGGTACATAGAGCAGAAGTGTCAAGCTTACAGCCCTGCTGGCCAATACTCCTGAGTAGTGGGAACCAGATTAAAATGTAATTGGAAAATATTTGACAAAATATAATAGAACAGATAATGTTAATGCATGGTTTTCTAAGTTAAGATATAGCTGGTGGGTTTGATTATATATGATTCAGTGGTCTTTGTTTCTATTTGATGTAGTGGGTGACTTCAAGAGGACCTCTACTGAAAGGAGTAAGACAAATTAGCAGGTGATGAGTGTCTGAAAATTTTTTCCTTCCTTTTTTCCTTTCATTCTTTCTTTTCCTCCTTCCCTCTTTCCTTCCTTTCTTCCCTCCCTCCTTCCCTCCTTTTCTCCTTTCCTTCTTCCTTCTTTCCTCTATCCTTCCTTCTTTCCTTCTTCCTTCCTTCCCTCCCTCCCTCCTTCCCTCTCTGTTTCTCTCTCTCCCTTTGTCTCCTCCTCTCTTTCTTTCTCTCTCTTTCTCTCTCTCTCTCTCTCTCTCTCTCTCTCTCTCTCTCTCTCTCTCTCTCTCTCTCTCACACACACACACACACACACACACACACACACACAGTTTCCTTGTACAAAATTATTACTAATATGGAAATGTTTTACCTAATTGCACATGTATAACCCATATGAGAGATGTTTGCCCATGCTTGCCCAACCCATGCCTGTCATCTCAGGGAAGGGAAGGAAAGGAAGGAAAGGGTACTATTTGGAATGCAAAATGGTTTTTTGTTTGTTTTAAGAATTGCTTTAAAATGTACTTTGGGAAAAACAAAATGGTATTTTTAAAAGAGATAAAATAATGGATGTGAGTTATATTGAGGAAGTAAAGTTGATAAAGCCTTGTAGATAGTTGTAAATAGGAGGAGTGGTAAAAGATTGGGAAGAGTTAAGGAGAAAAAGAAGTACTGAGACCTGAGATTCTTGCCAAGTGTTACAATTGTACTCCAAGTTTGAATTAAGTTTGAAAACTGGGGCATCATCAAGCAGAATAAAATAGTGACTGTATGACCCAAGTCAAAGAAATTCTGAGGGAAAAAAAAACTGAAAGAAACTGGCAAATTAGACCACCAGTACAGTTATCAGAGCAAAGAAAAGAGCTAAAGATGGGCTAGATCTGGGATAGACTTTGCTTTATGCAAAATCAGCCTATACATGTCTGTAACAATTGTTCTACTTTTTAGAAGTTTAAAGACAAGAAAGTTCTAGTCCACATAGAAGTAAATGCTAGAATTAATTTTCTTTCTGTTATTTTACAGATGATTACTTCATCAGGATAAAGAACAACAGCATACTATGTTATCAACAACCCTAATTTGGCAGAGGTGAAGATATCATTGATTGTACTTTTTAATTGTGTACATTTTTCCTTTCTTTGTATCTCTCTGAGTGCTTGCCATACTTCACTGTTCACATAGTAGGCATAGTTTTGAATGTTCTAAGAATGTTCTTTCTTTTTTCCTTTCTCTCTCTCTTTCTTTCTTTTTTCTTCCTATTTTTCCTTCTTTCCTTCCTTTCTTTCTTTCTTCCTTCCTTCCTTCCTTCCTTCCTTCCTTCCTTTTTATCTTTTCTTCTATATTATGGCTTTTGAAGGACCCTTTAAGCCCTATGAATTCCTGAAATTTCTACCTCTTGTGTGCTTTTGCTGAGATTCAAAAATAAGCTCTGGAATATGGTTGTTTTCATTGTTTGGTGTTTCCTTTTTTTCCTTTTTCCTCCAACAGCAAATGATGTTATATACCTCCTACTGCTAGCAATCTTTAACTCTTCACCAAGCTGTGTTTTAATCCAGGAATGATAGTGTATGTCTGTGATTCCTGATGGTACAGAAGCTAAAGCTGTTAGATTGTTTTAGCTCAGGGGTTCAGAACTAAAAAAGGGTTAAACCTGATTTAGTATCCACACTAAGCCTGGCACCATTATGGTCGGTGTGGGAGAAAGGAGGAGTGTATAAGGCTGCCTAAGAAGGCTTAAACCGGTCCAGGTTAAAAAGAAAGCATCCCAAAGCTCTCATACTTCCCAGTAGTAGGAAAAGTCCCATGAAGTGGCCACTATACTTCTCTCTTGTATGAGAAAGGTAGATATAATCTCAAAATAATAATCATCATCATATTGATGATGGTGATGACTGTATAGTGAGTTATGACCATAATTATTATTGTTGTAAATAAATAAATTCTATTTAGCATAAAACAAACAAAATAAAACAATGGCAGCATGGATGTGAGCTACACAGCATTGTATACACTGCATACACTTGTCTTCTGAGAAGTAATACATAACCCAACAAAATGAAAAGCCTGGAAGTAATAAAATATTATGTTTGAATATCTTTTGCCTGGACCAATAGTTAACAGAAATCTAATGACTTGGACAAGAAAAATTAAATGTAAGACCTGGTTCCTTCAATTTTGGAGACTTATTTTTTTAAAAACATCGTTCTCAAGTACATATCAGCAATGATTTGTAAACCTTAGCTAGCGTCTCTTAGCATGTCATATTTATGAACAATCTAAATCTCATATTTGAGTGAAAAGAATAATAGTTTTAGAATCAGACATTCTAGGTCTCAGTCTCAATAACACTACTTAGCCCTTTATCATTTTCACTGTCACCCCAGCTTCATTGGGATTCATTTTCATTATATACACAATAAAGAGTTTGGATTTTTAAGTCTGTTTGACTATAATCCCATGTCATTAGATTTGCAGAGGTAGCTAGGGAAGATAATGGCAAATCACTGTAGTTCTTTGCCAAGAAAATGTTAAATAGGATCACAAAGAGCTGGAAATGATTGAAACAACTCAACAACAAAAACAACATTTCCAGGAAGCAGCTAAATGGTGCTGTGGATGGAGCATCTGGAGTCAGAAGGACTTAAGTTCAAAATCAGCTTCAGACACTTAACACTTCCTAGCTGTATGTCCCTAAGCAAGTTACTTAACTTTGATTGCCTCACCAAAAACAAACAAATGTTTCCGGAAGTAAACAATTTATGCTAAGCTAGTTTTTTATCCAGGTGTAGATTTGCAGATCAAATAATACCTCGACATATTTTGGGCACTCAAGAAATCAGTAAAACTTGCAAATAATGTCAGGTACATTATGGCATTAGTAGATTTAGCAAACTCTCAGTCATGTTTAAGCAATCTATTTAAGATTAGCTTATATCAAAGACATTCTGAGGACATGTACTCCCCACCAATTCTGCCCCAGCAGACATGATCCTTATAATGGCCAATCAAATTCTAAAAGACACAATTGAATTTCACATTTTGTCCTATGACATTTCAAATTTCAGGCTCTTTTTTTTTTCCCTTTTGGTTTGTTTTTATTTTCTACTGTGTCCTCAAAATTGGAGATATTCCTAGTTTCACATATATTTTTTCCATTCTATTCAGATTAATTAGTATTCATTAATGTCTCCTACATTCTAGGTAGGTGCTGAGGTTACAAAGACAAAATTAAAACAAACTGTCACAGGCTTACTTTCTATTGAGGTATACAACATATAGAGAGATAAATAAACACAAGATAATTTGAGATGTAGATAGCACTAATGATTAGGAAAATCAGGGAAAGCTTTCTGAAGAAGGTAATGTCTGAGCTGTTTTGAAGAAATCCAGGAATTGAAACTGACAGAGATATAGAAAATGTACATTTTAGTCTGCAGGTAGGGACGAGGTGGGGAGGTTATATAAATATAAAGACAATAAATGTAATGTCAAGGACAGAGAGATAATAGTTCAGTTCAGCTAAAATACAGTTTGTGATATAGGGTATCAAAATAAGAAATATGGCTAAAAAAGATGGTCAGACTATCTTGTTTTTAAAATGATAGCTTTACAGACTTTTTTGCACTTTATCTTTCTGCATTGCAGGGGTGAGACACCTGGTACGCCACAGTTTGGAAAATTTATATAAAATATTTTGCCATTGCTTTCTTTCTAAAGAAGATCTGATTTTTTTTTTCTTTTATGGTTATTTACAATACCTTCTTGTAAAATTTGGGTGAGTATTTGATCTTTGGCTCTGAGTTGTCTGTTGACCTTCATCTTCAATTTTCATTTCCACCAAACTCCCAAAACATTTCCATTTAATTTCTTATGCCAAGCCACACTTTGTTAAACCCTGATGGGGAAAGTTGTGATGTGGAAGGGAAAACTGTATCTTATCGTGGTTGGATATTCAGAGGTAGGTGTCATCTCCATAGAAACAATAATTGAACATATGAAAGTTAAAAAGAGCATCGAGTAAGGAAGTGCAAAGAGAGAATAGAAGATGGGAGAAGGATAGGATCGAGACCTGAAAGATACCTATAATAATGGAGGAATTAGATAATGATACAAAGATGGCTAAGAAGAATTCATACAGGTAGGAGAGAGGGGTCATAGAAGTCAATAGAAGAAAGGAGATATAGAAGGCAAAGGTAGTCAACAGTACCAAAATCTGCAGAAAAACTTACAAAGATAAGAGAACTAAAAGAAAGTCATGAAATTCAGCAGTCTTAATACAGTCAGTAACATTTGAAAAAGAAGTTTGTAAGAATAAGTTAGATTGATAATAGATTATAAGAGGTCAAGAAACAAGTCAAGGATGAGGAAGTGAAAAAAATTGGTCCATAACCTTGATAGTAGGAGGAGTGAGACATCTTATATAATTTTAGTTCTTAAACACACCTTTCTGACTCATCTAGTGTATAGAAGAGGAAGGAGGAGAGAGAGAGAAAGGAAAAGGGAAGGAGAGGAGGAGAAGGAAATAAAGAAAGGGAAAGAGACAGAGAGATGGAGGGGGGGAAGAAGAGAGAAAGATAAAGAGGAAGAAAGAGGAAAGGGAGAGGGAGAAGAAAAGGAGTGGAAGAGAGAGATGGAGAGAGAGAGAAAGGGAGATGGGAAAAAAGGAAAAGGAAAGGGCCAAGGATAAAGAGAGGGAAAGGAAGAGGGACTGAGAGGAGGAGAGAGAAAGGGAGAAGAAAAGAAGAGGGAGAGGAAAAAAGAGAGGAAGAGGCCAGAGAGAGGGAGAGGAAGACAGAGAGGAGAGGGAGAGGGAGAGGGAGAGGAAGAGGGAGAGGGAGAGGGAGAGGAAGAAGGAGAGGGAGAGGGAGAGGAAAAAGGGAGAGAGAGAGAGAGAGAGAGAGAGAGAGAGAGAAAGAAAGAGAGAGAGAGAGAAAGAGAGAGAGAAAGAAAGAGAGAGAGAGAATAAAAGAGTGATTTGGACCAAAGGTACCAATGACTGTAGGTGGTAGCAGGTGTGCACTTCAAGTAGACAGCACAGAAATATACTTATTAAATGAATTGAAGTATTCTGTCAACTTTTAGTGTTCAAAACCTTTCTGACATTGCCTTAAGCATGTTATGATTTCCCGTGGAGGGAACAAATAACAGCTTGCCTTCTTGAGAGCAAAGAACAAACTTTATTTGAGTAAACCCATTTGGTTTATAGCTCTCTGCTCTCCAGGAAACAAGCTGCTCTTCTTTTCCTTGGAGAAAGCTTAGAACTTGATAGGTGAGATGTCAGGGATAATTAGCCAAAATGGCAGTTTAAGGCCCAACAGAAAGAGAAAAGGAGAGAAGGAAATATTTTGAATTATACCTGGCAGAAATATTTGCTCATGCCAGCATTGCTAAAGTTTTATCCTTCCTGTGGAGTGGAAAATAACACCCATAAATTATGTATGGATAACACTATTACAGTAATAAGCTTAGTCTAGTTTGTATTGCTAAACAAGAAATAAACAAAAGTTAGTTTGGGATGGAAGAGAGAAAAGTTCCATGAAACTCAACAATTTCTGAGTAGTCAATATATATGTGTATGTGTGTGTGTGTGTGTGTGTGTGTGTGTGTTATTAGGGAAATGTATGATAGGAAGAAAAGATGTATTGATCCTGCAACAGGGTGCAGATAAACAATCTTTATGCTACAGAAGGATATTTGTGAAATCAAGAAAAAGACAGAAAAGCCTTTAGATAAATATGAGATTTATTCTGTGAGTAGAGTACAAGTCACACAGAACGGGCAACCATGGAATTGATATCTACATCATTGGAGAGATCATCCAAATCTACGAAATTCACAGATCTCTTTAAATACATCAAATAAAATGAAACATTTTATTAAAGCATCCATAAGAAGACCTTTTGGGGTCAACTATGAAACTTGTGATTCAGCCAAATCATATGTGGATGTTTTTTGTTTTTTTTCTCCTGGAACGAACACAGAACATTGGGCAAGAAAAATCAACAGACAGCTGTGTGATACCATTTTTATCTGTAATGAATATGGAGGAAATCCCATTTCAAATGGTTCTGATTCCAAAAGTTGAACATTTGGCTTGAGTATTGAATCCCATTTTGATCTACATTTCTTTTAACAGACACCTTGAGTTGTATTTGAAACAACTGCAATGACAGAAATTTGTAACCATTCCCTGTTCTTTAACAATGTGAGCATTTAAAGTAGCTACAATTAATGTGATCATTAGGGATGGGAGCAAAAAGTGAATATTTGCACTGGGCCAAATCTATGTTTTAAGCAGCAAGCAATTAGCAAAAGGAAATTGGTAGTCTCACATGATTCTAATTAGACACACGCTTAGAATCAGCAACAAGGTAAGGAGGAACCTTAGGTCTCATTAATGAGTGGGAAAGCCGTTGTGAATTTCTGAAGTCTGGGAATCAGCCAGTGTCTGAGTATTATAAAAAGTTAATCTTCCACATCTCTCAATGACTTTGACAATGGTAGTTTGGTTTCAATCATTTGAAAAATAATCCTGAGATGACTGACAAGGTGACTTACTGAAAAGACCTCCTAAAGCAGACACATTTATGTAATAAAAATCATTTCGTTAATGAACTTTTTTTTTTTAAAGCCATAGTGGCTAGAAATGACTGTGTCCTTCTCTGTCAGAGTCAAAAACAAAGACAGGGCAAAAATAAATGAGCTTCAAAATTGTCCAAACACTAAAAAAGACTTTAGGGCTGATTCTCTTGAAATGGGGCCAAGCACACATGTTTGTATTGAAGACAGAGTGGTAATATTCTTTGGCAGAAAGAAATAAACTCCAATAAACAGACCTAAATCTGATTCATATCTAAAAGGAGCAATACAAAGAGTAAATTTCTTATGAAAGATTGTCATTCCAGCTAAAATAAATATTTCCATAATGTGGAAAATGGGAAACAGAAGAGAATAATCTCATTTCTCTTTTAAAAAAAAAAAGTTTATCTTTTTGAATCCCTGAACTTTGATAGGATAGACACTTTTTATTGTATTGTCATATAATTATAATAAAATCCATTATTTGTTAAGTACATCCTTTGTTATGATTAACTCATTGATGGAGTACCAGTTTGTCAAATATTTTATTCCATTGTTTAAATGTCACTATAGATAGATATGTAAAATTTACCCTTGACTATTTCTGAATGAACATTTCACTAGGCTTTCTTAGCTTCATTCAGTGATTCCCAGTCCTGTGCCTAAATCCTTACTGCAACACACCAATTCACTCAGCAGCAACATAGAAGGAAATGGACTGGGCAAAGAAGGCAGGGATGAAAAAGTACCCTTATGTATAACTAGATAGTGCAGCCTATACTAATGCTCTTCCTAACTTACCTTACAGTTAAATTCCTTTGTTGTTGCTGTTTGTTATTGCTATTGATTCATCTTAGTTATGTCCAACTTTTCGTGAGCACTTTTGGTTTTCTTGGCAGAAATATAAGAGTGGTTCCCATTTCCTTCTCCAACTCATTTTACATTTCAGGAAACTAAGGCAAACGGGATTAGATGGCTTGCAGGATCACACAACTAGTATATAAAACTGGATTTGAAATCAAAGATAAGCCTTCCTGACTCCAAGCCTAGCACTATCTATTGTACCACCCGGCTGCCCCAAACTCCATGTACTTTGGTTCAATTATTTCTCCTTTCCTCCCTCTATTCTGTAACCTTCATTGACCTAATCATAGATTCTAAGAAAAGGCAGACTTTCTTCTTCTAATATATCTTCAGAATCATTGCAAATGATTGAGCCAATTTTAAATCATTAATATATAGTGTATATAATTATTTAATGACTCATTCCTTCTTGAATAAGCATTTATAGGGTATCTAAAGTGGGCCCCAGACCAAACAGGTTTTAAAAAAAGAATGACTCTAATTGATAAATAGTCAAAGAATATAAACGGACAATTTTCAGATGAAGAAATTAAAACAATTTCTAGTCATATAAAAAATGCTGTAAATCACTATTAATTAGAGAAATGCATATTAAGACAATTCTGAGGTATCACTACAATCCTCTCAGATTGACTAAGATGACTGGAAAATAATAATTATAAAAGTTAGAGGGGATGTGGGAAAATTGAGACATTAATAAATTGTTGGTACAGTTGTGAATTAATCCAACCATTCTGGAGAGCAATTTGGAACTATGCCCAAAATACTACCAAAATGTGCATATCCTTTGATACAACAGTGTTTCTATTGGGTTTGTATCCTAAAGAGATCATAAAAAAGGGAAAAATGACCCATATGTGCAAAAATATTTGTAGCAACCCTTTTTGTAGTGAAGGAACTGGAAACTGAGTGGATGCCCATCAATTGGAGAATGACTAAGTTATGGTATATGGATGTTATGGAATATTATTTTTCTGTAAGAAACAATCAGCAGAATGATTTCAGAGAGGCCTGGAAGGACTTACAGGAATTGATGCTGAGTGAAGTGAGTAGAACCAGGGGAACATTGTACATAACAACAAAAATTATGTGATGAGCAAGCCTGATGAATGTGACTTTTTTCAACAATGAGGTGATTCAGGCCAATTCCAATTTGTGATGGAAAGAGCCATCTGCATCCAAGAAAGAGGATTGCAGACCTCTGAGGGTAGATCACCACATAGTATTTCCACCTTTTTGTTGTTTTCTTGCTTTTTTTTGTTTTTGTTTTTCTTTCTCATTTTTCCCTTTTTGATCTTTCTTGTACAGCATGATAAATATAGAAATATGCATAGAAGATTTGTACATGTTTAACATATATCAGATTGCTTGCTATCTAGATGAAGGGACTGGGGAAAAGGGAGGGAGAAAAACTTGGAACACAAGGTTTTGCAAGGATGGATCTTGAAAACTATATTTGCATGTATTTTGAAAACAAAAAGCTATTTAAAAAAAGAAAGAAGAATAAATGAAAAAAATATTTAAGTACTTAAATGCTCAAAGCATTGTGCTAAGTGATAGAAATACAAATTGAAAAGCAATACAGTTCCAGCTCTCAAGAAACTCACATTCTTAATAGAGGAAAGCATACCTACAGGAAATGTCAACTTCAAGTCAAATAAAAAGGCCCACACACTGATCCTTAGAATATAGAGAAAATGATAGCCTCTTTCTTGAGGAACTATAATTTAACAGGGAGACAATATTGACATTAAATACACAACTAGAAAACAAAATTAGATTTACAATAATGGAATCTAAACTGTATTCATAAGTGCTGAAGTAATGGGAGTGGACCGATATGCTAAAAAAGGCATTGGATTACAAGCAGAATAACAATATTGTTGTACAAGCTTTACCACTAAGTAATCATATAGGTTGGGAAAAGACAACTTCTTTGAGCCTCAGTTTCCTTATCAGTATAGTGAGGATAATCATACATGTTATTCCTACTTTATAATCCTGATGTGAGAATCAATTGAGATAATATATATTAAAGTGCAAATGTACAAGACCAATATATGGGAAATGTATTAATATTTTATTAATATCAATTATGAGAAGTAATACAATATAATAAAAAGAAAATTTCCCTCAAAGTCTGATTTAATTCCTCACTGAAAATATTCTATACCAATTAAATCACAATTTCCTGTCCAATGCATATATGTGTGTCTGTGTATATACACATTCTTATCTACCTATACATACATATGTGTATATATGTATATTCCATTATTTTGTGTTGATAGATATATTCAATCTATAAATAATCCATTCTTATTATTCCTCTATTTTGTATTATATCCATATATGTATGTGTGTGTGTGTGTGTATACACAGACACACATGTCTGTGTTTTAGAGAGATACACATCATAATACAAAATAGTGGGACAATAATAATGGATTTAGCATCACAAGAGAAGCTGAAAGTGGCTGATGGTGCCAGAGCTAAATAGTAGAAAAGGAGGAGCAGTGATATATCTTTAGTTTCAGGGTGAGCTAGGTGCTTACTATTCCATTGAACTACCAGGGACAGAACAGAAAAGTAGTCTCAGAGCTGGTATCAATCACAAAGTAGTTGGAAATTTCAATGGATATAGTGAAGGGATGGGCATTGAATTAGACTTTAATTCTAAGTTCTATTTTTAGTGCTGTTTTGTTTGTGACAAAATAAACTTTAAAAATTGAGTGAGAAGATCTTGGGACCAAGGAGTATACACAATGTAGAATATCTCAATGGCCAAAACTCAGGCTTGCAATCTAGGAATGACTATGTCACTGAGCTACCAGGTCCCAGCTGTTCTTAGGGCCTTGATCTGAGAAAAAACTTTGTGGGAGGATATTATTGGAGGAGGTAATATGGTGATCTAAATCAAAGCATCTCTTACCAGCCAGGAAAGATCAGTCATGAAGCTAAAAAGACATATTTTGTTTTATGAAATACATCTGAATGATAGATTCTTGAACTCTTCCAAATTCCTTTTGGGATGAGATTCTTCTAAAATAGCAAGGGAAAGAAACTACAGTGACCCAAGGTGATAAAGAGCAGGAGGAAATCATGACTGGAATTGACGTTTTCTTGACAGAAATTCTCTTGAAATGTTTGAGATTTAAGGCAATTCATAAAGGAGGCGAGGGACACAGATCAGTGGAGGGGAAAGAGGAGACACTTGAAGTTGGAGAACAGAATGAGTAATTGTTCAAAGGAAGAAATGAAGAAGATATTAACTGTGAAATTATATGAAGGATTGAATGACTGAGCCAAAAGGAACTATGTTGGGAATAATGAGATGCAGGTGGATAGCAATGGGATAGCCACTTAATGAACAGCCTCTAACCCAAGACAGGTATTTCATCTAGTTGTGAGAGGATATAAAGAGACACTATAGGTTTCCAGTAGGGCAATGATAAAGTGAAAACGGTTTGTGAAAAAGATGATCCTAGCAGCTGCATGACTATAAGTCAGCATGTGGCTCTATAGGATAAGCCAACTTAAGACATCTTTCCAAGTGAGAATAAGGCAAGCAACAATCATTTCCTTTTGAGACCTAAGGAGCCGAGTTATTTTTGGAAACAAACTTGCATTCTCTTTGACAATTGGTTTCTCATTGAAATATGATCATTCTTTGAAGTTGTACTTGGAGAGAAAATATAGCGTGCGCTATGCTCAGCAGAGAAAATATACGGTGTTGGCTGATACACTAATCTCATTTTCTATGCACATGATATTTCACTGAACTAACAAAGCTATGCACAAAATCTCAAGAAATTCAGTTTAGGAAAGTAGATTAGATAGAGCCAAAGCAAAGCTAAAAATTATATCTTCCTTGAGGAAGAAATTCTTTTCAGATATAAAGAGACCTGTGGAATGAACTAAATGGTTCAGTTTTACTATTGTGAACAAACTGGTGAGAAGAAAATGAAGCTGTTCAAGTATAATCTTCTCTTTGCTAGTTAGATTTTCATCACAAAAACTGACAATGATTTTATTCAGATGAGTAATTTGTATAAAATACTAAAATGGAATTTAATTTGTTCTATTCTTAAAACATCAACTCTGTTCTCTTTTATATTAGAGTGTATATAATTTCACTGACACAGCAAGTGTTGAGCACTAAGGTTAGCTGGTTTGGAGGTAGCCTTTGGCCCAGCCATTTCCCAGAAAGTGTCAGGAGGCAGATGTCTGAGTCCAGGAATATTGAAGGACCTTTGCTAATAAAGAATGCCAGCATTGGTTGTGCTACAGAGGTGTAACCCTAGGTGAGAAGAAACCATTACATGCTAAGTGAGTGCAGAAGCAGTGGGCAGGAATGCTGCTGCCTGCAGGCACTTATAAGAAGGTGGAGTTCTTAGTCTTGGGTTCCAGACCACAGAAAAGGATGGAATTCATTGATCTTCTCTTTCTCTATTTTATGCAAGCATCTAGAGATATAATATTTTCCCTAAGAATTTCTTTGTCTGCATCCCATAAATTTTGATATGTTGTCTCATTACTGTCATTCTCTTGGATGAAATTATCAATTGTGACTAATTTGTTGTTTTAACCACTAATTTCTTTAGGATTAAATTATTAGTCTCCAATTAAGTTTTGGTCTATTTTTCCCTGGTCCTTTATTACATTTGATTTTTATTGCATCATGATCTGAAAAAGGTACATTTACTATTTCTGCCTTTGTGCATTTGATGGGAAAATAAAATAATAAACTGAAAAAAGAATTGGGGAAAAGTAGGAGTCTGAAGGCAGAAGGAAAGCAATAAACATGCAGATATTGAAGTGTAATGAGGCAGTGAAGATGAAAGAGAGGGCAATATGCTACAGAAGATAGCATGGGCTGGAATCAGAATACATGAAGAAGGGTTTGTCTTGGGGAAGAATAGGTTTACCTATTCAAGAGAGGCAGGTATATAGAGGAGATAATAGGAAAAGACATATATGTTATAAGATAAGGAAGAAGAGAGAAGAGGGACCAAGAGAATCCTCTCAGTATGGGATCAATTTTTTAGAATAGTATAAGATTTTGAGTAGAGATTATAAATGGATCTAAGATCCCAGTGAGGACAAAGAACAGAATTAATCATTTAAAAACTAAAATAATAAAACATTATAAGATAAAGAAAATTTAGATTTCATAAACATGTGAGTGGAATACAGGTGGCTAAGGGCAAGATCAAGGTTACATGTCCATCTCTGTGTGTAGTTACAGTGAGGTAGAGGAGCAGGTCAATGGAAATTATTAAATTGTGGAATTGGGTGAAAGAATAACTGGAAAAGGAAGAAATTTAATTAAGATAAACAAATTAGCAGGCTATTGAAATTGTTGTTGTTGTTGTTGTCTTTTGTTCTTGAAGAAGACCATGACATCAGGGAGGTGACAACATGACATGTAAGTCATTGGATTTAAGTGAAGGAGGCCTGTGCAAGGTCACCTGTCTCCCTTTCCTCTCCAGAGCCATCTTGGTTCAGTGGCAAGATATAGATCAGGACAATTTGAGATGGCCCTGGAAGCAATGGGAGACCTTGGCCTTTTTAAGATATTCAACAGGTCTCTGTTTCACTGATTAAGTGATTCTGTGATTGAGGCTAGGTAGCCACTGAGGCAAAGAATCTCATCATTCACCTAGTCCAAAAACAAACAAAACTAAATAAATAAACAAATCTGGGAAGAAAAGACCTCAAGGTTTTTGGCCAAAGGAGAAATGACTGCTATTTAATCTTAGTCAATTAGGACTGAAACAATAAGGCATATAAACATATATAAATGATTTTAAAAATAATTTTTACTAATAACATCAATTTGTAATAAGCCATCAGTGAAATATAAGAATTGTACCTACAATTTTACTAGGGATTTATTTATGATTTATTAATTTATTATTATTAATTTTCCTAGATAAGGAAATTTCCTTCACCTGTTCAAGGCAGCATCTTAGAGAAATGAAATGTGCTTTTTAAAAATAAGTTTAAGGTTTACAACATACCTCACACTAATCTTATGAGGTTGATTGTGTTTGCATTATTTTCCTCATTTTAGAGATTTAAAGATCTAAAGCTCAGATCTGTTCAGTAACTCACTGAGGAGCACACAAATACCCAGTGTCAAGGCAAGGATTTGAATTCAGTTGTCTCCTTGTGTTCCCACTTTACCACGTGGAAATGACTAGATTGCTAACAACCCAGGTTTTAGTGAGTGCAAAAAGATAAAAAGAACATGTTGAAGATGTGAGTAAATGTGTTAACTATGGAACAAGCCTCTTGGAGAGCACAATGGAAGGAATCTATATAGAGTGTGGGAGGGGACATGGAAGGTGAGAAGCAATAATTGAGGGGAATGAGAGTAAAGGAATAAGCAGTAAGGAAAAGAGTAATGGAGTTTGGAAAATAACTATCAAGAGTTCATAATCATCAGGGCCTTTTTATGTCCACACCTTAGATAAATTGGTAGCATGCTAGTCATTGAGTAATGAATCCAGACAGATGGAGTTTCGGTGACTGGAAACAAGTTAGCTGAGAATGATTAAGATAATATGAGTGAGTGCTTCATGTAACATCTAGTCGGAGGGAGAGACCATCATTATCTCCTAGTTTGTGTCCATATTATCTAGAAGAATGGGATTTGAAGAGTCTGGTATAGGGGTAACAGGGAATTGTATATTAGGAAGATATAGCTAACAGCAAGCAATAGTATACATTGGAGTAGCCAGACATGAAGATTAGAAGCAGAAAGAGCAATTAGAAGTCTGTCAAAGTAGCCCAAGAATGAATACACAAGGACCTGAGTAAGAGACACTGACATCATTTCAGTTCAACAAGATGTAGTTAATTCCTACTTGGTATAAGGGTAGAGAGAGTGTGACATAGTAAATAAGGAAAAAGTCTTCAAATGATAAATATCTGGACTCAGTTTCTGTCTTTGCCACATACTGATTGTATGCCTGTATGGTGTCACAGGTAACTCTATTAAGACTATAAGTTAGAGAAGATTTTCAAGTCTACATTGATTGAGTCTTTTCCTGGAAGTTTGTTATATCAATGAAGGTGACTGAGAGAATAGTAGACCCTTCAAAAGAAATGGGGCAATTTGGATGAGAAGCAGATTTGAATAAGTGGAATAAGTAGAAAAGATGATCAGTTCTGTTTTCAACATTAAAACCCTTTAATTATCATCAAATAGCACCAAGACTCAGATAATATGAATATGAGCACTTCCTTTGGTTTCACACACTTATTTGTTATTATCTTCCTCTTTTTTTCATTACATCCTTATATTTCTGTTTAATGCCTTAAATCCATATAAATATGATTGACATAAAGAGTTAATCCACTTAACTTGCCCAATTCCTTCTTTTCCTGTCCCAAGCAATATTTGGTTTCTAAACTTTTTGGATAATTATTTTTAACTTTTTACTTTCCTTTGACTGTAGACACAAGATAAATGTCTGTATGTACTGATCAAAGATATGTCAACAGTCAAATTTTAAGATCTTTTATGTAGTTCAGTCCTATCTTATATATTACATTGAAAACAATGATAGTGAGTGACACTAATGCACACAAAAAGACATGATATGATGGAGTGACTTTAGAATGACAGATTCAATCAAGAAGACTTGGATTCAAAGCCTGCATCTAATACAAGTTGGCTCTGCTGCCCTGGGCAAGTTATATGTAACCTCTCAGTCACATAGGCAACTCTCTAAAACTGTTACTTATAAAACCAGTGCAGATTGGTATCAGTAGAAAAAAAATTCTTCATTGGGAATTACCTGTATCACTGAACAATAGGTCTGATTTGCATATGCAAAGTATCACATGAATATGAACAGTGAGTGAAACATCTATATGTGAATAGGACATAGACTACTGAACTGGGAATCAGGAGATTTGAGTTCTGGAACCTATCAACAAAGACAAGTAAATTAGTGTCTCGAAATCTCAGTTTTCTTATTTGTATAAAAGTATAATCATCCTTAACCTATATAATTTGTTATATTTATAATAAATTTTTATATTTATTTATTATATATATTTATATATTGTATTACATATAATATATAGTATTTATAAATCATTATAAGAAAATTGTAAAAAATGAAGAATTATGAAAATGCTGCATTATTATTTTCATTACAATTACTATTACTACAATTAGTATATGTGGTTAGGTGTTTGTGCATTATTGACTGCGCAAAAAATTACTGATGCATTAAGAATTAGACAAATAATTATATAGCAATGCCATACAGTTTAAATAATTGCCATTTTGTACATCCTAAATTTTAAAATGCTATTTTAAGCACAAAGCTCCTAGAATAAGATTTTTTTTTCATTTATTCCTGCTTTGATACAATTTAAACTTCAGATAGTTTGGCAATTAATCTGTTTATAAGAAACATTTATTCATATATTAAAATTTATAATTTTATACATATATATATAATTCATGCAAAGTTGATCTCTTTGAAAAAAGGTACACTAAGTCACAAATAGCTAATTTCAGCCCATTTACTTCTCAATATTGCCATACATTTCTAATAGAAGATCTAAAAGCAACTTTGTATTATTTGTACTGTACCATAATTAATTGTTGTAATAATAGCCAACATTTACATGGCATTTTAATATATTTACATATATTCTTTTATGTAAGGTAGGTGCTATTAGTATCTCTATTTTACAGATGAGGAAATTGATACCAAAAGAGGATAAATCCCAGAAGTTAAATTATATATTTAAAGTGAGTCTGAGGCAAGATCAGAACTAGGGTCTTTCTGATTCAAAATCCAGCACTTTACCTAAAGCTACATTTTGGCTAAATAAACAGAAACCCTGAGGGTCTTCCCCTTTCATATTTATTTATTTGGGTTTGTTTGGGTTAGTTTTCTTTGACTTCATTAAAGAAGCCATTCTTTGCTTCAATTGTTACCAAACCTTGTTCACTAACAGGATATGAACATCAGTCAAACTGAAAGCTGTTGAAGACCTTAGCTTAAAAAGACCAAGGCCTCCCACTGCATCCAGGGCCATCTCCATTATATATGACCACTGGACCCATATGTCTCTGAAGGGGAAAATAAGGCAGGTGACTTTGCACAGACTTCCCTTATGTAAATCCAATTTACTTGCAAGTCATGGCAACACCTCCCACATGCCATGGTCTCCATATCTAGGCACTTAACCATAAACTTCTAGCACAGTTTTTATTTTCTGATCAGCATGGCTTATTGTAATGTCAAAGTAATCTGCTCACTTAATTCCCAAACAGAACTATACCAGACCACAACCGTACCTCCAGCTCAGCTGCAATCAAAACTCCAGTGGATATGGCTTCAGGAGCCCATTTCTGTTAACTCTGACAGCTGAAAAGGCCAGAGAATTCATCACTGTTAATGCAAAAACCAGACCATTAGAGGAGAGCAAGTTGAGAAGTCTCCTGAGTGCCTTGAAGAAAAACAAAAACAAAAAAAAAGCAAATATATTTGAAGCCTGAAGTGGAGCTGAAATCGATAGACTTGAACTGACGGTGCAAGGTTATTCATTCACTTGAAACCATTTGAAAACTGAGCTACTTGCTCAGTCTGAGTTCAGAATAGCTCATGTATTGTAAAATTGAAAGGTCAAAGCTTTAAGTTTTCTCAGGAAGCTGACCTGTATGTGACACATAAGCCTGTAAAGTGAACTGGTTTGTTTTTGGTTTCGGTTATTATTTTTTTTTTTTTACTGCATTATGTGTTTTGCATCAGTGATTCAGAAGAGTTTATCTTTTCTCTGTATCATCCAGAGAAATACACTCTTAGTAGTGGGGGGAAATGAGTTTCTTTTCAAGTGACCTGTGTCCTCCAGAGTTCACATTCAATGACACAAGAAATACCATTTCAGATCTTATTACCATATGAAGGTCTAAGAAAGAATCACTTATCTTGAAGTAATGGTTTCAATTACACCATTTTAGAGTTCTATTTTCTATTAGTATAACATCGTCCCCTCAAGACAAAACAAATCTGCATTATTATATAAAGAAATGGAGATACAGGGAAATTTTAAGAACTCACCCAAAGTCATACAGCTATTTAGTGACAGAACCACAATAGAGGCCTTCCTGATTTCCAGTCCACTGTTCTCATTACCTATGAGCATTATACACTTTTAATTCCTTTTTAATTCCTTGCCAGAGTGGTGATATTTTATACTGCCAATACTTTTAGTTCTTCAACAACATAGAAAAAACTAAGCTTAGCACCCCCCCCCAAAAAAAAAGGTCTTTCTTATGACTGATTAGAAATTCAATAAAGTTTGCTCCCAGTAAATTCCATTTGATATTTAAATATGCAAAAGACGCTCTTATAGGAAAGTTTTTGTAAAATACAAGCATTTTACCAAGAACTCTAAAAATTCACTGATGAAGTCAGGTAAAGATTTTTATTCACTATCTTGTAAGAACAAGTGTCCCTGAAACAGGTAACATCCCTTAAAGCGCCCATATCTTTTTGTACTCCATCCCAAAATGCAAGTCCCTCTTTTGATTCCTGATTGGCTGGGTACTTTAATTGGTATAGCCTATCCAGAGCACTTAGTTCTCCCACATGAGTTTGAGTCCCCACCCCTAATTATATCTCCACATATAGCTCTATATTTATAAATATATATAGATATATACATATTATATCTATATTTAGTATATCTCTATTTTTATCATCAATAAACATAAAAGAAAATATGATCTTTTATTCTTTCAACCTTCCAACCAATTAATTCACATCCATGCTATGGCATCACCTTCCTGATGTCATAGTCCTCTTCAAGAATGAAAGGCAAACAACAATATAACTGTAAAGATGTCATGAAGCTAGAGAACAGTGTTTTAAATACACATTTGTTCTATTCTCATAACTTAATCAAGACTGTCTTCTATGTATGTAGAAATTATTCTAGGAAATTACTGTGATGATGGGAAAATAGACAAATAGCTTAGTAATTATTAATATCTTCCAAGTCACTTCGTAATACAGTTAATAATAAGGTCTAAGATCTTTGTTGGCTTGTTTGTGTGTATGTTTTTAAGCTTTTGGTATCTTTCCCTATTTTAGATACTATAAGATTCAAACCCTCAAAATCATGTCACTTCCACCTCTGTGGATATTTAAACAAATTCAGCTGCTTCTCCCATCTCTGCTCTTTTAAATGTCATTTCTTCTTCCTCATGAAGCATATGTGGGCCTGATAGTAATAGATATATAGGTTAAAAAAAAATTAACAATTGGTTCTCTTAAAAAAAAAAAAAACATACACAAGACAGACCTTTAGGTTTAATCTGAATTATTAGCATTTTCTCAATCATTTTCTTAAGAATAGACAATCACCAATATAATATATCAAGCACTAATTTGTAGTGTTTAATCATTCCTAAAGTATAAATGTTCACATTGAAATTTTAACAAGTGGTTTTATTAAAGTTGGTTGTCACAGACTCCTTATAGGACAGTTATACTGCAATGGCTACATATTGATTGAAAAATTGTTCTGATGCAAAAATCTTTATGTCTTTTGCATTTCTTGCCTATTCATTGGTCTTTCCCTTTCATTTTTAATTGACCTGGTGGTGGTGCTGTTTAATTGTTGCTCTCACTAGGTTTTCTGTAACTTGAATTTTTTCCCCTTATGGCTTCTTAGTGTTTTATGAGGCAATACTCTAAATAGTTCTCCACCATTCTCCACAGTAACGATTTTACAAACAGATAGTCTAAACTAATATTGCCCTTGGCTAACATATCTCTCCCCTAAACAAAGAGGTCAGTTGTTTGCTGGTTGATGTTGTTTGTAAGTGTTTTTCGTTTTTCCCTTGGCAGTTACTTTGAAGTCTTAGGCCATCCTTAGGACATGATGATAGTCTGTTTTTATGTCTGTTAATTTATTCCTTTCCCTCCTTTGTATTATCACTAGTTTGTTTAAATAGTTTAGTTAGGAGTGTTCTTTTTATTTCTTTGTGTTTTTCTCTGATAGCTGTTTTTTATCATATGCAGTAGTTTTACTATATACAGAGAAGTCATTGAGAACTTTCATTTTTGTGATCAGCTATTTCCTGTCTATTTAAATTCAACTGATTTCATTTTTGTGCTGTTTTTGTTTTGGATATGTGTTTTGGTTTGCTTTTTTGATTGGTTGGTTCTTGTCCTTCATTTTGAAAGAGGAACAAAATAACATCACTATGTTACAGTCTAGTTACTATGTGTTTGATTGTGGTTGATCAGACCAATATAATGGTCTTTGCCACAGGTCAGACCCAAATATTCCCTATGAACATTTGAGGTGGAGTCTCTAATTATAGGAATCTCTCATTTTTCTGAGACAATTAAATTATGCTTTGCTCATAAAGCATAGCACCTTCTCTGATGAGGGCACACCATGCTGGGTGATCCTATGCCAGCGTCTCTTATGTCATACAATCTATTTTAAAGTTTTTAAGAGAACGTGAAGGTGTCCTTGCATCACTTCTTCTGACTCCTTTTGAGTGCTTGTCCTGTGTGACTTTTCCATAAAATAGTCTTTTTGGCAAGTGTATGTTTGGCACTTGAACAATGTGGCCAGCCCAACAAAGTTGTGCTCTCTTCAGTAGAGTTGCAAGGCTTGGCAATTTAGTTTAAGAAAGGACTTTAGGGTTTGGTATCTTCTCCTACCAAGTGATCTTCAGAATCTTCCTGAGACAATTCAATTCAAATGGAAGCAATTCAGTTTCCTGGCCTGGTGCTGCTATACTGTCAAGTTTCACAGGCATACAACAATGAGGTCAGAACAACAGCTTCATAGACCTGCAGTTTGATAATCAGTCTAATATCTCTCCTCTCCCACACTTTTCTTTGGAGCTTCCCAAACACTTAGCTACCTCCAGCAATATGTGTGTCAATCTCATCAACGTGGATATCTCTGAAAGTATACTGCCAAGGTAACTGAATTTATCCACAGCACTCAGAACTTAGTACTTACTGTGTCTGACATTTACTGATTCTTCTCAAAGAAAGTATTCATGATGTATGACTTTGTAGATTCCATATAATAAGCCTTGGTTGTCCCATTTTCTTTCAAACCTAAACCATATTTTTAAATTTTTTAAATATCTTTTCCTGTGCTTACCTTAATTTTAAATGACCAAACATATTTGTTGATTTAATATTTCAAGTTCTTTATGGAATTTTTCTACCTTTTTTGAAAATAAAAAATTTTGCCATGAGCACCACTGTAATGGGCTGAGGTTTGAGCTGATGCACTGAGGTCCCAAGTACATGAGGCTAGATAGTAATTGGGCTATACTCTATTAATATACATGATTGGATAAAGAATGGTCCCTGCCCACTGCAAGTCCTGATGTATTGTATAGGAAATGGCGATTTTGGTGGGTGGAGGCAGAGAGAGAGGGAAGAAGACAAGCTGGGAGAGATTGGGCTGGGTTCGAGACTCCGAGCTGCTGGTTGTGTGGCTGCTGGTCGAGCTAGCTTCTTGACTCAGCTGCACACATTGCTATCGCCGATTCTCTTCCACCTCTGATCCTTCTTCACTGAGAATAAAGACTGACGATTTTCCCCTAACCTGAATTCCTGTCTCGTGCTGATCTTAAAATACACGATCTTCACACACCACAATACATGGTGACCAAAAATCTTGTGACATGATGTTTCTCATTTTCCTGGGACATAACAAAAACTCCAACAATCCTTTTGTTTGAGTCTTCAAGGACAATCTGTTAGACATTCTTCCATTTAACTATAATTTAACTTTTTTCCCCTATTTTTGTTTATTTTAGGTATATAGATATATTAAGAAGTAAATCTCAAGATATGATTAAGAGACTGGCCCCCTCATGGAAGGTAAAGAGAATCAGTATAGAATTTGTAATTTTCCGAATTTTTGTTAAATCAGGCCCCCACAAGTTAGTTGTTCTGCTTGAATCTTTCTTGTTGACTTTGACTAGTCCCAGTGCAACAGTTCTTGCTTTATCGCCAATTCTTATCTTTTAGATTTGCTTTTATTATCACCTAAGTTCATGAGTATGACAAAAAGAAGGTGAGAAAATTGAAACACTAAAGCACTCTAGGTAGAGTTGTGAAGTAGTTCAACCATTCTGGAGAAGAATTTGGAACTATGGCCAAAGAGCTATTCAATTTTGATATATACTTTTTGATCCATCGATACCACTACTAATTTTGTATTGCAAAGAGATCAAAAATAATATGAGGATTGAGGAAGGAGGACCTAATTATACAAAAATATTTATAGCAGTTTATCTTATAGTGGGAAAAATTAGAAATTGAGGGGATATCCATCACTTGGAAAATGGATGAACAAATTGTGGCATATGACTATAATGGAATAGTGTTATACAATAAGAAATAGTGAACATGTGGATTTCAGAGAAATCTGGAAAGACTTATATAAACAGATGCAAAATGAAATAAGCAGAACCAGGAGAACAGTATATGATCACAGCTATATTGCACGATGATCAGCTGTGAATTACTTCACTATTATCAGTGATACATTCATCTAAGACAATTAATTCCAAAGGACTCATGATGAAACATGTTAACCACATCCAGATAAAGAACTTATGCAATCTGTACATAATCTTAATTATTTTTTCACTTTCTGTATTTTATTTTGTTGTGCCAGTTTCTTTTTGTTGTCCTTCCCTAAATTGTTCTGCCTCAGTTTCCCTAAATTGTTTTGCCTTGGTTTCCCTGAATTGTTCTGCCTCAATATCCCTGGTGCAAACACCCCTTCCTGACTATTAGGACTGATATAACTTAGGACTGGCTACTCTAGGGTCATAAACTGTAAATGTTTAATCTCAGATAAGGGGGAGTTAAGACATCCTGGCTCCTAGGTCCTCCTAAATTATCAAGAATTTATGGTCTTACCCCCAACTTATCAGAATCAAATTGATGGTGCCTTCCTGGAAATTCCCACGCTCACCAATGTTCGGACTCCACCCCTTGCCTTTTTCTCCCCTGATCTCTAGAGCCATATAAAAATCATTGGAATCTCACATTTGATACTGAATTCTTTGAGATGAAAGTCCAATTCAGCCCTGGGGGGAAGAAATGGAATCTGATCTGGCTCCCACAAAATCTCTCTCACTCAGAAACTCAAATGAAATACTAAAAACTCTCTAATCTCTGTCTTGCCTCAGTTTCTCCAGCTATATTTTGGAGGTCCCAGCAAGATATGAGAGCAGGATTAGAGATTAGAAACCTTTGGATCTCTGCCTTGGGTCTTGGGATGGCTGAGGTCTGGGCTTTTTGTTTGGAAAGACTGGCCCTCTGGATTGCTCCAGAGTTTCTGGAAAGAGATCAGTTTTCAATCCTGATGAGACTCATTGTGGACACCTTCATTTGGTCAAAGGAGAGTCTGTTTTAAAATCCCCACAAGGTAAGTAATTTTCTGTCTGTTCTGTGCTAGCCTTTGGGTCCCAGAAAAATAAGACTCTGATAGGCTTAATAATCTGGAGGTAAGAGCTGGAAGCAGGCATGGTACCATTAGTTTTGAGTGTCTTTTAAGATATAGCTGATCTAAATATTCTTCCAACAATAAATCTGGCTCGGTGTTCTGGCACCATATGGTTCTGAGTCTGGTTCTGGGTGCCTCCAAGCACAATCATGGTTCTGGGTATTTTTTATAAGTGGGCATTCTCTGTGAAGGCATTCTCCAAACTGGAGTTTGGAAACCTATTTTAAAAAGGCCTCCGTTTGAATTTCTGAGGGAAGAGTTTGTATGTGTTGAATGTCTTGGCAGTCTATGTTTGTGGTTTGTCTGTTTGTTGATTGAAGAGCTCTGTTAAGTAGTAAGAACAATGATTAAGAAATTTGGGAATTGGTCATTTCAATGTTGCAAGTGTGTTTAGCATAAAAAACTGCTTGTGGTTTCTAACTTCTTAAGATATTTGCACTAATTTGAAAGTAAAGGAACAGGAAAAAGTTTAGCTACCTTAAATTCTGGCAGAAAAGCCTACTAATTGGAGTAAAGGGAAAAGAACAATAAAACCTTACCTGATTCAAATTCAAGCTTTGCCTGGGCTAGGGAAAGATAAGAGAGACAAAGAAGTTGACGCTAATTGCTTTGGGGTGGGGGGGTGGGAGAAGGGGAAGGAACTCAAGCAGGACAACTGGTAATTCAATTTGAGTGCAACATGTGATTAGGAATTTTGGGAACTTAGTTTATTTTAAAGCAGTACTATGATTCTGAAATTGTGGAAAATAATTTTACTGTTTCCTTGCATATACTAGATTTATTCTGAGTATAAGATCTTAAGAATTTGTTTGAATATTGAAATCTATACTACTGAAGAGAAAAACTTTTGTAAAGCTGTATTTGATTTGCTTCAATTTAGGAAAGCTGAGTGAGGGTCGGAAAGCATTATTTAAAGGGCCTCTGAAAATGATAGGTTTTTTTTTTTTCCTTAGGCCTTTTGAAGATATTCCTTTTATGGATAATGTAAAATTTGGGGTTTTTCTATGTATTGGGTATTTTACAACAAAATGATATGTATAATGTTCACTTATGAAACATCTTCTTAGATATGAAAGATAATTGTGTGAACTTTCTGGGACAAATTTCTTACTGTTATCAATATAAGATCATAGTAAATATCTGTTTAGGATTTATCTGAAACTTTGGTTAAGGGGATCTGTTATTAGAAGTAAAATTTCTTGGGCCTTTAGCTAATACTATTTGGGAGTTTTAAAAGCTCCACCTTCTGAACGTTATTGGAAGATTTACCTGGAATAAAACTGAGTTAAGGTTATTTTATCCTGTATGCTGTATGTGCTGAACTATTAACACAATTCAATTATGTAATACTTTACTTTCCAATATGATTATATGTAATCATTATATCCTAAATACTTGGGCAAATGAGTATTTAGCTGGGTCAAATACTGGATATTTGTGTCTGCAGATATTCAGGGCTTTTTTTTTAATAACTTTTTATTGCCAGAACCCATGCCAGGGTGATTTTGTACAACAATATCCCTTGCACTCACTTCTGCTCCGATTTTTTCCCTCCCTCCCTCCACCCCTTCCCTAAGATGGCAAGCAGTCCTATACATGTTAAAGAGGTTACAGTATATCTTAGATACAATATATGCATGCAGAACTGAACAGTTCTCTTATTGCTCAGGGAGAATTGGATTCAGAAGGTATAAATAACCCGGGAGGAAAAACAAAAATGCAAGCAGTTTACATTCATTTCCTAGTGTTCTTTCTTTGGGTGTAGCTGCTTCTGTCCATCCTTGATCACTTAAAACTAAGTTAGATCTTCTCTTTGTCGAAGAAATCCATTTCCATCAGAATACATCCTCATACAGTATCGTCGTTTGTGGTATATAATTATCTCCTGGTTCGGTTCATTTCACTCAGCATCAGTTCATGTAAATCTCACCAAGCCTCTCTGTATTCAAGATATTCAGGTTTTTAAAGGTTTCTAAATAATGACAGAACAATTACCAAGTGGTCTGTGAGACCTAACTGCTGTTTTGTTTATTGGGATTATAGCCGTTTGAGGCAAATTTGTTTCTTAAATGGCAAACTGCTATCCAGTTTATACTGGGCTCTTCACATCTTGTAGCAGTCCTTGCAAACCAATCTTTCTATCTCATACTATTCTAACCTCTATTTTTTGGATTTGTTGTTAGATTTTGGTCAAGTTACAACTATATACAACTGGGACCTGGATCAACTCATTGAATGCTTTCAGCACACCGCACCCATCTCCCTCCCTGGACTGAGGGTCAAGCTCTTCACCCACCCTCAGCAGGAAGCAGCTCCTAATGTACTTTGGACTTTGATATGGGGAAACTGAAAAGTGGTTGATGAATGACTATTAAACTCTGGCTGGGTCACCTATTACTGTGTGTTTAAGATTTGGGATGGAAAATGTTAAAATTGGATAGCTGTTTCTGTTCAAGATGTTCCCTTCAAAACATGTAATTTCTTTTTTTTTTTTTTTTCTTGATTTCAAGTCTAGATTTTTTTTATTTAATAGCCTTTTATTTACAGGATATATACATGGGTAACTTTACAGCATTAACAATTGCCAAACCTCTTGTTCCAATTTTTCACCTCTTACCACCCCCACCCCCTCCCCTAGATGGCAGGATGACCAGTAGATGTTAAATATATTAAAATATAAATTAGATACACAATAAGTATACATGACCAAAACGTTATTTTGCTGTACAAAAAGAATCAGACTCTGAAATATTGTACAATTAGCTTGTGAAGGAAATCAAAAATGCAGGTGTGCATAAATATAGGGATTGGGAATTCAATATAATGGTTTAGTCATCTCCCAGAGTTCTTTTTCTGGGCATAGCTGGTTCAGTTCATTACTGCTCCATTGGAAATGATTTGGTTGATCTCGTTGCTGAGGATGGCCTGGTCCATCAGAACTGGTCATCATATAGTATTGTTGTTGAAGTATATAATGATCTCCTGGTCCTGCTCATTTCCTCAGCATCAGTTCGTTAAGTCTCTCAGGCCTTTCTGAAATTATCCTGTTGGTCATTTCTTACAGAACAGTAATATTCCATAATTTTCATATACCACAATTTATTCAGCCATTCTCCAACTGATGGACATCCATTCAGTTTCAGTTTTAGCCACTACAAAAGGGCTGCCACAAACATTCGTGCACATACAGGTCCCTTTCCTTCTTTATAATCTCTTTGGGATATAATCCAGTAGTAACACTACTTTGGATCAAAGGTATGCACAGTTTGATAACTTTTTGAGCATAGTTCAAACTACTCACCAAATGGTTGGATTCGTTCACAACTCCACCAACAATGCATCAATGTCCCAGTTTTCCCGCATCCCCTCCAACAATCATCATTATTTTTTCCTGTAATCTTAGCCAATCTGACAGGTGTGTAGTGGTATCATAGAGTTGTCTTAATTTGCATTTCTCTGATTAATAATGACTTGGAGCATCTTTTCATATGACTAGAAATAGTTTCCATTTCTTCATCTGAGAATTGTCTGTTCATATCCTTTGACCATTTTCAATTGGAGAATGGCGATTTTTATAAATTAGAGTTAATTCTCTATATATTTTGGAAATGGGCCTTTATCAGACAACTTTGACTGTAAAATATTTTCCCAGTTTATTGCTTCCCTTCTAATCCAGTCTGCATTAGTTTTGTTTGTACAAAACTTTTCAGTTTGGTATAATCGAAATTTTCTATTTGTGATCAGTAATGATCTCTAGTTCTGCTTGGTCATAAAAGACCTTCCCTGCCACAGGTCTGAGAGGTAAACTATCCTATGTTCCTCTAATTTATTAATATTTCATTCTTTATGCCTAGGTCATGAACCCATTTGACCTTATCTTGGTGTACAGCGTTAAGTATGGATCAATGCCTAGTTTCTGCCATATGTTTCAATTTTCCCAGCAATTTTATCAAACAGTAAGTTCTTATCCCAAAACCTGGGATCTTTGGGTTTGTCAAAGACTAGGTTGCTATATTTGTTGACTATTTTATCCTTGAACCTAATCTATTCCACTGATCAACTAATCTATTCCTCATCCAATACAAAATAGTTTTGGTAACTGCTCTCTATAATATAATTTTAGATCTGGTACAGCTAAAGCCACCTTCATTTGATTTTTTTCATTATTCCTGAAATTCTTGACCTTTTGTTTTCCATATGAACTTTGTTGTTATTTTCTAGGTCATTAAAATAGTTTTGGGAGTCTGATTGGTATAGCGCTAAATAAATAGATTAGTTTAGGTAATATTGTCATCTTTATTATATTTGCTCACCCTATCCAATAGCATTTAATATTTTTCCAATTGGTTAGATCAGACTTAATTTGTGTGAAAAGTGGTCTGTAATTTTGCTCATAAAGTTTCTGATTTTCCCTTGGCAGATAGATTCCTAAATATTTTATATTATCAATAGTTACTTTAAATGGAATTTCTCTTTGTAACTCTGACTGTTGGATTTTGTTAGTGATATATAAGAATCTGATGACTTATGTGGGTTTATTTATAACCAGCAACTTTGCTAAAGTTGTGGATTATTTCTAATAACTTTTTAGCAGAATCTCTGGGGTTCTCTAAGTATACCATCATGTCATCGGCAAAGAGTGATAATTTGGTTTCCTCATTGCCTATTCTTATTCCTTTAATCTCTTTCTCAGCTCTTATTGCTATAGCTAGCGTTTCTAATACAATATTAAATAGTAACGGTGATAGTGGGCAACCTTGTTTCACTCTGGATCTTATTGGGAATGGTTGCAGTTTGTCTCCATTACATATGATGCTTACTGATGGTTTTAAATAGATGCTGCTGATTATTTTAAGGAAAAGTCCATTTATCCGTATACTCTCAAGTGTTTTTAATAGGAATGGATGTTGGATTTTATCAAATGCTTTTTCTGCATCTATTGAGATGATCATATGGTTTTGTTAATTTGGTTATTAACATGGCCAATTATATGATAGTTTTCTAATATTGAACCAGCCCTGCATTCCTGGTATAAATCCTACTTGATCATAGTGTATTATCTTGGAGATGATTTTCTGTAGTTTTTGCTAATATCTTATTTAAGATTTTGCATCAATATTCATAGGAGATTGGTCTATAATTTTCTTTCTCTGTTTTCCAGCCTACCTGGTTTAGGTATCAGTACCATGTCTGTGTCATAGAAGGAATTTGGTAGGACTCCTTCATTCCCTATTTTATCAAATAATTTATTGGGGCCAATTTATTGGGGCCAATTGGGGCTGAATAAGCATTGGGGCCAATTGTTCTTTAAATGTTTGGTAAAATTCACATGTAAATCCATCTGGTCCTGGGGATTTTTTCGTAGGGAGTTGTTTAATTGCCTGTTCTATTTCTTTTTCTGAAATGGGACTATTCAACAATTTACTTCCTCCTCTGTTAGGTTAGGAAGTCTATATTTTTTGGAGGTAGTCATCCATTTCACTTAGGTTATCAAATTTATTGGCATAAAGTTGAGCAAATAACTCCTTATTATTTCTCTAATTTCCTCTTCATTGGTGGAAAGTTCTCCTTTTCATTTTAAGACTACTAATTTCATTTCCTCCCTCCTTTTTCTAATCAGATTTACCAAAGACTTATCTATTTTATTGGCTTTTCATAGAACCAACTCTTAGTTTTATTAATTAGTTCAATAGTTTTTACTTTCAATATTTTTAATTTCTCCTTTTAATTTTAAATTTCCAATTTAGTATTTGATTGGGGGTTTTAATTTGGTCTTTTTAGTTTTTTAGTTGCAAGCTAATTCATTAATCTTTTCTTTCTCTGTTTTATTCAAGTAAGCCTCTAAGGATATAAAATTCCCTCTTATTACCGCTTTGGCTGCATCCACAAATTTTGGTATGATGTCTCATCATTGTCATTATCTTGAGTGAATTATTAATTGTATCTATAATTTGCTCTTCACCCAATCATTCTTTCAGATGAGATTGTTTAGTTTCAATTACTTTTGGTCTATTTCCCCCTAACTTTTTGTTGAATGTAGTTTTATTGCATCATGATCTGAAAAAGCATTTACTATTTCTGCTTTCTTGCATTTAATTTTGAGGTCTTTATGTCCTAATATATGGTCAATTTTTGAATAGGTTCCATGAACTGCTGAGAAGAAAGTATATTCCTTTCTATCTCCATTCACTTTTCTCCAAAGATCCAACATACCTAATTTTTCTAATATTCTATTTGCTTCTTTAATTTCTTTCTTATTTGTTTTGTGGTTTGATTTGTTTAATTCTGAGAGTGCAAGGTTGAGATCTCCTACTATTAGAGTTTTGTTGTCTATTTCTTCTTGCAACTCTCTTAACTTCTCCTTTAGGAAGTTGGATGCCATACCACTTGGTGCATATATGTTTAATATTGATATTGCTTCGTTGTTTATGCTGCCCTTTAGCAGGATGTAGTTTCCTTCCTTATCTCTTTTAATTAGATCAATTTTTTACTTTTGCTTGATCTGAGATAAGGATGGCTACCCCTGCTTTTCTGACTTCACCTGAAGCATAATAGATTTTGCTCCAGCCTTTTACCTTTACTCTATATGTATCTCCCTGCTTTAAATGTGTTTCTTGTAAACAACATATTGTAGGGTTCTGACTTTTGATTCAGTCTGCTATCTGCCTCCTCTTTATGGGGGAGTTCATCCCATTCACATTTACAGTTAGAATTACTAAATCTGTTTCCTGCCATCCTAATAACCCCAGATTGTGCTTTACTTATTCTTGCCTCCACCAGCCTCTTTCCCCTTTTAAACTTATGTACCCCTCTTGTCACGATACTTATCCTCTTTATAATCCTTCCCTCCCCCTTTCAGTCATTCACTTCCTTCCCTTATTACTCTTTTCTTTTCCTTTTCCTCTCCCCGTTTTAATGGGGTGAGAAAATTTTCTCTAAAACAAATGTCAATTATTTTTCTTTGAGCCAACTCTGATGAGAGTAAGATTCACACTGTTCCTCCCCTCTCTAAATTCCCTCAGATATGATAAGTTTCTTTTGCCTCTTTGTGGGATGTGGTTTCCCTCTTTTTATCCCTCCTTCCCACCTTATTCTGCCATCATCCCTTTTCCATATCTACTTTCCTTTTTTATGTTATATCAGTACAATCAAATTATACATGTATTCTTTTTGTATATCCACAACAGAAATACAATTCTCAAGAGTTATTTTACCTTTTCTGCATCTCTTGAGGTTCTATGGTTGGAGATCAAATTTTTGTTTAGTTCTGGTTTTCTTCAGAAACAAATGGAATTCATTTGTTTCATTATATCCATCTTCTTCCTGGAGAAAATGCTCAGCAAGCTGGGTAATTTATTCTTGGCTGCATCCCAAGTTCTTGTGCCTTTCGAATATCATATTCCAGGCCCTTCTTTCCTTTAATGTAGGCAGCCAGATCTTGGGTGATCCTTATTGTGGCACCTTGGTATTTAAATTGTTTTTTTTGCTGCTTGTAAAATTTTTTCCTTAATCTGATAGTTCTGAAATTTTGCCACAATATTCCTTGGGGGTTTTATTTTAGGGTTTCTTTCAGAAGGTGTTCGATGAATTCTTTCAATGCCTATTTTACCTTCTGATTGTATTACATCTGGCAGTTCTCTTTGATGATTTCTTGTAAAATAGTATCTAGGCTCTTTTTTCATCATAGTTTTCGGAAAGTCCAATAATCCTCAGATTATCTCTCCTAGATCTATTTTCCAAGTCTGTCGTTTTGCAAGTAGATAATTCATGGTTTTTCAGTTTGGCATTTTTTGTTTTGCTTTACTGATTCTTGCTGTCTCAATGATCATTAGTTTCTATTTGTTCAGTTCTAATTTTTAAAGAATTATTTTCTTCATTAGCTTTTTTACTTCTTTTGTATGTTTATGTCAATTGGTTTTTAAATGTATTGTTTTGGTCTGTGAATTTTTCCATTTCACTAATTTTTTTAGTGAATTATTTTCTTTTTCCAATTCACAGATCCTACTTTCTTGCGTGTTCTTTGTCTTTTCCAATTCACAGATCCTACTTTTTTGCGAGTTCTTTGTCTTTTCCAATTCACAAATCCTACTTTCTAGTGAATTCTTTATTTTTTCCAATTCACAATTCTTACTTTCCTGAGATTTTTTTACTTTGTCCAATTCACAAATTTTGTTTCCCTGCACTTCCTGGAATTTTTAACTTTTTCAATTCATATTTCAGGAAGTTGTTGCTCTCTTATGAGCTTCTCTTTCCTTTCCCCATTTATCTTCTAACTCTCTTTTTGAGACTTTTAATGGTCTCTTCTTGAGAGCATCATGTAAAGGAGGACAGTCTGATGCATTTTTGTTGTTTGAGGTCTCTTCAGGTTTGCTGACCTGCTCTTTTTCTGCATAGAAGCTGTCGATCGTTCTTTTCATCTTTTTATTCATGTTTTAAAGCCTTTAGGGTAGGTCTCCTAGGCAAGGGGGTTACCAGCTTCCTCTGCAGAGCAGGGAATGTAAACCGATTTCCGGCTCTGAGGTATGGGAGTGCTCTGAGTGAGAGTTTTCCCTTCCCCCAACAGGAAGTGGATTCAGCACTGGCCGAGCTATCAAAGTGCCCAGTAGGGCTGAGTGGGTTAGCGATTGCCCTCGGCTAGAGACTAAGGGGTGAAAGTGTCACTGCCCCAGGCCGGAGCCTCTTGTGGGACTGTGAGTATTAGCAGCTGACCGCAGACCGCAGACTGCCCCAAACTCTGCCCCAGTGTCTCTGCCCAATGCAAATCGGCCCTGGAAAAGCTCTATGGCCCCAAGCCGAGCCCCCCACTGTGCAGATTGGAGGCTAACCCGGGCTGCGTCCTCCTGCCGTGCAGGATCACAGCTGCCCCAAGGAAAAGCCCCGTACTGCGGGTTGGGGCTGCCAGCTTGTGCTGAGATCTGTGCTTTCACTTTGGTTTTGAGACTCTCCTCGGAACCTAATTTCTCTCCCTGTCTGCGCTGATCTCCCCCCTGGCCCCGGAACCAACCTTTTTTGGCAAGAATGCAGATTTTCTTCGGCCGGTGAGTTTTTCTACTTCTTATCTTTACGAATTGTAGCAGTCAAGACTATTTTTGAGGCTCGATATAATATTGATAAAGAGGGTAAGAGAAGAGCTTAGAAAGTCGCGTGTGTCTTCTCTGCCATCTTGGCTCCCCCCCCCCCCCAAAAACATGTAATTTCTTTAGAAAACCCCTACTGTACTAGTCTGTTATGTATAGGAACTTTAATTTACTCTCAGGACTTATATGTGGGATGGTTACTTGACAATTTATTTACTTCTCCTTGGATGATTTCTTTGGTAAAGACAAAAGGTGAGGAAAAAAGATAAGGAACCAGGGAAACTGGTGGATTTTTCTCAAACTTCCTGAAAGAATGGGAACTTCTCTAGTTCTGTAATGCCAGCTCCTTTATTAATATTTTGGTATTCTCAAAGGACATTGCAGTTTGGTATCAGGCCTCTAGTTTGGGGTTTGCCTGCCTTGATGGTCTGTGTGCATACTGTAATAACTTTCTGTACACTAGTAGCACCACCTGTCTGTTCTGAGGGGGAACAGGTGGATCTACTACAAGATTCACCCTTCTCCCTTGGAGCTTCTGACTGCCCTGGGGTGCCCCTCCTAGGATGGGCAAGATGACTGTCTTGAGCCCTGCTACTCCTTCTATAAGCAGAGGCTGAGTTAAGTGCACAATGATTGCAGACTACCTAACTCACAGTGAACTGTCCATCTCAAGCTGGATTCCCTGGCTGAGATGGTGCTCCAGAACTGCAGAGGACATGACATGTTTGCTACAGGGAGAGCCTTTGTACTTCTGTTAACTCTGGGGTTATCAGGGAGAGACTAATCCTTGAATAGGTCCTTGCATTTTTCTAATTTTATTTTGGTTTATCTGCTCCAAATAGGGTTGGCCAAAATTATGGTGCTAAAACCTTCTGGGTTTCTAGGAGAAGGTGATTCAATGATTTGAATATTCAGAAGAGAGGGTATGGAATGTTGTGCCACAATTTCAATTGTTCTGCTTCAGATTCCCTAAATTGTCCTGCCTTAGTTTCCCTAAATTGTTCTGCCTCAGTCCCCCTGGTTGCAACTCCCTTCCTGACTAATAGGATTGATATAACTTAGGACTGGCTACTCTAGGGTCATAAACTATAAACGTTTAATCACAGATAAAGGGGAGTTCAGACATGCTGGCTCCTAAGTACTCCTAATTTATCAAGAATTTATGATCCTACCCTTATCCTATTGGACCCAAATTTGATGGTCCCTTCCTGGAAATTCCCAACCTCACCAGTGTTCAGACTCCATGCTTTACCGTTGTCTCCCCTGATCTCTAGAGCCACATAAAAATCATTGGAATCTCATATTCAATGCAGAATTCTTTGAAATGAAAGTCCAATTCAGCCCTGGGGATAGAAATGGATTCTGATCTTCCTCTCTCTCCCCTCCCCGCCCCCCAGAAAATCTTTCCCTCTCAGAAACTCAAATAAAATATTAAAAACACTCTAATCTCTATCTTGCCTCAGTTTCTCCAGCATTACAGTTGCATTGTTTTTTTTTTTTTAATTGGGGGAATCTGTGTCTTCTTTTACAACATGATTTAGTAATATATTTTGCATGACTGAACATGAATAACATGTTGGAAATTGCTTACTGTCTCAGGAAAGGGGGAAGTGAGGGAAAGAAAAAAATTGAGACAAAAAAATTTTAAAGGAATGTTTAAAATTGTCTTTACATGTAATTGAGGAAAAATAAAATATTGTTTAAAAAGTATACCTCTTAATTTTCTACCAAAAAAAAAGTGATTTCAAAGACCATTTAATCTGGTTCATGTATAAACAACTTTCCCTTCTACACCTTACCTTGCAAGTGGTGATTTAGCTTTTGTCTGAGGACTTCCTTTGAGGAAAAGTATCAGTAATCAGATAAAAAAAATATTAAGCCCCCATAATATTCTAGGAACTATGTTAAGACCTGAAGATATAAAAAAGCGAAAGCTAAGTCCCATTCTCACATTCTAAAGGTAGAGAAAACATAAAACAACTGAGTACAATTAAAATATATGCAGAGCAGATAGAAGGAAATATGAGAGCAAAAGGCATAAAGATGTAAGAAAGAACTAGGACAAACCCCCTGGGGTAGGAAAGATTTGAACCCATTTTACTTTTGTATAGTTCTACTTGTTAAGAAGATGGATCAGTGAATAGAGCACTGGGCCTGGAATCAGGAAGACTTGAATTCAAACCTCTTCAGACACAATGAAGCAGTATGATCCTGAGGAAATCCCTTAAGCTCTATTTGCCTTAATCCATGAAGAAGGAAATGGCAAACTTTTGCAGTATCTTTGCAAGAAAAGCTCACAATCTGGTCCACAAGGCCACAGAGAGCCCGGACATGACTAAATGATTGAACAACAGAAATTATAAAGTTGTTCCTTATTTAAAAAAAAATAAAGTTGAATAGTTCTTTAAAATTTCAACTCACTGCTCTTAGTTCTGATCTTGAAGGTCAAACACTCTTCCATCTGACAGCCCTTCAAACACTTGAAAATGGCTCTCATTTCCTTCCAAGTCTTTTCTTCTTCAACCTTGTCATCTGTAGTACCTTCAACCAGTCCTCATACAGCATTGACTTTGAGTGATGAATTATACTTGACTGCTGCCTGACAAAACCAGCAATCTGGACATGGCATTCTGCATATTAAATGTAAATACCTGTAAAATGTCTTGCAAAAATATCATATGAACTACTGAAATGAGTGCATAGGCAAAGTTGGTCTAGTTTTTTTTTCTAAATATCTAATTGGTATGTGCTTTAATAACCCATAATTCATCAAGCACCAAGAAAATGTTTTATATAATTGATTAATTTTCACAACAATAAAGGTCAACATCCACAGAGTTTAAAGTACCTAAAGGCACTCAGCTAATTAAGCTTCAGGAAATACAAGAGGAATGCATTCTTTTCTTATGTGTCAAAATGTCTACTTTGAACTTTATAACAAATGAGAAACAATTGATGACTTTGCCACCAAAAAACAATAAAAATTGTGTCAAATACTCCATATATCACATTCACATAAAATGGAAGAAACCCATGTAAACATAAACTAAGATTTATGTGTAATTAGCATTCTACTTTTTATTCTAGAATCATTTCCCAAAGGAGCCAATTTATGTTCATTTTATTCCAACACCTGTATTAAATAAAGATTTGGGGTTGTTGTTTGGTTCCTTTTTTCTTATAACTAGGCCTAAAGGAATGAAGAATTTTCATTTAACACATCTTAATTAGCATTTGCTGCATAGTCTATAGTAGTCTGCAGCAAAGTGGACTGAAGAGGAGTATATTATTATTTAAAGGGATTTGAGGAACCATTAACTAATTAAACTTATTTTGCTTGACTTTAGAAAGCAAACTAAGAAAAATATGTGGAAGGTGGAAAGAGACCAATTGTGGTTCTAAGTAAAGAAAAACTTCCAAAAAACAACAAAAAATTTGTGATTACAAAAGTAGAATGGGTGCCTTGGGAGGTTAAGGTCACCTTGTACACTTCCAAACTAGAAATGAGAACAACTTTAGAGGTGATTCCTGATTAGGGTTGGACCCCTCCTAACTAAAGATTCTTAGTCCAGTAACTACAAATATTAAAGTTTACTATATAGCCAAGGATCTGTCAAGTCATGAGGATTACTAATTGTTCTTAGTTAAGTAATGATTCAACAACAAAGAAACCATTTGAAAATCATTTAAGCTCCCATTGGATTAGTCAGCCAATATGAAGTCCATACTATGCCCTAGGCATTCTCTGAAGATACAAAAAGAGGCAAAAAACAATCCTTGCTCTTGAAGAACTTGAATTCTGATAAGGAAAACAATAAAAAATAACTCTGAACAATTTGTTATTATGTGTGTATGTACACACACATATATATGGTGATTGTGCTTGTAAATTTTTTAAGAGTTTCTTCTTTCTTAAAATAAAATTTGATGCATTTTACAATTGGGGAATAATTAAAAGGGAATATTCAACCTTTTATTTCATCAACTTGAAGAAATTCCCATATAGTATCCTCTTCCAATAGTTTTAGGGAGCTTCCTGTGGTATTGAAAGGTTAAATGACTAGTCTGTTATTCCATAGCTATTAAATGTCAGGGTCAAGAATCAGGCAGATCTTTCTGATAGAAAGATCCTCTATTAACTTTGCTAGACTTCCTTCTACAATCTATCATTTTACATTTAATATTTGTTACCACCTTGTAAGATTCCATTGTTAGTAGCAATGAGTCCTAGTTTGAAGTATTTAGCAAATAACATAATGTGATTTTAAAAAGATAAATGGGAAATGAGCCATATTAACAACTGTGCCTCTATAAAGTGGTGTGACATTGGCTAAGTCAATTAACTGCTTTAAGCCTTCCATTCTTTATAAAAAGGATAGGTTTGAGTAAATAAATACTCTTTTGATCCATTTGAGGTTCAAAATTTCATGAGCTTACAACTCAAATGGAGCTGATGAATTAATTCACTAATCATAAAGAAATTCCATTACAAAAATAAATTGACAAACAAACATCATAGAAATTGGCCTGGAGGGTAATGTCCAGAATTGCTGCATTTAGAGAAGAAAGAAATGTAAGTATTTGTGTCACCTATACCTTAATAAGTGAAATTTTACTTACATAAATCTTTTTTTTTTATAAAAGATCTCTTTTCTAGGCAAGATAGTCTATTGAGACATCCTTTTGAACTTTAAGCAACTTCCCAAGTCTCAGAAGAATATATAGGAATAGTTAAATGGAGAAAGGCTTTCATTAAGAACTTGTGCCAAAGAATACAGCAGCAGATTGTTTTTAACTGCAAAGAAACTTCTCCAGGACATATTTGGCTTCCTCTGTTTCTTGAAGTTGCTCTCTGGTAGTGTTACAACCTGCCGTCTTTATCTACATCTTGCCAATGGATCCAGATGGCTCTGAAAGGGAAAATGAGGCAGGTGACCTTGCCCAGCCCTCCCTCCCTCACTTAAATCCAATTCACTTGCATGTCATGGCATCACCTCTATGATGTCATGGTCCTCTTGGAGAAAGGACAAGCAACAACAATAACCTGATATACACAATGCTATAATCAACAACATGCTGAATAAGCATTATTCCACTATAACAAACCACATAGCTTTCCTTTCTTGTTTTTTAAAATTAGGTTAATTAGTCCACAGGGCATATTCACAATATTGTTGCCCAAAATAGTTTAATTCTGTTACCTATAAAAAGGATTTTTTTTAAAAGTATGTGTACTTTTGTAGAATTGTTTCATTGTCTTTGAAAGTTAGTTCCTTATCTGAAATCAGTACTAAGATCACCTTCTGAAGTTAATTCTTCCATTATTGTGTCTTCATTAGTTTCTGTGTATTCAGTGAAGCAGTAATCCAATAAATCTCTTTGTGCAGATTGTCCTCCCTCAGGACTTGTCTTTAGGAATCTCACAATGTTGATAGAACAGAAAATGCCTGTATGGTCTCCTTTGCCTTTTCTTGACACAGTGCAACATTCTTTGATGTCAGTTGATCTGATTCTCATTTTCTTATGTGGAAGACAAGAATACTGAAAGTGTCATATTCTTTCTGGCCTTTATAATATCTAAAGTAATTTCCCAGAAGTCAGTGCTGATGAACTGACCATTTACCAAAACAAGATTTATTCTAAAAATAGCTATCCTGTCTTTTAGCCATTGATGCATTTTTAGGTTTTACATCTGTGATTTAACTATAACTTTGACTTTTTTTCTTTTAATCTAGACTGCATGATTTCATCAATGAGGTGAACTCCTGATGTGAAAACTCCCTTAACAGATGTATATCATCAACTCTATCCACTACCACCATTTGTCTTCTAAGGCCAAATTTACTTTGTTAAAGTTTGTTAGAACTTAAATTCAAATATCTTTTACTAGATCTGGCCTGCTAGTTGCTGTTCTAAATTTTTATAATTCAATTGATTTCAAATTGACAAATTATTAAGCAGTATTACAAGGTACTAGAAGATATACAAAATTAAATAATGCATGTTCTGTGACCAATCAAAGCTTATAATTTACTTAACCAGAAAGGAATGAAAGATGTTAAATTTGTTCTGCTTTGAAATTGTCAATTATTCCCTGATTTATTTATGCAAATTTGGGCTTTGGTTTGAGCAATCACACAAAATGGGCAGCAATAGAGAATAGGTTCAATTACAGAATAGAATCAATTATTAAATGATACTGGATAAATTTAATTTCTTCATTTCAGAATTATCAGCTTCTGAAACTGATTTTCACCATTAGCCCTCAGGAAGTTAGATTTCCTCTTGAATTCTAATTTCATAAGAAGAATATTTGGAAGGGAAGGACTCCAGTTTGATGTATGCACAGGGAAGTGACCATTGGGCATGTGCTAAAGTCTTTTTTTCCCCGCACTTCCCTCCACCACCACCCCAAGCTGGAGTCATCAGATTCCATGATACCCATTGTTCTAAACTATATCTTTCAAATCAGTGTACCAAAGGGATTTTAAATAGAAAGAGAACCAAGATTGAAATCAGAAGAACCAAGTTTAAAGACAAATTACTTTTGTATGATCATGGACAAATCATGGACAATTCCCTCAATATATTTTTGTAGGCAAAATATAAACTTTGAAGTATTATTTAAATGTGGATTAGTGTCTTTATATGTTTAAGGCTAACCATAATAACAACAATCTTAACAAAGAGTTATTGGGAAGTAGAGCCAAAATAGAGGAATAAAAGCAGAAACTCACTGAAGTTTTCTCCCAACCTCTCCAAATATCTTCAAATAATGAAGCTAAATGAATTTTACAGCACCAAACTCACAAAAAGATGGAGTGGAACAATTTTCTAGTTGAAAACAATTTGGAAGGTCAGCAGGAAAGGTCTGTTGCATGAAATGGGACTAGAGTGCAGTCACAGCACAAGTCCTGCCAGCACAGTCCCAGCCCCAGCAAACCAAGGGTGGATCTTGGGGCCCCTGAATCAGCAGCAACAGTAGCAGAAGCAATCCACAAACCTCAGAGAGAAGCTGATCTCTCAGCCCCATAGACATCAAGGGTGATCGGTGATCAGGAAAGGCACATTAGTTTGTGAAGGGAGCCCAAGCAAACCAGGAGCCACTGAATCAACAATCCTGGCAGCAGCAATAGCAGCAGAGGCTACAGGACCAGCAAAAGCATGGGGATGGAGAAATGGCTTCCAGAGCTCTCAATCCATAGATTCAGGTTGCAGTGCTGTATCACAGTACAGGTCCCTAGAAGGATCTGAGAAAAGAGTTGGACAAAATTCCAGAATCTTGAGACATCACACTCTTCACCCTGGAAACAAAGCCCTATTTTAACAAAAAGCCTGGAAATAGGCTGGAAAAGATTAAAGAACAGAAAAAGATTCTCATCATAGATAATTACTATGGTGACAAGGAAAATCAAAGCACAGAAGAAGATAACAAACTCAAAACTCTTACATAATAAGAATTGGTCTCAGGTCATGGAAGAGTAAAAGGGATTTTGAAACTCAAGTAATAGAGGTAGAGGAAAAATGGGGAAGAGAAATGAAGAGTGATGCAAAAGGAAATACAAAAAGCTAACAAGGAGGAGAATGCTTTAAAATGCAAAATTGGTCACATAGGAAAGGAGGTACAAAAGATCATTGAGGAAAATAATTCCTTAAAAATTAGAATTGAGCAAATGGAAGCTAATGACTTCATGAGAAATGAAGATACAATAAAACAAAATGAAAAAAATTAAAATACAGAAAACAATGTGAAATACCTGGTAAAATAACTTTCCTGGAAAACAAATCCAGGAGAGATAACTTAAAAGTTATTGGTTTACCTGAAAGCCATGATCAAAAAAAAAAAAAAAAGCCTAGACATTATCTTTCAAAAAATTGACAAGGAAAACTATCCTGACATACTAGAACCAGAGAGTAACATAGAAATTGAAAGAATTCACCAACCACCTCCTGAAAGAGATCCCACAATAAAAACTTCCAGGAATATTATAACTAAATTTTGGAACTCCCAGATCAAGGAAAAAATATTTCCCTTCAACAGATAGGAATTTGGATAATTGAGATTTTCTTGGGTGTGACTAGTAAATGTTCTTTTGAATTTCTCCATCCCATAAGGACTAATCAAGTCAAGCAGCTAATGATAACATAAAATCCAATACCATATTACAACTTCATAAAATAATATACAGCTGCCTAAGCTTTGTCCCAGCAAAATATATAAAATAATTATCTTCCAAGAAAAGTGCATCAATCTATTAATCACTTTCTAATAACCTGTGCATAGAAATATTACTGAGATATCTGAAATTAGACACAAAAGGAAAAGACATTTATTAAAAATATCAATGAGATAACAATGGCTATATGATTGTTTAGCATAAGAAATGGTATTCTTGGATCAGTATAGAATGAATCATTTCCTTTGAGTTCCTGGATCATCATTTTCCCTGATCTGCAGTGGTTTCTGAATTATTTTCTTCTTAATGAAGTTTCTATTGCTAATGATGTCAGTACATTGTCATTTCTAAAGACTATCTCAGAGAGGAAAACTATGAGGAAAAACACTTGCCAGAATGATCATGAATATATAAGCATTTTGTATTGTAGCATCTGAAAAGATACTTAAGTCCTCAACAAATCAATGAATCTCAAATTTGGTACGAGGGTCCTTAAAGGATCTCAAAGAATCTGAAATATACCAGAGTATATGACGAACTAACTTTCTATGATAAAAAAAAAATGTTGTGTAGGGAAAAAACAAGTGATATATTTGGAAATAAATGGGATTTTAAAGTGTAGTATTTTCACCTTTTTGTTATTGTTTGCATCTATTTGGAAAAATAAAATATTATTTTTTTAAAAAAACAGAAATAAAAGATCTTAAAAACAAAAAAAATATCAATGACACATATGTCTATTATATGAATATATATATGCATATATACAAAGGTATGTATTTTGTCTGTGTGTTTGTTTCACCCCTGGAAAACAATTTTGTTTGGACAAATCTGATGATCGTTTGCTAATGAAAGGGGCATAGAATGGTCAATAGAGTACTAAAAACCATTCATTTAGATTTTACATATAACTCTTATCATGGGCAAATCATTTAATCCCTCCAAGCTTCAAGTAGTTTTTTTTAAATTTATAAAATGAGGATAATAATAAATGTCATATCAAGAAATACTCTTGCTGACAGAGATATCTATCTGATCTTTGAAGTTAAGGTAGTCTTATAAAAGAACATATGGACAAAGATTATACACATCTAGAGAAAGGACTGATAAACAGATGTATGCAATGAATAATGTGTGTGTGTGTGTGTAATAGTAGCTTTCCAGGGGAAAGAGTAAAAAAGGGGGGAAAGGAATATCCCATAATTTTATTATATAAAAGCAATAATAAGTTGTACATAATAGATTTGCAGTTTCATTGTAATCATCTTTTTATCATATTATGTTATGGAAATGCTTGCTTTATTCCATAATTTTAAAAAAAATTAAAGGAAGAAAATTAGGTGCTATAAAATGGAGAAGTCAATATAATCATGTAGTTTGAAGCCTAATAGAATCCTGAATTTAGGACTAAAAGAAACCTTGGAGGTCATCAAGTCCAAGTCATTTATTTTAAATATAATGAAAGAGTTGTAGAGAAGATAAGTGATTTGCTCAGGGTCACACAATTAGTAAATTATCTTAGAATTCAAAGCCAGATCTTTCTGACTCCAAGTCCAACACTCTTCACTTTACCTCACTCTCTAGTTAACCAGTCAAGCATCAGCATTCATTAAGGAGTTAGTATGGGCCAAATACTGGTTGCTAATTTAACAAATTTGGGAAATACATAGAAACAGAAAGTGACTTTATAAAGACTTTTATATAGGTAGTAGCTAGAAGCATCCTCTTCCCAAAATTATAAACCAGGTTGCTCTAGGAAAAACTTCACCATGTTGACAGTATTTCTTAGAACTACATCCCCTAAAACTATATTATAGTTCAGCAGCCTCCACCAATTTGTTTTATACAGCTAGAGTTCACAATTCAAAAGACAGGCAATTAATGATACATCATAATAATAAAAGTAGCAACAAAATATGTCTCCTGTAATTTGGGGACAAACTTACCTACAAATACATAAAGCATCTTTTGAAAGAATGGACACATATACAGGTGCATTTATGAATTCATATGGTATAATGATTGATTTTTTTTTTAAAAAGGAAAAGAATCATGAAAAGGGAGCAGTGGCATGAAGACAGAGATGTAATAAAATAGCAACCTACAAAAGAAAAAAAAAAAATGAGTGTACACTAAAAAGAACATATGCAAGGAAGCACCTATATAAAGAAATATGCATTTTGGTAGAAATAATAATAATGGCAATAAAATAATAGCTTTAATATAATCTTTAAGATTTACAAGCATTTTACAAATATTATTTAATTATATTCTCACCACAGCCTTGAAAGATATGTGCTATTATTATCATCCCCATTTTGCATAAGAAGAAACTGACTCAGAGGCTATATGCCTTATCTGGACTGTAAAGTTAAATGAGTGTCTGAGGCTGGATTTGAACTCAAGGTTTTGTGATTCCAGTCCAGTATTCTCTCCATTATGCTACTTAGGCATGTGTGTGCTGCTCAACTATAGTTTATACCTGTGCAAGCTTATATTTCAGTTCAAATCTTTGAATATCTGTTCAGTACCCAATAACTACCAAATAGCCCTAGAATTCTAATTTAACTCTGTCACTATCCTTTTCTTAAAATAAGCATATCAGAGAACTAGCTAGAGTCTGCAAAATTAAGCTTCAAATATCAACTACAGGTCCTAATTGGCTACTTTCCTATTTTACCTGGTATAGATCTTTTACTTTCTGCCATCTGTTCTTTGATGTGTAAATCATTAGCTTTCCCTATCCACCCTGAAATTCTTTTGTACCCATCCTGCTTATGTAACCAGAACCATTCTAATGTAGCTTAAAATTGATGCTCATACTCAGGGCTCACTAACCCCTTTTGCATGTAAAGTATAGTCTGCACTCAGTGGAGCAAAGTGAAGGCTCTGTGTTGCTGATTGTGGGACTGGCAGCAGAACCTAATCAACAGATACTAAGACAGCTTTTCTCTCAAAATCTAACAGTTACATGCTTTCTCCCCTCAGTGGTCCAGAGCCAACCATCCCATGCCATGTGGCTTATAGACTTCTATATCAGAAGAGGTTGCTGAAGATAGTAAAAATAAGAAAAACTGAAAATATTGGTGCACAGGGTAGTGGAAGATCAGGGAAAGAAGAAGGGCACTGACTCAATTTACCTACTTTCAGGCATTCAGAGTCAGAATTTCCACTGTATATGTTGCTAGACTTCCATCAGCTGCTCATCTTCCATTTGTACCATTCTCTGCCCCTCCTATCTTCATGTCTTCTGCAGAAACATGACATCACTCTGTTCCCCCCTTCCAAAAAACAAAAAGGTTTTGCTCAGATAAAAAAAAGTTTTTAGCAATGCCTTTAATCCCAGATACTCACCCAGATACATCCCAGAACCTACAGTGCTACAGTAGCCAGAAACAAAGTATTACAATTACTTCAGAACTACTAAAGGGAAAATTTGATGGGATAATGTTCTAAGGAATACATAAAACACTGTATAATCAGTCCCTATTGAATTGTAAATGATTCATATGTCAGTTTATTGCTTCAGGGGCTTCAAAAGCAAAAGGTGTCATTATACTTCAATACTAACTGCTTTAAAAAAAAAAAAAAAAAAAAGCCTGTTTGATGCCAAAGGTTCTATAGCAACATATTTGTTATAAGCAAATTTACCAAAATTGAATATGAATGAATAATTGGTAGAAACTTTAATGAGTAAAGCCATGGACTTCAACAGCTACTTAGAAACAAATCCATACTGTTCACTTTGGACAAATTGACATATGTTATACCTTCACAGACAGGTGGGGAGAACCAAACTCACCTACGAGTTATTATATAATTTATTCACCTAAACATGCTATGTATTCAGGACTGGATTGTATTTTAACTTTATGAATTTAAGTGAGTTCAATTATATCAGCCAAGAAAAGAATAAAGACAAATTCAGGCCATGCTCAGGGTTACAGCAAGCTTTCCCAAAATATAAAGGATAATAAGGAAGCAGACTGGAGGTTGAGTAGTTTAATTTTCTTAGATGATAGTAGTGGGAAAGCTGACATTAACAATTACTGATTACATTCAACATAGATAATCAAAACGGATTCAGAAAAACATTGTTTGAAATGCTTTTAAACCCACAGTTAGAGGAAAGGATATAACTTTCCTTCAGCAGTGATTTAAAAAAAGACTTTTAAAAGGAAAAGTAAATCTACGGATAAACATATATGATTCTGATAAAGGTGAAGATACTATAATATTATCTGAGCATCTTTCCCAGACAAGATTCCTCCAGATTCAAGGTACTCTGTCAGTCCATATCTATGCCGGCCATACCTCAAAAGCCTATATTGCCGCTTTTCTTTTTTCTAGATGATTGATGTGCCTAATTTAGTTCCAATCAAATGCATTTAAATAAATACTAAAGTAAGAAAAAAAATACAATACACCGCCATGTCCATTAAGACAGAAAACATTCTCCCACAAATATCTATACCAATAGTTGGAAGAAAATACACATATAAGGGACTTGTATATGTTTAAGGAATATATGTGGCAAAAGCATGTGTATGTGAAGGGCATACTCACAAAGGTACATGTACAAAGGGAACATGTAAAGCTAGAAACTTGTAGAGAAGGGATTTCCATTCCTCTGATGATACAGGATCAATATTGTCTTCTGGTGATGTCATTGCTCTCCTCCCACTTATTGATCCTGCTTCCTGCTGACCTGAAATAATACAAAGTTCTTCAAAGTGTGAAATCTTTAATGGGCTCATGTGGCCCTGCTTGACAAAGTTCCACTGCTCTTGTGGTAATTGTTAGCTTCCTCCTGGCCCAGCTCCTCTGGACACTCATTTATGGAGTTTCTGTTTTCGCTCTTTAGCTAGAGTCCACAGATGAAGTGCTGATTCCTTCCTATAACAGGAAGAGTAACTCTATCATATTTCAATTAGGATCCTATATGCCTATAGCTCTTTTAGAAAAGCCAGGACCTCACACTTTAGTCAGAAGACTAAGGAAAAACCTTGCTAGTTTTTATTCCCATAAAGGGTCTTAGTTCTTAGAGCGTGTCTATAATAGCTGTTTTCCCTTTTTAAAAGAGCATACTTATTCTTAGAGCTGAGTTCTTGGGAACACAGAAGAGCTCTCAATTAAAAGGTGCCTGAAATATTTAAGACACTTTTTTAAACCTTCACCTCTTATGCACAAAGTGAAGTATTTCTTTCTGATTTAGGGTCAGAAAGTCCATGCAATTCCCTGATTATTCCCTTTAGCAAGGATTATTAACCTGAAATGTGTACGTGTTTTAAAATAATTTGATAAATCTATTTTATAATAATAGGTATTCTTGGTAATTTTAATTTTATTTTTAAAACATTATTATGAGAGTGAATCTATATATTTTACCAGGTTGTCAAAGGAGTCTATGACAAACAAAAGGTTAGAAACATTTATCTATATCTTTTAAAGGGGATCTACCAAAGAAACCCCCAAGAACTGATTTCTGTCTGACCCACTACAGTTTCTTTAAAAAAATATTTTCTGGATCTGAGATTTTTATCAGATTTTGAAACTTTTAGTGTGAATATTCATTTACTCATACAAATTGAAAATTAAACATCATAATACCAATACAAAGTCAATATGGCAAAGAGATCAAATTAAAAAAAAAAAAAAAAAAAAGGAAAAGACCTCTATGATCAAAAGAAAATTATAGCAGCTCTTTTTTTGTAGTGGCAAAGAATTTGAAAATTTGGATGTGCCTGTCAATTAGAAAACATATGAACAAATTACAATATATAAATGTTGTTAGTTCATCCTTTAATTTTAAAGACCAATGATATCACAGTGAGATGGGTGATGAACTGATTTGCACATGCATTAGATTTAAATGAGGCAGAGTTATACAATGTCATCAATCTCACTCTCTTCCAGAGTCATTAAAGGCCAGTAACAGGACAAAAGTCAAGATGACTGCCTAGAAATAGCCTAGGATAAAGTGTTTTTGACATTTGACCAAGGTCTCAGCACTCCATAGTGCCTGATTGAGCCACCCTCATGACCTCATGGAATAAATTGCTCTCATCCAATGAGAAAGTCTTCACATGCTTCGTGTAGACACCCCCCTAACTCACTGATGGGTTTGAGGCTTGTCAGTTACCTTTTACTTGGTTTAGTATATCTGGTGAAACAGTTTTAGTGAGGTATAGCCATTGTGTAAGCAAATACTCTTACCTGTGTTTCCAAGAATATGTGAATATACTAGAATACTATTTACTGTGAGAAATGATGAAAGAAATTGCTTCAGAGAAAACTGGGAAGAATTTTACAATGTGATGCAGAATAAAATGAGAAGAAATAGGAGAATAATTTATATAAGAATACACAATCTTATTAAAAGAATTCTGAATTGCTAAAAATAAAATAAAATTTAAAAATTGATCAGTACAATGATGAACCATGATTCCATGAAATCTATAATTAAACTAACTTCATGAAGCATACTTTCTGACAGAGAACAATAAAAGATAAATAGGTAGATATACATCCACATATACATAGATGTGTGGGTATGTGTGTGAGAGTATTTGAACATGGTCAATGTGGAAAACTGCTTTATTTGATAGTTCATAGTTGTCGTAGGGACTTTTTTTTCATTTCTTTTTATTCCAATGGAGAAGAAGAAGAGCAAGAAAAAAAAATAGATTTCTATTTATCGAAATAAATCATATTAATGGAAAACTGGCTTATAAATTGTAGTCCTGAGAATTAGCTTCAGCATTGAGAAGTTAAGAGATTTGGCCATAATTACACAGTATATAACAAAGATGGTATTTGAAGCTATGTCTTCTTGACTCCAAAGTTAGCCCTCTATCTTATTTCCCTATATTGCATCTTTTAAAAGTCTTAAAACTCGAGGTTTGTCCCAAACAAATTAATCTCAGCAAGAGCCAAAAACTAAACATAGAGTGTCAAGGTCATTGTTTTCCTCTGGCCTAGCCCCTCTTCTGCCTTTATTAGGATTATATGGTCAGTAAAAGTTACTCTACAAAGGCAAATTGCACATGTTAGAATACCAATTCCAGCATCTAGAAGCCAGAAAGTTTGTAGAAAATTAGGTAAAGAAGCAACTAAGATTTACTCAAAGCAAATATTGTAAGGAAAAGACAATTACATTTGCAACAGAATTTTCAAGAAAGAGGAAGAAAATATAGAATAATCTATTAGTAAGACCAGTGTCTAAAAAAACCAATCTATACTAAACTTGTTCCAAAGGATTAGATTCAATAGAATGGTTGCAAAGTAATATGTTTTATCATGCTCTTCAGACCTTCCTTTTATAAAAGGTTAAAAAATTCATAGGATTTCACTTAGCTAGAACCTATTTGACCTTCACACACAGTTTCTAAAAACCACAACAACAAAATGAAGTAAAGAAGCAACTATAAATTCTCAGGAATAACATGGCATCTAAATTGCATAGGTTTGCTAAAGAATTTTTTCTTTTTTACTTTTTAAATCCAAAGTATAATTAATAATCAATTATTAAGATTCTTTAGTACAAATGAGATAGTAACTATCATTAGGCCAGTGGTCACAATAATCATTCTAAGAATATTTACATAGTGCTTTAAGTGCTTTAAATACACATTAACCACACTAAATGCATTATTCCATTTGTTGCATATGCAGTCTTAAGCACATCTGACAGAAATCTTTTAAAATATCATTATAACAATATGAAAACTTGACTCATGATATGAAATTGCTTCCTCACTTACAAAAAGAAGTCACTTTTGTGGTGCCATAAAAACCAAATGCTTTCATCAAATTTATATTCCTAAAACATGGATCTGACCATTTCACTCTCCTATTTAAAAATCTTTGGTGTTCGTCTATTGCCTTGAAATAATTCAATTCAATTCAAAAAACATTTGCACAACAAACAAAGCACTTATGATTAAGGATTCAGCCAAACTCTAGAGATACAAAAAGAAGAATGAAATAGTACCTGTATTCCAAGAGTTTGCTTAATTTTTCTAGGAAAGGGTGAGGGTGCTGCGATGTGGTAGGAAAACACAAGGTATATACAGATGATAGATAGATAGGTAGATAGATAGATAGATAGATAGATAGATAGATGATAGATGGAAGATTGAAAGGTATAGGTATAGATATATAGATAATAGATAATAGATACATAGATACATAGATAGATAGATAGATAGATACAGAGAAAGAGAGTGTGTGTGGGTGAGTGGGGATCAAGGGTAAATACCAAATAAGGAAATTTGAAAAGGACTCAATTTAGAGGGATCATTTGAACTGAGCCCTTAAGGAAGGTAGGTATTCTAAGAGGTGGAAGTAAAGAAAAATGAAAGTAAAGAAAAGGGGATATTCTAGAGATGAAAACAAACTGCTAAAGTAGATGAGCCACTTCTAGTATAGAATAAAAAAAAAATCTTTAGTTTGCTATAAAGGTCTTCAATGATTAAGTTCCTATTTTTCTGATTATATTTCACATTATTCTTTTTACCCTATGTTTCATAATAAATTAAAAAGGTGTATGTGGAGGGATATTAAAATTTGGACCAAAAAACAAATAGAAGAGATCTCACAACTATAGCTAAGGAGTGCAACCTTTTTTTTTTAAAGTATTTTATTTTTCCAAATATATGCAAAGATAGTTTTCAGCATTCACCTTTACAAAACCTTATGTTTCAAATTTTTCTCCCTTCCCTCCTTTCCCCTTCCTAAGACAACAAACAATCCAATGTAGGTTAAACATGTGCAATTCTTCTAAATATAAATTTTCAAATTCATCATGCTATGTAAGAAAAATCAGATCAAAGGTGAAAAAAAAAAAGCAAACAAGCAACAACAAAGGTGAAAATACTGTGTTTTGATCCACATTCAGTCTTTTTTTTCCCCCTGAGGCAATTGGGGTTAAGTGACTTATCCAGGATCACACAACCAGGAAGGGTTAAGTGTCTAAGGGCCAGATGTGAACTCCGGTCCTCCTTACTTCAGGCCTGATGCTCTATCCACTACACCAACTAGCTACGCCCACATTCAGTCTTGAAGAGTAAATTCTTAACCAAAGAAGAGATAGAATTACAAATAACAATGCAAATTTCATTGCTGAAAAATTTAAGCTTTTGTATTAACATAAGAAGGAAATGTGTCAACTGGAAGGAGAAATCGTTACATCAAGCATTTCTAACAAGTTTGTTATACAAGATATATAGGAAATTAGCAGAGATGTAGAGCAACAAAAACCAATACTCAAAGGATAAATGATGAAAGTGTATAAAGTTGTTTTCTTTTAATTGTTTAGGACTGGTCTCCTAATTAGGCCCAATTTAGAAAAGAAGTGTTATTCACAATCCTGGGAACCATTTTGAACAGCATGGAAACTTTGACTGGATCCATTTCTAACCTGAGCTATTTTTCCTCTTTTTGGACAAACTAGAACCCACTCCAATCCCAAGAAATGCATCATACTAATCCTGAAATTAAGGACTTATGTAGCCCACTGCTATGCAGGACTTCTAACCTTAAAAAATTTACCAACTTCAATTTTGTCATCACTGATATTTTCAAAAGAAGATTTACAAACAATTTATAATTAAATGAAAATTTTCTCCAAATAATTTAAGATGATAGAAATGTTAGCCAAAACAACTGTGTTTATAGACACTAAGTGGACAAAGATTATAAAAAAAAGGAATAATCCATTTTAAAGAAACTGAAAAGAAAAGCACATTGATACATTGTTGGTAAAGCAATGGATCTATGAAATTATGTCAAGAGAATAACTAAAATTTTCATATCTTTTGACCTATAGATAGCATTGCTAGGTACATATTCCAAAAATGTCAGTGATAGAAAAATTTCATATATACCAAAATATTGTAGCAAAGCACTGGAAACAAAATAGATACCTATAAATTAAGGCTAAATAAATTTTGGTACATAAATGTAATGGAATGTTTTCTTACTATATGAAATGACAAAACAAAAGATGTAGAGAAACAAGGAAAAATTACTATTACCTAATACAAAGGGAAGTAAGCAGAACCACTAAAACAATATGTACATTGATTACAATGATATAACAGCAACAAGAACAAAACCAAAACTGATTGCTGTGAAATTATTATAACCAACCTTAGCTCCAAAGAAGAAATATAAGGCAGCTCCTATTCCATTCCTTAGAGAGGGAGGGGATCATATCTGTGGAACACCAGAGACTCATAGTTCTAAAGCTTGGAAGTGACCTTAAAGAGCATTTTGTCCGATTCTCTCATTTTCAAAATGTGGAAGCCAAAGTTCAGATAGATTAAGAGACTTGCCTAAGATCACATAAGCAGAGTCAAAGACAGGCTTTGAATTAAAATTGTTTGTTTTTGGAATCAAGATTGTTTCTTTTTTCCTTTTTTCCCCCCTTTATTGTTCCAAACTTTGATGGAGGTAGGTAGTTGATTTTTCTTTTTTTTTCTCTTAAATCTCTATTTTAAGAGATGATTCACTGAAGAGGAGAGGAGTAAATATTGAGGAATGAAGGTGATATAAAAACAAAATATTAATAGGCAAACATAATACACATTAATTATATGTCATATAGAGCATTGTAACATGATATAACATTAATATAATGGTTTTTTTGCATCATTAAATAATGAATTTAAATTTTCTGTGAGGTGTCTGGAATTAAAATGACTTGCCTAGAGTCGCACAGTTAGTAAATGTTAAATGTCTGAGGCCAAATTTTAACTCAGGTCCTCTTAATTTCAGGGCCAGCATTCAATACATTATGCCATCTAGCTACCCTTAATATTATATATTAAATATATTCCTGTCCTTGATTCAATCCCTATTCTAAATTAGCTGGACTATTAGTTGTTCCTGTACATAATGCTTTACCTCCCATATCTGTACCTTTGTATAAAGTGTCTTTAATCTGAAATGTACCCTTTCTCACCTCTACCTCTTAGAAGTCTGCATTTCTTTTAGAATACAAACCATTTCCTTCACAAGGACTTTCCTGAATCTCCTGATTGTTAGGTTTCAGTCCACCCTGAAATTACATTATAACCACATGTATTTGCATGCCTGTGTTTTCCACAACAGAAACTAAGCTCTTCAAAGACAAAATTCTTTAAATTTTGCTTCTGTGTCATTGGTGCCTGATACAGTACATACCTCACACCTAAGTAGTACTTATAAGTGACAAAGTCACACATTGACTTGAACTAAAATAAAAATGGTCATCTATAGCTGAGGAAATAAACCACTGTGCTTTACAAAAAAATACTAATATGAACAATTCAGAGAGTAATTGAAAGGCTTGGAGGAACGGAGTCCAAGAAATTTGAAACAGGCAAATGACATTCACAATAACTACAATAATTACAATAATGTTAACTACACACACACACACACACACACACACACACAGAGTCAAACCTAGTTTATTTTCAATGGCTAAACTTGATTCTGAAGAAAAAATGATATATCTCTCCCTTTAGATAAAGAAGAGGGAAAAAACGTTGGCTTAGTAATCCATGTCCATTTTGCAGGTTTATTTTGCTCACTCAATTTACTTTCTTACTTTTGTTATATTTATTTATTCATTATAATGTTTGGAATAAAACAAGAATTTCTATAACAAAAGATAATTTTACATGAAACTACAAATCTATTGCATACAACTTGCTATTCCTTGCTAGTCATGTAAATTTCTTTATTTTAACTTTTTTTTTCTTCCATTCCCACCCCCTGTCCTAGAGATAGCTACTAGAGAAAGTACCAAGATACAAATAAATACATAGATAGACTGATAAATAGATAGCTGCATAGAGAGAGCTGATAGGTAGGTAGGTAGGTAGGTAGATATAGATAGATAGATAGATAAACATATTTATTTATTTAGCAATTCTTCCCCTAAAAGCATATAGTACTTTTCTTCATATTTCTTTTATAATTAATATGAATATTTATAAAACAAAAAGACTTATAGACTTAAAAGCAATTTTTAAAAAACAATATACAATGTTCTCTTTGTTCTGCTCATTTTACTTTTCATTATTTTAGACAAGTCTTTCAATATATTTCTAAGATCATTAAGCTCATCATTTTTATAGCACAGTAGCATTTCATCCCAATCATATTTTCCAATTCACAATTTCAATCCACAGTATTTTCCAATTGATGGGCATTCTTGTAATTTTTAGTTTTTTGACACCACAAAAAGAATTGCTACAAACATTTTAGAACATATTTGGGTCTTTTTCTTTTTTCCTAATCATATTTGGAATTAGAAGTAGTAGTAGTCTATGAAAAAAATATATAAAAATTATCATCAAAGAGATATATTATTGGAAAATTAAGTATATTGGTAAAATAGTAATGCTGAAGAATAATCAATGGAATGGCAACCCAAATAGAGTATAGGGTATATAGGTACCTGCAAAATAGGTAATGGTTTTATCCCCGTTTTACAATTGAAGAAACTTAAGCAAATAGAAGTAAAGTGAGTTGCCTAGGATCATACTGCTAATAAGTGGATTTGAAGCAGGATTTGAATTCAGGTTGTTCTGATTCCAGGTCCTTCCAGGTCCAGTGCTCTATCCATTATGCCAGCTAGCTAATTACATAGGAGGGTTCAATAATAAGCAGGGTGGGAAAAAGGAAAGATTAAGGAGGAATGACTGAGGTAAAAGAAAAAATTAAAAGCTTTCAATAAAACTTTCTAAAAAAATGGACAAAGTAATACAATTGGAGAATATATTAATTTCGACCAAATTGGATTTATCATCAAAAGACATTTGGCAGATAATGTAAGAACTTTAAATTTAATGCATCTCTGTAAATTGCACAAATTGCCCATGGTAACATTAGAATTAGCTGCCAAAAAAGCTTTTGTTCACCTAGAAGGAACATTCATAGAATCATAGCATTTCAGAGTTGGAAGAGACCTTAGGGACTATTTAATCCAATGCTTTCCTTTTACAGAGGAGAAAACTGAATCCAAGGTAGGTGAAGTAAAATGTGCAAGTTCACAGTTTATTATCAGCATAATTAGGACTAGAAGACATGTCTCAATTCCCAAACCAGTGCTTTTTCCAAACACCACTATTAGGGATGGAATGCAATTTGTAGAAACTTTCTCTGGGTAATTAATGTTCATTATAAGAAATCTAAAGCATGTGTAAAAATAAATAAACAGATTACTGGAGTTTTCAGTGAAGAAGACAAAGTTGGCCCCTCTATTCACTCCTTTTAATTTGATCTATAAAAACTCCAGCAGTTGCCATGAGAAACCATCTCAAATTACAAAGTATAAAAAGCAGTTATGCTTCATATATTATTTGAAAATGATGTGAAAATTCACTTATCAAATTTATTTAAAGAACTGACAAGTCTTACAAATATTCTAACTACTTACCAGTATAAATGAAGAATTGGACTTGAAAATTAAGACCACTACATCAACACATATACCGATGAATCTGTAAACCTACTTTGGTTAATTTCTATATAATCAACATTAAAACCAGTGATAAATACTTGGAATTTAGTGGAAATAAATATCTTTGCTTCTATCTCTAATCTGATCACAATTATACCATATTTTTTTTTTTTTTAGAATTTAAACAATTCACTTTGACAATTTCTCCAAATGTCATGGCTGGCAAGATTTCAGATAATTATGATACATAAGCCATTGTTAGAGAATGCTATGGGTACTTGTCAAACTTCTTGTTCTTTTCAGTAAGTATATAAAGTATAATTACTTTTATATATACTTAATCAGGTTTTATAAAAGAATAGTAAAACATATACAGAGACATATTTATCTCAAAAGTAATAAATCTTTCCATCTATATCCCCCTCCACTAAAGTAGAAACTTATTCATACTGGCTTCTACTGCTTAGATGAAATATACAATAATGTCAGGTGCTTATTAAGCAACAGACTCCTATTGGTATGGGGAAAGGGTGGGATGGACTACTCTCACAATCTGTACTGCAGAGGAGTGGAATTCTCATTCATTTATTCTGTATCAGTACCCTACTCTATTTGGTACTTGGGATTTTGATACAATCTTACTTAATTGGCATCTTTTTAGACTATAGGATACTTACAAAATATAACCTATAAAGATACTGAAAGATAAAGCAAGGTGATCAAGCATTATATTATATATGTATATATGTATTAAAATATGTGTACCATATATATATATATATATATATATATATATATATAAATCCTGACTTCAATAAATGATGAGATTTGTACTAAATATAAAAATCTCTAAGTTATGGGAACCTGTTCTGTATTTTGTTTTTATTCTTTCTGGTACATTACATGAAGTAATTATGTCTATTAAAATATATAAAGTTATCAGCAATTGTTTTACTGCTATTGTGCATTCAAATTCTAGCAAATAAGTTTACTCTTGAAAGTAAAACTGGACACTCCTATGTTTCTAGCTTCTCACCATCACAATAAAAGAAGGATTGAATTGTTTTAGCAGTCAATTATTCCTTTCTCTCATTAAATATATGATCTTTACAGAAAATTTTAAATTAGGGCTAATTGTTCTGTTGTGTACACTTGGGATGTTATATCTTATTTTTTTTGTTTGCTTTGTTTGTTATTTCTACTTACTTTTTTTCCCATATGTATATAAAGATAGTTTTCGATATTCACTTTTGTAAGATTTTTAAGTTCTAAATATTTTTCCTCTTTCTTCCCACCTCCCCAAGATAACAAGCAATCTGATAAAGGTTAAACATGTACATTCATCTTAAACATATTTCCATGTTAAGTCATGTTGCAAAAGAAACATCAAAACAAAAGGGAAAAAACATGAGAAAGGAAAAAAAAACAAAAGTAAGAATAATAGTATGCTTTGAAGGTAAAAATACTATGCTTCAATATGCATTCAGTCTCCTTTGTTCTCTCTTTGGATGCGCAGATGACATTTTCTATCCAAATTTATTGAAATCATTTTGGATCACCACATTGCTGAAAATAACAAAGTCTGTCATAGTTGATCATCATACAGTCTTGCTATTACTACATTAATTGTTTTCCTGGTTTCACTTATTTCGCTCAGCTTCAGTATATGTAAATCTTTCCAGGCTTTTCTGAAATCAGCCTGCTCAACATTCCCTACAGAACAAAAGTATTCCATTGCATTCAAATAGCACAATTTTTCCAGCTATTCTCCAACTGATGGGCATAAGATGTTATGTCTAACCTAGAAAGCCAACAGAGTTACTGGGAATCTCTGGGAATCCAAGGAAACCTTAAGCATAGTCAAGGTGTGGGATTAGGAAAGGAGCATAAAATAAGGAGAGAGAAGTGAAAGGGAGAGAGAAAGGACAATGGTGATACAGACTAACCAAGAAAGAAAGAGTAGGGGGAAGTGTCTTTGAAGAGGATTGTGTACACTTCGCTCAGTCTTAATTACTGAATGGGCTCAGTCTCAGTCAAACTGATACCTTTTAAAAAAACTTACCTTAAAAAGGTCAAGGTCTCTTATTTCACCCAGGACTACCTCTAGTAATATTTATCTATATCTTGCCACTGAACCTAGATGGCTCTAGAGGGGAAAGTGAGGCAGGTGATCTTGCACAACCCTTCTTTACTTAAATCCAATTCATTTGCATGTCATGCATAACCTCTGTGATGTCATAGCCCTCTTTAAGAACAAAAGACAAACTAACAGCTTCAGGGACACATACTTTCTTCTGCAAGCAAAGAGAACTGAACTAAAGATTAAAGAGTACTTATAATTTTAGAAGTATCTCAATGTCCAAAGTAAAAAAAAAAAAAAAAGTTTTAAGGTAGAGTTGGTCTGGAATCACTGTTATATGGGCAACTCTTTGATATCCTTCTATCTCACAGGGATAGCTCCCTCATCTGACATTTCAAAAGAGTTATCATAGGATCTTTTTTTTTTTCTCTTTCCTCTGAATCCACTGTCCCAAGCCCCTCCAAGTCTTCCATTTCTATATCAAATATCTTGTATCAATGACAGGTGCAATCCAATGGCAACGCATAGTCATAACTGTGGCAAAGAGGCAGCATCGTGAAACAACCATATTCAAGGAGGTCTTGCTTCAAGTTCCTCATCTGATGCAAAAGTTGTTTGACTATGGTCTAGCTACTTAGATAACTCAGGCTCTCTAAGAATATAGGTGCTTCAGTGAGCATTGGTAAAGGAAGTTTCCTTACTAGATGTTATTTAAATCAATGAAATTGTAGGGCTGGTTTAAAAAAAAAACCTTAAATTTTTGCTAAGTAAAATATCTAAGTTCTTTAAGCCAAAGGTGGTATTACAAGTTATATACCACATGGATATAAAAGAAATGTATTTTATAAACCAAAGTATTTACAAAGTAGTGTTTTTTTGTGGCAGATGGTAACAAAATAGATGTCCATTGACTGGGGAGGGCTAAACAAATTGTAATATGTGAATGCAATAGAATATTACTGTGGATTTACTTTATATTGTGCTACTCACTTTGCAAAAATTATTGCTTTAACTAACTTTTTCAGTTAAGTCTTTGAGGTTTCCAAGTATATTGTCACATCATCTGCAAAATAAGAGTTATTACCTCATTCTTTATTCTGATTCCTTCTATTTCTTTTTCTTCTCTTATTACTATTGTGAGGATTTCTAATACAATATTGAATAATACTGATGAAGGATAACTTCAATTACATTAAAATTAAAATTTTCTGCAAACAAAACAACTGTAAAAATAGTACTGTGCCATAAGAAATTATGTATATTAAGAATACAGAGAGGATGAAAAGATCTTTATGACCCAATAAAAAGAAATCAGAATTAGGAATGCCAATATACAAATTGACTTCAATGATGTAAATATAAAAAGTTGTGTTTGGCTAAAAGAGGTAAGTTGGAATCATGTTCACATGCTCCAACAGTCAGCTGTCATTGACTATACATTTCAATATGTATCTTTTATTTTCCAATGTTCCTATAGTCTTTAAGGATCTTAGTAAGGGATATTTAGCACTCTTGTAGTCCAAGTATTCGTTAATTTGAGCCACATATTTGAATCCAAGAACCCTAAGGTTCTTCAAGACCATTTTACTTTTTCTGTTATTTCATTAGCTGCCACTACCAAATAATTCATCTATAACTTGGCAGGTTATTAATGATGAGCTATTTTATATTTAGCTAATCTTCTATGGAGTATTATATATATATATATATATATATATTACTTTTTTCTTGTCACTGATATCTTTGAGGTAAATGACTTGTAAATGGAATCCTCATTTGAAAGTTAGTGAAATTTAATGAGCTTTCTTATATCATTTCAAATTGTTTTCCAGTAAAAAAAGAAAACAACAAATAGATTTTGGTCCTCCATCTGTAGCCTTGTTTGATAGACAGACATATACAAACACACACACACACACAGAAAGAGACAAAGTGAGAGATAGAGAGAAGAGACAGAGAGAGAAAAAGACAAGAGAAACAGAGACAGAGACAAAGACAGAGAGCTGAGAACTTCATACGAGAAGTCTAATTTTTTTTTTTAATTTTTCTTTTATGGGGCATTTATAGTACCTTTTTGTGAAATTTTGGTTAAGGATTTGGTCATAAGTTCTGTGTTTTTTGCTTGCCTTTATGTGTTGTCTTCAGCTTTCAAAAAACTCCCCAAAATTTTCCTTTTAATTTCTTAAGCTGACCTCTGATACATCAACAACTCACTGGAGAAAGTCATATTACAGAATGGATAACTGTACATAAGACCCTGCTCAAAATATACATCTTTCAGGATTATCTAAAAATATAAATATTTCCAGGGAAGCTTCATGATAATATGGGACACAAAATCAATATTTTCAATAGTCTTCAATAATCTATGTGAACTAAGTCTCAATCTTATATGTACAAATAATCTATGTGAGCAAAGTCTCAATCTTATATGTACAAATGTTTGTTTACATGTTCAGTTTTTAAAAGTAGAACAAACCTTTTCTGTATCACATGAAGTCCTTATCCTACTGTGTTTTGACTTGGCATGAGAGGGTGGTCTAGTATTCCTCTGCCTAACTTGTGTGGTTGAAGTATATATTCAAAAGATTCAGCTCTTTGCTTCCAAAGGTTATATATAAAGATTCATAGCCAGGAATCATGACAGTATGTTTGTAGGCAAATTATAAAGATAAGTTGTTAATTTTTCTGGACTTTCATAACATTTCATATTTCAACATCTGTTTACAACAGGGCTGAATAATCAGAGAGCAAGAATTCCCATGATGTTTTAAGGCTGATAGGAATGGATTTTGTTAGAATTATGCTCTATGCTTTTTAATCTCTCACTAAAAGGGGGAAAAATCTTGCTATAAAGAATCAGAGAGAGGAACACCATTTAATAATCTAATGATTAGATATGGATGACCAAATATTATGAATATCCTGATAAAATGGAACTACAAACTACAGATTGGGGGAAGTGGGCAGAGAGAGGGTTGTATTGAATATACTTGAAATAAATGCTCCCTCATCTAGAGCTTAGAAATATTTTTTACTACACAGATATTATTAATGTATTAATATTTGTAGTGAATGCATTTGACCTATGATAGTATTTCAAATAAGCCAGAACTCATTTTTAAGGAGCACACTTTCCATTAGAAGGTGGTTAAGTGGCTAAAATTGTATTGATTTGAGACTTTTATGGATCTTTTTATCATGAAGTGATAGAAGAAAGAAATTCAAATCTTTCTGTACAAGATCTCTACAACTGAACCCTTCCATTTTTTTCCACAGCTACTCCCCATTATCTTAGATTTCTCTACACTTTGACTATTTTAATATATTCTGTCCTCTAAAAAAAAAAAACATAAACTAGCATTTACCATATCCCTGATCTAAATGTCTTCAATTTTTTATTATAATAGCAACAATAATTTCACTCTATCAAATTCTAACCTCTTTAGTCACATTCAAGATGGTCCCTGATCTGGTTTTCACCTATCTATCTCTTTGAGGGAGAGGGAATACACAATGCCATTTAGTTTCCTTATCTGTAAAAAGAATTAGATAGTGTCTGAGGTCCTTTACAGCTCCAGATCTGTGATTCCATTGTTCCCATATTCTCTAATCTAACTTTTCTTAAAATTACCACCAGGTTACCAGAGGGTCAATTATGACTTCCTTTTCACTACACTGGTCTTGTTAATCAATAGACTGTTGCTTATAATTTTTCCAATTTAGTAGAATTTGCCAAAACTGGAACTTTGGGGGAACATCCTCAATATCCCAAAGCCATTTCCACCTTGCAATGAAGTATTCTAAGAGGACTTTAGGAGAAAGTGAATACTCCAATGCAACTATGGTTCTAAAATTGTGAGTACTCCCTTTAATAATACAGATCCAACCTATCCATGCAGTTTAATTCTTCATTAGTCCAGTCTTCATGGTTAATCCCTTCTCTGAGTTCTTAGAGCATTTTAGCCATTCCTTTGATGCAGAGTTCACACTAACATGTACATATACACATATATACATATATCTATATCTATCTACATATTATATGTGTGCATATATATATATTTGCATACATATATAAATGTTGATACTTGTAAATACTTCTGATTTTATACATGTTCTTTCCTCCTGTCCTATGATGGTCAAAAACTTTAATGAACTGCTATAACCAAAAAACACATTACTTGAAAGCTAACCTTCAAATTACAAGTGTCTCTGTCCTTAGCAAGGACAGACATAGAAACCATTACCACTCTCACAATTCAAACAATGTGTAACTTTTCTAGGTCCAGGGAAAGTTTGCCCTTTGCTAGTTTATCTTTTTAAAAATATATTTATAATATTGAGCCAACTAGATGGTGCAGTAGATAGAGCACCAGTCCTGAAGTCAGGAGGACCTGAGTTCAAATCTGATCTCAGACACTTAACACTTTCTAGTTATGTGACCCTGGGCAAGTCACTTAACCCCAATTGCCTCCACAAATATATATATAATATCTTAATATAAATTCTTTTTCTTCTAAATATTTCCATGTCTCTTTGAAATCATGTTTTTTCCCTAATTTCCTATAATTCTATGATCTTTCATTACAGTCACATAATCCAGTCTGGGAAGAAGAAATTGAATAAGTTATACATGAATTCCCAAGGGAAAAGCAAAAATCTGAGAAAAAATGGATTCACAAATGAATTCTAAAAAACATTAAAAACATTCTAACAAGCATTAAAAACATCAATTCCAATGCTAAATAAACTATTTGCAAAAATTAAAAAAGGGATTTTACCAAATTTCTTATCTGATACAATTGTGATCTTGGTACACAAATTAGGGGAAATCAAAACAGAAAAAAAAATTATAGATCAATAATCTTAATGAATATTGTTGCAAAAATGTTCAATAAAATATAAGAGGCAAATAGATTAGGGACAGTGGAAAGAGTGCTGGACCTGGAGTCAGAAAGACCTGGTTTCAAATCCAGCCTCTGAGATTACTAGCAGTGTGATCCTGTGCGTAGAGTCATTTAACCTGTCTACTTCAGTTTCCTTATCTGTAAAATGGGAGTAACAGATTTGTTGTGAGGATCAAGTAAAATAATAATTTTAAATTGCTTAGCATACATGCTGGTATATACATCAACATCATAATTAATAAAGAATCTAAAACAATATATCACAAATATATACTATGATCTGGCTGGGATTAACTATAAATACAGAATTAATTAATATTAGAAAGATTAATTATCTATATTGATAAAAACAATAAAAATATAACTACATTAAAATATATAAAACATTTCTGCTCAAAAAAACACTAAATGCTATAGGAATAAATGAATTTTTCCTTAATATGAAAAATAGCATATATTTAAAACAAAGAATCAGTATTATATTTTGTAGAAATAAACTAGAATGCTTTCCACTAAAATTAAGAGGAAAACAAGGATGTCCACTGTCAATATTTCTATCTGACTTGAAACTGGAATTGTAGGCTACAGATATAAAATTTAAAAAAAAAAAAGAAGTTAAGGGAATACCCATAGGAGGAGGAGGAGCAGAAGAAGAAGGAGTGGGGCTGAGGAGGAAGAAAGGAAAGGGAGGAGGAGGAGGAGGAAGAGAGGAGAAACAAACAAAATGGTTGCTTTTTGCAGATGATATGATGGAGTATTTTTAAAAATATAGAGAAATCAACAAAAACATTCAATGAAATAATAATTTCCTCAATGTTGCAGGATGTCAAATAAATTCTGCTTATCCTTTGAGGATTTAGAAAAAGAATTACAGTGAGATTTCAGTGCAAGAGTCAGCTATATAATTTTAAGTTTTATACACATTCTGTCATGTCAACTTGAGTTCATAATACTTTAGATATAGACAGTATTTTTTCTGTAGTGCTGGCAACTAACACAGTGTATTACACATAGTAGGTGCGTAATAAAATTACATTATTAATGAAGTAGTGGTGATGATCATAATTATGGTGACATAGAGCAGGCTATAATAGACTCCATATGAAGTGGAGTTCTTAAGACAGGCTTAAAAAAGGATTCTATTCAATTGTCAGTTTATTTGTTAATAAGCACTCTGAGTTTATTTTACTATGATTATAGTATTTAGCATAATCTAGTATTTAGATTTAGTATGATTAATATGATTTATTTTAGTAGGAATCCATGCATTTTAAGATCACTTTGGCATCTGCATAAAAGATAGACTCAATTGGGAAGAGACTTAAGGCAGCCAGAACCTTGAAGACTATTTCAGTGCAATTATTTCTTCCATATTATTGGGATTACAAGTATAATGCCCCTATGATCTGGAAAATCTGTGTAAAAAATTTTGGCCCTCCTTTCATACCAAAGTCTGAATTTTTTTCTTTTTTTATGAGATATTTATAATACTTTAATATATAATTTATTGATATTTTCAGTACATTTATTTTATGCATTTCTGAGTTTTTAAACTTCTTCTGAATCATTTGCTGGCTTTTGCATGTGATCTGTGGCTTCCACAAACTTCAAAAAAAATCCCTTTTCATTTCCTACACAGTCTGTGATATATCAAAATTACAATGGGGAAAGTCTTGATATGGAAAGAATAACTATATTTCCAGGAGATGATAAGAATCTATGTAGAAGTGGTAGTTTGTGGGGATGGGAGGAAGGGGAACTAGAAAATGCCAAGGTAAAAATGACAAACTTTGAATAGAGATAGGATATGTAGGCAATTGTGAGAAATCCAAGATAACATTGAGTTTTCTAGCCTTAGGAGGAGGATAGTACCCTTGATAGCAATAGAAAAAATGGGAAGAAGGTAGAGTTTTTGCAGGTAAGGAGAATGATATCTTTTTAGATATAAACTTCAGATACTGATAGGATATCAACTCAAGATACCCCAAAAAGTGGTTGGTAGTAGAAAACTGAAACTCAGGAAAAGATTATTTAAATATATAAACCTAGAATTATCTATTTAGAGATGATAATTGAAACAATGGAAACTCATCCGCAAGGATGATAATACTGATGTAAAAGAGAGATAAACCAAGGACAGAGCCACTACAGTTAGTGGCCTTGATTTGGATGAAGGTCCTGCTAAGAAGACGGAGAAAGAGAGGTCAAACAGATAGAAGGTAAAGAGATCAGTATCACAGAAATCTAAAAGTGACAGAGTATCCAGGAGGAAAGAATGGTGAGTAGCATCAAAGACTACAAAAAGGCTGAGAAAGGGAATGGAGAAATTGCTCATTGCCATGAGCAAAAACTGTTGATAGCTATATATAGCTATCTATCTATCTATCTATAAATAGATATATAGCTAACATCTTGGAATGTTGGTGGATGGTGAAACTTTAAGACATGCTATGAAAAAATGTTTATAGAAGAAAAAACTTTCTTAAAAAGAAATAATTTTGCCTTAAGAATAAAATTATATTATATTTATAAAAGTTGCCATTATATGTCATGAGTTATATATAGATAGACTGACGTGTGTGTGTGTGTGTGTGTATGTCTGATTTTTCTTACACAGAATAATAAATATGGAAATATGTTTAAAAGAATTGCATATAATTTAATTTATATCAGATTACTTGCTGCTTGGGGAGAGAGAGGTAAAAGAAGGAGGTAAAAATACTTAGAAAACAAAGTCTTACAAAAATGAATATTGAGAAAGAGAAAGAAAGTAAGGGGGGAGAATGTAGGGGAAAGAGAGAGAGAGTGGAGAGCAAGAGTGTTAAGCTTTCCAAAGCCCTTTACAATATAATCATCTTTGATCAACAAAACAACCCTTTTCAGCAGGTGCTGATAAATAAAATGAGTCTGATACACATCTAATAAATCTGATAAATCTGAGGTAGGTTTTGAACTTAAAGATTTTCTGTACACTCTCCATTATACCATCTAGCTGCCAAAGCACAAATTTATGTTGTCCAGAGATGTTGACATAAAACAGCATAGGCTTGGAATTGGGAAGACTAATTTTCATGAATTCAAATACAGCCTAGACATTTACTAGCTATGTCACTCTGGACAAGTCATTTAATCAGCTTTTTCATCCATAAAATGAGCTCAAGAAGACAATGGCAAATCACTCCAACATCTTTTGTCAAGAAAACTCCACATGATGGAATATTAATTTTCTATAAGAAATGATGAACAAGCTAATTTCATAAAAACCTAGATTGATTTACATTAACTGATGCTAAGTGAAGTAAGAAGAACTAAGGGAACATAGTACACAGTAACAACAAAATTACATGATGATGAACTGTGATAGACTTGGTTTTTTTCAACTTCATTGTGATTTGTAATGGGCTGAGGTTTGAATTGATGCACTGAGGTCCCAAGTACGTGAGACTAAATAGTAATTGGGCTATACTCTATTAATATACATGATTGGATAAAAAATGGTCCCTGTCCACTCTCTGTGCAAGTCTTGATGTGTTGTATAGGAAATGACGATTTTGGTGGGTGTAGACAGAGAGACAGGAAGAGAAGCTGGGAGAGATTGAGCCTGGGTTCCATACTCCTAGCTGCTGGTCATGTGGCTGCTGGTCTAGCTAGCTTCTTGACTCAGCTACACACATTGCTATTGCCCATTCTCTTCGACCTCCGATCTTTCTTCACTGAGAATAAGACTGATGATTTTCCCCTAACCTGAATTCCTGACTCTGGCTGATTTTAAAATACGCGGTCTTCACAGTAATTCAAGGCAATTCCAACAGACTTGTAATGGAAAGTGTCTTCTACATCCAGAGAAAGAATTATGGAGACTGAATGTGGAACAAAGCATAGTATTTTCACCGTTGTTGTTATTGTTTGTTTGCTTGTTTTTCTTTCATCTTTTGATCTGATTTTTCTTGGGCAACATGATGAATATAAAATATATTTAAAAGAATTGCACATGTTTAACATATCAAATTGCTTGCTATTTGGGGAAAGGAGTTGAAGGAGAAGGTGAAGAAAAATTTGGAACACAGAGTTTTGCAAAAGTGAATTTGAAAATTATCTTTGCAAGTATTTTAAAAAAATACTATTAAAGAAAAGAAAACTTCAGATGACTTGCTTCTTCTCCATAATGCAATGAATTGAGGCAATTCCAATAGACTTAGGATAGAAAATATCATCCCAAGAAAGAAATATGGAAATTAAATATGGAACGAAGTATAATATCTTTACCTGTTTGTTTTCTTTCTTGTGTTTTTTTTTCCATTTTGGTATAACATGATAAATATAGAAACATTTTTAAAAGAATTCCACATAACGTAACCTATATCAAATAACTTGCTGTCTTGGGCAGGGGTTAGGGAGAAAAATTTGGAACTCAAAATATTACAAAAATGAATGTTGAAAACTATCTTTACACATATTTGGAAAAATAAAATAACCAAGCCCTCTTTCATCTACATCCCATCATCCAACATTAAATAATGACTATTATAACATCTTATTTTCATATAAGATTGTACTATAGACAAAAGACTTCAATTGATTGTTACAAGAACTCAGAAAAAATGAGGAACAGATTTTGTTTTCCCACTTTACAGATGAAAAAACTAAGGTGGTAATGTACTTTTTGAGCATGAGGACCACAACTTAAGACTTCTTTTTTTTTTCTCAAATTACATATCAAGAATTTTGATAACAAAGCATTTGCCCAATAAATTATCTTTGATTACTGCTCTATCAACACAGGGGATAACTTCATTTGAGAACTTTTTTTGGAAATGTAACTTTTCAGTTAACATTTTTGACTAATGAAAAAAAAAATCTAAGTAGGAATAATATAGCCTCTATCTGTTCCTTAAATTGAATGCCATCTACAAATATCTCTAATTTTCTTTCCATTATTACTTTATGGCAAGATCATGTATGAACCATTGACTTAACAAGGTTGAATTCAGTGAAACAGCTTTATCACTACCAGCGCACATGGTTCTAAGAGTTATGAGCACTCTAAAATTAGCAGTGTCTGTTATTTACAGTAAGTGACTCATCACTCTTAATGGCTTTTTTTTTAGCGCCATTGTCCACATAATTTCTCAGGAAAAACCCAGATAATTCTCTAAGATTCTTTCTATTTTTAGTGTCATTTCTACTATAACAAATGAAAACAATGACTCCAGAACCATCTTTGCTTTTCCAGATAGTATAGCTCCCCTCTGCTCATTTCATTTTCCCCTCTTTTATTCTCTACATCTCCACCAATTGTAGCCATACACATTGATATAACATTTTTCTTCCCATTTACTCAAAAGGGAAAATCAATCAACCAGTATTTATTAAACATCTACTGTTAGCCAGCTACTATGCTAAATGTTAGGAAAATAAAAAGATCCTAACATCCCTATCTTTATTTCTATAGCATTTTCATGCATTATTTCACTTGATTCTCCCAATAACTACAAATCATTCAACAATAAAGCAAAAATTATCATCCCTATTTTAGGGATGAAAAAATTATGACCTTAGTGTTTAAGTCACTTACTCCAAGATCAAAAAGCAATCAAGTAGGAAAAGTGATGTTTAAACTCATTGTTTTAAATTATTTTGTAAATCACAAAATGTTTCTGAATCTTAGGATTTTTATATGTAAATCAAAATGACTGAAAGCTAGTAGTGGTTAAAACACTAATCAGCTCTAAGTGCTGATTCCTAGGTGTCTTCTCCACATAGGAATGTATAGAGTCTATCCAGTCTGTTACAGAACTCAACCAGAACTCAGTCAAAGTCAAAATTGTCCTTTTGCAGCTAGGTTGTGATTGGTTATTATCTCTTGAGCATCATTGACTGAAGCATTGAAGTGGGTTAAAGACGATCAAGGGGAGAGTAGGGGAAGGCTTGGGTGCAAATATACTTTTTATGACCTGTGTGAAGTGAGAATGAAGTGGCTGTTCAGAAAATCACATCAATGACTCATCAATGTGTGAAGGCAAAGCAAAAGAAAGGAAACAGAGGGAAAGGGAAAAGAGAAGAAACATTTTCACCTGTTATGTGTCAAACCCAATGCTAAGTGCTGGGTATATAAATACAGGGGGGAAAAAGACACATAAAATTGTATCTAAAAAGGGGAGACACATAAAAAGGAGCTGAAAAAAGTAATTGGCTTGGGTAAATGGATGCTGGCAAAGTCCAGGGAGTCCAAAGCACAGTCTAGAGGAGAATTAAAGCTTTTGCTCATCTCTCAAATACAGATAGTTCATCTGTAAAATATATGGCATCAAGATATAAATTTAGAGATGAGAAATTGGGAGCCACTGGAGTTTTTTGAGTTAGGAAATGACAAGAGTAGATCCATGCTTGAGAAATATCAAAGTGAGAGCTGCTTGGATAGTGGACTGGAAAAGGAAAAGGATCGAGACATGTATAAATTTAGAAATGAGAAATTGGGAGTCACTGGAGTTTTTTGAGTTAGGAAATGACAAGAGTAGATCCATGCTTGAGAAATATCAAAATGGGAGCTGCTTGGATAGTGAACTGGAAAAGGAAGAGGATAGAGACATGTACACCAATTAGAAGCCTACTGTAATAATCCATAGAAGCGGCAATAAAAATATAGATGATGGGGAATTTTATTTTATTCTTTTAACTTCTAGCTTTCTACTTTACAATTTCTTCAGCAAGCATCATTTTCACAACTAAAACATTGTGGCATTAAAATATACTGAGTATAAAATGCAATATGTCTCCTAGTATGTGTTCTTAAAAACTTGCACATCGACAATATTTTAAAGAATTGAATCAGACTTCAAATACCATTCTCTTGGGAAGTATTTTACCTCTTTTAAAACAACATTATATATTGAAATATGTCACTGTGAATATAGTTTTTTTTTCCAAACTCCACATCCTTAAATGAATCTAAACACTAAGGGAGATCAGTTCATGAATATCTACTACCAGGCAAAAGCAATTGTTAGAATAGTGTCAGTTTTATGAAAATAATTTTTTTCACTACAGAAATAATGGGAAAACTTGCACTTTTCTACTTGTACTATTCACATATCAAATAATGGTTTAACCATTCTAAAAGAATATTTCATCTGCTATACTACTAAATTTCAAAGTTTTATTGATAATAATAACTGGCATTTATATGCATTGAAGATTTGCAAATGTTTTACATACATTATCTCATTTGATTCCCAACACAACACAACAAAGTACTGTACTACTGGTATTACTATCCCCATTTAACAAATAAAGAAACAAAGACTGAGATGGGTTTGGTACTTCATGTTATTTTCACAGCTAGTAACATTCAGGGGCAAGACTTCTCTGGGGTATCTTCTAATTCCAAGTTCAGATTATTTTCCATAATACAATATAGCTTGCTGAATGCTGACCTTCTATTGTGCCCTCTAGAACTACTTCTATGTTGTTGACAAACCACTTTTCATATTACGACTTTTCCTCTCACAAACCTCATTTTATTTCAATCCAACCCAGTTATTTTGATAAAGTCTCAGTGTCTTTCCAACCCAATTCTACCAACATAGATCAGTGCCTTTTCCCTAACTTTCAATTTTGGTCTTTTGTTAAAGAGTATAAAGATAAACTTAAAGATAAATTGCATAATGGATAGAGCACTGGACCTGCAGTCAAAAAGAGCCAAATTCAGATCCAACCTCATACAATAGCTGTATAACCCTAGGAGGGTCATTTACCTCTGCCTTCCTCACTTCTCTCCTCTACAAAATAGTAGTAAAAATAATGACACATACCTCCTGGATTGTTCTTAATTTAAAATAAGATTGTATTTGTAAATTGTTACAAATATTAACATAAAATGTTGCTATTATTATTAATATAATCACTGAGTTCTAGACTTTTAATAATCTTTCAAGAACCCCTTATTTGTCCTTATGTCCTTACAAAATAATGCTAAATCCCTTACTTGTTCATGTTCATGTTCCAGTTCCAGTTCTCAGACAAAACTCAATATAAAAAAGGTCTGAGCTGGTCTCCTTCAGAGAAGATTCTACCTGGATTCAATCCATGATACTGAGGATTTCTTTTATACTCAGCACACTACAATTGGTGGGGTCTCCCTTGACTATTAGAAATAGGAATGTTTCCTATCATTTTAACAAATTATTTTTGCTACTGTGCTGCTCTATTCTGCTATAAAACATCCCATCGGCCCCAAACCTCTATTGTCTACACCACTGTATCCAGGACAAGAAACTGTTATTGTTGTTCATTTGCTTAAGTTATATCTTCATGACCCCATTTAGCGTTTTGTTATAGGATTGGTCTGCCATTTCCTTCTCTAGTTCATCTTGCAGATGAGGAAACTGAGGCTAATAAGGTTAAGTCACTTGTCCAGGTTCATAGAGTTAGTAAAAGTCTGAGCCTGGATTTGAACTCAAGATGAGTCTTCCTGACTCCAGGTCCAGTACTCTATTCTAGTAGAACTGATCTAGAAATAAGAAGCCCATTCTTCAATAATTATTTTCATTTGAGATCCACTTAACTGAAACTTCTCTCCAAACTAACCAATTAATAGTTCAATTTTATTTCCTTTTTTTCTTAACTTTTTCCTTTTGACTTTTTTTTTTCATAATATTGTGCTTTCTGGTTCTCTACCTCTCTGGTTATTCCTTTTTAGTGTGCTTGGATATTTAATTTTTTATGATCCATCCCTCCTTGTGTGCATATACCTAGGGCTCTATTTGCAAGGACATCTCCAGGAGAAATTCTTTCAGGGTCCAGATGGATTTTTGTTTTTGTTTTTATATTCTCAACACAGAGCTGTGGAAAACAGCAGGGCATTAATAATACTTGTTGAATTGAATTTCACTTGTTTCTTACTCTGATATCTGATGAACTTCTAGTGTTAAATTCTTGGCCCATGATGAATTATTCTCTTTTAGTCTGAATTTCACTGAGACAAAACAGGGTAATTTAATTTCATTGTAACCTAACTTTTGGCCAGAAACCTAACCATTGACTACTAATCAATACCCGGCAGAAACCCACAGAATGGAAGACAATGAAATAAAGAATCCAGAGCAAACTATTCAGAGACTCACATGTTTATAATGCTAAGCAAATATTTTCTATTAATAAATGACATTGATTCTATTAAAAGTCAGCACCTGACATTGTTTATCCAAGCCCTGACATTTTATGGCTGAACACAGTGCCTGTAATTCAGTTGTTTACATTTATATTTTGATTACTTTATAATTATACAGGAATCATTTCTGTCAGGACTAAGCCAGCAAGATTCCCAGAAATTAGAGATGGAGTGGAGAGCTAGATTTATCAGTTGAATTTTCAAGTAGTCAGTTAAGATATGCCAGTGTATGCTACTTAATCAATTCTGTGTCCTGATTTGGGTCACTGCTAGAGGACTATAACTAACATGGGGTGATTGACACATTGCTCCAATGTACTGGCATTTAGAGGGATTTAAAGCATTTTTAGATACAAGTGAGTTTCACATCTGATTAGGAAGAATAATCAATTAAGATAGAAAAATAACAGATTATAGCTTTTTTACCCTTTTGCCCCAACATCTGTATTGGAAGGTGAATTTCTCAGGAATGTGGTCTAATTGCATCTTCCCTTATATAGAGTTATCTCCCAAACAGTGAACTTATGTCTTCTTAGAGATAATACCACCTTCTCTTTCCTTAAATGAATTGAAAACAACTTATATGCTGCTTGCTTCACATTTAAAAATGACTAATTACTGTTCAGATTCTTGTTGAACTTTAAATGTTATATTTCTAGATCACCCTTAAAGTAAAATTCAACAAACATCCATTAGTACCACTCTTCTAAAATTGATGCTGCCATCAGAATCAGACCAATTACACAAAACAGACTGGGCAAATTTCCATAAAGTAAGTGAATAGATAGCATTCCAAGGATCATCTGTGTCTTCCTTTCTATCCTTCTAATGAACTAACTTTGTTCCACTATTTTACAGTATAGATTACCTAAGAATACTTTATGGGAATCACAAATTATCACCTGAAAAATAGGGATTAGAATCTGAACTCTTCCTTTCTGATTTCTACCTACTGTCTTTAAAGATGAAGCTTTCTTATTCTTCATAAAAATAAGTTTTTATTGGCTATTGTTTCCTTGTTTTCCTCCTAAAAAGTTGATAAAATAGTCCTAAATTTGTGTACTCTTCAAACATATCATATATAATGTCTATAATACTTAAAATAACTTACAATGTAATATTACTTAAACACTTTATTAAGCTTTGGAAGAGTTTCATATGCACTCAGTCATATAGCTCTAAGAAAGATTGAGATCTCATTCCCTTAATATATACATGGAACATCAGCATTTGCATTTTATGACTTCTGTGATATTATAATTTCTCTTTTGTCAATTTACTTAGAGTTTAGGCAGAGGCATCAAGGAAAAGCAGAAAAAAAGAACTTTATCTCCAGTAAGAGGACCTGAGTGCCTGGTTCTATTACCTACTACTTCATTTAAAAATAATTTTTTTTTAATCTACTATTTTAAAGAACTTATTTATCACCGTGGGCTTGAGTTTCCTCATTTGTAAATGTGGGTATTTAACTAGCTGGTCTCTGAGAGCCCTTCAGCTCTAATTCTATGATCCTTGAACCATTATAGACTGATGTCTCTCCATTGTTTCTATACAGTCAGCTAGATAGTATAATGGAAAGAGTTCTAGGCCTGACCCGACTCTATCAGGGAAACTTGACTTTAATCCTGTTTCAGATGCTTTTAAGATATGAGACCCTAAACACACAACTTTCTAACTACCCCACAGAAGCTCTCTGATGACATTTACAACTTGAGTTTTTCAACCTCAGTCTCCTCATCTGCAAATTGCAGAAACTGCAAATAACAGTGAAATGTATGAGAATCATGGTTCATAGTTTGAAAGAATTCAAAGAGATTCTCTTAATCTCACAAAAGAGTTTATGCCACAGCTATTGTAATGCTGGAGAAACTGAGGCAAGATAAAGATTAGAGAGTTATTAATATTTTATGTGAAAGGGAGAGATTTACTGGGACCAAATGGATTCATGGTTTGGTCCCAGGGCTGAATGAGACTATTGTCTCCAAGAATCCATCAAAGTTGTGTTCTTAATGACATATATACACGTGGCTCAGATAAAGGGGGTAGGACTGAGACAGGATGGAGTCAGGGTGCTAAGAGCAGGAACTGGATGCTGACAGGGTGGTGGGAGGCACTAGACAGGCATCTTGATAAGATGGTATCTGATATTCTCATAGATTAGGATGGGGAGAGGCATTCTTATATTCTAAAATATAAGATCTTTTATCCTTATCAAATATTCTGATGATTAAAAGGGAGGGGTGGTTTTGCAGGATTGAGAAAAAATATTGAGGCAGAACAATTCAGGGACAATTTAGGGAAACTGAGTCAGGATACCAAAAGAGAACTGTAGCACATTAACAGGCTAGTCTTGAAAGGGAGTCAGCAATTCAAAATAGTATGGGAAAAGCCTTAGATACCAAAATTTGGGGGCTCAGCTAGCAGGTTAACAGCCTACATGGTTATAAAGTGTAAAAGAGAGACAATAAAAGAGCCAGGACTTCTTTTCATCCAGGTAAGAAAACAGCATGTCTTTGGGAAAGGTCAATCAGATAGAATGGATTTTTTTTTTGCATGATATGTGTGAAGAATACACAAATTTAGGACTAGTCTATCAACTTTTTAGTTGTAAGGAAACAATAGCCAATAAAAAGGAGCAACAGATAAGAAGTTTTATTGCTCCACATTCCTTAGATAGATATGCAGTTTTGGGTAGATTCTCAACTCTGACCCATAATCTCCCTCCTTTCTATCTTTTGGACAGAGGAAATTCTGGGGAAAGGGCTGGGGATCCATCAACAGCACTTATAGGGTGCTGTTGTGAGGACCAAATGAGACAACATATATAAAGCACTATATAAATTCTACTTATCATTAGTTGTCTTAGACTTTTTATTAAATCTTCTATGAAGGATCCCACAACATGACAAATCCCCCTCTGATTCAGTTTAATATTTCACAGATATCAGTAGGACAATTAGTTCTCTGCTCATGTCACATGATTGGTCTACAACTATCTCCAACTGCCATTGTTCTTTGGATCACCTGCAAAGACTACAATTATCATAAAATTATCATAAAAATAATAATACCAAAAATTCATATATATATATATATATATATATATATCACTTTAAAATTTGCAAAGTTCTTTACATGAATCATCTCTCTTTTACAATAATCTAGTAACACTGATGCTATTGTTAGACTTGGCTCAAGGTTTGGGAAACTTGAATCTCAAGAAAGTTAAGTGACTTCCTTATGATCACACAACTAAGAAATGACAGAGGCAAGACTCATACTAACCTCTCCCTGACTCCAAAGTCGTCAGTTTATCTACTGAATTAAGTAGTTGCCAGGAGTTAGAAAGAAGCCTCTGAAGAAGGTAAGATGGGTGGGGAGGAAGGAGCAATAATGATGGACTTTAAATAACAAATTTGCCTTTGTCATAATTTCATCAAGACTTCACTCAGACAATAGATTTTGTATGTATTACCAATATTATATCCATTGTTCTGTATGTATTACCAGTGTTATATCCATTGTTCACTGCCACAGCCACCACCCCCAAACCAATTTCTATGGTGAGGTTATTAAACTTTAGCTAAGTCTTAAGTGAGACAATTCCTTCCTTCCTGTAAGGATTCTGTTATACAGTCAAGTCAGCTGATAAGAAAGGGTTAATTGATTGTTTCTTCTGGACTAACTTTGGCTTGTGCCTGTGTTGAATGTCCTGTTTAGTTCTCATTATGGAATGACAAATATGTATGCACAAGTGAAAAGGATAATGATACCAGAGATTAGTGCTTGTCAGGACCAGTTAATCATAATCCAAAGCAATAGACAAAATGGGAAACCTAAGTGGATAGAGCCTATAATGATATTAGCACAGATCACTCCTCCTATTCCAAAGTACCGCATGTCAATGATGTAAATAGACACTTGCTAAAGAACCTGAAAAATCAAATGCCAATCTCTTTAACTAGCTTGGATTGGTTCTGAGACATAAACACATTAGAAACTTACTGATCACTTCCAACCAATTTGAGGTGTGAAACATTTTAGGATCGTTCCCTTTCATTTCCTAATATTATGTTTATCATTGCAAGAGGGCCATAACAAACATAAGCTGACAAATGACCTAAAGACAACTGTATCTGTTGTTACTCCCTCCCCCCCCTTCTTGGATGTTAGTCTGCCTTTCTCTTTCTAGATTCCTAAAATCATATTCTCATCCATTTCCTGAGGGCTCTTTCTCCCCAGGGAGGCTATTTATCAAGTCATTTTCTTGGTCCTTAAGGCCATCATGAAAGCAGTTTACGAGTAGTTTCTCACATTTCCCTGATAGCCTTTATGCCTTAGGTATAAGGGATAGACATACCTCATACCTAAGATACTCTCCATCCTTACCCCCAATTCTTGAAACCCCGAGTTTCAGATTTAGCTTGTCATTTGTATGTTGTCCACTAAAACACTAAAATTTGAGCTCTTTGAGGGTAGGGATAGGAAGAGAAAAGTAATAAGCATTTATTTACCATATCCCAGGCACTGGGCGAAGGACATTATATTGTCTCATATAGCCTCATAACATCCATGAATCCCACATACCCACCTCAGTTACTAATGCCTTCCCCTTCCAAGTAACATTGTATCTTCTTAAATGGTTATTACATATACTTAATGTATGCTTGATCTATACCTTTATAATCATTGGAACTGTGTAACTCTGTACTTAACTATGTCTACCTCAGTTTCCTCATCTGTAAAATGAGGTGGAGAAGGAATAGCAAACCACTCCAGTGTCTTTGCCAAGAAAACCCCATAACAAAGAGTCAAACATGGCTGAAAACAACAGAGCAACAATTGTGCTATGTAGCAAGGATACAGATTTTAAGCACCTACTCTGTGCTATGTAGGCAGATGGTACAGTGCAAAGTTTCTTAAACTGTGGGTCATGACCCATATCGGTTCACATAACTGAATGTGGAGATCACGAAAAACTTGACAACAGTAAAAGGTATCAAATATTCCACCAAGATTTAATTCTTTATGTAAATAAACAAACATATCATCTCATTAGTATGAAAATTTGTTTTCAACTTTAATAAATGGTAAAATTATGTGTGTATCCAAGAATTGTTTTAAAATAAATTTCTATGATGTATTACAAATAAATATTTAGTTTGTGTTCCTATATCTCTAGGATAGCATTAAAAATTTCTCAGGCAAAATGGAGTCATGAATGGAAAAAATTTAAGAAACCCTGGGGTAGTAGACAAAGTCTGAAGTCAGGAGGGGGTGAGAAAGGAGTACATTTATGGCATGGAAGCCAACCCAGCATAATTACAGAGAAACAACATAAAGCAGTTTGTGTAAAGAACAGAAAGAAAATCAGTTTGGCTGAATATTAGAGGAGACATAACATAAATGAAGGCAAGTCAATTTGTTAAATCAGGACTTGATTTAATGATTCACTGATATTTTAAAAAGAAATGGAGATAATTTTAATAATACAGATTTTACTGTCCTGCTGATATTTCCTCAGATTTTCAAGTGGTGAAACATTATCAGTATACACCTTAAAAAAGTTTATACTTTTTAACAACAATAAGGAGTATGATTTTAGAGAGGCCTGGAGAGACTTACATGAACAGATGCTAAGTGAAATGAGCAGAACCAGGAGATCATTGCACATGATAACATCAATATTATACAATGATCAATTCTGATGAGCATGACTCTTTCCAACAATGAGATGACTGAGGCCAATTCCAATGATCTTGTGATGAAGAGAGCCATCTACACCCAGAGAGAGGACTCTGGGAATTGAATGTGGATCACAATATTCTCACTCTTTTTGTTGTTGATTATTTGGATTTTGTTTTCTTACTCATTTTCTGTCCCTTTTGATCTGATTTTTCTTGTGCAGCAAGAGAATTATATAAATATATTTACATATATTGGATTTAACATGTATTTTAACATGTATAATATAAAAAAAAGGTTTATGCTATTTGAGTCCAGGACAAAATTCAGACCATATTATTTTAAGAATTTAAAATTAATGTGCATGGTAAAAATATAAACTCATTAGAATTAGAAAGGAACTTATGGACAAGCTGAATGGAAAGGAGGAAATATTTTTATGATCAACAGCTAGGTATAAACAACAGCAAAATCTAGAATCTAGAAAGATGAGTTGAAATCCAACCTCAGCCACTTATTAATTATATGATCGTGGACAAATCACTTAATTTCTGTCTGCCTCAGTTTACTAATCTGACAAAATTAGGATATGAATGACACATACCTCCCAAGGTTGTTATTAGGATGAAATTTGAAATTTTTTGAAAAGCACTTTGCAAACTTAAAATATTATAGAAATGGTAGCTGTTAATTATTTAAAACAGTAAGGGACTTCAGATATCACAAAACTATTCATTATATGATGAACCTGAGGTTCAGAGAAGTTACATCGCATACCCAAAGTCTTACAGATAATAAGTTTCATAGACAAGATTAGAAGCCAAATCTAATTGACTGCAAGTCTAACATAATTCACCAAACCACACTGTCTCTTGAATTCACTGAAACAGGGTGCCATGAGTTTTGAGATTCAGTAGTCCTTGGGAAAGGAAGAAATACCAAAGAAACACAGCTCTTGTCAAACATGACTCTGAGTACTGGGTCTGGACTAGCTCAGAAGGCATTAATTATTGATGAACAAATTTCTGGTCCAAAGGAGTTTAGAGGTGAACTCTGAAGCACTGTTTCCCAGGCAATGTTTAAAATCCCAAGTCAGTCTTTAAAAAGTATCTGTCTAGTTTCCAAAGATAGAAAGAACAGAAACTACCTTTAAACATAATTAGAAATTCAGTTCCCTTGGTGTGTTTAGTTCTGTGGCCAGATTCTGACACTGTAACTCCCCTCTGTCCCATCCCCTCAGGTCTAGTTATAGCCCAAACTTCCATTAGATTGCTTATTTGCATCCCTCAGAATGGTTTAGATAAAAGCAGAATGTCTTAAACTGTTGAAGGAGAAACAACTCTGAATATAGTTCAGTGACAGCTGGATGAGTTTCTAAAAAAAGTGATTTTACTTATTTTAGAAACTGATTTACATGATTGTGTTTAGGTTCACCACTCATTTGACTATGTTTATCTGATAAAAGTTCCTTGGAACTGATCCATTCTTTGTACTTGAATCCCAAGTACCCAGTGTCCAGTATAGAGAAGGTAATTAATAAATGCTCATTGATTAACAGAAAAGTTTATGGTATAGCAGGCATTGAGGTAAGTATACTCCATACAAAGAAAACTCCTTTGGTTGCTTTTGGATGGAAAAAACAAACAAACTCTACAAAGGGAGATGAAGAAAGTCACCTCTAAGAGAAGCCTCATGCTCCAAAATGATATATGACTTGATTGGGAAGAGGAAACTCTCAGATTTTGCCTTGATAATACTAAAGAGATCAGTATCTCAGGGGACCATGGTCACAGAAAAACAACCTGGACCTAGCCCTTCATTGGCAAATTATTATAAATCAAGTCATGTGCAATGGATTGGTTCTGAAGAAAGGTAAATAGATATTTGATGATCATCAGAGAAGGAAGGCTTTCCTGATCAGTAATATCTTAAGTATAAGTCTGTTCTGCAATATTGGAGTTAAATAAACCCTTCTCTAATATTGCAATGACACATTCCACAGGCAGCAAAATAGGCCTAGAACTGGAAGGAATCTGTTTTTTGTTTTGTTTTGTTTTTTGTTTTTTTGCTTATTTGTTTTTGCTGAGGCAATTGGGGTTAAGTGACTTGCCCAGGGTCACACAGTTAGGAGGTATTAAGTGTCTTGAGATTAGATTTGAAGTCAGGTCTTCCTGACTTTAGGGCTGGCACTCTTTGCAGACTGGAAGGAATCTTAAAGATCATTCAATCCAACTCTCATTTTTATATTTGAGGAAACTGAGACTGTGACTTATGTAAGGTAACAGAGGTATTAAAGCAAGGTTCTTCTTAATGTATATGATATCTTCTTAGTAACAAATCTAAATGACTATCATTAGACCATGTTCTGTTCTGGATTTTTAGTTTGTTTTTCCCCTCGTATAAAGAGAGACAGAAACAGAAAAGAAAGACAGACAGACAGAGAGACAGAGAGACGCACACAGAGAGACAGAGAGAGAGAGAGAGAGAGAGAGAGAGAGAGAGAGAGAGAGAGAGAGAGAAAGAGAAAGAGAGAGGAAAGAAGTGAGGGTGGTAGGGAGGGAGAAGATCTTTTCTGTCCCAATACCATCCCTTTACTCTTTTTCCATTCTACTATACTTATTCCTATTAGAAAAAAAAACAAAAACCTTATGGATCAAAATGGTATTGTAACCAAATCTTTGAACTTAAAGATTAAATCCAAGACTCTGAAAACAGAAATGTTTTTATGCTTTGTCTGAAACATAGTAAGAACTCAAGAAATATTTGTTAACTGAGAGATCAATTGAAGTCAAAGGACCAGTGTTATGAGTCAGAACTTGAAACAAGGTACTAAGTGGAATTGAGGAGACAATGGTTAAATTTAGTTTAGCATTGATTTAATCCTACAAGAAATAATGGTTTCCTAGTGATAGAATGATATACTTAGTGTGGAGCATATAAGCTAGGAACCTTAGCCAAGATTGACATTCAGAGAGAAGGCAAAGGACTAGCTGCAGGAGTTCAAGCTCTTGGAACTAAGGAGAGAGATAGGCCTCTAGAAAGCTAACCAGGCCCCAGGAAAGTAGACAAGAGACTTTGAAAGAGATGATAAAGGATTTGGACTTTAACACCTGGCTGTACTTGTGGTGATTACTGAACTGAAAGGAAGACTGATCAAAGAGACCCAAGAAAACCTCAACAGAGCACATTACAGACCTCTGAGCTCTTGCTATGATGTTTAATATCAACATGTCTGGGTGATCTCAATCAAGTCGTTTCACCTTTATAAGCCTCAGTTTCCTAAAATTGGAACAATATAACTCCCTCTACCAACATCACAGGATTAATTTGCATTTTAGAAACATTAAAGATAAAGCACTTTGTTAATGGTAAAGGCTAAGAGACGGTGGAGAGAGTTGTCTTCAGAATCAGGAAGAACTTATTTCAAGTTCTACTTTTGACACATACTGTCTGTATGATTCTGGGCAAATCAGTTGACTTCTCATTCACCCCAATAAATGCTTAAAGGCTATAAATTGCCAAGCATATGTGGATCTGAACTGGTCAAAGGAGTGTCCTCACCAGTAGCTTCCCAATCAATCAAAAAGCAACTATTAAGTTCTTATCGTATGCCTAGCTCTAGGGTAAACACTGTATTGCAAAAAAAGGGTTCACATTCTAATGGGTACAGATAACTAGGTATAGCATACAAACATATTGAGAGAGTAGATTTGAAATGATCTCAGAGAGGGAGCTAGAGCTAGAAGCTAAAGTGATCAGGAAAGGTCTCCTGCAAAAGATGGGATTTGAGGGGAAACTTAAAAAGAAGTCATACAAACTAAAGGGTAGATAAGAAGGGGAAGTATTCCAGATAAAAACACCCATTGCAAAGGTAGACATGGGAGATGGAACATTCTCTGTGAAGTTGACATGAAATCAAAGTCCAAAGTTCAAAAAGTAAATTATAAATGTGAGCCAAAAAGATATATGCATTTTAGTGGGAGTTGATTTTATTGTCTGAGTTACCAAACAAGATAAATTCTAAATTTACAAATGTATTTCTGTATCTATCTTCATGCATATGTGCACATACATATAAAATTAAGGACAGAAGAATAAATGATTGCATTCATATTTGAAGTCTAACAATGCATCCTTTCTGAAATTAACATTATTTCTTAACAATGGTATTGTTACCATCAATACCCTAGAAAATAATGCTAATAATCACAAAAATAAATGTTTCTGCAATAAGGATAATCCATTCCCAAATAAGAGTTGGGCAAATGACTCAGCCCCATTTTTAGTTTTCCACTTTCTTTATTCAAAAACATCTTTTATTCATTGAGATAAGCAGTACTTCTCAACTTTACATCTGTATAAAGTAAAAACCTCATTTTATTCACCTCTATGAAAAGCTTTAAAACAAAAAGGAGGGGGACAAGTAAGAAAGAAATCATAAAACATATTTAAATGCTACCGGATATCAGTTTTGGAGGAAACACAACAATCATTCAGTCAATATCCAGCTGTTTTGGGTTTGTTTCTTTGTATGACAAAGTTAACCAACTCTGCATGGTGCCTTCTAGAAGAGAGGGAAAAAAGAAATGGATGATTCACCAAATCTCTCACCTTTCAGGCAGATGTATTCACACTACATGGATATTGTTCTTGCAAATATAAATTATAGGATTGCATACTTGGACTTTTTTATGCATAGAATTTGTTTTGAGAAGCACTAGGTAAGAATGCTGGCTTTGGCATCAGAAAAATCGTGTATGTATATATATATATATATATATATATATTTATATTTATATATATACCTCCCAACTCTAAAACATCTGTCTGTGTGAATCCTAGTGATTCATTTAACATCTCTATGCTACAGGCAACTCCTTAAAGTCACAGGTGAAGCTTACAGCTGGTAAACAGTTCCTACAGAAGACATTCCCCATGCCACCAAAATCTTAGATCTTTCATCCATCTGTCTATCTGTACAACGTTGTTTTAAAAATTCATTTAGCACAACAAAGGTCAATGGTTCACAAGGAATAAAATAACAACACGAAATAAAATTCGGAAATAGCATGTCCATGTTTTATTTTAGTTACAGCCATCCTATTGAGAGACAATACAATCACTGGGCCAAGCATTTGCCAAACTTAAACTGAATGATAATCACATTAGTCCTGAGAACTCTAGTTTTTTATTTATGCTTTTCATATTTTGAAAAACAAAATCTCTAAAAATAATCCAAATCATTACATCTTAATGATGGTACTAAACTGTCCTTTTCTTTGTAGGGATACGAAAAAGATATGGTCTTGCCACTAGTAGTATTTGCTCTGTGGGAGAGAAGCTGAAATAACATTCTGAACGCAAATAGACTGCAAATGATTTAGGCCTTTTGAAAATAACTCTCTTGTTATTGATTCACTTTGGGTATAAAAGCCTGCTGGATGGATTGAAAGCTAGGCCTGAGCACATGTAGCCACGCCAGAACAGAATCCTATTCAAGGAGCATGAGTTTTTTAAGAAATGTCAGCTAGGGAGGGTAAATGGGAAGAAGTACCCACTGGCTATATATTCTTCAATTTTGTTTCAGCCTTTAAAGAGGCATTCAATCTAACCTAAATATACCCTCTCTCATTTATAGTTGAAGATTTTGCAAAGGATAAAATCATTACTGTATAAAGTGGAGATCACACAGCAAAGGAAATGAGAAAATTTTCCAGCAAAACCAGCAAAGCTTCTGATAGAAACAGCACATACACATCATTTTCTGGTCTCCCAACCTGCAACAGCTCCACTGTAACTAATTTGCTTATTGGTGAAGTGGGGTGAAGTATGTGTATATCTTTTCACATATATTCAATGCAATATACTAATATTGAGAATGACTTAGGTGAGGGATGGAGAATCCATAAAGGTATAATTATTTCCATGAAAGGAAAATGCATATGTACTGAGAATATACATGTACATACACACATATGGAGAGAAAGAGAGAATAGTAAAAGATCCATTTAGGCATACTTTTGTATTACTATCCTGGGCTGGGGTATATATGAATAATGATAACTAATATCTGTAGTGCTTTAAGTTTCACAAGGGTCATTACAAATGTTATTTCATTTTATCTTCAGAACAATCTTAGAAGGAAGAGGTTATTATCATCCTCATTTCATAATAAGGACACTGAGATAAATAGCAGTTAAGCAGCTCTCCCAGAGTCACACAGCTAAGGAGTTTCTAAAGCTGGATTTCACTTCAGGTCTTTGTGACTCCAGGTCTGGCACTCTATCCACTGTGCCATCTAGTATAGTGACTTAATAAAGCTGTTCTTTATTTTATTGGACAATCTAATGAAAGAGACAAGAAACACATATGTACAAATAAGCTATAATCAAGTTGAAAAAAACAACAGAGGAAAGTCTCTAGAATTAAGATAGATTAGGGAAGGTTTGTTGTAGAAAATGGGGCCTTCGTTGGGTCTTGGAAGAAACCAGGGAAACCCAAGACAGAGATGAAGAGGAAGAGCATTGAGGCATGAAGGACAGCCAGAGATAATGTTCAGAACCATAAGATGAAGTGTCTTGTTCATAGAGCAGTACAATGTTACTAAATAATAGAGAATACAAAATGCAGCAAGGTATAAGAAACCTGGAAAAGCAGGAAGAAAACAGATTATAATGAGCTTTGAATACCAAACAGAGGATTTTATATTTATTCCTGACAGTAACAACAGTGGATTTTATGAAATAGAGGGATAAAATGGCCAAACCTGTGTTTTAGGAAGATTAATTTGACAGCTAAATTGAAAATGCATTAAAAAGAGAAATAATCAAGGCAAGGAAACCAAATAACAGATCACTGAAATAAATTAAAAGTAAGATGATGAAGGACTGAACCAGGGTGGTTGTAGTCTTTGAAGAAAGGAAAAGTAGATGTAAAAGATGTAAAAAGGTAGAAATAAAAGGATTTGATTACTGATTAGACTTGAGAAGTAAGAGAGAATGAAGAGTCCAGACTGATTTGGATTGCAAGTCTGGGGAGATAGCTATACTATCAGTAGTAATTATTGTTGTTGTTTGTCCTCTGTTTTTGAAGAGGACTGGTATTATCAGGAAGCCCTCACCCCAAAGGTATTAGTCCTCTCTTAGCATCCTATATACTTCTTCACTACTAATAGGTAAATTGAGAAAAGGACAGGCCTCTGGAGGAAAGAAAACAAGTTCTGCCAGAAGAACATTATATGTAATAACACAATATTATGAAAACCATTAACTGTGAAAGACAGCTACTCCGTTCCAGTCAATGATCCAAGACAGCTCCAAAGGACCCATATTGAAATTGCTAGCTACCTGCAGAGAGAACTGATAAACTTTGATTGCTGATTGAAACATTTTTTAAGAATTAAGAGTGGTAGATCAATGGAATTGGTTAGATACACATGGCACAATAATCAATGCCTATAGTAATATGGGATTTGATAAATTCTCAAACTCCAGCTTTTGGAATGAGAACTTACTATTTCACAAAAAAAAAAAAAAATGGTAGGAAAACTGGAAAGTAATATGTCATAAATTCAACATAGACCTACATCTCACACCCCAAACCAAAATAAAGGTCAAAATGGGTACATGGTCCAGGCATAAAAGGTGATGCCATAAGCAAATTAGGAAAGCAAGGGATAATTTACCTAAGAGATTTTGGGGAAAAGGAGGAGTTTATGAAGAACTAGAGAACATTATATAAGGAAAAATGGACAACTTTCATTACATTAAGTTAAAAAGATTTTGCACAAACAAAACCAACAGAAACAAGATTAAAAGGGAAGCACAAAGCTGGGGGGGGGGGGGGGGGCGGATATTTTACAACCAGTCTTTCTGATAAAAGGTCTCATTTCTAAAATATATAAACAACTGTGTCAAATTTATAAGAATATAAGTAATTCTTCAATTGATAAATGGTAAAAGGATATGAACTACATTCAGATGATGAAATTAAAGCCATCTATAGTCACATGAAAAAATGCTCTAAATCACTATTGATTAGAGAAATTCAACCTAAAATAACTCTGAGGTACCATCTCTCTTAGCTTGGCTGACAGAAAAAAAGATAAATGTTGGAGGGGTTGTGGGAAAATTGGGACAATAATGCATTGTTGGTGGAGTTGTGAAATGATCCAATAATTCTGGAAAGCAATCTGCAGTGCCATTTATTGGATCTGTACCACCAAGGAAATCTTAAAGGAGAGAAAAGGACCCACATGTGCAAATATGTTTGTAGCAGATAATTTTTTTGGTAGCAAAGAATTGGAAAATGAGTAAATGCCCATCAATTGGGGAATGGATAAATAAATTGTGGTAACAGAATATTATTGTTCTATTAAAAATGATGAGCAAACTGATTTTAAAAAGACCTGGAAAGATTTACATGAACTGATGCTGAGTGAAATAAGCAGAACTAGGAATATACTGTACAAAATAACAGCAAGAATGTGTGATGATCAATTATGAAAGACTTGGTTCTTCTCAGTGGTTCAGTGATGCAAGGAAAAGCCCAATAGACTTTTGATAGAAAATGTCATCTACATTCAGAAAAACAACTATGGAGATTGAATGTAAATCAACATATACTATGTTCATTTCTTTTTTTCTGTTTTTTTTTCTCTCCCATGATTTTTCTCTTTTATTCTGATTTTTCTCTCCCAACATGATTCATAAAGTAATATGTATTTAAAATAAGTAAAAGAAGGGGGGGAAAGAAAGTTACATGTTCGATTTATTATATATTTAAAAGATTTGTATTTTGTATTTGTATAAAAAAATTGTATTGATGCAATCATCACATTTTACTTTTTATGTGGTCTTATTTTGTTTAATGTTTGTCAAATTCAAAACAAAAAAGTGAGGAAAAGGAACACAGGTGTTTAAAATTGAAGATTCATTCCATTCTGCTTTTTAGGTGGAGCTTTCATTGGGTAGGCACTGGTAGGATTAATTAGTTCCAGAGGGGATCCACTGAACTCTGAACTTCCATTGCTCTACTGAGTAGATGTTAGTTTATTTTTTTTACATCTATTGCTATAAATTGTTTGGATCTAATAGAATTAATGAAAATGAATTTGTACTTTACAATTTAAAAAAGCTTTCTGCTTTGACAATGTATCCACTCTGCCTTCAAAAAAAATAGGAAAAAATATATATTTTTTTCATTTTTCTTATTGTTCTTACTTTTTATCTTTTGTTTTATTTTTGCAACATAGTTAACATGGAACAAACTTTAGCACGACTTCATTTGCAGAAATGATATATTGCTTACCATTGGACACTCAAAATTTTTTTAAATGCACATTAAAAATAAATGATGTCTCAGAAGTTGGGGAGGATAATGAGTTCCATTTTGGACATATTCAATTTAATATGTTTATAAGATATTCAGTTGAAGATTTCTAAAGGCAGTTGAAAGATGCATTCACTGGAAGTCAAAAGTAATAATAAAATTGAACAGGTGGAAGTGGAGTTTAGAGGAGAAAAGAGATAGAAAAAACCCTTCCCTTATTTTAAGCAATTTCCTCTCAGCCCTGAGCTCCTTTCCCCAAAACGTGGCCTGTCATTGACCTGTGATTCCAAACTGGTTCCTCTCCATCCAATCACAAGACAACAAGATCAATATATTATTGGTCTTTATTCAATGATCAAATCATTTTATTCCTCCTAAATGACTAAATAGTTGTTTCCGATTAGATTAAACTTCTTATTGATTCAATCTAATTGTTTTGGCTTTATATTATGGTATTAATTGAGGTGACAGAGGAAAACACCACTCGTATCAGCTATTTCTTGATTTCTTAAGACTAGAAAATACTACCATTTCTACCTGGTAGGAGTAATTCACAGATGCTATTTTTCTCTTAATTAAAATATTTGATTGTCACCATAACATTCTCCCACCTCTCTGCCCCTCAAAATCCAATCCATCCTCTAAGGACTATTCAAACACTATCTAAACCAAAAATCTCCCTAATCAACACTCATATATTTTCTTTCTTTAAATTCTTACACAACATTATATAATCTATATGGTGGAAACTGTTTTATATAATTTATGCATGTGTTTTTCCCCCTACCATTTCATAAGTTTTTTGAGTCAAATAGAAGACTATAAATAGCAATTGTTTCTGTTCTGGCCAGAGTACCTGATAGCCTTTCCCTCCCAGTTTAATTTTTTTTCTGTTTGAGTAGGCAATCTAGATTATCTTTTGCCTCTTTGTTACTTACTGTTGAATCACTAAATCAAACAAACTGAGACCTGAGAAAGACATTAGTTTAAAAGGGTTAAGATCTCTCATTGCATCTGGGGTTATCTCCCATTATCCTGAACTATGTCTTGTCATGGGACTCCAGATGACCTTGGAGGAAGGAGGGAGGATAATGACTCCAAATACCTCTGTAGCTCTTAAATCCACTTTACTTGTAAGTCAACACATTACTTTCTGGATGTCATTAGTCCTCTTTGAGAATGGAAAAGCAACAACAAAAAAAATTTTTATGCACTTGCATCTCCTAGAGCAGTCAACATGGTGCTAAGTATATTGATACCATAATATTAATAACAATAGTTAAAACTTCTACAATTCTTTACAATTTGAAAAATATTAACTATATTAGCTTGCATCATTCTCCAAATTTTCAATTCAACAGGTATTTAGAGTTTAAGATTAAACGTTTGTTCAATCAATTAATAAGCTAATCTAAATTTAGAAAGTTTTGCAAAGTACATTAATCCAACTGGTATTCCCTCATAAGACTTTTTATACTTGGACCTTCAAGGATATCTAGCTCTCTGAAGCTATTAGGTTAAACAATTTTAAACTCTCCTTCACTATATATAAAAGTTAGAATAAGTCATTTGGAACTTCTACTTACATGAAACTATTATGCTCTAAAGCTAGAGATAGAAACAAGTGGAATCGTTTCAGGCTTTAGAAATTTATAATTACAGGTGAACAGCCATTATATAATTAGAGCAGCCATTACAATTGAAAAGTACAATTTGAGCATAATACATGTGAATAGTTCAATATTCTGTCAGATTTTTTTATATGGATTACAATGTGTCTAAATTCAAATGAAAATTTATACAATCTGACTTAGATTTTTTTGGTTTCTGTTTGTACTTTTTTTTTATGCATAGTTGTTCTCCTTTTCCAACCCCACCTAATCCCAAATCTCTATGTCTATAAATAAAAAAGTTCATGTAAAATAATTGTCATTTGGGGGAAGTGAAAAGATTCACTGTTATTCCTGACATCTTTGGTTGTTTCATCTAATTCCCACAAGAGCTGAAGCATTTTAAGACAATGTAAGGAATTATCCACAATTCAATAATCCTTGTTGATGCCAGCTCCAGATCCTCCTTTCTAATAGCAAGGACAGTTGTCATGAGAAAAAAAAAAAAAAAAAAAAACAATCCCAGGGATAGGGATTGAACAGGGATTGATTCTGTGCTTTCATTGTCTTTGTACTATTTCAAGTAGCTAAACTCTTAGATGAGTTTAGTAGCTCAGAGGAAGTTCAAACCCGGTACCAGAAATGGGGAGGAAACCCACAAACTCCTGAAATGGAATTATTGTTAGTAGGGAAGAGAAGCTTTCTCATCCCACATTATCTAATGTTGTTTTGGGGTGAAGCTACCACATCAATATAAAATTTCCATATGCAGCAGGAAGCAGAGATCTATACTCCACATAGACACAGAAAGACTATCACTGGTAGGAAGAAGCAATTTCTTAGGAACTAGACCTCTGGCAGCAGAATAGGAAGACCCATGTAGATTCAAAAGAGATCTAACTTTGTCAATTTACAATCAGGTAACAGATAGGAAAAGATCCTGAGAGCCCAAGAGAGCTACTGTACCCAGGTTAGAACTGCTTGAAAGTTCTGTAAAAAGAGAAAAGCTATCAGATTTACCATAGTTGTGAGTGGTTTGAGTTACATGTATCCCTCATTACCAGTGTACTCCTTATTTATGCCCACTCTTCCCTTAGACACTGGATGTATTTGTGAAAGAATTTACCCCAGAATTAGGGGAGAGGGCAGGAAATGTTTTTATGTCAATCTCAGTAAATACTTTTGCCAGTAATTATTTTTACTGTAAGATGTTTCATAGGGACCACAATGGTGGGAGTCTAAAAGCTATAGATTTAGAAGTAGGCACCCAAGGCAGCAACCTGTCTTCTAGAACTCAATCTTTAAGAGTGAATACAGGAAACAAAGTATTCCCAAGAAAGCTTGACATTTACATATTATCTCCCTTGATAAAATAGAAGATCCCTAATGACAGAAACTTTTTTTTCTTTGAATTCACAGTGTCTAGAATAATGAATATACATGGTGTATACCTAATATACACTTATTAAAGTATTGATTAAAGTGCTTTCCCTGAGTCATCATTCTTTTTAGTACCTCTTCTACAAACTTATACTAATTCATGATATAGAATTTTTATGTGTGCCTTATCCTTTTACTATATTGTAAGCATTCTGGAGTCAGAAATAATTGGAGTTTTTCATTTTTTTACTCCCAACATCAATTATTGTTCCTTGAACAAAATATATAATTTAGCAGGGATATAACAAATATATGTTAAATTGAATTAAATTAAAAGACAAACTGTATTGCAAATATATATAGAACATTCATGTGTAAATATAACAGACTTATCATACTTCCTATCAAAAGTGTGAATTAATGTTGTATGGTCATACTTTAAATCATATACTTCTTATACAATGCATTTTATTCACACCTGATTTTGTCTCCCTCTCCCCCCCTCAAGTTGGAGATTATATCAACTAGGCAAAATGCCATCATTAAAGAAATACTTTCAAGATATGTGCAATCATCATATATAAATAACTCTGGTGCAAATTAACTGAATCATTCATAAAGGATCCATGCCAAGTGATATTATCTGATCTTACATTCCTAACAGGTTTAGTTCATTTCTAGTTTTTGAACTGACAGCTATGTAGAACACTTAGATGTTTATTAAAATTATGTCAGTATAAAAGCAAAACTCTCAAATGGAAAAGGGAAAATTCAGTTTGTTATTCCCATGTCCTTTCTATACCAAACATATCTAGATTACTGTCTTAGAAACAAAGCAGGTACTTGATTAATTAAAATATTCACATTTCAGCAACTGACATTTATTAAGTGCCTAGTATGTATAAGGAACTGCACTAAATGTTGGGCATCAACCTGACCTCAAGAAGCTTATAGTCTAAGATGCTGGCTGCTTTGTAAATAATCATGAAGAATTCAAATGTGATCAAAAGGCATAGTAATACTAAAAGAAGGATGCATCTAGTTGAATTAATTGCTCCCAAATGAAAAGTCTTAGAGATTTTTAATGGCCTATAAACTCAATTTCCATCAGCAATGTTACATCACAATACAAAGGATGCATGGGAGCCAAGAGAGAATATACATGTGAGAAAATGCATGAGGAGGCTTTGTAAAAGGTAGGACCTAAAACAAGGAGATAGAAGGTGGTCAGAAAATATAATTGCAGATACATACAATATAAGAGATTTTGTGGAATTGTAATCCATGGAACAGGTAAATTGATAGACAAGATTAGGAAGAGAGAGGGAAGAATCAAAGATGATATGACAATTATTGACAGGGGAGATTATAAAATGGTGATATAACAGATCAATAGTGAAATACAAATGGATTTGGGTATGAGATAATGTTAAATTTGAAATGTCAATGAGGTATCTAGATGGTGAAGTCCAGTAGTCAGTTGACTGGAGTATGAAGTCAGAATCTCAGCTCTAACATCCATTCTATGTGAGGCATCTGGGTGATACCAGGTTGGAAGCCAAAAAGTTCAGAATTCACCTACATTCAGATCTTGACTCTGACTCCTACTAGCTCTGTGACCATGCACAAATCACTTCTCTACATGGAAGTTCAGTTTTCCTCCTTTGTAAAATGCAGGCAATAAAGGACCTACTTAATAGGGTTTCTTTGTGGATCAAATCAGATGAGAATTGTGACACATTTAGGAAACTTTAGGGTGTTTTATTAATGCTTGCTATATTATCATTACTCTCTGTGAAACTACTGTAAGATGGGATCACAGCTTTAGAGTTGGATAAAAAGACCTTAAAGATTATTAAGTCACAGAATGACAGGATTATACATTCAAGAGATTTTCAGAGTTGGAATAGACTTCAGTAACCATTTTGTCCAAGCCATTCCTAAAAAAGAATATCCTCTATAACTTGCTCATTTTAGATATAAGGAAACAGATCCAGAGAGCAATGACTTGCCCTAAATCATGGAGATAGTAACAGAACCAGATCCTCTGAGTACAGATCCACTTTTTTTCTACTACATCTCTCAGAACTTGAGTTTATTTTTGTTGCTGTAGAATCAATTAGTTGTGACCCCATTTGGGGTTTTCTTGGCAAAGACACTGGAATGGGTTGCCATTTCATCCTTCAACTCATTTTACTCATCTCTAAAAGATGAATAATATTTACTTGCACCATTATCACTATTAACTGTGAGAAAAGTATATTGTAGACTAGAATAGTGTGGAAATATCAATTATTTTATTTAACTATTATTTAGAGATAGAAACTTTTTCATTTCCTTTGGATATTCCCAGATCCAAAAATCAGTGCTTTCTACATAGGAGGCACTTAATAAGTGCTTAGTTATTTGGGGTGTTTTGAATTGTTATATACTATATCCCTCCAGTCAATGAGGTGAGATTGTCATATGTAATTATATGCTTTCTTATGCTCTATGTTATTCTTCAGCATCATAAAATACATGTCATGGCTCTAGAGATTTTTCTTTCCTAGATGGTGTGTCTTTTTGCAGCTCACTGGTTATATAGCAAAGCAAATTCTACAAAAGCAACTTATAAGAGTTCCAGAGGTCCAAGGATGACATTGAAATGTGATCAATATAAAGCTTAATCTTCCATTACATGGCCATTTAAATGGGAAAAAATATTCACCAGTATTCTCAACATCTTGAACTCCCTGCCAGGATATAACATAACATTTTCTTCTAAACAGAAAACAAATAACAGGAAACAATTCAAATGAGCATGCATGAGGTTATCTTAAATTTAACTAACCAACCAAAGTGAACAACCAAACCTGATCTTTATTTGTGGGCCAATGTAGATTTAAGGAATGTCAAAGAGGTAGAAGCTGATGAAGCAAATGATCAACATCATTGATCTCAGGGGGCATAATGCCTAGAATAAGTTGAGAAAGCTGCTAAATGGAGGGATCCAATTCCCTTATACAGATGTTCCCAAGTGCTAATTTGAATTCAGAATATGAAGGAATAGCCAATCAATCACTTTGGGTGAAATATTGAATATTTGATGGGGACTTGGTAGAGTGAATTAAGTTTGAGGTCTAGAGTCAGGCAGACTCATTTTTCTGAGGTCAAATCTGCCCTTAGACACTTACTATGTGACCTGAAACAAGTCATTTCATTGTGTTTGCCTCAGTATCTTCATCTGTAAAATAAGCTGGAGAAGGAATGGCAAACTATTTCAGTATCTTTGCCAAATGGGATCATGAAGAGTCAGATATCACTGAAAAACAATTGAACTGAAAGCCTGAAAAGACTGAAAGTCTTTCGAAAGACTGAAGCTTTGCTAACTGTGAAGGGCTTTGAATTCTAAGTTGTTTGTGTTTTATGTTGAAGACAATAGGGTACCAATAGAAATAAAACAAAAAGATCTCTTCTTTCAAATGATTATTTTGGTAATGTGTGGAGGATGGATAGAAATGAAAAGACTCTGACCTGGGAGACCAAATAGGGGGTTGCTACAATGTTCCATCTAACCTCACGTGAAGAGTAATGAAGAGTGAACTAGGGCTATAACTGTGAATGTATAATAGGAGTTTTGAAATGTAGTATCCCTGAGGGATAACCAAGAAGCCATAGTCATTGGATCACAAAATACATAAGAGGAGGGAGAAGACAGGAAAGTTAGTGGGGGAAGGACAGACTATGAAGGATTTTAAATGTCAAACTTTATGTTTGATGCTGGAGGTGATATTGAGACAAGGGAGTTAACTGTCTAACTGTGTGAAATTGAGGTGGGGGAGGATTGGGAAAGAAGGACAATCAAATGTGTACTTTTGGAAGATTACTTTGGTGACTAAAAAATGGATTAAATGGATGAATAAAAGACAGATATAGTGGGAAGACACTTTAGATAGAAAAACCAAGCAGCAAGTCATTGCAATAGTCAAGACATGAATTTGAGGTGAAGATGACATATATCAGGGTGGTGGAAGTGATAGAGGAGAAAAAGGGAGTAAATATTAGAGATATTACAAAAGTAAAATCATCATGTCTTGGCAAAATATTGGCTATGATGAGTGGGGAGGTAAGGGGAAAAAAGCAAATAAGGATGATATATAGGTTGGAAATTTAGGTGTCTAGAAGGATAGTGAAAAGAATTATTACTATAGACCTCTAATTGTGCTTTCTGTTTCTAAGCTTTTCCATGCTGTAATACATCCTCCATGCAACTGTTGAAGTGATTTTCTTAAAACATAAGTTTGACTATGTTACTTTCCTATTCAATATGTAATAGGGTCTCCCTATTATCACTAGATTAATTTTTTTGTAATTTAAAGTTCCTCATAATCTGTCCCTTTACCTATGGTGACACTTCTTTATATAAAAATCTATTTTTTTCATATACCCTACATAGGCCAGTCATATTGGCTGAGTGGCTGATTCTAACATAAGACACTCAATCTCCAATTTCCATCCCTTTCATTTTCTATCCCCTATGCTTGAAATCTTTTCCCTCTTCCACTCCAGCACTTAGAATGTCTGGCTTCCTTTTTCTAGTGGCAAGGAACTTGAAACTGAGTGGATGCCCATAAGTTGGAGAATGGCTGAATAAGTTATGTATGGTATATGGATGTTATGGAATATTATTGTTCTGGAAAGTTATTATTCATTAAAGAAATGATCAGCAGAATGATTACAGACAGACTCATATGAACTGATGCTAAGGTAATAGAACTAAGATTACATTATAATCCACTATGATGGACTTGGTTCTTTTCAACATTAAGGTGATTCAGGTTAATTCCAATAATCTCATGAGAACAGAATCATCTGTATCCAGAAAGAGGACTGTGGGAACTGAATGTGGAATATTTTAACCTTTTTTGTTGCTTGCTTGCTTTTTGTTTTCTCATTTTTTTTCTTTTTGATATGATTTTTCTTGTACACCATGATAATTGTGGAAATATGTACAGAAGAATTGCACATGTTTAACATATATTGAATTACTTGCTCTCTAGGGGAGGGAGAAAAAATTTGGAACACAAGGTATTGCAAGGGTTAATCTTGAAAACTATCTTTACATATATTTTGAAAATAAAAAGCTATTATTAAAAAAAAGTCTCAGAGCTATTAGAGATTTTAAAAGAATCAGAGACAACAGGGAACTGTGGGCTCCACATTCAGTGGAAATTCCACACTAAAGGATGAAAAAAAAAATGAAGTCCTGTGCTTTCTGTACCTCAGTTAAATCTTTGTTCAACATACATTCTGTCTCAAGTTATTCTGTCTTAATATGACAGATATGCTGTGACACTTATACCAGGAAGAGCCAAAACAGAGAAAGAAAATTATAGACCAATTTCCGTAATGGATTTTGAGACAAAAATCTTAAGTAAAATATTAGCAAATAGATTAGAGCAATTTGTCACCAGAATAATACTTTATGACCAAGTGGGATTTATACCAGAAATGTAAGGTTGTTTCAATATGAGGATAGCTATCAGTGTAATTGATCATATTAGTAATAAAACCAACAGAAATTATACCATTATTTCAATAGAAACAGAAAAATCATTTCACAAAATGTAGTACCCATTTCTAATAAAATCACTAGAGAGCATGGACATAAATGGAGTTTTTCTTAAAAGAATAAGCAGCATCTATCTAAAACCATCAGCAAGAATAAATTGTGGTATATGAATATTATGGAATATTACTGTTCTGTAAGAAATGACCAACAGGATAATTTCAGAAAGGCCTGGAGAGACCTACACGAACTAATGCTGAGTGAAATGAGCAGGACCAGGAGATCATTATATACTTCAACAACAATACTATATGATGACCAGTTCTGATGGACCAGGCCATCCTCAGCAACGAGATCAACCAAATCATTTCTAATGGAGCAGTAATGAACTGAACTAGCTATGCTCAGAAAAAGAACTCTGGGAGATGACTAAAAACCATTACATTGAATTCCCAATCCCTATATTTATGCACACCTGCATTTTTGATTTCCTTCACAAGCTAATTGTACAATATTTCAGAGTCTGATTCTTTTTGTACAGCAAAATAACGTTTTGGTCATGTATACTTATTGTGTATCTAATTTATATTTTAATATATTTAACATCTACTGGTCATCCTGCCATCTAGGGGAGGGGGTGGAGGGGTAAGAGGTGAAAAATTGGAACAAGAGGTTTGGCAATTGTTAATGCTGTAAAGTTACCCATGCATATATCCTGTAAATAAAAGGCTATGAAATTAAAAAAATAAATAAATAAAGTATATTAGCTACTCAAAAAAAATAAAAAAAAAATAAAAAAATAAAACCATCAGCAAGCATTATATGCAATAGGGATAAACTAGAAGCATTCCCAGTAAGATCAGGTATGAAATAAGGATGCTCATTATCACCACAAGTATTTAATATTGTGGTAGAAATGATAGCATTAGCAATAAAAGAAGAAAAATAAATTGAAAGAATTAGTGTAGACAATGAGAAAACAAAACTATCAGATCTTTCACTAAGGGAAGAATTTATAACTAAATAAGAAATAAACATTATGAAAAAAAAATGTTAGATTCCTTCAAGACTCAACTCAAATGCCACCTCTGCAAGAGGCTTTCCTGGATCCCTCAGTTGCTACTGCCTCTCCCTCTGGGCTTATCTTGCCTCTTCACTTTGTATATAATCTATTTGGAAGTGAACTTGTAGAAGACTCAGAAGAGAGTGAAAGAAAAGAACCTGAAAGCATGAAAGCTGGGTAGTTTTTTTTTTTTTCTAGAACTTTAGAAGAATGAGAGACAAAAAGGAAAGCAGGAAAGGATAGTAGGATCTAGTACAGTTTTGTTTTTATTTTCTTTCTAGATACAGAAAATATAATTGTGTTATCAAGGAAAGAAGTAGTAAAAAAAATACATTAAAGTTAGAGAAAAAGTGAAATAATAATAATTATTATGAGAGAAGTCTCTATGAGAAAAGATAGATGAGATTGAGAATGGATGTAGAAAAATTAGCCTTAACATGAAAAGAGTTAGCTTTCACAAAAACTTTAATGAAGGAGATAATAGATAATAGCGATGTCACAGGAATGTGAGATTAAAAAAAAATGGTGAAGTGAGAGTTCTCGGGCAAATAGACTTAAATATTGGGGATGAATTATGATGCAAAAAAAGATTGAAGACTGGCTGCTATGTGAGACTTGAGTAGTAGGAGAGAGAATCTGATAAGAAGTAGAAGTATTGACTTGTTACTGTAAAGGTCCAATGAGATACACAAATTTGTAGTAGACATCACATGAGTAGAAATGAAAACAGCAGATGGTGGGAATAATACATGATTGGAATTTATGTACAGGAGAAGAGGGCAAGATATGTCCAATGAATGGTTGACTCTATTCACCAACAAATAAGGACTGGAAAAGTTAGAAGTTAGGATTGAGGTGATAGCCTGGGAAATTATTCAGGAGTAGAGGGACTGGAAGCCATGGTGATTTCAAAGAATAGATCACAGAAAACAGAATGTTAAAAGATTATGATAGAAGAAAGGGATTTCATAATTCACAAACATCTTAAATGATTCATAAGATCATCTAGGAAGTCTTATGATGTCTCAGAGTTGTGATTACAAACACTAATCCTTATTCTGTTGAACTGTAGAATTCAATTAAATGGAGATCATTGGTTAGTATCATGCCAGATAAAATAATTTTTTACTATACTTGATTTTAAAGATCACCTGAACCTTGAGGTATCCTCTAATTCAAATGTATCTAATAATTGGCATAATAATATGTAGAACTGTTAATACAGTCAGCATTTGAGCTTTCAGAAAGGCAAAAAAAAAAAAAAAAATCCTTCCAAAATAATTTTAAAATAATACTTTCCTTTGGAAAACAAGCCTATGCAAACCTTAGAAAAATGTGTTGTTTTCTAAAACTAGATATTTTATAACTAAGTAGGTGGTCTAGGAACCAAGAAATTTTACATTAAAAAATATGCTTCATATTCTCTGTCATACATTTGATACACAGTCTTTTAAGATTTGTCTCTAGAATTCACAAAAGCCATATTTAGTTTTACATGTATAGAGTGCTTTTATTATCAGGTGTATACAATTTAGTCTGCAACTTGGAGCTCATTCAAAGTATGTGAGTTCAAGTCATGTGGAAAATAGATGATCTTGAAATTCTTCCAAAAGCCTTTTTGTCACTTGTTTCTCATACAGTCAGGCCCATGGTTGGCTTTGAAAATTACATTGGTATTACTGCCTGGTGAGCTCAGCCCATTGTGCCTGAGCTATAGTAGTTCCTGTCTCCTGTTATTGTGTCAGCTCTCTGACAAGGAAGGAAAAGGGAACCTGACTGCAGCATAGGGAGTAAACCAAACTCAGACTATTCCCATCAAGCTGAGGGAGTAAAGTGGACTCTAGAGACTGAACATCATTACCTTTCCAGGGGAGCAGCAGGAAACGTGTCTGGATATCCTATTTCTGAAAGACATTTTAGTGAGATATTATAAAGAAAATCCCTGTGAGTGACTTTTAAGAGAAAATATTAGAAGTAACAAGGGCTGTACTTCACCCAGGGAGTAGTACCTACTCCTCTTGTTTTATAAAAGAAGAAAGTAGAGTCCCCAAAAGTGACTACCTGGTTTGAGATTACACAGTTTGGGAGCGTGGATGTCAAGATTAAGCCCCAGGTTTTTCAGTCCTCAATTTATTAGTATTTCTACTTGTGTCAGATTTCTTATGGAAATCTGATAGATGTCTCATGAATTAGAAAGGATAGGTTTAAGAAAGGCAAATGCATCCAAGTATATTTAATATAGATTCATTCCCACAGCATCTTTTCCTCATTTAAGTATTGGCCGTTTGACAAAGAAAGAAATGGAGCAAGTTTTTGAAGCAGTGGATTTTTGTCTCACTGCCCACATAGTTAGAAATGAGTTTTAAAGCAATTTTATTTTTACAGTTTTAAGTAAAAAACAAAATTTTGGTGTCACCTACATGACAGGTTTCAAACAACAGTTTGAAATTTAAAGGGAAATAAAGCTAAAATGGGGAAGTTAGTAATTTATATCTGTTAATGTACCTCAAATAATTTCAAAACTAAAAATACTCTCCACACAGTATTTACATTAGGGGATAAGGACAAACTAGATGCATAATCAAAGTTCTAGAAAGAGTAGAGGAACCAAAGTCATCATGCCTAAAGGAAACACTCTACTTGGGAAACAAAAGAATTATACCAACCAGGAGTCGTGAATTAACCCTATATGGCTTATGATTATCTACCACAATATCTCCTATATCTTATGTATACTTACAGGTGAATGTATCCCAGATTTTTTTAGGGAAATGTTTTATAACAACTGTTTTTATAACATCATAAGGGTCACGTTGTTAGGGTTGGGAAGGGGACACCCCAAAAGTCCCATATTAGTATTTGAGGTGTCTCAAAAGAATTTGCAGGCTTGAGTCCATTTCCTAGTCAAGGGACAAAGTTTAGTGAAAGTAATATATGCATTACAAAGCATACTGAATTCTAAGGGAATCCAGTAAAGAAAGTGAAGCAAGGAGATACACTTGTACAGCTTTAATCATAGATACGTTAATTCTATGACTCAAGGGTTAGGGAGTCTGTCATTGGCATGTTAATTCTACAGCCCAAGGATGGAGCTAGGGAGTAATCTCCACATGAATTAAGGGTGGTCTCCAAAATCTGATTATCACAGACCAGATCATCAGTCAGCAATGAACTGAGAAATAGTCTATTCAAAATCAGATAGATTGGGAGAAGGAGTTTCCTGAGTCAGACTCCAAAACCAAAAGTTTTAGGGTTTCATATTATATCAAAGTCATTTTCTGGTTGAATAGCCAGTATATATCAAAGAAAGAACTTGAACCCAGGTATTTCTGACTGAGAAAAAGCCCTTAGGCTCCTTTTTCCATGGGCAAATATAGTAACTCAAATGCAAACTCATTGCAAACTTACAATGATAATCTTTTGCTTTAAAAAAAAGAGAGAACAAAAGGAGAAGGAAAAGAAGTGGGAAATAGAGTAGAACAGAAAGGAGGATGAATAGAAGAAGAAAAAGAAGATGATGATGATGATGATAAAGAAGATAGAAGGAAAAAGAAGGAAAAGGGAGGAAGGAAGGAAGGGAGGGAAGGGAAGGGGAGAGAGGAAGAAAAGAAAAAAATAACATTTTTCTACCATACTCATTGCCTAAATGAAGATTTTCCTAGTACCATTATTTTTTTCAGAATCTGGGGAGAAAGGGTTTATATAAACAAACAATTTTTCCATATAGAAGATTTGCCCTAAAGGATTTGTTTCCCACAGAAACAGTTTTGATGTGGCTAGATTAATAAGTACCAAAACGAATGTTGAATAAAGTGTTTTATTCTTGCAAATACTACCTTCCTTCAAAATAGGAAGAAGTATTTTTTTTTAATTAGGGGGCCTGATTTTAATGCAAATGGGAATTTACTAGAAACTTGAGTTAAGCAGAATGAAATCAGAAAACAGAGGACTTTGTTATAGAGTGCTAGCAAAGAAAACTCTAGATTAGGGCTTATTTATTTTCATTAATTCAAGTCAGATATACTATGACTTTTGCTGATTTTCAGCCCCCAGTGGTTTCTCTAATATCAAGTTCTCCCCAAGAGGAAATTCCTTCTACCAATAAAACTCTACAATTGAAATATGTCCTCTCCTTTTTCTATTATCTCACTTGGTTGTCTCATCAGCTCCCAAGAGTATAATTATCATCTTTAGGCTAGTCTAGTCTCAAATATACATATCCAGCTCTGACCTTTCTCCTGAATAAAATAAAATATGACTAATTGCCTTTTGAACCTTTTGAATCAGATATTCCATAGGCATTTCAAACAACATATCCAAAATAGAACACATCTCCACACTCCACTACCACTACCACCATTCCCTCCCAAAAAATGCTCCCCTCTTTGATATTCCTATGTTATTGTCAAAGTCATTGCCATCTTCTCAGTGACCCAGGCTTGTGGGCAACCCTGATCCTCAGCCTTTCATTCTTATTCACCCCACATCTAATCGATTGACAAATCTTGTAATTTCTACCTTCACCAGATATGTCCCCTTTTCTGTACTCATACAGCCACCAATCCACTTCAAACTTTCATTACCTTTTGTCTGGACTACTGCAATAAATTTTAAAGGAAAAATATCCTAAGCATTAAATAACCAAATAAAACCACCAAATAAAAAAAAAAGGTATTTCCAAAAATATAAAACAGAAAAAGATTATATTTGAAACTGCAGATCTCTATTATATATAATCTTCAAGTTGTTAGAAACAATATGCTGAACCCCCAAAAGAGTGAGGTGAATGAACAGACTCAAGATAAGTGAAACAGATTAAATTTTTAATATAAATCTGCAGGAAGTGGGTATACAAATTCCAGATGGATTCACACACAGCTAGTAGTTACACCCTGTAATCTCACTCTGACTTCTCTTCTCCACTCTCCTTCTCCTCCTTTTCAGAGTTTCCATTGGAGGAAAACTCTCTGAAGTCAATTATTTCATTACATTCCCACTACATATTCACCTTAATATGTTTCCATGTTTCCCCTCATTGTTATGTTGTCATCACATGTTTAAAAATGGTACTGACTCCTCAAGGGAGAAATTAATATGCATAAATATTATTAAGCATGCTCAATTGAAAATTTAGCTTGCCTAAATTTAGTTCCTTTTTTTCAAGAGGTGCTGACCTCAAAGGCTACGTGACATTCTTTTTTTTTACCTTGATGACTTTTATAAAACATTTATGTAAGACTCACCAGATATTAATTCCTATTTAACTTCATTTAATTAAACTTGGCTCAATATTATAACTGGTTATAATTTTTCAATAATGGAAATAAAACTTTACAAATATACTTTTATTTTTCACATAGTCTTTCCTTACTCCAATTACCTATGAAGGTGATTTTTCTAAGCATAGGATTGATCAGGTCAACCCAAACTCCCTATCCCCAGTCCCTACCTCCCAATCTTCTCCCTTCCCATCAATGAGCTTCAGTGGCTCTGTATTATAGTTAGAATGAAATAGAAATGCTTTTGTTTGGTGTTTCAAGTTCCTTATTATCTGGACCCTTAATACTTTTTCCTTTACTCCTCTCCCTGAACTCTACTATCCAGTAATGGTAGCATTCTTGGTATTCCTCAGAAAACATATTTCATTTCTTATTTTTATACATTAAACTGGTTATCCTGCTGCCAGACAAAAACAATTTAAATATCAAGTAGCAGCACATAGGATTACCAAGAATATGGCAGATTCTACAATAAAGGATCAGAGGGCATCTCGAATACCATATTCTAAAAGGCAAAGGACCTGGATTACAACCAAGAATTAACTACCCACAGAGACTAAGCATCATCTTTAAGGGGAAGTGATGGATCTTCAATGAAGTAAGAGACTTTCAATCATTTCTATTGAAAAAAACAGAACTAAACAGAAAATGTAATCTTCAGACACAGGACTCAAGAGAAGCACAGAAAGATAAACAAGAGGGGAAATATGTATTATTTAAAGATTAAATTGCTTGCATCCCTAGATGGGAAAATGATATCTGTAACTCTTGAAAACTGTATGTTACTGGAGCAGACAGAGGGAGGCTGATGCTGTGGACGGAGGATGTGGTTGTGAATGGAATCTAATGGGATAATATCAGAGAAAAATACATTAAGGGATAGAAAAAGGACTGTATTAGAAGAAGAGGAAAGGGGAAGTATAACAGCACAAATTAGATCACAGAAAGAGGCACAAAGACCTATTACAATAGAGGGAAAGAAGGGAGAAGGATAAGCATTGTCTTGGCTCAAAGAGAGAATAACTTAATCATTCAGTTGGGCAAAGAAATTTATCTAACCATAAGGGAAGGTAGAAACATTAGAAAAAACATTATGGAGGGGGTGATAGAAGATAAGGCAGTGGGTGAGATGGGTTTTAAAAAAACATTTCTAAGATAAAGGGGGGAGGAATGATAGAAAATAAGGTAGTGAGTGGGGATTGGTTAAAAAAAAAACCTACTAAGGACAGGGTGGAAAGAGAGAACAAAAGTATATATATGGAAGAAAATAAGATGAAAGGAAATATAGAGCTGGTAATCATAACCATGAATATAAATGGAATGAACTCTCCCATAACATGGAAGTAAATAGCAAATTAAAAAATAGAATCCTACAATATGTTGTTTACAAGAAATGCATTTGACACAGAGAGACATACAGAGTAAAGGTAAAAGGCTAGAACAGAATTTATTATGCTTCAGCTGAAGTAAAAAAAAAAAAAAAAGCAGGAATAGCAATTCTAATTTCAGATAAAACAAAAATAAAAATAGATCTAATTAAAAGAGAAAGTAGGAAAGTACATCTTAATAAAGAGTACTGTAAACTGTGAACTGAAATATATAATATGTATATTCACCAAGTGATAGAGCATACACATTCCTAGATATAGAGCCAGTTAAGGAAGAAATAGCAGCAAATCTATATTAATGAGGGACCTCAACCTTCCCCTCTCAGAATCAGACAAATTTAATCACAAAATGCACAGGAAAGAAACCAGGAAGATTAATAGAATGGTAGAAAACATAGATATGATAGATTTCTGGAGAAAATTGAATAAAGACAGAAAGCAATACATCTTTTTCTTGGCAGTACATGGCACCTACACAAAAATTGACTATGTATTAGGTTATAAAAACCTCACAATCAAATGCAGAAAGATAGAAATAAATGCTTCCTCTTTAGGGCACAATGCAATAATTCATTAAAGAGCCAGGAAAAGGGGAAAAAACTATTAGAAATTAAATACTAAAGAATGAGTGGGTCAAACAACAAATTGTAGAAACAATCCATAATTTCATCCAAGGAAAGGAAATTAGTGAGACAACATACCAAAACTTATGGGACACAGCCAAAGCAGTTCTTAGGGGAATTTTATATCTCTAAATAGCTACATGAATAAAGTAAAGAGGAGATCAATGAAATAGGTTATGCAACTTTACAAAAGATAGAGAAACAACAAATTTTAAACTTCCAATTAAATAACAAATTAGCAATTCTGAAACTCAAATGAAAGATTAATAAAGTTGAAACTAAGAAAACTATTGAACTAAATAAAATTGAGTTGGTTTTATGAAAAAAAAATATAAATCTTTGATTAAGTTTTTTCCACTAGATTTGGATGATTTTCTAAGATTCTCTAAATATATCACGAACAAAAGCAACAGAAACAAGATTAAAAGGGAAGTACAAAAGGTCAAGAATAGCAAGGGAACTAATGAAAAAAAAAATTCAAAGTATGATGACTTAGCAATTCCAGACCTAAAACTATATTATAAAGCAGCAGTTACCAAAATTATTTGTGACTGGTTAAGAAATACATTGGCAGATCAGTGAAATAGATTAGATACATATGATGCAATAATCAAAACCTATAGCAATCTAGTATTTGATAAACTCCAAAGTCCAGCTTCTGGGATAAGAAGTCACTATTTTACAAAAAATTGCTTGGAAAACTGGAAAATCAGAAACTAGGCATACACCTATATCTCACACCCTATTACAAAATAAGGTCAAAATTATGACATGATCTGGGCATAAATGGTGAAAACGTAAGCAAATTAAGATAGGAAGGGATAATATACCTATCAGGTCTTTGGAGAAGGGAGGAAAATATGACCAAAGAACAATTAGAATCATGAAATGCAAAATGGATAACTTTGATTACATTAAATTAAAAAGGTTTTGCATAAACAAAACCAACAGAACCAAGATTAAAAGGGAAATACAAAATTTGGGGGAAATGTTTACAATCAGTCTTTCTAATAAAGATCTCATTTCTAAAATATATAAAGAACTGTGTCAAGTTTATAAGAATATAAGTCATTCCCCATTTGATACATGGTCAAATGATATGGACAATTTTCATATGATGAAATTAAAGCCACCTATAGTCATATGAAAAAAATGCTCTAAATCACTATTGAGTAGAAAAATGCAAACTAAAATAACTCTGCAGTACCATTTCACACCTCTCAGCTTGGCTAAGATGATAAATGTTGGAGGGGATGTGGTAAATCTGGGACACTAATGCATTGTTGGTAGAGTTGTGAAATGATCCACCATTGTAGAGAACAATCTGGAACTATGCCCAAAGGGCTGTCAAACTGTGTGTACTCTTTGACCCACCCAGCAGTGCCATCACTGGATCTGTATCCCAAAGAAATCATAAAGGAGGGAAGAGGACATGTGCAAAATGTTTGTAGCAGCCCTTTTTGTGGTAACAAAAAATTGTAAAATGAGTCGATGCTCATCAATTGGGGAATGGCTGAATAAGCTGTGGTATATGAAAGTAATGGAATATTATTGTTCTATAGAAAATGAAGAATAAGCTGATTTTAGAGAGGCCTGGGAAGATTTATATGGACTGATGCTGAGCAAAACATGCAGATCCAGGAATATACTGTACACAATAACAGCAAGAATGTATGATGATTAACTATGAAAGACTTGGTTCTTCTCAGTGGTTCAAGTGATTCAATGCAATCCCAATAGATTTTGTGTAGAAAATGCCATCTGCATCCAGAAAAAGTATGGAGATTGAATGTAGATCAACACATGGTTTGTTCATTTCTTTTTTACTTTTTCCTCTCTCTCATGGTTTTTCCCTTTTATTCTGATTTTTCTTCCAACATGATTCATAAATCAATGTGTATTAAACATACATTTTTAAAAAAGAAAAAAAATGAACTAATTATCCCTCATTTGAAATTATCTGACCTCTCATACCTGCCTTTCCATTTCTCTGACTTTCAAATACCACCTTATGCTAGAAGCCTTTCCCACTCTCTCAAGTTGTTAATGGTTCCCCTTTTCAAAACACTATCCATCTAAGCCATGCCTCAGGTCACACAATCAGTGTGTGTCAGAAGCAGTACTAAAATCCAGGTCCTTCTATGCTCATGGGTTAACCTTTTTATCCTCTATATCAAGGCTTCTTAAACTTTTCCACTCCAAACCCCTTTTTACTCAAAAGAAACTTTTTATGACCTCAGGTATGTAGGAATATAAAATAGGTACACAAATTAAAAATGTTCTAATAATAAATCATAATTTCAAGACTCCCTACTACATTCAGTTATGAGACCCCATATGAGGTCATGAACCATAGTTTAAGAAGCTGGGCTCTACATGATAACTTCTGAATTAGATCAAATTTGTCAAAATGCCACATTTATTTCTGAAAGGGCAAATATCCTGTATCTGAGTTGTAGCATCTATCTGCCTGCTTTGTCTTTCCTTCCTATTAAGCATTTAAGAACAGAGGGCATGCTTACCTATGCCAAACACTATAAATTGTACAATTTTTATAAAAAGTTGATTTTTTGTTTTAGTTCCTGCTTTTCTATTAATCAAACCTAACAGATTTCTCCATTATAATTTTGAAAACCCTATCATCAATATAACCAACCACTTTGCCTTACTTAAAGAGGTTTTTTGTTTTTTTTTGTTTGTTTGTTTGTTTTTGTTTTTGTTTGTAGGGGCAAGGGAATTAATGGCTTTATTACCTCAAGCTTTACTTATAGAAAATTGACTCTTCATTAAACATTAGTGGAAGAGTTGTATTTGACCCAATATGTACCTCAAGTTTCTGGCTTGCTATCTTTTAAGCTAAGTGGGCTAGTATTTTTGTTTTCTTCTTAGAATATGAGATTTATATGCAGATGCCTCTTCAAGTGCTGGCAGGCAAATGACAATATGAAATCAATTTGTTTGTCTAAAATGTCATGCAAAACAGTGTCTATTGGATTTCTTTTTGTTTTCTCAGAAGTAATACATCCTTATTCATGCAATTTTGACTTGTATAACTGTGCTCTTTCTTTCAAAAATATAGCAAAGAGGAATGTGTTTATCTTAGTATCACATTCACATGGCACTGCTAAGGCACAAAATGCTAACTTTTGTGCCTCTCTATAATATATAACCTCTATAACCTCTTTTTTTCTATAATGATATCTCCTCCTCTACAGAACCCTGTGCCCAAGTTTATTTATAAGGATGACAAGACTTACAGAAACTCCTGTTCCTTATCTTCATCTCAGAGCTGGCTGCCAAACACTAGCATTTAATGGGCCCAGGGTTCTCAAATGATTTTAGTGGACACCTTTATGTAATATATTCCTTGTAATGTAGTCTAGTAGTTTTCCTTGAGGAAGCAGGATGGATTGTGGAAGGCAAAGGCCCTTCTCTTATTTATTCAAAATTTTTCATTTCAAAATCCCTCCCTTCACTCAACTTTCCATGAGCTATATTATATAAAAAGAGGGGACGTAGAAGAGGAGAAGCTATATGTTAGACTTAGCTCAAAACCTTAAGCAAAGCCATTTTGATGACTGAAAGATACTCAAAAGTCAGAGAAATCTTCCTAGTATATCACTATTATAATTGGAAAGTTACCTAAATAGTGAATTATAAGCTGACCTGCAATGACACTTTCTGAGTCAAAAACAACAGACAAAAGTCAATCTTCTAGCCACTGGAAAAGTTAAAACTCTCTTGAATACAAAAGAATAGGAAATAATATGGGTTGGATCAAAGGTCATAAGATGTAAATTATAGAACAATGGTCTTGAAGTCATGAGACAAAGGCTCTCACATGTTGATCAAATTAATTCATGTCTCAAAATACGTTTTCCAATCTGCAAAATATTTAATAATACCTGCACTATCACTATGCAGGATTGTCATAAAGAAAGCACTTAGCAAAATCTTGAGTGCTATAGAAATATGAATCAGTACTGTATCATAATGTCCTTATTGGGGGCAACCAGGAGGCATAGTAGATATAGTGTCAGGCCTGTAATCAAGATGACTTTTTGTTTCCCCACTTAATTTTTTTTTTATTTAATAGCCTTTTATTTACAGGTTATATGCATGGGTAACTTTACAGCATTAACAACTGCCAAACCTCTTGTTCCAATTTTTCACCTCTTACCCCCCACCCCCTCCCCCAGATGGCAGATGACCAGAAGATGTTTAATATATTAAAATATAAATTAGATACACAATAAGTATATATGACCAAACCGTTATTTTGCTGTACAAAAAGAATCAGACTCTGAAATATTGTACAATTAGCTTGTGAAGGAAATCAAAAATGCAGGTGGGCATAAATATAGGGATTGGGAATTCAATGTAATGGTTTTTAGTCATCACCCAGAGTTCTTTCTCTGGTGTGCTGAATCAAGTTCATTACTGCTCCATTGAACTATTTGGTTGATCTCCTTGCTGATGATGGCCAGGTCCATCAGAACTGGTCATCATATAGTATTGTTGTTAAGTATATAATGATCTCCTGGTCCTGCTCATTTCACTCAGCATCAGTTCGTGTAAGTCTCTCCAGGCCTTTCTGAAATCATCCTTTGGTCATTCTTCAGAACAATAATATTCCATAATATTCATATAGCACTATTTATTCAGCCATTCTCCAACTGATGGGCATCCATTCAGTTTCCAGTTTCTAGCCACTACAAAGAGGGCTGCCACAAACATACGTGCACATACAGGTCCCTTTCCCTTCTTTATAATCTCTTTGGGATATAATCCAGTAAGTAACACTGCTGGATCAAAGGGCATGCACAGTTTGATAACTTTTGAGCATAGTTCCAACTACTCTCCAAAATGGTTGGATTCGTTCAAACTCCACCAACAATGCATCAATGTCCCAAGTTTCCCCCATCCCCTCCAACAATCATCATTATTTTTTCCTGTCATCTTAGCCAATCTGACAGGTGTGTAGTGGTATCTTAGAGTTGTCTTAATTTGCATTTCTCTGATTAATAATGACTTGGAGCATCTTTTCATATGACTAGAAATAGTTTCTGAGAATTGTCTGTTCATATCCTTTGACCATTTTTCAATTGGAGAATGGCTGATTTTTATAAATTAGAGTAATTCTCTATATATTTTGGAAATGAGGCCTTTATCAGAACCTTTGACTGTAAAAATATTTTCCAGTTTATTGCTTCCCTTCTAATCCAGTCTGCATTAGTTTTGTTTGTACAAAAACTTTTCAGTTTGGTATAATCAAAATTTTCATTTTGTGATCATAATGATCTCTAGTTATTCTTTTCAAAGTCCTTCCCCTTCCACAGGTCTGAAAAAACTATCCTGTGTTCCTCTAATTTTAATAATTTCATTCTTTATCCTAGGTCATGAACCCATTTTGACCTTATCTTCTTACGGTGTTAATTGGATCAATCCTAGTTTCTGTCATATTATTTCAATTTTCCCACAATTTTATCAACAGTAAGTTCTTATCCAAAAGCTGGGGTCTTTGGGTTTTCAAAGACTAAGGTTGCTATTTTTTTGACTGTTTTATCCCTTAACAACCTATTCCTGATCAACTAATCTATTCCACCAATACCAAATGGTTTTGGCTTCTCTATAATATAGTTTTATATCTGGTATATCCCCTTTTTTTGATTTTTTCATTAATTCCTTGAAATTCTTGACCTTTTGTTTTTCCATATAATTTTTGTTTTCTAGGTCATTAAAATAGTTTTTGGGGATCTGATTGGTACAGCGCTAAATAAATAGATTAGTTTGGTAATATTGTCATCTTTATTATATTTCTCGCCCTTCCAAACATTTTATTTTTCAATTGGTTAGATCAGACTTAATTTGTGTGAAAATGGTCTGTAATTTTCTCATAAAGTTTCTGATTTCCCTGGCAGATGATACCTAAATATTTTAGATTATCAGTAGTTACTTTAAATGGAATTTCTCTTTGTAACTCTGACTGTTTGGTTTTTTGGGTGATATTAAAGAATCTGATGACTTTGTGGGATTTTATAACCACAACTTTGCTAAAGTTTGGATTATTTCTAATAACTTTTAGTAGAATCTCTGGGGTTCTCTAAGTTACCATCATGTCATCGGCAAAGGTGATAATTTGGTTACCTCATTGCCATTCTTATTCCTTTAACTCTTTCTCAGCTCTTTTTGCCAAAGCTAACTTTTAATACAATATTAAATAGTAACAGTGTAGTGGCAACCTTGTTTCCCCAGATCTTAAGGGAATGGTTGCAGTTTGTCTCCATTACATATCTGCTTTGATGGTTTAAATAGTTTCCTGATTATTTAAGGAAAATCCATTTATTCCTATCTCTCAAGTGTTTTTTAATAGGAATGGATTTGGTTTTGTCGAATGATTTTTTTCTGCATCTATTGAGATGATCTATGGTTTTGTTAATTTGGTTATTCATGGCCAATTATTTTGATGTTTTCTAATATTAACCAGCCCTGCATTCCTGGTATAAATCCTACTTGATCATGTGTATTATCCAGAATGTTTTCTTAGTCTTTTGCTAATTTATTTTGATTTTAGCATCAATATTCATTAGGGAGATTGGTCTTAAATTTTCTTTCTCTGTTTTCAACCTACCTGGTTTATATCAGGACCATGTCTGTGTCATAGAAGGAATTGGTGGACTCCTTCATTCCCATTTTATCAAATAATTTATATACATTGGCCAATTGTTCTTTTAAATGTTTGGTAAAATTCACATTAAATCCATCTGGTCCTGGGGATTTTTTCTTGGGAGTTGTTTAATTGCCTGTTCTATTTCTTTTTCTGAAATGGGTCTATTCAACAATTTACTTCCTCCTCTTTAGTCTGGGAAGTCTATATTTTTTGGAGGTGAACTCCATTTCACTTAGGTTATCAAATTTTTGGCTGTTGAGCAAAAAACTCATTTCTCTAATTTCCTCTTCATTTTTGGAAAGTTCTCCTTTTCATTTTAAGACCTAATTTCATTTCCCTCCTTTTTCTAATCAGATTTAAAACTTATCTGTTTTTTTGGCTTTTCATGAAAACTCTTAGTTTTATTAATTAGTTCAATGTTTTTCTTTCAATATTTTTAATTTCTCCTTTTAATTTTAAATTTAAATTTTATTTGATTGGGTTTTAATTTGGTTTTTTTTTTTTTAGTTGTAAAATTCATTAATCTTTTCTTTTTCTGTTTTATTCAAGTAACCTCTAAGGTTAAAATTCCCTCTTATTCTCTATGGTGCATCCCCTTTTTGGTATGACGTCTCATCATTTTCATTATCTTAGGAAATTAATTGTTTCTTTAATGGGCAGAGGGTTTGAGTTGATACTGAGGTCCCAAATACATGAGGGCTAAATATAATTGGACTATATTAATATACATGATTGGATAAAGAATTCCCTTTACTCTCTTTGCAAGTCCATGTGGATGGAAATGACTTGGGTGGGTGGGGCAGGAAACAGGAAGAAGCTGGGAGAATTGACCTTGGTTTTTCCTAGCTGCTGGTCTCGGCTGCGATTCTAGCTTCTTGATACTCAACATTGCTATCCCAATTTCTTCCACCTCTGATCCTTCTTCACTGAGAATAAAGACTGACGTTTTCCCCTAACCCAATTCCTGACTCCTGCTGTTTTTAAAATAACGGTCTTCACGTATCATAATTTGCTCTTCACCAATCATTCTTTAAGATGAGATTTTTTAGTTTCCAATTACTTTTTTCTTTCCCCTAACTTTTTTGTTGAATGTGTTTTTTATTTCTGATCGAAAAAAAGCATTTACTATTTCTGCTTTCTTGCATTTTTTGGGTCTTTATGTCCTAATATATGGTCAATTTTGAATGGTTCCATAACTGCTGGGAAATTACCTTTACTCCATTCAATTTTCTCCAAGATCTAACATACCTAATTTTTCTAATATTCTATTTACTTCTTTAATTTCTTTCTTATTTGTTTTGTGGTTTGATTTGTCTAATTCTGAATCAAAGGTTGGATCTCCCCATATTACAGTTTTGTTGTCTATTTCTTCTTAACTCTCTTAACTTCTCCTTCAGGAAGTTGGATGCCATGCCACTTGGTGCATATAGGTTTAATGTTGATATCGCTTCGTTCTTTATGCTACCCTTTAGCAGGATATAGTTTCCTTCCTTTTCTCTTTTAATTAGATCAATTTTTGCTTTTGCTCGATCTGAGATAAGGATGGCTACCTCTGCTTTTTTTATTTCACCTGAAGCATAATAGATTTTGCTCCAGCCTTTTACCTTTACTCTATATGTATCTCCCTGCTTTAAATGTGTTTCTTGTAAACAACATATTGTAGGGTTCTGACTTTTGATCCAGTCTGCTATCTGCCTCCTCTTTATGGGGGAGTTCATCCCATTCACATTTATGGTTAACCCCAGATTATGCTTTACTTTTTCTTGCGTCCCCCAACCTTCTTTCCCCTTTTTGAACTTATGTACCCCACTTGTATCATGATGCTTACCCTCTTTAGAATCCCTCCCTCCCCCCTTTGAATCTTTTCCCCTTCCCTTATTACTCTTTTTCTTTTCCCTTTTCCTCTCCCCCTTTTAATGAGGCAAGAGAGAATTTTCTCTAAAACAAATGTCAATTATTTTTTCTTTGAGCCAACTCTGATGAGAGTAAGATTCACACAATGTTCCTCCCCCTCTCTAAATTCCCTCAGATATAAGTTTCCTTTGCCTCTTTGTGGGATATGGTTTCCCTCTTTTTATCCCTCCTTCCCACCTTATTTTGCCATCATCTCTTTTCCATATCTACTTCCCTTTTTTATATCAGTAAAATCAAATTATACATGTATTCATTTTGTATATCCACAACAGAAATACAATTCTCAAGTGTTCTTTTTACCTTTTCTGCATCTCTTGACTTCTATGGTTGGAGATCAAATTTTTTGTTTAGTTCTGGTTTTTTCCTTAGAAACAAATGGAATTCATTTGTTTCATTAAATGTCCATCTTCTTCCCTGGAAGAAAATGCTCAGATTAGCTGGATAGTTTATTCTTGGCTGCATCCCAAGTTCTTTTGCCTTTTGGAATATCAGATTCCAGGCCCTTCGGTCCTTTAATGTGGAGGCAGCCAGATCTTGGGTGATCCTTATTGTGGCACCTCGGTATTTAAATTTTTTTTTGGCTGCTTGTAAAATTTTTTCCTTAATCTGATAGTTCTTAAATTTGACCACAATATTCCTTGGGGTTTTTATTTTAGGGTTTCTTTCAGAAGGTATTCGATGAATTCTTTCAATGTCTATTTTACCTTCTGATTCTATTACATCTGGGCAGTTCTCTTTGATGATTTCTTGTAAAATAGTATCTAGGCTCTTTTGTTCATCAGTTTTCGGAAAGTCCAATAATCCTCAGATTATCTCTCCTAGATCTATTTTTTAAGTCTGTCGTTTTTGCAAGTAGATAATTCATGGTTTTTCAGTTTGTCATTTTTTGTTTTGTGACTGATTCTTGCTGTCTCAATGAATCATTAGTTTCTATTGTTCAGTTCTAATTTTTAAAGAATTATTTTCTTCATTAGCTTTTTTACTTCTTTCTGTATATGTCCAATTGAGTTTTTAAATGTATTGTTTTGGTCTGTGGAATTTTTTCCATTTCACTAATTTTTTTTTTTTAGTGATTGTTTTCTTTTTCAATTCACAGATCCTACTTTCTTGCAGTTCTTTGTCTTTTCCAATTCACAAATCCTACTTTCTAGTGAATTCTTTATTTTTTCCAATTCACAATTTTTACTTTCCTGAGATTTTTTTACTTTTTCCAATTCATATTTCAGGAAGTTGTTGCTCTCTTGTAAGGCTTCTCTTTCCTTTCCCTATTTATCTTCTCTCTTTTGAGACTTTTAATGGTCTCTTCTATGAGAGCATCATGTAAAAGAGGACAGTCTGGTGCATGTTTGCTATTTGCTGTCTCTTCAGGTTTGCTGACCTGCTCTTTTTCTGCATAGAAGCTGTCGATCATTCTTTTCATCTTATTCATGTTTTAAAGCCTTTAGGGTATGTCTCCTAGGCAAGGGGGTTACCAGCTTCCTCTGCAGAACAGGAGAGATGTAAACTGGTTTCCAGCTCCGAGGTATGGGAGTGCTCTGAGTGAGAGTTTTCCCTTCCCCCAACAGGAGGTGGATTCAGCACTGGCCAAGCTATGGAACTGCCCAGTAGGGCTGTGTGGGTTAGCGATTGCCCTAGGCTAGAGACTAAGGGGTGAAAGTGCCACTGCCCCAGGCCAGAGCCTCTTGTGGGGCTGTGGGTATACGCAGTTGACCGTAAACCTCCGATTCTACAGGAATTCTGCCTGGCAGTCTTTGCTCCAACGTCTCTGCCTCAACGTCTCTGCCCAACAAATCAGCCCTGCGAAAGCTCTATGGCCCAAAGCCGAGCCCCTCACTGTGCAGATTAAAGGGTAACCTGGGCTGTGCCCTCCTGCAGTGCAGGTTTGCAACTGCCCCAAGGAAAAGCCCCGTACCACAGGTTGGGGCTGCGAGCTTGTGCTGAGATCTGTGCTTTCACTTTCGGTTTGAGGCTCTCCTTGGAACCTAATTTCTCTCCCAGTCTACGTTGATCTCCCCCCTGGCCCTGGAACAAACCTTCTTTTGGCGATACTGCAGATTTTCTTTAGGCTGGTGAGTTGTTATACTTCTTATCTTTACGAATTGTAGCAGTCAAGACTATTTTTGAGGCTCGATATATATTGATAAAGAGGGTAAGAGAAGAGCTTAGAAAATCTCGTGTGCTTTCTCCGCCATCTTGGCTCCGCCCGCCCCGCGCCTGTTTCCCCACTTAAAAAGTGTTTTGTTTTTTTTTCCAATTACATGTAAAGATAAGTTTTCAACATTTTTGTAAAATTCTAATTCCAATTTTTTTCTCTCCCTCCTTTACCTTGTCCCTTCCCAAAAGAGTAAACAAACTGATATAGTTTATACATATATGATCATTCAAAACATATTTCTATGTTAGGAAGATTCATCTTCTTGAGTTCAAATCCAGCCTCAGACACTAACTGAGCAAGTCAAAATTCAGTTCTATCTGTAAAATGAGCAAACTACTCCAGTATCTTTGTCAAGAAAGTTCCAAATGAGGTCACAAAGAATAAGTCAGAAACTACAGAACATTAACATGGCCTTATTGAGGCTGCAGGATTGAGTGTGTGAGATTCAACCAATATAACATGCAGGGGATATGAAAAAAGCATGGTCACAAGATGAGGGAGGTATGAGACATGTTTAGGAAATAATGAGGTGATCATTTTGGCTGCTGCATAGATTCAGTTTAATCTTTATGTAAATATACTGCATCAACAGTCATGAATTTTATCAGTGAACTTCTAATGATATCATGTAATATACTTTTCAGAGAAATAACAATACCACATTCACATACAAAAATGCTCCTTATTTCCAAAGTGAAACTTAAATATTTAAGGCCCCACTTTTATAAAAGAAAATTGAATATGATTTTAAAAAAACAACTATTTTCCAAAACTGGGACACTAATTCATTATTGGTGATGTTGTGAACTGATCCAACCCTTCTGGAGAGCGTTTTAGAATTCTGCTCAAAGGATTATCAAAGTGTGAATACCCTTTTGATCCAATAGTGTCTCTCTAAGGGTCTGCATCCCCAAGAGATCATAAAGGAAGGAAAGGGACCCACATGTGCAAAAATGTTTGTAGCCACTCTTTTTGTAGTGGCAAGAAACTGGAAATTGAGTGAATGCTTGTCAGTTGGGGAATGGCTGCATAAGTTATGGAATATAGATGTAATGGAAGATCATTATTCTATAAAAAATGGCAAGAAGTTTGATTTCAGAAAAATCTGGAGAGACGTATGTAAACTGATGCTGAATGAAGTGAGTAGAACCAATAAACATTGTACAAAAACAACAAGATTATGTGATGGACTTGGGTCTTTTCAAAAATTAGGTGATTGAAGGCAATTTCAATAGACTTGCAATGGAAAGAGCCATCTGCATCCAGAGAGAGAACTAAGGAGACTGAATGTGGAACAAAGCACAATATTTTCATCTTTTTGTTATGGTGGTGGTGGTTGCTTCCTTGTTTTTTCTCTCATTTTCTTTTTCCTCTTTTGATTTTTCTTGAATAATATATTTGTAAGAATTGCATATATTTAAGCTATATCAGATTGATTACTGTTGGGGGCAAGAAAGGGAGAAGAAAAATTTGGAACACAAGGTTTTACAAAGGTAAATGTCCATCAGAATGGATCATCATATAATCTTGCTGTTGCTGTGTACAATTTTCTCCTGGTTCTACTCACTTCACTTGGCATCAGTTCATGTAGGTATCTCCAAGCATCTCTGAAATCATTCTGCTGGTATAATATTCCATAACATCCATGTACCATAACTTATTCAGCCATTCTCCAATTGATGGGCATCCAACTCAGTTTCTAGTTTCTTGCTGTGCTGTTCTTCTTTTTTATAATATATGATGGCTCTCTGTGGAGCAGGTTTCTTGGGGAGGTTTTCTGGAGGCAGCCTTACTTTTGGTTCAGAGTAATAATCACCTCAAATTCAGCCAGCTGATAAAATCCAAACCTTTATTTTCTCCTTCCTTGATTCCAAGAGCTCTTGCAGCTTGTCCATTGCTTTTGTCTCTGCCTCTATTCCCACTCATGGCTTCTTCTGGAGCGTCAATCCTCCTTCTGGACTGATGCTCCTCTACTCAATCTTTTCAACTGAACTGAACTGACTGAGCTCAGCTGTTTGTATGCTCTCTCAAAGGTTGACTCCTCCTTTGAGAGTGGGATTATGGGAGGTGTGAATTCACAAAGTTACAAAGCTAATTTTGTGTATCTCTCATACTTGTGAATACTTGTGAATCTTCCAAACTTGTGAACTAATGTGTGTGAGCTAATGTGTAAACTCTCAAAGGTGCAAACCCAATCACACAAGCATTGCTTCCATCAATTCCATTGAGTTGCCACCTTGTTTCAAGTTCTGGGTCATAACATCTCCCACTTTCTTTTGATTTAGAACATAAGGTGGTCATGACCTCCCTGACTTCTCAAGGAGGTGAGAACCCAAAAAAAGAAGGCGATCTTCCCAGACTGCTCAAAAAAGAAGTGAAAACACCATAAAAAGAAAGTGGTCATACCCTCCGTGACATCTCAGGAAGGGAAACGAAAACACCATAGGAAATGGGAAATCAAATCAGATTAACGGGTTTCTGAAGGGGCTCACTTGAAACAGGTATACATAAATCCACCAATATTGGAGGCATTACACATAATTACATAAGCACATAGCAATATAACACAGGCTAGTAGTAATGTAACAAATAACATGAATCAACATACAGAATTATACATGTCCATAAGTCCTAGAAATAGTCCCAAAGGAATCCATTGTTCATTAGTTCATTGGCCAGGAATCCAATAATTCCTGTAAACTTTGAAGTACTGTAATAATCTCATCAACAATTTTTCATCTCAAGGAATCCAATGATTCCTGCTGGTTTTCAAGAACTGAAAGCTGAAGATTTTCAAGTTCTTTTAACAGTCTCATTGTCAGCCATGCTCTTTTAGTGACAGATGTTTCTTAAATTTTGTTTTTAGGTTTTTCTTTTTCTGTTTTTCTCTGATGGACAAGGCGAATACGACTTGTTGGTACCCATCTGATTCCTTCTCCATCTGTAGAAATACAAGCAAACCCTCTTTCCCAGGCAGTTAACCTATCTAATTTCCTTCTATTTACCACTTTGGGGATTTTTCATTATCATCTGGTTATTACATTGGAGCTGTTTGCACTGGACACTGCCCTGTTGGGTTAGTTAAAAGGCCTGTATTCTCCCCAACTGTAATCCTGATTGCTTTTCTGTTGGTTGATCACATCAGAGTCCTGCCCTTCCAAAGACTCTCTGGGTGTAACCCCAGCTGCCATCATGCTCCATCTGTCTTTTGATTGATATCTTGGAACTGGGCTCCACCTCTCATTTACCTGGCTCAATCTACATTCAGAGGCCCAGTGAAAGCCTCGGTTATATTTTGGACATGGAGTTTTGGGTTTTATTCTCTCACCCTGTCCTCTCATTCTGTCTCTATATCTACACTGAGCTCTAAGATGTCCAACTTTTCCACACTGAAAGCATCTTTGAGTTTCTCTAGAAGTCCCTTTGCCAAGAAGGACCTTGTCTTCCCATGTTCATCATAGTCTGAGTATAATAAGCATTTGTTCCCACTGTGCCACAGTGTCTATATGATCTCCTCTAAAGGAGCATCTTTGTCTAGTCCCCATATAATTCTTTGGCAAACCTCATTTGCATTTTCCTTAGCCAGATGTCTGGTCATTATTTCTGTTGCTACATTGTCTCCAATGGTTCTTATCACAGCTGTTAGCAAACGTTCCATTAAATCAGTAAAAGGTTCATTGGGACCTTGCTCTATTTTTGTGAAGGCTTCCCCTCGATCTTTTTGTCCTGGGAGGGAACCCCAAGCTTAGAAATTTGCTCATACACTAGTATGGGATAATAAATCTGTTCTGAATTCTCTCCATACTGACCTTCAGCAGCTAGTTGGTCAAAAGCGATTTGTACAATATCTCCTGTTTGTCTATTGCATTGGGCTTGAATCCTACAAAATTCATGAAACTCTGAAAGCCACAACAAATTTTGTCCCAGTTCTAAGCATGTTCTAGCTATGGATTTCCAATGATTTGGGGTTAAGATTTCATAAGACAAATTCTCTAGTAACATTTTAACATAAGATGATGTAGTCACATAAAGAGTGCAACCCTTTTTCAAATCTTTAATTTTTTTCCAAATTAAAAGGAGTATATCTTCTCCCTTTTTGACCTGAAGAGTCAAGCTCTTCAATCACAGGGTATCCATTTATAAAATGAGACATATCTTCACCTTCATTTTTTGCATTAATTAATGCCTCTTCTAATCTTGTCATATTCTGCTTCTCAGGAGATGATTGTGTTTTGGCCTTTCTCCCTCCCCCTTCTTCCTCCACCCATGAAGGGTTAATTGAGGGAGGAGGAGATGTGGAATGATCTAATTTCTCCTGCTGTGAAGGATCACACTCAAAATTGTACTTAATTCCATTCTAATCTGATTCTTCCTCCTTTTCACCTAGTTTATTGGCACCTCCCCCTCCTGCTCTTTCTTCTTTTTCCTTATTTTAACACTTACATAATTTCCTAAAGCCAGTTGTATTAAATTATATGTATTAAGTATGTCTTTGAAAATTGCATTTTTATTGCAGAATTGACAAAGATCCTCTCCTTCTAATTTCCACTCCATTGCTCTCCTATTAATTTCCACTCGTCTAGATCCAATTCTTTTTCCATAGAGAACCAAAGACATATGTGCTTTACAGTTTCTAAAAGTTCAGTGATCTGCTCCAAAATTATAATTAAACCTTGGCTTTCCATAACCTTGACAATGGTCCCTAAACATTTTCCTTGAACAGAAACAGAAGGGTCTTTTCTAAACATCTGTCCCATCTTAGCTGAAATTATATTTTAACTCTTTTAACAAAATTTCTTTGTTGTACTCACCCTAATTTCTGGGTTGAGGAGACTTTTCCACTGGGTTCAGGATCAGAGGTTTTTCCACTAGATCAGGGTCCTATCCAGTCCCTATTTGAGTGCCAAAATGTGGTGGTATTCTTTTTTTATATAATATATGATGGTTCTCTGTGGAGCAGGTTTCTTGGGGAGGTTTTCAGAGGCAGCCTTACTTTTGGTTCAGAGTAATAATCACCTCAAACGCAGCCAGCTGATAAAATCCAAACCTTTATTTTCTCCTTCCTTGATTCCAAGAGCTCTTGCAGCTTGTCCTTTGCTTCTGCCTCTGCCTCAACTCCGACTCATGACTTTCTTCTGGACTGACGCTCCTCCACTCTTGTAATGGGCTGAGGTTTGAGCTGATGCACTGAGGTCCCAAGTAGTGAGGCTAAATAGTAATTGGGCTATACTCTATTAATATACATGATTGGATAAAGAATGGTCCCTGCCCACTCTCCGTGCAAATCCTGATGTGTTGTATAGGAAATGACGATTTTGGTGGGTGGAGGCAGAGAGAGAGAAAGGAAGAGAAGCTGGGAGAGATTGGGTCTGGGTTTGAGACTCCGAGCTGCTGGGTGTGTGGCTGCTGGTCGAGCTAGCTTCTTGACTCAGCTGCACACATTGCTATCGCCGATTCTCTTCCACCTCCTATCCTTCTTCACTGAGAATAAAGACTGACGATTTTCCCCTAACCTGATTCCTGACTGGTGCTGATTTTAAAATACGCAATCTTCACAACTCTGAATCTTTTCAACTGAACTGAACTGACTGAGCTCAGCTGTTTGTATGTTATCTCAAAGGTTGACTCCTCTGAGAGTGAGATTATGGGAGGTGTGAATTCACAAAGTTACAAAGCTAACTTTGTGTATCTCCCATACTTGTGAACACTTGTGAATCTTCCAAACTTGTGAACTAATGTGTGTGAGCCAATGTGTGAACTCTCAAAGGTGCAAACCCAATCACACAAGCATTGCTTCTATCAATTCCTTTTGAGTTGTAACCTTGTTTCAAGTTCTGGCTCATAACATCTCCCACTACAAAAAGGGCTGCCACAAACATTTTTGCACATGTGGATCCTTTTCCCTTTTTTATGATATCTTTGAGATACAGACCCAGTTAAAGATACTGTGGATCAAAAGGTATACACAGTTTGATAGCTCTTTGGGCATAGTTCTAAATTGTTATACAGAATGATTGGATCAGTTCACAACTCTACCAACAATATATTATTGTCCCAGTTTTCCTACATCCCCTTCACCATTCATATTTTTTCCTGCCATCTTAGCCAATCTGGGAGGTGTGAAATGGTACCTCAGATTTGCATTTGCATTTCTCTGATCAATAGTGATTTGAAACATTTTTTCATATGACTATAAATGGCTTTAATTCCTTCATCTGAAAATGGTTCATATCTTTTGACCATTTATAAATTGTAGAATGACTTGAATTCTTATAAATTTTCTATATATTTATCAGAAGGGTAATAATTACTTTTTAAAATTCTAGATCATAATCTCAGTCTCCTAAGAATGTGAATCATATGAACTGGAAAAGGCTGTGGGAGTGACCAACCCATTAATGGAGATTTCTAGGAAAGGCAACGTGGCCATCTGTTAATGATCACAGATCAGTTTCCTATTCCAACATTAATTGTACTAGGTGTACTCTAAAAATTCTTCGATTTCTGATATTTTGTGATTCCACAGACCAACTACACCCTCTCAAAGCTCCCCTTTATTCCCTATTCCTCATTGTACCCTTATCTTCAGCCATCTGGGAAAAGAAAAATTAAATACTTGGGTTTCATTTAGCTATAAATCTATTTAAAAAAAAAGGATTCTGAGTTAAAGATTAAGCAAGTAAGTTGTTTTTCAAAGTCAAAGAGGTGAAAAACATATAATAAAGCTAAAGATCAGATGCATCTCTAAATGTAGAACCATAGTGCTGGCTCCTTAATTGGACTACTTAGCATTGTGACAGAGACAGATTTAGCTGTAGTTTGCAGTCTTTAAAAAATATTTTTAAAAGGTGATTTAAGAATGGAAGAATAAGTTGATTAAGGTTAATTGATTCCACATGAGCTGGCTTATACTTAAGACAGCACAGGAGACATTACACATTTGTAGATGAAGAAAATCAGTTAGAAATTCAACTACAACTTGTTAAAGTGAAAGATTAGTGCCTATGGAACAAGTAACAAAAATTTTATTTACAGGAATTTTGGTTGGAAATTTTTTTCTCTTAAAGTAAAATAAGACCAAGTGCAAAAGTAGTAAAGCAATCTAGCATAAATAATAGAAGAAAATAAGTTAGGAGGAGGAACTCATTTTGGAGAGAATATGATGAGTCCAGTCCTAAATATATTCAAGTTTGCCAGGTATATACTTTTGCAAAGATATATAGTAAGATAATTGATGATGAAGGAAAAAAACTCAAGAGGGAAATTTGGACATATAATAGCATATCTGTGAGGGTAGTTTTATGAAGCGGAAAATTTACTTCTTAAGCTGCCACAGGAGTTTCTCATTCCTTTTTTTTTTTTACTTTCTACCCCTGGAATATCATATGTCATCTCTTTTATCAAACCACTCCCAACTAGGTATAACTTACTATCTATCTATCATCACCATTGTCTCCACTCATACAGAGAAATTTCTCTTTGTATCTATGGAGGGAAATAATCAGAAGGTAGCATAATGGATATCCTAGCTTCTGCTTCCCCACCTCCAACTGCCTTTATAAATTTAAATTTTCTAATTGCACATATTTAACATATATTGGATTACTTGCCATGTAAGGGAAGGAACAGAAAAATTTAGGACACAAGATTTTGTAATAGAGAATGTTGAAAATTATTCATGTATATAGTTTGAAAATAAAGTTTTAATTTAAAAAATAATGTAAAAAATAAATTCCTATCTTCTTTATCCTTGTTATTGTTATTGATTCATTTCAATCATGCCTCAAACTCTCTGTAACCCCATTTGAAGTTTTTTTGTTTTGTTTTGTTTGTTTTTTGGCAAAGATACAAATGAGAAACAGACAAACAGGGTTAAATAACTAGCTCAGATTCACATAGCTAGGAAGTATCTGAGGCTTAATTTGAACTCATGAAGATGAGTCTTTCTGATTCCAAGCCATGGAGTCATCTCACTACCCCTTCGTTTATCCTGGAGAAAAACAAAAGGATATTTTTGTTATTTTGCTTTGGTAAGTTTATAAAATAAACTAATACTCAATTTTATGGATCTTAGGAGCTCCCAGTTGAGATAATGTCTTAATTTGAATGTTTCTGATCTTTTTTCCTTTTATCTGTATACCTTTCTGTCACTACATATGTCTCTTTTACAATTCCCTATTTACAAATAATAAAACCCATAAATCAGAAGTGACTATGATTGACCAAATTGTATTTAGTCACCAAACAAACTAATTAAAAATTATAAATGGTTTTTTGAAAAATAGAGATAAGCTTTAGAATGGCAAATCACTTTTCCTGGGAATGAGAAAGTGATGATGTAGAGAGAAAAAAATTACCATGCTTCTAGCGAACTCTGACAGCCATACTATCTCTCATCTCAGGGGATATCTGCCTGGTTTAGCCTTCAGTTAAGGATGGCAGCAGCTGCAGTGGCAGTGAATTTCACTCCATCTCTCATTCTTCTTGCTCAAACCACAAATATAGATCACCTTTCTCATTCTTTCAAGAACCACTCCCAGGGCTAGGAGAAAAATAACACTATTACTCAGTAACTACAACTTTCATAGGCTCAGATTATAGAACTCTCACCAGAATTGAGTCAGGAAACCATCATCATATTAGAGTTTAGGGATGTTACCCCTAAAGTTTATTGGGGTTACAGGCCAGTGTCACAAGGTGTCTCAAAAGAATTTGTAAGCATAGACTTCCTCCAAATTAAGGGGCAGAGATTTTATTACACTGCTAAGAGTGGATGAAATTCCAAGAAAAGTTAGTTGAGTAACCCCCAAAAAAGGACTTGGCTATAACAAGGAGTGTACCTTTAATAGGCTAATCCTTAAAGGATTTAGCTTATTAAAAGGAGTTAGCAAGCATCTATACTATGAGTAGATCTTTTATAGGGTAAATATAACCCGAGTGACAACTTTATTTTCTGATTGGATAAGGTAAACTCTGGTCAAAGTAAGGAACAAAAGGCTTACTTAAGAACAAAAGGTCCACTTATGGTTGAGATGATTCTATCAGTGCTCCCCCCAGCTTGCCTCAGGGAACTACTAGGCTTCCACATTGTTTACCATCATTCAGTGTCCTCTGCCTACACCCATATGGCTACCCAGGACCTCATCAATAAGAGCAGAGGTGGGAGAGCTAGGAGAATTAATAGAAGGAAAAGAAGCAGAAAATATTAAGAAGGATGGAATTGTTGAAGTATCAAATTTTCCTTTAAGGTCAAAGAGGATGAAGATTGAAAAAAAAAGGCACAGTATTTAATAAAAGAACCATTATTGTTTACTTTTTCATTAGAAAGATGTTTAAGTATAGTGATATTGTCAAGAACTGTGATTTCTGATTATAAAATACATGGAATTCAGAAATAAGCTTATTGGCAAAGGATGTCCTATTATATACATATATAATCTACCAAGATGTTTAAAAAAAACAAAACTTTTTTTAATACAACCAATACAAGCTATAGCAATAGTCATCTTCCACAAATAGGTTGTTGCCTAATCTAATGATTTACATTCCATTATAAATGAATACACCAGTTTCTACTCTTTCATTCCAATTCCTACTCTTTAAGATTAGTTTTTCTCTGGGAAACACTGTAATTTTTCACATAAATTGGAATATATTTGTATATCTGGCCAGATCATTCCAAGGTTCCTGATCTTACTTGTTGAATGGATTTGTTCCAGCAAATTCTCATTCCTACAACATTTAAAAGAATTAAAATTTCATTCAAAACTAAGAGTCTGATGGGGAGCCTTTGAGTCCAAAATAATGAGCGCAAATTCTGTCAGTTTAAAGTTTTCTTGTTGATTTGGAGTGGAATGCTGAATAACATTCTAGCATTACTTTGGGGGAAACTTCTTTTAATGTGGGAAAAAGCTGTTAGAATCAAAGTTACAGAGGTTTGTTGAAAGAGATGCAAACAAGAGAGGGAAAAGAAAAGAGCACATGGATTTAAGAAGAAGATAAACAAAGGCTATTCATTGTCATGTGTCTGGTCACAGGTGGAAAGAACAATCACCTCTTTTAGCCACACTACCACACAGATAGGGAAGGAACACAACTGTTAGTTTAATCTCCCCTTATGAAGAACAAGAATAAAGTTGTCTCTCCTTTGGTGGTGACTTAGTCTTCAAATCTTGCTTTCAAGGTTATTGGCACATCTCTTTTACTTATTGACTTGAAAGGTACATTTCACTTCTATCTATTGACTATGACTATTTGCCCAGGTAGTGTTCTACCATTTTTAGAAGCTTCCACTTAAAGAAATTGATGAGTTGTAATAAATTTTACCATAATATTGAGTTTAATGACATACTTTCTATTTGTCTTCCATGATAAAATCAGTAGTTTATCCTTTTATTCAATTTCATCCAACAAATATTAATTATATACTATTTATAAGAAAAGAAACAGCATGATTTTTGATTTCCTTCACAGGCTAAATGTTCACAAGCCGTATTCGCCATGTCCATCAGAGAAAAACAGAAAAAGAAAAACCTAAAAACAAAATTTAAGAAACATCTGACACTAAAAGAGCATGGCTGACAATGAGACTGTTAAAAGAACTTGAAAATCTTCAGCTTTCAGTTCTTGAAAACCAGCAGGATTCTTTTTGTACAGCAAAATAATGATTTGGACATGTATATTTATTTTGTATTTAATTTATACTCTACTATATTTAACATGTATTGGTCATCCTGCCATCTAGGGGAGGGGGTGGGGGGAAGGAGGGAGAAAATTGAAACAAAAGATTTGGCAATTGTCAGTGCTGTAAAATTACCCATGCATATAACTTGTAAATAAAAAGCTATTGAAATTGAAAAGAAAAGAAAAGAAAAAAAAGAGTTGAAAACTAAAAAATTTGTGAAATGAATTAATAGCCTTAAAAAAAAAAAAAAAAAAAAGAAACAGCATGGAGCACTGGCTAAATGAGTGATTTGGGGTTTAGAAAATTTGGGTTCTATTGCTGTATCTGACATAATTACCTTTGTAATCCTAAGAAATTATTTTAATTTTTGATACCTCCTAAGTAAGAATCTCTATGTTGTGTACAATTGTTTTCAATCACGTCCAACTCTTCATGACCCTATTTGGGGTTTTCTTGACAAAAATAATGGAGCAGTTTGCCATTCTTTCTCTAGTACATTTTACAGATGAGGAAACTGAAACAAACAGAATTAACTGACTTGCTCAGGCAGGGTCACACAACTCGTTAAGTCTCTGAAGACAGATTTGAACTCAAAAGGATGGATCTTCCTGATTGTAAGCTTGGCACTCTTACTTGCTGTGCCAACCTAGCTACCCCTAAGATTAGCCACACACATAAGGTTTAATTTCATTAAAATTTCTCAATTATATTTATTTTTTAAAAATTAGCATTCATTTTCTAAAATTTTGAGTACCAAATTTTTTCCTTTTCTTTTGTTCCTTCCCTACCCATTGAGAATACAAGCAATATGGTATTGTTTATATGTGTAAAGTCATTTAAACATAGTTCTATATTGCATAATCATGTTGCAAAAAAAAAAAAAGAAAAGAAAAAAAACAGCAAAGAAATAAAAGGAAAAAGTTATGCTTCAATCTTCACTCAAGAGTTCACTAGTTCTCTCTCTGGAGGTGGATAGCATTTTTCAGCATAGGTTCTTTGGAATTGTCTTATATTACTGTCTTCATCAGATTATGGAAGTAAAATTATACATATTAAATCAGTTATAATCTGTATACTTGGAGAGAAATTCTATACCAGAAAAGGTTTCATACTAATTAAATCCTAAGATCAAACTCATAACCACTCAAAAATATGTGAAATTCACTATACTAGGTACTAGAGATGGTGTCAGAAAAGAAACAATTGCTGCCCTTAAGAGTTGATAATTCTATTGAAGGGAGGGGGAGAAGGTGAGGGAAATATGTAAACTGACTGAGTACTGGAACTAATAGCTATATATTTAGGCCTATGCCATGCTACTAAAAATCACATAATTAGCATAAGATAATTATGCTTTTGTAAATGTAAGCGGAGTTTGCTGCATGCTCAGATCACCTAAGACATGAGTATTCACCTAAAAGACTTTAGGGTCCCATTTATGAAGAGAAGAAGACTGGTACTGAGATGGACATTCTGTGTGGGCCTATTATAGGTTTAGAAGCATCCTCTCTCACTGACTACAAAGTCAGAATTCTCTGTGTCTTTAAAACTACCTGATTGGGACACCCTTCCTTTATCTTTCCTATAGTATCCACTAGTAAAAAGCTTCATTCACTCACAATAACACCATGAAATAAGCAGGGAAGGCCACGAGAGTCATCTTCCCTTTCTTTAGCCTAGGTGGTTTGAATAAACACTATTGGGTTTTGTTCTGTTTCATTTGTCCTTTTTGGTTCAAGATGCAGGGAGCAGTGTCCACTATCATAAATCCTTTGAGCTCAGCTTTCCAAGACAAATGTTGTAGCCAGACCAGCAGAGAAAGCCTGAGATGACATAAATGCTATGTGGTTTACTGTTTAAAATACTGATCTTTGAACATGAATTTCGTGGACTAATGCTATATAGGAATTGAGCTACATTATGAACCTAATCCTAATAACTGATTAAAATGTTAAGTAAGCACAGGGTTAACGAGAGATCCTTAAACATTTTTTTCTAGAGACCTCCTATGTTGACTGATCAATAGATGATGAAGGTGATGGTCCAGTCATTCAACCTCAACAAATCTATCTAAATCTATTATTATTTAGCTCACATATCATTTATATTGTTCTCAAGGATAACATTGATAATTTTTTAAATGAAGTTCAGAAGATAGGTTTTTTTAGTAGAATCTACAAAATACTGATTCAGCAGAAAAAATGTAAAATAGATAAAAGTAAAAGCATTGACTCTAATTGTTGCCATTTTATAGAGAAGTATACAAGGTACCACATTAAGGAAGCCAAGAGTTTTAAAATAATGACAAAATCTAACACATAGAGAGCACTTACTAGTTAAGTGCTCCACAATTTTCTCATTTATCCTTCACAACAACCTTGGTAAGTAAATGCTACTTTTATCCCCATTCTACAGTTGAGGAAACTGGGGAAAACAAATTTGTTCAGAGCCATATAGCTAGTAAGTGTCTGGTGTATTTGAACTCTGATCTACCTGACTCCAGGCCTAATACTCTATTCACTATGTCATCTGTCTGCTCACTTACTATTCTTTCTAAATAGGGAGATATGGTCTCCAATTATAACAGTAGTTTAATGTGCATTATAATCTGTGAAACATCAGAGAGATGAGAGAACTATAAATTAATATAATAAATATCAATGACAATATATTAAGTAGCATTGGCAAATAGAATATAGCAATGTGGTTAATATATTATCAAGTTCAATTTAAGAAAGGAATGCAAGGATAATTCAGTATTAGGATAAAATTTAGCAGCATACACTATATTGATAACAATGTACTTACAAAAATAGATTTTTATGACCAATTCCAATCAATGTTCAATAGAGTTTATTTATGTTGACCCTTGCCATTATCAACCATCAGGTAGATTTCTCCATCTTTCTTTCCAAGTGCACTTGGATATCCCACCATATATGTATGCTCTCAAGTTATATCACTGAAATCTAATGCATCAAGTTTTTCCTTATCCAAGTCCTGACTACGGTCAGTGTTTCTTACAGGTACTAAGTTAAAAGATATGTTGCAATGGTTATTTTTGTCTATAGGTTGGACTAAATGGTCATAGAAGTCTCTTCAAGCTCTCAAATTCTTTGAATCTAAAACCTCAGTATCTTTGACTCCTTTAGTTTCCTCATGTCTTATATCATATGAATAACATCTCCCATTTGTAGTTCCTTTCAATTCTCAATCATAATTCTAGTCTAGGCTCTTATTATATAATCTTACTATATAGACTGGACCTACATGTACTTGTAAAATTATTTTCTAGTCATTCTATTCAATCTTAATTAGAATTACAGGATCATAGATTTTAAGTAAAAAGAAACTTCAGAAGATGTCAAGTCCAATCCCCCCCACCTTTTTCTTAAAGAAGAGGAAATTGAGTAAGTGGTTTGCCTTGGAATCAGTGATATCAAATAAGCATTAGAAACCAAATGGGAACCCATATCTTCATTTCAGAGTCAATGTTCTTTTCATGGTATCAATCAATTAACAAATATTTGCCAGACATCACAGTAAGAATTGGGGACAAAAAGAAAAGAAGGAAAGAAGGAAGAAGGAAAGGAAAAAGAAGGAAGGAAGGAAGGAGGGAGAGAGAAAAGGAAGGAGGGAAGGAAGGAGGGAAGGAAGGAAGGAAGGAAGGAAGGAAGGAAGGAAGGAAGGAAGGAAGGAAGGAAAGAAGGAAGGAAGGAAAGAAGGAAGGAAGGAAAAGAGAGAGAAAAGGAAGGAGGGATGAAAGAAAGGGAAAGGAGGGATGGAAGGAGGGAGGATATATACACACCAAAATATAAAGGACATAAATACATATAAGTGGAAAGAACAGTAGGCAAGGAGTTTTGAAAACCTAGATTGTGGTACAGGCTCTGCTATAATTGAGGTTTCTTCCATCTCTAAAATTCTTTTATTCTAGCTGTGTGACCTTAGGGAAATAGCTTACTAATAAGTCATATTTATGCAATAGTTTAATTAATTACTTTAATTAAATGTTCCCAACTCTTTTCTTACAAAAACCCTATAAGATAAATGTTACAAACCTTATCATATTCATTTTATAGATGAGGAACTTTAGAATATGAATGATTTCTCCATGATTTACATAGTACATGTTAACTAAGGCATGGATTGAGTTCAATCTCCTAATGCCAAGTCTATCACTGTATCCACTATTAGCATCATTTCTCTCAATCCTATTGGGATTTAATTTCCTCATTTGTAAAATTTGAGTTGGGCTAGGAGGGTATAATCAATTATCTTTAAGAGCTCATCTTCTGAAACCACAATTAAAGTGCTATATCTATTCAGCAAGAGACTTATCAATCCAGGGAAGACACTGCAGTCTTAAGTTTTATTACACACACACACACACACACACACACACACACACACACTCCAAATGGTATCCCAATGTCCATCAAAATAAAGTCTTCAGAAAATAGAAAATTTACATATCTACAGCATGTTTAGAATAAAGTAAAAAATACAAATAAAGATGAGAGGAATAAAAATGCCCGAACAGCAAACAAGACTGGATTCTTAGCATTTCAATGTATCACTAACTTGGACTAATTATGAGCCAAGAGAAGAAGTGACTTTAGGTTCCTGAAATTCTACAAGCCTTCTTCAAAAATGACAGAATTAAAACCTTACTACTGACCCACATTGACCTGTTGGTTAAAAGAATGGTTTGGAAACATGAAAAGGGAATGAGAAATCATGGTAAGGATGGTTCTAATTCTGACTATTCCTTGCCAGGAAATTAAAAGAGATAGAGGTGTGGGTTTAATTACTGAGGATAGCATAAAACTAGTATCACTGGGGTATGTGTGCAAATTAGTGTTCACAAAGAAAAATATGAAAAGATATAGAGTTTTGCAGCACTGACAGTGATTTGGTATCTGATGTTAGGGAAAAAAATGAAACAAAGATAGGGAGATGATCTGGCTGCTAGTACTTTCCTCCTCTGCCTTTATGCAGTGTACACCTGATGATCAAAGTATGATGAAATACTGAGAAAAGATGCTAACTACACAGATTGTATTTAGTCCATTAGTTTTTAAGCTCCTTAAGAATATTGCATTTATTTTCTTTGTATACTATTCTATTTATATTCTACTTGTAACAGTCTCCAGCACATAAGAGAAGATTAATAAATGAATATTAATTGATGAATTTGTGAGGTCTTCCTAGATTCTGTTCAAGAAAATTTGAGGACCTTAAAACTAGGGCAAGAGGAATCTTTAGAGTATTAGAACAATATTCTAGCATCTGTCTCTCTATTGTTCTAGTATCCTCTAGAGAACTATTCTTTCCCATTCCATCATGCAGCAATTGTCTTTAGATCCTTTGGACTAAGATATTTTTCCTTGTTGATTATGTACCTGAAGTTTCCTAGGACAACTGTAGAACAAAAGCTATTACCGCATACATTTTCAGGAAGACTTCCTTAGCTTTATAAAGTTCCATAAATGAACTCTCTTCTCTATATTCCCCTGGAATGTTGTGGGGATGGATCTCATGAGGTGGCATCTACTTAAATTACTTTCTAAATGCCTTTTGGCATTATGTAGAGAGTGATATTCTAGTGTCTTTCCTAACAACATATTAGGACAGAGCAATGGACTCTGGATTTGGGAAAAAAGGATCTGGATTTGAATCCACTTCAGACACTTGTTAGCTGTATGATCCTAAACAAGTCACCAACTGGATCTCATTTTTATCCTTCAAAAGAAGAGAGGTTTTGAAAGTAACCTCTTCTGAATTGAAATGAAACCATAACAAAGAAATCACCTAACCAGATTGCATGACTAGATTTTCTTTCTTCTTTCTGTTTTGGCCATGAGGAAGAGAACAAGAACAAGCAAGACAAACTCTGGGCTAGCCATCATCTACAAAAAGGACAGAAAAAGTTTTCTTCCAGGTTAAAATTGAAATTAAGGTTTAATTAAGTTTGATAGATGATAGCTGAATAAAATTGTTATTTTTATTTGTATTTCTGAAGAAATGTTATACTATCAAATATTTAAATTGTGTAAACTTAAATGATTTTTTAATAGAGAGATATATAAAGATAGTTTACACAGTAGTTTCTCTACACTACCATCTGGAAGTATATATAAATATTACTAATTCTACTTCTCAGGGAAACTGAAGCTAATATTTAAGGTATATGTGCATTATGTATATATATATATATATACATAAAAACACACACACACATAAATTGTCTATACATTTTTTAGTCTCCATCAGGATTTTTCTAATTTGCATTTCAAATGTCTAGAGGGCTAGGACTACATCTGTTTAAACTTGCTTTGTAAAGTGCCATACTTAATAAATGCTTTTCAATGAGAACGATTTGGCATACCGATCAAGCTTTAAACTGCATCACAGAGAAAGTGGTGCATAATCAGACAGTTGGCTTTGACATGATCATGCTTTATTCATGAAGCTGTATGACGGGTGGACTATAATTCCCAAATTCCATAGGACTCACCAAGACTAAGCTCACAGAATAGAAATCCCTAAAATCTTAATAACTTGGGTATATGTGACACATACTGAGAAACTATGTTATGGAACCACAATTAGGTATTTTGAAGACACTGAGGCACCAGGGAAGATTCATCCAAATTAAGGCAAAATTTACTTTAGAACAAAAAATCTCTTCTGCTAATATTTGCATCATGAAATTCAAAGCAGTGTCAGTTCTTTGCATCATATGTTGGCCTTAGATATTATACAGAATTCTCCATTCTTATACAAATAGTGCCTCCAGTTTCACTAATGGAGGAAACAATAAGTGGATATGGAAGCAATTGTGGGACATTCATCTATCTTTGCCAATGTAAATGTCAATATTTCTAACATAAATCTTAATTTTCAGAACATGTATTCCTTCTGAAACATAAAAATATAAAAGTTGATGCTATTATGGGATCAAAGGTCATTTTCTTATTTATGTTGTTTGGGACTTATACCACATTTAGTCCAATCCAGTATCTTGCAAATGAGAAAAGTAAGCCCAGGAAGATTCTGTGATTTGCCTCCAATAACACAAGTATCATGTGGCAGAGCTGAAATTTGAAGCCAGATCCTCAGTCTTCGGCTAACATTATTTCAACTGTCTTTGTCACTGTGTTACATTCCAAGTAATGTAACTACTCCAGACCCTAGTGTTCCTCTTTGCAAAATTATTATTAGATATACTCTAATGTCTCTTCCAGATCAAAAGAAAACAAATAGATCTATGTCTGAATTAAAAGCTGCTTATGGACAATACTGTATATCTCTGATTAAAAACTATTCTCCTTTGTTTAAATGTTCAAAGTTAAAAAAGAGTTTGATGCCCTTAAGATGTTTCTGACAGAAAAGCAGTTTCCAAAAAATTGCAGAAGCATGAAGAGACTTAGCTGAGAAGCATTCAACCAAAATGAGGCATTAATAAGGAAGGAAAGGAAAGCTAGTTAGAAGTGAGTGAAAAGAAGGATGGTTTTCAGAGTAACCTCTTCTGAATTGGAATAAGGTCATCACAAGGAAATCACCCAAGCATATTGCATCATTACATTTTCTTTCTTCTTTCTGTTTTGGCCATGAGAGAGAGAACAAGAAAGAAAGACCAAGAAAGAAAAACTCAGGGGTAGGCATCATCCTTTTAAGGGACAGAAAAGAAATGGCTTTCCTTCATGTTGAAAGTAAAATCAAGATTTAGTTAAGTAGTAATAGATAAGAGCTAGTTGCAGAACATTCTTAACCTGTACCTAAATATTTGTAATTCTGAGAAAAATGTTATAATATTAATACTGCCCAAAATTATATAAATGTAAACAGTGATTAAAATGTGACAGAAAGTAACTTCCTTCATATATACATCTGTGTAATAAAAACAACAATAATAATAGCTAATATTTACATGAGTGGGTTGGGAGAACAGGATGGAAGGGAAGAATGATGTTTATGTGTGGGTGGGTTGTAGATGTATGTGGTTGTATTTGATAATTGTTAGAAATTGTGTTTCAGGGCTATTGATTATAATAAATAAAACATTGTATATTAGACAATTTTAATCTATAAGAGAGAGCAGGGTACTATGAAGATAGTAGAACCTATTTAGATTTGAATATGACCTTCTCAGACTAGTTGAGAATCATTTTTCTTTTGGTCCTGTACCTGCTAAAACAGAAGGCTAAAGTAAAAGAGAAGTAGGAAAACAGGTAGTTTCCAGTAGGTTTAGTTCCACCTGAATTGAGTGTACCAATTTCATGAAACAATTCAGTTAGAGAAAGTAGGTGATTACTAATGAAATGGTACTTGTCCAAAACTTCTAAAGAACTTTACTAGAAAACCAGATAAGAATATTATCAGCAGTAGACACTTATATAGATTAATTACCTTACAGATCTACTCTGCAAAATTTAATAGAGCAATTCTATTCCCTTCTTCCAGTGAATCAAATGAATGCAAAAGACAGAAATGGCCTAAGTGCTTTTTGTTTATTTTCTCAATGTGGCTAGGAGTCTTGACTCACAAAAGAGAATATTTCTGAGGCTATGAGGTTGGGCTCAAAAAATGAGTTGTAACCATTCTTCTCTGGGGAAGAAATAGCAAGCTGTAATTTAGCAGAAATGCCATAGATGTCTGTAAAAAAATAAAGAATACATAGCCAACCACATATGGCTTGCAGCAGAGCAGACCAAATAACTCAGCAAATGAGATGAGTGGATTAGAGAAATTCATAGCAAGTTTATCAAACAGCATGACTAAACTGACAGATGACAGCTTTAGCATCAGAAAATGGCTTTTTGGTTGTTATTCAGAACATTTTTATATGACTATATAACTTTGATTTCTTCTTCTGAAAACTGTCTATTCATGTCCTTTGAGACCATTTATTAATTGGGGAATGACTTTTATTTTTTTAAAGTGACTCTTTTCTAAATATTTTGAGACATTAGAAATTAACAATGTTTTTTGATACTACTTCAACAATGAATGGTACATTTTGGCAAAATGTAATTTATATGTTTATCTCTCTTAAATTTATTTTATTTTTGCTTTTGCTTTGTCTGAGAATATGACTATCTAGTCTTGCTTTTTTTTTAAGCTTCAGCTGAATAATAAAAGCTTCTGTTCCAGCCTTTTATTTTCACTCTTTGTCCATCTATTTCAAGCATGTCTATTGTATACAAGATATTTCTGGATTATAATTTCTAATAATCCTGCTATCCTGCTTCTGTTTGATAGGTTAATTCATCCGATTTACATTTAGCTTGGATATGATTTATGATTACTAACTGTATATTTCCTGTATCCCATGTTTTTTTATTTTTCTCTTTTTTTCTTGTCCTTCCTCAAATGTCTATTTTGCTTCTAACCATTGCTTCCTTAACCCGCCCTCCCTTTTATCATTCCCTGCCATTTTGTTTCTCCCTTTCCTCTCCTATTTCCCTATTGGGTAAGATAGATTTCTATACCCAACTGAGAGTGAGGTTTAAGCATTACTTGTCACACCTCTGCTTTCCCCTCCACTATTAAAAGTTCTTTCTGGTACACCTCTTTTCTCTGTTCTACTTCTCCCTTCTCTCTTGTCCCACTGCATTCTTCTCTCTCACCCTACATTTATTTTGTTAGAGATCATTCCACTCACACTCATGCTCTCTATCTAGATTCCTTCTAACTGCTCTAATAATGACAAAGTTTCTTAGGTGTTCCATACAAATATACAAAAATATAAAGTTTAATTTTATTGAGAACTCTAATACCTTTGAATATTTAACTTTGTAGGCTTTCCTTGAGTCTTCTCTTGGAATATTCAATTTTTTATTCAGTTTTGATCTTTCCATAAGGTATGCTTAGAAATCGTTTGAATGTATATGCATTTTTTCCTCCAAGGGATTATATTCAGTTTTGTTGGGAGGTGATATTTGATTATAATTCTCCTGTGCATCCTTCCCCACCCCCACCATAGAATATCATATTTCAAACCCTCCTCTCTCCTTTAGGGTGAAAGTTGCTGAATCTTCCATCATCCTGACTATGGTTCTATGATATTGGATTTTTTTTTTCTGGATGCTCATAATATTTTCTCCTTTAAATGGCAGCTCTAGAAATTGTCTATAATATGTTTTGCTTTGGGGATCTCTTTTAGGTGATAGAGTCTTGCAGTTTCTATTTTACCTTCTATATCTCAAATACAAGAACAATTATCCTTGATAATATCTTGAATTTAATCATGATTTTCAAGTTAGTTGAAAAATTCTTAAATTCTGTCAAATTTATTTTAGGTCATTTGTTTTTCTAATGAGATATTTCCTATCTTGTATTTTTTCATTCTTTTGACCTTATTGTTTTTTGATACCTCATGGAATCATTAGGTTCCAGTTGTAGCTTCCAGTTGCTCAATTTTAATTTTAAAGGAATTATTTTCTTCAGTGAGTTTTTGTACTTTTTCCCCCACTTGATTAGTTCTGATTTGTGAGTTCTTTTTTCCCAGTGAAGTAGTGTATATCTTTTTTATTTAGCCTATAGTTTTTAAATGACTTGTTTTCTTCAATGAATTTTTGTGCCTCTTTTCTCATTAGGCCAATTCTGTTTAACATTTTTTTTTTCAGTATTTGTTGTGCCTCTTTTACCTAATGGTTCTCTTTTCATAATTCTGTTGCAACATTCTCATTTCTTTTCCAAATTTTTCTTTTACCACTCTTACCTCTAACTTTTGGAGAAATTCTAGCTGACCTGGGTTCAATTAGCATTTTTTGATGCTTTGATTATAGCTGTTTTCCCTTTGTCTTCTTATTTTATGTCTTGGGTCTTTCTGGACATGATAGTACCTTTTTATGAGCAAGTTTTTTTTGTTGCTCATTTTCTCAATCTATTTACTTTAAATTTTATGTTAAAGTGGAACTCTTCTCACCAGAGTTGAGGATGTACTGTCCCAAGCTTCTGACTTTCTTTGTGATGCCATTTTTAGGACTATTTGTGTCCTAAATAAATTTTAGGTGTTGTCCTGTGAAAGGTGTAGTCACTGCTCTCCTAGTCTAGGCTGTGTTCTTTACCCAAGAAGTGCTACTGCTCCCTTTCAGTCATAAGTATTAGCACTTCTTTTGGTCCTTCAACTGTGACAAGGGTTTCTGCTTTCTTATAACCAACCACAAGTGCTGCTCTCAGGCTTGGATCTTGCCCCAGAACTGCTTATGAGCAATAGAGATAATAATCAACCCCAGCTACTGGGGCTGCTGCTGCTACTGAAGTCCCAGCCCTCTCCAAATCACTCCAATAGTAGTCCTGTCAGTCTCTGGATCTATGCCTACTCAGTGTTGTAAGCCTCTTTTATGGATCTCCTAACTTGTCTTATTCTAGGAAAAAAATGTTTCCCTCTGACCACTGTTGACTCTGTCACTACAAAGTTTAATCTGAAGTATTATTTTAAAGTTTTTTGGAGTAGAATATTGAAATAATTCAGTTGGGGCCCAGCCAAAAAAGTCCTCCATTTTGTCTCTGCCTCCAGTATTTGCTCTTTAATTAGCAAAAGGTCCAGAATTAATCAGCAGAGTTATATATTTATAAATAATAAAACATGGATAGTAAACAGAATATGATGCACATAATGCACAATGATATATCTCAATTGCTTTTTAAAATTTCTTTTTTAATCACAGTTGAATTCAAATAATGTGGCTTATTAAAAGAAAATAGTGATTAGTTAATTGTGTGGTGCTATTTCAATATTTTTTTAAGGTAAAAGTTGCTCCACCCTGCACTAAATTTCCAATTCCTTCAGGTTTCTACCATCTGGAATAAACCATTTCCCCTATGTAACCTACAGAATCTAAACTAGGCACCACTACATAACTAATGGAAAATAGACAAACTGTTAATTTAATAAGGAAAAGGATTAATCAGAACTTCCCCATAAAATAGTTGCCTGAATGGGAAGCAGGCTGTCTAGGTTTTACATACCTGCTGCAACAAAAAGCCTGACATTTTCAGCAGACCAAGTAATGTCCAAGAAATCTATGAAAAGCTACAGTGATTACTTACAAACTAAAACTGTACCTCCCATCCCCCCCAAAAAAATCACCTGTAAGACCCGAAAATTAGGGAAAGGGTTACAAAACAAGCAGAGATAGGCCAGTGATATTTGTAACCTGCAGGACTCAGTGTCTCAAAGCAGTAATAATGGAAAACACCACTGAGAAAACCCCAAGATGGTGAGTAAGGCTCATGGTAGGAAGCTCTAATACTCTTGAAATTGGCAGTTGGAAATAACCCTCTCTTTGGCAGTTAAGAAAGGAATACCACAGGAATGAGAGTTCTGAAGTTCCTAACACTCTGTCCTGTAATGACAGATAAGCACTCTGAAACTCAAAAGATCTGTGAAAGTCTAACACAGGGAAGCTAAAGTCAACACAGGATCCCAGGGCTCCCTAACTGAGATCAATATGGGCCAACCACCTCACCCAAAAGCAGCATTCTCATTTTCACAACATAATCAGAGAAAAAAAAGGAAAAGGAGAAAGTTCTGAATGTAATGGAAAATTATTATGCCATAAAAAAATGATGAAAGATATTATTTCAAAGAATTCTGGGTGATATAAACTGACTCAGAGTGAAATAAATAGAGCCGGGAAATGTATGCAAGAACACATTGTGAAGAAAAAAAGAGACTTATGAACTCCCATCAATGAAATGATCAATTATGGTTCTAGAAAAATCAATGATAAAACATGATATCTTCATCCTGACAGAGATGGATGCATATTAGGTATAGAAGGAGTCATATTTTTTAACACAATACTTGCAGATACTCATTAGGTTTTACTATTTGTTACAAGGGTTTTTCAAGGTTATTTTTTTCTTTCTTTCTTTCTCTAGATTTAAATAGGGAGAAAAAGGTTGGGAGAGGGGAAGTTACTAATAGTGGTGTCCCAAAAGTGACTTTGAAATTTTTATTTAATGCATAAAAAAGAACAGATGGATATTCAGAGGAAGCAAAATTTGGACACTTTTTAAAAATAATGTATTGAAATTATTATACTTATATTTGAATGTGTACACATATATAAATATGTACATATATTTAAAAGTGGTATAAAATGAAAATTCACTATTTCATAAATGAATCTTTTTATTTTTTATATGTTTAATTTCAAAATGAAAATTGAAAATAAAATATAAAGGAAAATTCTACTCTGCTCCTTCCCCTCAAAAAAAAATCATTAGACAAACCTCAGATATATTTTTTTCATGATGTAATAACAAAGATAATGGCTATTATAGGTAGTTAAGGATTTCCACTTTCCACATTGGAAAGACCAGATGATGAGAAAATCATTCTTCTTGAAAGAGAGCACAGAAGTAAAAAAAATAAATGGAATGGTTCTGCTTTTTTCTCAATTGTCCATTATCCATCCTAAGCCAAGGATCCAGTCTTTCCTTCTTGTTTTTAATATGCATTTTTAAAACTCTTTGCGTTGTCCTGAAAATGTTAATTTCACAAAGCTCTAAAAGGTATCACAAAAGTGATACCTACATATTACATATTGCCTTTTTTATGACTCAGCATGACCCTAGGCTTTTTGCAGGCAATGCCAGAAAAACAAAAGCTCTAGCAAAACCTTCCAATTTGGAAGGATTTCAAATATGGACAAGAAAATGGATTCTGTGTCTGCATCCTAAAAATGATCTGTTCAGAGATAATAGCATAAAGTCAGCAATTGATAATTTATGTATTTATTTTGTGCTACAGCAATTCATGAATACAATGCATGGGGTTAGGATGAGGGGCAGCATTTCAAGTGATGAAAGGAAAGTTGCTAATTAGCTATCATTCAAAGTACTGAGAAAATATTCATGTATGTGTAGCTCCTCACCAACTAGCCAGAAAGATCTTTGAGGGTAGCAAGTGAAGCAACCTTTGCATTACCTTTGAAATTGTTTATTATGTTATAGGTATCAAACTCAACATGTCTAAAACTGAACATATTCTCTTTCCCCCAATTCTTCCCCTCTTCCTAACTTCACTGTTACTGTTGAGGGAACTACCATCCCAACGATAATGTGTGCAGCAGCTACTCCCTGGTAAAACTCCTTGGGCAGATGGGTTAAGCCAGGTTGAGTATAACCCACTTATTATCTCTTAGTGAGTTAGGGGATGTCTTCCTCAAAATGTGAAGACAGCAGAATGGGCAGATTTGACCAAATGTCCCAAAGACTGAAGGAGACATTGAAGAATGCTTAGAGCATCCACTGCTTACTAATCCATTGTCAGTTATCTCAATTGTTGTCTTTCCCCTGGATTTCAGTAATTTTGGAAGAGAAAGAGGTTCACAACTTTGTGCAAATTCTGTCCCACTTCAATTCATGCATAAGTCAAGACGTTGGTGTATGTCATTGGTCTTCTTTGAAAACAAAGGGCAAACAACAACAACAACCATCATCCTGGTTACTCAGATTTCCAACCTAAATGTCATCCTTAACTTTTTGCCCTCTCAGTGCCCCCATCCCATTAGTTGTCAAGTCCTGAAATAGTCTAAAAACATTTTGAAAGGTAAAGAGACTACACAACCAATCCTTTGTAAGATTATAAAATAATCTTCTATATAACACTTTCTCTTCTCTGACACCGCCAGCACCCTTAACAAAATTAGCAAGAATTGCTTTCTTGTTGGTCTTCCAGTCTCATTGCTCTCTACTTCACTTGATCCTCCACTTGTTAGAGGAAAGATGTGATCATGTCAGTTAACTGCATTGGCTCTTGATCACTTCCAAAGTGAATATAAATTGCTCTAGATTTTGAAATCCTTTGATTGGACTTCATAACCTGGTTCCTTCTTAACTTTCCAGGCTTCTTACATTTTACTCCCTTCCATGTACATACAGTTTACTCAATTCTGTATTACTCACCCTCCATCTTCTGACTGCATTTTTATCTCCTATAACTTGAGATTGTTTTCCTCCTGACCTCTACTTCTTAACTTTCTTGGCTTCTTTCAAATTTTTGCTAAAATCCCACCTTCTACAAGAAGCTTTTCCCAAGTCTCCCTCAACAATAATATCTATTTGCCCTGAATTATTAGCATGTTGTCTCCTTCTTTAGACTGTGAGGTCCTTAAGGTCAGGAACTATTTTAACCTTTATTTATATCCAGAACTTAGCAAAATGCCTAGCATATAGTAAGTGATTAATAAAAGCTTGTTGACTGACAGTAGGATTTCAATAATTACCAATTGATCAGTTCATTTAGCTTATTTGGTTATAATGACATATAGTTGTCAAGATAACTGAGAGAACAGAATTGAGTTTCTGTTTGAAGCAGTAAAAAAAATAAAAATAAATACTTCTCCAAAGCTTAACCTGAGCTAGCCAGACAGGCAAACCTACTAGGCAGGGGTAACCCATATTCCCTGTCTTTATTTCTCCCCACCTCTGACAATTCCTGACCAACCAGACTGTGTCAAAGTGACTCAGTAGGAAGGCTGACATAGTCTTTTATACCATTTGGATGAGCTGGGAGTCACCAGCTATAAACCTCATAATAAATTAGTTTTGTGCCAAGACTTAACAGATGCCTTGACACTGTATCCTAAAAACCTCCTGACCTTGTTGAGGTTCAAAAGGAGCTGCCAAAAGATGGGGGTTGCAAGACCAGTGTCGTTAGGCTCCTCAAAAGAATTTGCAGGCTTGAACCCATCTCCAAGTCAAGGGGCGAAGTTTATTGTACTTGTAACGCCAATTGAAATAGGCTAAGTTCCAAAAGAATTTAGAAAAGAACCTAAATAAACATTTATTAGAAAAGACAAATCTGGTTCTTCATTTCACTGATATGCTCATTTTATGGCATAGAGGTAGAGTTGGGGAGTGGTCTAGTATGCACCCCTATTGAATTTTATAGTTTAGAAGTGGGGTTGTGGAATAATCTGATAGACAGCTCACCATTTGTCTCAGAAACCCTGTTATCACTAACCAACAGATTGTTATCTGGCAGTCAGCAATGTTTATAGGACTATACGATAGTATTCTTAAGGCCAGGAGACTTTAGGATCATTGACAGACAGATTGTTAGAACAATAGCACTCCTAAGGTCCAAGGCCTTTACCTTACAGCGGCCTTCCAAAATCCTTGGACGCTGCCCTGACCTGCTGTGCTGGTGCACCTTAGGGACCCCAGCCAAATCTTGGTCTTGAAGGGCCTATAAGGTTCAAAAAATAGTTAGAAGACAATTTGGCAATTGTAGGGTCAGTCTGATTTTAAGGATGGGAGAAGTGAAATAAAACATTCTTTCCCTCCAGTGTCCCAGGAAATTTCTTTTATCTGTCCCATTACTGACTCTAGAATTTGAGTGTTTCCATCTACTCTGTAGCTAGGCATTGTCTCACTTAGAGTGTAAACTCCTTGAAAGAAAGGACTGTTTATATCCTCAGAATTAAGTACCCTGCTTGAGATATATATCAAGCACTTAATGTCTTTTTTTTCATTCATTCATTAACTGGCTGGTCTGCCATCTCAGGATCACTAATTATTAATGAAAATAGGTCGGAAGGTATAAATTGTTCAATATAATTTATCTATCAGCAAATTATGATTTACTAGCAAAAGAAAAGGGGAAAAAATCGTCAGACAATTCTTCCCATGGTATGACAGTAATGATCACTCTCTGAAAAAGAAAACTGTTCCATAATCAGGAATTGACCTTTGCAACATTTCATTATCAGGAAAAGGAAGCAGCAAAAATTATAGCACTCCAGAAACTATGAACTGTTTCAAATAGAATAACCCCAAAGCAGGATTTAATCCAGAATTTTCCACTCAAAATCTGTAGGAATCAGAAAACATAATAAACAAAGGAATGAATTGCTCTAAATGGAGAAGCTATTCAAGTTTCTTTGACATGATTGAAGATTCCACTTTCCTCCCCTCTTGTATCTTCTCTCTCTCTCTCTATTTTGCAAGCTCTACCTCCTACTATTCCAAATTAATTGCAATTTGATGACTCCCAAGATCTTTTTATCCATTCTTTCTCTCCGGGTGAAAGGTTCAAATTCCTTTCAGCAATTCAGCAAACTTTCTAGTTCTTATTTCTGGCAGTGCTGTGATATTACCTGGCAGAGATGTAGGAATACAAGAAAAGAAATTTCAAACTAATAGAGAGAAAGGTGTAAAGAATACATATGTAGATTTTCCTTTCTGAGAGATCCATCCCACTGAGACAAAAAGCAAAGTTTACTTAAGGACCTCTTATTGGAGGGGATTGGGGGTGGCTAAAACTTGATGAGAACAAAAGGAGTGGGTTGAGTAAACAGACCTTCAGAAGATATTTTTTGAGTGTATTTCCATGCAATCAGCACCCTCAACTGAATCAAATCATCCACAAAGCTAGCAATTGGTACTTGAGTATAACAGCAACTTCTCTCTTCAAAAGGAAATCTGCAAAATGCTGAAAATGAAGGAAATCTGTAAAATGCTGAAAATCTAAAGATATATATTGATCTTTAGGATCTAAAGTGTCTTATCTCTGAAGTTTGCTTTGTCTTCTGCTTGTTTGGACTTTTTTCCATTTTTCTTCTTACCACTTCTTTTAGTTTTTCATTTCTTTAATGAGTGAAATGAGATGGTGTTTGTAAAGTGATTTGCATACATTATATGTATTCAACCACCACCACCACCATTATCCTCATTATATAACCTGTCATTCAGGACTAGAACTCGAAGCTCATTTGGTTTGGTTGTTGAAATTTTCTCACAAACACTATTCATTTAAGGTGGAGGGGTATAATGCTCCATCATGGCTTCCACATGGGAATATTACAATATAATTTGTGCCTTGGGCTCCACAGGAAAAGAACAAGGACCAGAATCTCCAGCTCCCATGCAAATATTAATGGTAATATTGCATTTAATACAAACACCTTTTATTTAGCCATCTTCTGTCAAAAAAGGTAAAGCAAAGATTTAAGATATAAGTTTATAATCAAAACAAATATAACTCAATTCATTAAACTATTAAGCATTTAATATACTCCAGACACTGTTCTAAACACTGAGAATGCAAATATGAAAAAGAGAGATGATCTCTACCCTCAAGGAGTTTAAGATCTAATGGGGTCCCTCACAAAAGGAAGCTGGGAAGGGAGAATGGAGTTACTACATAAAAGCCCTGGGAGTCAAAGCCAAGCAGAGCTGCTGATGGAAAATGGAGTTACCTGGAAGGTTGTAAGCCTTCTGCAAAGGAAGGTTTTAGTTCTTCAAACTCTTAATCCTCTCATGAGTAGGAAGAAAAAACTGAGGGCGAGTCAGGAAAGTGCAGAATATAAAAATCTGAGTCAGAATGTCAATGAAATTTCATGTGACCAATTTATATTGAAGCTGGGCATAATGTTTCCAGAGAGTCAAAGCAAAGCAGGACTACTGATGGAAAAACTCTGATAGACCTCCATTTTTTCCAGTTCTTTTTAGGTTTGAAGATCCCCTGGAAGATGAAAATTCTTGCCTTAATATTAGGTGTCACCCCCTCAGGCTCCAGTAATGATAGCCTAAAACCCTTAATCCAAGAGTTTTTGGAATAGCAAAAACTTTTATTTAGTTCAATGTTCTCAGCCATATTCAAGTTCAATCCCAGTAGGAAATGCATCCTGGCAACTACTTCTGCTGATTCTGCAGCCATAGCTACTGAAGACCCAGAAAAGAAAATTTTTGCTACAAAATTTTTGGTATTCACCATCAGAAACTAATATAAAGTTTATCTATGGAAAGATGACATAAAAGCATTAACATTTTCTTTGTTGCTGTACTCTTAAGGACCATGGGCTACATTTTCCTTCTGTGACTTGCTTCTAAAACTTTTTGTAGGTCATTTTTTGTAGATGTTACTCTATGGTTGAGGCTTCCCTGAAAAGGGAAAAATAATTAGAATTGATAAAGTCAATATCTTTCCTCCCAATGAGTTCTATCTTGTATCAGAGATCTTACTTGCCAGCACTCTTCACTCTTACCTACTTAATTAACACAGTACCATAGAAGAGAAAAGGCTAGGTTCACAGCTCTTTATTATGGTTCTATCTCTCGTCACTCTCCTCTATTTGCTTCAAAACACTAATCCAAGAGAATTGAGCCAAAGATGGCTTATCCACATAGTTATCCTTTGCTCTATATCACAAACACTCAAAAAACTTGCTCACTATTACCTGTAAGATCAAAGAGAAACACTAGTTTGGAATTTAAGTCTCTTAACAATGGGGTCACATACTACAGTTATTTCCAATTTTCTTACATATTACTCTCTTCAACAAATTCTGCAATCAAGCCATACTGCCCTGCTTAAAGTTCTGTATTTCAATTTCTCTTCTCCTTGCCTTTGCACTGCATTCCCTATATCTGAAGTGTACTTCTATCTCACCTCTTGGGATCCCTGAATTCCTTCAAGATTCACCAAGTACAACATTTCATATGAAGTCTATCTGATCCTCCAAATTGCTGGTGTTTTAACTTCCCCAAAGTACCTTATATTTATTTATTTATATTTTTGCATGTGCTTATATATTTATATGTTGTTTCTGCCTATCTACCTACACACACACACACACACACACACACACACACACACACACACAGAGAGAGCCATTAGAATATAAGTTCCTTGAGGAACAAAGATATTTTATTTTTATCTTTGAATCCCAAACATTTGGTACATTCTGACACATAGTAAAAGCTCAATAAATATTTGAAGCCTTGATTACTCTTGAGTAGAAATTTGAAATATTAGCCTACAAATCTTATGATTGTGAACAACATATAGTAAATCACCTAAAAATCCTGAAAATTGGAGATTTTAATCATCACTGCTGGGTATCATAGATTAGTACTTTTTTTGTAAAAATGGAAATGTAATGAGTCTCGGTTGCTATTACAACCCTTACCCAATCTGGAAACTGATCCAAAATCATTTATCCCCTGTGGTTCTGGGATAAATAGTGGAGAACCAACTCAGTTATCATAGTTGAGGATCTATACCATCATCAGCTCCATTCTTTTGTTGGCTAAAAAAGAATTTCATCAAATAAAAACTCAAGTTATGTACGTTTTGGGTATGAGCTATTTCTTTCCTCTTGTGTATGGCACTGTTTACCACAAAAATACTCATTTAGAAAGAAATTGATGCTAAGTATAGGAAATAAGATGGATAGGAGAATCTAAGCAATTTCCGTTTTCCATTATTCCTGCTCACCCAAATAAAACAGGAATTCAAACAGGCCATACATCAACCAGTCATACTTAATGTGGAATCAGTGGGCTTGTGAAGACCCAGGATAGGAGACATCACCCCCTCATAAAAGAGGCCAGGTCAAAAGCCACACCTGTGGGTGGTAAGAAGAACTCAGAATAACACCTACTTTAAAATTGTCAGTGCAGAAAATTCTACTAAATTACCTTGAGTTGTACTGGTTTATAGCTCCAATCTTTCAGAGGATCTTAAGTTTCAGACTACTCAAGCAAAGTAGTAGTTGTTTAATTGTCCTTGAATACATTCCCAAGTAACTTCCCTAAAATTATCAAAATAATCAAGTGCAGTATGAAAAATCTCTGAACAGGATGAGAGGAATTTTCACCGTATTTGTGGGCACTCCCAAAGTAATTATTCTTCTTTGAGGTTTTAGATCTTCCATAATTATGCAGCCCTGCTGCCTTCATTCATACCCACAGAGATATGCAATTATAACAAGTCCCCGACACTTTCTTTGGTGCTTTGACCAATACCCAGTGCAGAAAGCCTAGGATTGTTTAAAAAAAAAAAAAAAAAAGATTTTAAAAAATAAATAATAAAAATAATGAGAACTTTAATTATAAAAATATTTTTAAAAAATACTAATTTTTGAAATTCTACATCTAAAGATAAAAGCATTTGACAATTAGTAATGAATTGAACAAGTTCTTTCCACATGTGAATCAAAATCATCCCAGATATCTTCTCTCCTCCTAAAACATCAACATGGCCTAGAATCAAAGCTCTAGGGTTATCTGGACTAAGTTTTATCTTGGGAATTTTTGACAAATCATTCCCTCTGGCCTCAGACATAGAGTGGTACCATAAGACTAAATTTTCTAGTGATCCCCACCTGCTTTCCTATTTCAGGACTTCAACCCCAGGGCTGCACTTTTAATCCTATAGAATTAAAACTCCCTGGAGAAGCTGGAACTCACCCTGTAGAAAAGGATCAGTGCTCAAGTAACTCCAAATGCTTTGTAATTTCAGGAGAACCTCAAGTCTAAAGTAGTCCTTAGAGAAAATTTAAACCCATCTGAGATAGCAAAAGAGTTTAGACTTTGGGGGCAAGTGCCTTCTCTTAGGGATTTTTGAGGGTCATTTTCTGTTGGATGTTCTGTTAACCTGAAGGCTTGGTTGGATGCCTCCCTTTTTCTAGCAATCTAAGCAATGGTTACATTCAGATCTTCTCAAGGGATGATCCTGATTAGGGCCATAAACTAGAATAATTATTTGAGAAAAGCCTTCAAGACAACTTTGAATTCTATTATGTCCAGTGTTTGAGTTCTGAGTTGTAGGTGAAATTATTCTTAATGTTAAATTTTTCATCATAATTTTCTATAATTTGATGCCCATACATTTCTGTATAGTTCCTGAAAGAAGTTTTATCATGCATTGTCTGCAGATGATGATTATATTATCTATATTATCTTTCCTTTTATTGAGAGAAAGCTCCACACAGCATTTTAGAAATCTACTTTGGATAAGTTAAGTAGCTGAAGAACAGGAAGTTCTTCTCCATCATGATTCCCAATAGAATAAAAATGTGTCCTATGCTTTTCACTTTCCAATATCAGCTACCCAAGCACTACATCTATAGGAGCCCAACAAATAAATACATATTTATTGGATTAATTAGCTATAATTATTCTTCCTCACATGAACTTTTTACTCCCAACTAACAGGCTACTAAATTTTTCTTCAGAAAAATTAGACATAAAGGAAATATTTTCTTTAGGTGAATAACTGTTTGGGACAATCATTCATTGAAATATCTTAAAGCAAATGTTTGACTCATTTCAGTGGCTTCAGGGGGTGATGAGAGTTCAGTGACAAAAACTGACAAATAAATAGCATTAGTATTTATTATCATATCTTTAGGTGGTTATAATTACTTGACCTTTAATAGTGTTGATTTACACAATATTCTGAAAGCATTGCAAAAGACAAAAAAGATTAGGGAACCAGTCTAACACAAAGCCACCACTTTAAGGCAGTCCATCCCCTCATGCCCAGACCCTTTTGTCAATCTCCCTTCCTGATGCCTCTCTCCATTTCAGTTCATTCTCCATTAGGCTATCAGTTATATTTATAAAAAGGAGATTGATCATTTTCTCTGTCTCTGTCTCTGTCTGTTTCTCTCTCTCTCTCTCTATTTCTCTCTACATATGTACGTATATGTATATAAAATAGATACATTACTCACACATATATTATTTGCATCCATCCATCCATATATATACATATGGGATAGTTAGATGGCACAGTGGATAGAGTGCTGGATTGGAGTCAGGAAGACTTGTGTTTTTGAATTTATTTAAATCTGGCTTCAGATACTATTTGTGTGATCCTTAGAAAATCACTTAACCCTGTTTTTCCTCAGTTTCCTTTATTTATAAAATAATCTGGAGAAAGAAATGGCAAACTGCCCCAGTATTTTGACCAAGAAAATTCCAAATGGGGTCATGAAGTCAGACATCACTGAAATAACTGAAAACAAAGCAATAATAATATATACTTATGTATGTTATGTCTATACACACAAAAATGTTTGCATGTTGTCTCCACACTAAACTATGAGCTTAAGAGTCAGTCCTGTTTTTACCTTTCTTTATATTCTCAATGCTTTACACACTACCAGGAATATTTAAAAAATGCTTATTGACTGACTTGAGAACCAAGTAAATGTACAGTTGCTAACACAAATAAACTTTTTTTTTTAACCAATAACACACAACTCTGGCACATGAAGATAGCTGAGTTGTATTATTAATCACATTTTTTCTTGCAAGAAGCCCCTTGAATACAAGTTGGCTGGTGAGAGAGACATTATTATATTGGGGAAGAGTGCTGAATACGGAGTCAGAAAAATTATATTTGAGCCTTAGTTTATAACTCTTGCTATGTGACTAAGGGCAAATCACTTAACTTTTCAGAGCCTCCATTTCCTTATTTTCAAAAAATGTATAATTTTAGGACTTGCTTAACAGGATTATTATGAAACTTAAGTGAAATAATGTTTATTATGTAGCACAAATCATAGTTTCTAATAAATACTATTATTATTAGCCAAATCTACATAATGTGATAATGTAATAACTGAGTTTACCTTGCTAAACACTTCAGGCATTCCCTTAGGATCAACAATTTCCTCAAAGTCCAGAGAAATAGGTATAACCCTGGAGAGGAAATGAGATCTGTCTTTAGAATAGTTCAACTTATACCATTAGTTTTCTCACAAGTACATTTTCCTTGCTAGCATAAAATAGAACTAAATTATTTTTTGAGCAAAACACCAAATTCAGTATTTCTCCACTCAAACACAATCTATGTGATAGCAATGTTGTTAAATTATTCCCTCCAAACACCAAAGATCTAGTATTAGTCAAATCTTTAATCAACCTTGACATTAGAAAGATATACAGGGGTGGGGGTGGAGAGAGAGAGAAAGGTAGAGAGAAAGAGACAGACAAACAAACCAACAGATAAAGAGAGAGAGAGAGAGAGAGAGATGCCTGTTTCATAATAAGCTAAAGATTTCAATAGGATTATCTGATTTTTACCAAGTTGTGATTTAATTTATTTACAAGCAAAACCTCTATTGATTCCAACTATGACTACTTCTGGATTGTAATTTTCTTTAAACAGAAGTAAAATACAGAGGAAATGTCTAGTATGTTGTTCAGGCTAAAATGTCTTTTCCCTATACACATAGGGAAAGAGCATTTTGATCAGGTAGACTCTAATATATTTCCCTTTGTTTTGGTGCTGCTAATGATGTCTGGAAATTTGCCAGTGTAAGGCTCTTAAAGAGGAAAAATGGGATAGTCTACCAATGCTTTAACTATTCAATTCACACATGGAGGTCTGATATATCATCTCCTTTTATTACCAGACAGGAAAAGATAATTCTGATGTTAACCACTGCCATTTATGCACATGCACCCACAGACAGACCATAAATGTAGTAGAAAAAGAATCACTAGAAAAAAGAGCTTGCATTTTCAAAGGTAGATTAATCATTACAGGGAATGCCAGATAATCATTACAAAGAAACAAAGACTATGAAACTACCATCAAGTAAAGAATCAGAACCAACAGGGATCAGTCTCTGAAATGAAGATGGTCCAGCCTAATGTTAGGGGTTTAACTAAAAGAAATCTGTCAAAAAGAAATGGAAGAAGACAGTGTATAGAGGCACCAATACATTTTTGTTCTTGAAAATCACCTTAATTCTTTGAATTAATTTAGCTGAATGATAGTTTTAAATAACTAATGAGCTACAGATGTCCAACCCTGAAACTGCAATCAGCAAAAACATAGTCTATCACTTCTTTTCAAGAAGAAAAAGGGATTTTATCTGCTCTCATTTGCTCATAAACTCTGGTGTCTTTGTGAAACAGTTTTAGCACCATCTTCAGAGTGGTGATTTGCGTGCAACCTTGAAAAAGAGGACCATTTTCTATTAAAACATAAGATTATTCTTTGCAAACAATCAGTACACTGCGTTTTTAAAAGAAGAAGATAACCAAGCTAATGAATGGGCCAGATTGGCAACAAGTGGCTTGTTTTTCTGGGGCTTTTTCCCCCTATCATCTGCTATTTTCAATGCTTAAGTTATTATTGCAGGTTGGCACAATATTTTTTCCAGAAAAAATTCATAAACCATTTACACAGGAATCATAAGCATAATATTCTAGGGAGGGAGGGAAATGTGCAAAGATTCTGTAGTTTAGCTAGATATGCTAGATGAAGAATAAAAAGACAGGCTAAGTAAGTGGAGAGTAAGTTCCAAAAGCTAGAACTCTTAGGAATGATTACCAATCAGTTTTGAATGGCAGACACTCAATGTTTAGGAACCCACTTGGTCTAGAAAAAAGAAAGTTTAACATGTGGCAGAGTGATTTTATCCAGTATATGCTGAATGGCTCAACCAAAGCACAGGCTTTGATTTCCCCAGTGTTTAGCAGATAGACTAAGTTGTCAGTCATGGACCCACAGGTCTTGGGTATCAGGAAGAAAAATCAATGGCTACAATACTGGATATTCCAGCAACAATACTACAATAGTTTAAGTCTAGACAATTCAAAATAACGAACCAGAATTCAAATCAAGTTTCCTGGAAACTGAAATGTAAAGCCAAGCAGTGCTTATATTATTGAAATAGTATTTCTTTTCATTTTTTCCTAATACCAAGTTCAAAAAAATTAAGGGATTCCCATTATTGGAATTTCTTTCATTGACACAAATAGATAGCAATTAATATATGATTTATTAAACAAACTCCAGATAGTCACATGAGCCCTTAACTGATAAAGTGACTAATTTGGGATCATATGGCTATTGATCATGAAAGAAAGAATTTGACTCTACTCTTTTCTCATACCCAGTTCAGAACTACATCTACTAAGCAAAGATTCCTTACCCTCCTTATCCCAAACCACCACCAATAAACACAAAGTAAAGACACTTTGGTTTCCACTCTTAACTGAAATTTTAATTAAGCAAATTGAGACTTAGCTGGGTATTCAGTGACTTTTTATTAAGGATCTTAATATATTATTAATCAATCACTTCTAGATCTGAGGATTTCATTGGGTGCTATTATCTGAAAAACAAGGTCTATAAAACCTGAGCTTCCCCACTCTCCTTCTCTATCCCTTAATTTAATTGGATCTGCAATAAAGGTTCTTTCCAATTCATCATCAACAGTCTTGCCTTGTTCCTTGTGATTAGGTGTATTTTTTTTAGCTCTTTAGCTTGATTCGAATTTCTTAAGAATTTAAAATGTGGTTAAAATCAACTATTAAGCATGACAAGAAAGGAGAATTAGTCACAGCATCTGTAGGTCACTTTCAGATCCAAATCTTTTTCAAAATTTCAAACTCTTTTTAAATACTGGTTTTCTCTTCTTAAATTGTATTTGTATTCACAAAAGACTACAATGCATTCTTGCTGCTGAGACCAAAAATTCAAGTGTTAGCAAACTGCTGCTTTCATCTACTTCTTAAACAAATAAGTTATTTTGGTATTCAGATACTATCTAGGGGTAAGTAAGACATAGCCAAAGTATAGAAAATAAATTCAGCATATTTGCCTAATAATCTACCTAAAGGAACAGAGCTAGAATTCACAGAACAGAGCAGGTCCAATTTTAGCATTGATACAATCATGTATTCAGGAGAATGCATGCTAGGATCATGATCGTGTTCCTATCTGGGCATCCCTACCAGCAGGCTTAGGACAGAAAGGATCTCAGGATAAAAACAGTCACAAAACCATAAGCATGGCAAATATGACCCATCAGTCAACACTCTCACAGCATTCTTCCTTCTGATTGCTGACTCCTCAGTATCTGAGTATTTGGCTCTAGCTTCCTCTATTCTTGTATTCTGAATCTTGATCATTGAAATATCCTCCTCCACATAAATTCTGTTTAATGATGATCCTTGGTACTGTAACAGGAGGGTCTCCCAGACTTCACCATCTGAGAATCAAATGTGTTGCATTTTCCAGCACCTTTTAAGTGGGATTGGAAGAGGGTTGTAGGTATCTAGTTGGTCACTGCCCCCCCCTACTGATTTCATTCCTCCAATTGTAAGGACATCTTCTGTTATATAAGGCATCTAGATGGTGCAATGAATAGAATACTGAGATTAGAATCAGGAAAACTCATCTTCCTGTGTTCAAATAGGACCCCAAAATTTTACTAGTTGTGTAACCCTAAACGAATTGCTTAATTTCTCATCTGTAAAATGAGCTATAGAAGAAAATGGCAAATTATTCCAATATCTTTACCAAGAAAATCCCAGCATGGGATCAGGAGTCTAAAATGACTAAACAACAAACAACTGCACCTTGATTCCATTTAGCCATTTAAAGTCAGATTAGCTTTTACAAAGGAATATTGACTTCAAAAGTATAACAAGAACAAATGCATACAAACATCCCCCCCAGCCAGAATTCAAAGACACAATCTCCATTAATCTACCTCTAGTGAAAGGAGGGAGGGTTAGGGTTGCAGATTAACTCAGTTTCTGCATAACATGCGCTCCACCCAAGTTCAAATTCATACACCCTCTTCTCTAGGGACTCTGACTTCTCAATATCTTCCTACCTATCTGATACAGGTATCTAACATCTCCCAAGTAGAAGTCTCTATCTTTGATGATATGGGTATGCTCCAAAGCCCCATTACAATATGAAATGGATTCAGCCATACCCCATACTCCAGCCACCAGTACACTTCAAAGTCATCATCTAGGATGATTTACAGAATTCATAGGATTTGTTCACTTTGGAGAGGGGGGAGACCTGAGATTATGAGAGGCAGCTAGAGCATCCCCATGAAAACAGCACTAGACTTCATCTGAAATTACAACTGGCTTCAAATCCTGACTCCAGCAAATCACCTTAGCATATCTAGTTCTAAATTTCCTCATCAGGAAAATGAGGGAGATGGATATGCTTTATAGCTTTAAATTCTCTGATCTACAAGTTGGAGAATAGTCATGCAATAATAGGTTTATCAGAAGAATGTGTTTAAGGAATGAGATAAATTCATTTTTTGTACTAAACCTGCAGTAATTTATATAGATTATACTACTATTTATATTTGGCCCTTTCTTTTAATAAACAAATTTCCCTCGAATACTCTAAAAATCATTGATTTTGTCAGCAGGAAGAAATCCTTGAACCAGCAGAAATCATAGCATATCTATAATGTGGAAGATAAGGCTTAAAGAAGGACTTAACACATCTAAGAATTAAGTGACCTGCCCAGAGTCACAAATCAGAAGTTTCAAAGGAGGGATTAAACCATAGTCTTTCCATACAAAATGCAGATCAAAACCAAGAATAGAATAAATGAAATCACCACAGGAAACATTTGCCCTCCGAGAGTAATCAATTTTAAGGTTCTAAGAATTATTTACATTAAAAGAGCAAAACACCATTAAATCTCAATATAACCTATTCCATAAAACAAATACTTGACTGGATAATATACTCTCTACCACATAGTACAAGAGTAGTACTAGAATGTAAAACTCCTGAGTGTTTTATTTTTGCCTTTCTCTTTTTCCTCTCTGAACATTTAAAAGGAAGATTGTCTTCAGCTAATCCTTGCTATCTTTATTATTGAATCATAATGCAAGTTATTATAAACATTTGAGTAAAGGAGGAAAGAGATGTTAGGTGGAGCAATGGAAAGAGTAAGGAAGATCTGAGTTCAAATTCGGCCTGAAACACTTAGTGTCTCTATGACCATCAGTGAGACATTTAACTAACTAACCTCTATCTCTCTATTTTCTCATCTGCATAATGGGGATAATATCTTCTTTCTTCCAAAAAATGTGAGAATTCAAGGTGATAGTTGTGAAGCATATTGCAAATTATAACTTCACTTCACTTTGGTTGCCTTAGTTTCCTATCTGTAAAGTAAGCCAGAAGAAGGGAAAGGAAAAACCACTCTAGTGTCGTAGCCAAGAAAACTCCAAATGGGATCATGGGGAGCTGGGAATGATGGAACAAAAACAAAGAAAAGGGAAGTGGGGTGAAGTACTAATTGAGGACTGGGATTTGCATATTGCAAATTATGACTTCACTTCACCTTGGTTGCCTTAGTTTCCTATCTGTAAAGTAAGCCAGAAGAAGGGAAATGACAAACAACTCTAGTAGTGCCTTTGCCAAGAAAACTCCAAACAGGATCATGGGGAGTTGGGAATGACTGAACAACAACAAGGAAAAGGGAAGTAAGGGAGAAGTACTAATTGAGGACTGGGATTTGCATATTGCAAATTATAACTTCACTTCACTTTGGTTGCCTTAGTTTCCTATCTGTAAAGTAAGCCAGAAGAAGGGAAAGGAAAAACCACTCTAGTGTCGTTGCCAAGAAAACTCCAAATGGGATCATGGGGAGTTGGGAATGATGGGAACAAAAACAAAGAAAAGGGAAGTGGGGTGAAGTACTAATTGAGGACTAGGATTTGCATATTGCAAATTATGACTTCACTTCACCTTGGTTGCCTTTGTTTCCTATCTGTAAAGTAAGCCAGAAGAAGGGAAAGGAAAAACCACTCTAGTGTCGTTGCCAAGAAAACTCCAAATGGGATCATGGGGAATTGGGAATGACTGAACAATAACAAGGAAAAGGGAAGTAAGGGAGAAGTACTAATTGAGTACTGGGATTTGCATATTGTAAATTATAACTTCACTTCACCTTGGTTGCCTCAGTTTCCTATCTGTAAAGTAAGCCAGAAGAAGGGAAAGGACAAACCACTCTAGTGTCGTTGCCAAGAAAACTCCAAATGGGATCATGGGGAATTGGGAATGACTGAACAATAACAAGGAAAAGGGAAGTAAGGGAGAAGTACTAATTGAGGACTGGGATTTGAATATTGCAAAGTATAACTTCATTTCAACTTGGTTGCCTCGGTTTCCTATCTGTAAAGTAAGCCAGAAGAAGGGAAAGGACAAACCACTCTAGTGTCTTTGCCAAGAAAACTCCAAATGGGATCATGGGGAATTGGGAATGACTGAACAATAACAAGGAAAAGGGACGTAAGGGAGAAGTACTAATTGAGTACTGGGATGCATATTGTAAATTATAACTTCACTTCACCTTGGTTGCCTCAGTTTCCTATCTGTAAAGTAAGCCAGAAGAAGGGAAAGGAAAAACCACTCTAGTGTCGTTGCCAAGAAAACTCCAAATGGGATCATGGGGAATTGGGAATGACTGAACAATAACAAGGAAAAGGGAAGTAAGGGAGAAGTACTAATTGAGGACTGGGATTTGAATATTGCAAATCATAACTTCATTTCACCTTGGTTGCCTCGGTTTCCTATCTGTAAAGTAAGCCAGAAGAAGGGAAAGGACAAACCACTCTAGTGTCTTTGCCAAGAAAACTCCAAATGGGATCATGGGGAATTGGGAATGACTGAACAATAACAAGGAAAAGGGAAGTAAGGGAGAAGTACTAATTGAGTACTGGGATTTGCATATTGCAAATTATAACTTCACTTCACCTTGGTTGCCTCAGTTTCCTATCTGTAAAGTAAGCCAGAAGAAGGGAAAGGACAAACCACTCTAGTGTCTTTGCCAAGAAAACTCCAAATGGGATCATGGGGAATTGGGAATGACTGAACAATAACAAGGAAAAGGGAAGTAAGGGAGAAGTACTAATTGAGTACTGGGATTTACATATTGCAAATTATAACTTCACTTCACCTTGGTTGCCTCAGTTTCCTATCTGTAAAGTAAGCCAGAAGAAGGGAAAGGACAAACCACTCTAGTGTCTTTGCTAAGAAAACCCCAAAGAGGATCATGGAGTGTTGGGAATGATTGAACAATAACAAAGAAAAGGGAAGAGGGGGAGAAGTACTAATTGAGGACTGGGATTTGCATATTGCAAATTATAACTTCACTTCACTTTGGTTGCCTTAGTCACCTATCTGTAAAGTAAGCCAGAAGAAGGGAAAGGACAAACCACTCTAGTGTCTTTGCCAAGAAAACTCCAAATGGGATCATGGGGAGTTGAGAATGACTGAACAACAACAAAGAAAAGGGAAGTGGGGGAGAAGTACTAATTTGCATATTGCAAATTATAAAAGATTATCTAAATGCTAGATACCATCATCATCATTATTACAATTTACAATCATGGACAAGCATAAAGAGGAGAGTTTAAGGGGGAAAGAACCTTTTCTTAGAAATTCCCTAGCTTCTTGAAGAGGTGTATATAACTGATGACTTCAGCTCACATCTGCTCTAAGATAAATGAAGAGCCAGTAATCCTTCTCTGTCCCTCCCTTGCCTACTGCAATTCAGTCCTATTTTTCTTTTCACTTTTCACCCATTATTCCTGTGTCACCAATTCCTTTCGGCTCAGCTTTTCAGGTCTTGGAAAAGGACAGGGAGGCTGACTCCATTAATGAAGCCACTTGATTCCTGAGGTTCCTACCACTTCCTCTCAGTTTGTCTTTCCCTTATTATGCTTCTTCAGGAATTCTGGGGGTGTGAATCAATTCTGTCTTCTGGCTCAAAGTTTGAAATAGTCTTCAAATTATTTTTCAGAACTGAGAAATGAATGATGTATCTGTAAATTACAAATCCCAAAATGGCAGTCAGTTCCCAAACCCCTATTACATAGGCAAAACTCCTCATTTCACAGAGAAGCAAACTGAAGCCAAAGTATTAGAAGGTGGTTGTGGATTTCCAAAAAAGTAAAAATCAGAGAGATTTTTAATCTAAGCCTTTGGTGCCAGATCTCCTTGTCCTGTACCACACTGATGAAGATATGCTGACTAAAATATGTCATGACAATGATGAATAAATATATACATATGCTTTCATGCTCCTTGGGAACTTCCAAAAATCATCTCTTTTAACATTAGTGCTTGACTTGGGCAAATTTAAAACAAAATGAATATAAGTGGTTAAGTCTAGAACTCATCTCTTTATTTCCAAACAATTAGCTGTATCTTCAATGTCAAATCTAATCTCTGTCCTGCAATAGTGATCCAGAATAGAGAAGAGAGAAAGAAAGAGGGGAGGAAGGGAAAAGTTCTATCCCAAGACCTTCAAAAATGACAGAATAATGGAAGATCTATTGAAAATAGCTAAGCATGGCATCTCAGATCAAGAAATTCCTAAGTATAAAACTGCAAGAACCAAGAAGCCATTACCAACATATCTATTGTTTCTAAGAGCAATACAAGCTTTCATTAAATCAATCAATCATTTCTTGAGCACCTATTATCTGCCCAGCAAGGCACAAGATGAGAGGCAGGATGGTTTTCTAGAGAGAGAGGCTTAATTTTGAAGTGAGGAAAACCTGTTTCCCGTAAGAAGCAGTCTTACATCTGAGATATATTGGCTCTGTGACCACAGGCAACTCACTTAACCTCTCAATGCCCTGGACTCCTCTATGACTATAAGTTACAGACTAGTTGGAGTACGGATGGAAGAAATTTTCCACTTAGGTGAGCTCCTCACACTTAAGAAGTTGCAAGTCCATATTATGAAATAGTTGAAAAATGGCAAAAGTACTTAGAATGCAGAAATATGAGAGGTCAGAGAACTCTTTTCAGTCCAGAGGGATAGCAAATTTAAGATTATCTGGGCAGCACCAAGAGGCAGGAATTCTATCCTCTCACATTATACAAGCACACATTTGTACCACAATGATTCTCTTTCTGTCCATAGAGAGTCTTTCCCTGTATTAATCAAATTATGTCACATCAAAAAGGAAAAAAAAATGTGTGGGGAGGGAAAAGCACTGCTTTAATTTAAGTTTAAGGAGGTAGGAGAGGAAAGGGCAGGCAGGTAGATAGCACTGTGGATAGAATATTGAGCCTGAAGTCAGGAAGAGTCAAATCTGACCTCAGACACCAGTTATGTCTCCCTTCCCAAGTCACTTCACTTTGGTTGCCTCAGTTTCCTATCTGTAAAGTAAGCCAGAAGAAGGGAAATGACAAACCACTCTAGTGTCTTTGCCAAGAAAACTCCAGATGGGATCATGGGGAGTTGGGAACGACTGAACAACAACAAAGATATGATATGGAAGTGGGGAGAAGTACTAATTGAGGACTGGGATAAAGGTATATTTTGACATCCAAGTCAAATTCAAAGGGCCTTTGTGATATAAATAGCTTGTGTCAATTAGTAAACATTTTCTGATGGAGGTGATAATGTCTGCTACTGAAGTTCTTTATTAGATGCCCAATACAAGTTTATTTAAATGGGTACAGCCAAAACAGAGGACCAAAGTAAATATTATGGGGATGATAACATTCTATTTTAAAGAAATTCACATATACCAGTTGTTCCAAAAGTCTTAAGTAAAATTTTTAGCTCTCATATTTTATTAAAACTGCACAAGATTTTGAGAATGACTTCTATATAGTCCGAAGTCTTCCTCATCCACAGATTCCCTGAAAACTGCCTGAGACTCAAAATATGCCTTAGTATATTTAACTAACTATATTTAATATATATATATATCAAACTATATTTAAATCCATAGTTAATAATCTTTGCTAAACTTCTATGTTACTACACCAGAAGACACATTTACTCAAAGCATTTAATTAAATGGTATTAAAAGAAAACAAGAAAAATCCTTCCATTACATACATAGTGGTACTACCTTTTCCTTCTCTTCCATTTCTATAACACTAGTGAGAGAGGTGACATTTAGGGAATACTTAAAGCCAAGAAAATTAATACTTTTGAGGCTTTGGTGGGGGTGGATAATATGTTCTTTTGAACTCTCATCATGCCCTGGACTCTAAACAACAAGGTTCATAAAAATTATTGCAGAAACTTTGCTTAGAAAAATATAGGTCAAGACAAAACAAGAAAAAGGTGTTTTTGTTTTTGTTTTTTTCCCTATACAAACAGATACTAAAAGGAAGTGGCACTCCCTTAAAAACCCAAATCTTTCCTAAAACTATTTTAACTTATTACTTCAAATGTGTTTTCCCTCTGGGTATTGAGAGTCCTCACTACTAAAATTCTACTTTGGTGCCTTAATCTGATCTGTAGGTGGCCCTCAGTGCCCAAAGGTGATGTCTGAAAAGTATGTGCTCAGTCAAGTGGCAAGAGTAAGAACTTGGTGACAGACTAAACTGCTGTCCAAAGATCAGACAACTGAAGTTCAAAGATACTCAGCCTCAGAATGCTGGCTGTAAAGGGCTGAAACTCTTGAGTTGATGTACTGAGGAGAACAGCTGAGCACTTAAGGCTTAACTACTGATTGGACAATATTCTATTAGCATATGCTTGGAATGGCCCTTTCCACTATTCTGTGCTGGTTCAATCTTTTGGTGCATACAAAAAATTGTGGGAAGAATTAGGGTAGAATAAGACAAGCCAGGGTCACTTTGGCAGTAGAGGAAGAGAAGGAAGGGCCTGCATCCATCCTGTTCACTTCTACCCCTAAAGACCAAGAATAAAGACCAAGGACTTTTGCTTATCCTGACTCCGGGTGACTCTTAAGGATTCTAGGGTGCTTAATAACTCGATCTTCACAGCTGGCCACCAGGAAATGACTAGAATTTTTTCCCCTTAAATTGACAATTCATGAAGATTTTTTTCAAATTATGGAGAGATTGTGTTCTCCTCACAGCTTACATGCAATTGTGATAAAATCATAATTAATTTAATCACATAGAAAGTGCTGAAAGAATTCACAGAATGAACATCACAAAGAGAAAACAGAGGAAATAGGAAGAAAGAAAAGGAAAAGAAAGAAAAAAAATCCTTGTGCCATATAAGCATAATCAAGCAAAACAAATTCTCGCATGAACCATACCCAAAAATGTAATTCTCATTCTGCATGTTAATCTAGATTTTCTCTATCAAAAAAGTGGACAATATCCTTTAGCATCATTCCTCTGGAATCATGATTAATCATTGCAATGACTAGAATTCTAAAAGTCTTTCAGAATTTCTCTCTCTCTCTTTTTTTCACAATATTGATATTATAAATTATTTTCCTGGTTCTGCTCACTTCAGTCTGTATCAGTCTGTGTAGGTCTTCCCAGATCTCTCTGAAATAGTATTTTTTTTATTTTCTTATAGCACAATAGTATTCTATTACATTGATATAGAATAATTTGTTCAGCCATTCCCTAATTTGAGTATTCTAATTCTTTGCCACTATTAAAAAAAAAAAAAACTAATAATAATGTTTTGTCTTGTATAAGATCGTTTCCTCTTCCTTGGATCTTTTTGGGATATGGGTTATGTAATGATATCACTGAATTATAGGATATGCAGTTTAGTAACTTTGGGATATTACCAAACATCTTTGCAGGATAGCCAGACCAATGCACAGATTCACCAATAGTGAAACATCAATAGGTTTGTTTCCCTGAAGCCCCAAAGCCATTTATCATTTTTCTTTTTTTTTTGTCACCTTTGCCAATCTTGTGACTGTGAAATGGAACCTCAGAATTTTATTTTTTCATTTGCATTTCTTTTATTAGTGATTCTAAACATTTTTCACAAACAAATCCAATATAGCTAAGATTAGAATGGAAATAATTAGGAAAAAAATCTTTACCATATATTTCTTTAATAAAGGTCTCATTTTTAAGATATATGAGAAACTGATTCAAATTTACACTAAAAAGAGATATTTTCCCAGTTAATATATATATGATTGAAAGATATGAACAAGAAGTTTTCAAGGGAAGAAATCTAAGCTATATTCAGATATTACTTTTGAAATTTCAAAACAAATCTACAAGGTTGATGATATAAATATCAGGATATCCATTTTACAAATAAGGAAGCTGAATAATAGGTGACATGAGCAGCCTAGGGGTCAATAAATGGCAGAGCTTACTTTAAAGCCTAGGCCCACTATTTCCTTTTTTTTTTTTTTTTTTTTTTTAATAGCCTTTTATTTACAGGATATATACATGGGTAACTTTACAGCATTAACAATTGCCAAACCTCTTGTTCCAATTTTTCACCTCTTACCCCCCCCCACCCCCTCCCCTAAATGGCAGGATGACCAGTAGATGTTAAATATATTAAAATATAACTTAGATACATAATAAGTATACATGACCAAAACATTATTTTGCTGTACAAAAAGAATCAGACTCTGAATTATTGTACAATTAGCTTGTGAAGGAAATCAAAAATGCAGGTGTGCATAAATATAGGGATTGGGAATTCAATGTAATGGTTTTTAGTCATCTCCCAGAGTTCTTTTTCTGGGTATAGCTAGTTCAGTTCATTACTGCTCCATTAGAAATGATTTGGTTGATCTCGTTGCTGAGGATGGCCTGATTCATCAGAACTGGTCATCATCTAGTATTGTTGTTGAAGTATATAATGATCTCCTGGTCCTGCTCATTTCACTCAGCATCAGTTCGTGTAAGTCTCTCCATAGGCCCACTATTTCCAAACCCAGTATTCTCTTCTTCTAAGAACTAAACAGGTAAATATGAGCAATCATTGAAAAATTCACAGCTAAAAGAACAAATCATCACCTTTGATAATGAATGGAAAAGGAAGCTAAGGCATTCTTTCTTTATTTGACCATTAGCTGGGCATTGTATATGGTCTGCAGGTTATTTTAAAAATATATAGACTCTACAGAAATATAGATGTACAAAAATGTAAATAGTGGAATAGAGTGGAAATAGTGAATAGAGGGAAGAGAGGAGAGAAAGATTTAACTGAATTCTTTTTTTTTTGCCCCATCAGAATAAAGGCTTTTTTCTCAAGCATCATTTTTTTTTTTTTTTTTGTTCCTCTTGTATCTATGTATTTCAGTCTGGTATTTGAAAAGAATCAAGTATTGCATTATGATTTTCTATAACTGCAGTGTATTGCAAGAGGGAAAAGATGATTTATTGTTATGCACATTACACAGACTTATACAAAGCAGAGTGTAATTTCCTTCTGAAGACACTATTGTATTTGTGTTGGCATGAAATAAACATAGACCACTATTTCTCTAGTATTCACAAGGAACCCAGTTACTCACTTATGCCCCAAGTCACTTAGAAGAAAATCTATGAAATTTTATGAATAAGAGTTTGACCATTCACTCTGTCTCTAAATAATTTAATCCCAGATTCATGTATTTTTTGTTGTTTTTTTCAGTATTTTGATAAATACATTTCAATATATTTGATTTCCTTTGTTATCCCATCTTCTATTTCATGCATTTAAAAACATCATTCTGTAGAGTCTATAGGTTTCATCAGAGTGCCAAAGGAGTTTATGACACAGCATGTCATGAGCCCCTTCTCTGCATTCAAAACCCAGCCACACAAGACATTTGATTCCTTGAAATATGACTCAAAAATGGAAGTTTACAAAGAAACCAAAATGAATCCAAGCTTCTCCCAACTCCAGGTATGCATTTAAATAGAAGTAATTGGAGTAGGTGTTCAGGGGGAGAGTAGATTATACAAATAAGCTCCTCTTCAAAATTTTTCAGGGCTCAGGTAATCTTTTCACCTATGCAAAGACCAGATTCAGTATGGTCCAAGTACATTCTGCCTTGACAGATTAAGAAATCCCCTTTTCTAAAGAGGAAATTTAAAGTAAGTTTAGGATGTTCTCACTTATGATTTGCTATTAAGTTTTTATGAAACCTGTTTCCAAGGGCATAATAACATAACTTGGTGATGTGCAAAGGCCCTTTTAAAGTGAATGGGTGATAGATGGCACAAATTGAAGGTTGTCTTGAATGTTTGCCATCTTTCATCTCATGTCACTTTTCTGGTGCATTTTAACAAATATTTTTATTTTTTCTCCATGTAATAAATTTAAGGTTGTCAGCTGAGTGATTCCAGTAATACTAGATATTATTGGGTTTTCAAAGTAGACAATAACTTCAGCAGTGCAAAAATTTATATCCTTTGACACAAGTTTATCTGATCTGCAAGGAGTTCTTATCTGAGAGGAAACTAGCTCATAAAATCAGAAGGTGAACTGAATAGATCAATTAGAATAAGCAAAAGTTCTTTTAATCATCAAATAGTTCCTCTGCTATATTTCAAGTCTTCTCTCTCATGCACCTTCCCCTTCCAAGTAACAAGAAGTCATGCCCTCAGGACCTGGCTCTTCCTTCTTTGCCACGATAATCTAATAGGTTTGGAAGGGAATGTTTTTTTCTGCAGTTAGACATATTTTCTTTATTAATATCATTCTCCAAAAATATACATAATACCTCCCCATTTAGTCTGACAAAATAATTTTCTCCCTCTTCCTTTCTGTATCCTTCAAATATATGTAGATAACCATAACACATCCACCCTTGAGTCCACAGTGAGCTAAATGTTTTTCTCTTCTTGTCATCTCTTACCAACTTAGTCATTTTCATAATTCTCTGAATTCACTCCAATTTGTCTGTTTTCTTCCCTAAAACTAAAATAGGTTGAGTCATAATTTAAAATGGAAATAAGACATATATACAAGTTTTATATACTTTGCTAATCTTGTTGACATTACTATTGTAAACTCATGGCCCCCCAAGATTATTGTTTTTGTTAGATAACTTATAATTGTTACAAATGAAGACTAATAGCTAGATGGCATGCTTAACTCGGAATCAAGAAATTGCTTTTGTTATTGCTGCTCATTCATTTCAGTTGCATTCAATTGTTTTTTTACCATTTGAGATTTTCTTGGCAAAGTACTGGAATAGTTTGACATTTCCTTCTTCAGTTCATTTTACAGATGAGGAAAAATGAGGTAAACAGGGTTAAGTGACTTTCCCAGGGTCACACAGTCAATTTGTGTCTGGGGACAGATTTGAACTCGCGTCCTCCTGATTCTAGATCCAGTGCTCTGGAGGCACCATAGCACCCAGCTGCCCAAAGATCTAAGTTTAAATCCTACCTTATTAGCTATGTGAATAATCACTTTATTCTTTTGTTTCTCAGTTTCCTTAGAAGTAGGTTGGATTCAATGACCCCCCAAAGTCTCTTCTAACTTTAAATCTATGATCCTATAAGATTATCTGAACTGTTCTTCACTCTTATTTTTTCCTAGAAGAAATGTGAAAAATGAGTTATGGTGCCCTGAAATGGGGGGAGGAGGTTTGAATGAAATAATTTTAAGTTCAATAATACCTTAAATTTATATAATACTTTATAGTTAAAATTGCTATTTATACTCTTATTTCATTTAATCCATACAGCATTATGAAGCTGTGCATGTTTTATCACCTTCATTTTACAAATGAGAAAGAATGAGTCTCCTAGATCATAGATTAGAGCTAGCTGGAAGATATCACAGAGAGCATAAAGTATAATATATTCAATTTATACATGAGAAACTAAGACATAGAGAGGTTAAGTTACTTTCAAGTAACTAATTGTTTGAGATAACATCTAAACTACAGCCTTTCTCACTCCAATTCCAATACCCTACCCACTGTAGGGAGTTCAGCTAGTAATAGCCAGAGTATTGTCACCTTAAATCCCTGGCTATTTGTTTTAGTTGTTTGCTTGTTTGTTTACTTGTTTTATTTTTTTGTGGGTATGTTCATGTGTTGTGCTGGTCCTTGTGAAGATAATCAGGAAAGGAGTTTGTCAGCCTTCAGCATACTTTTTTGGATGTTAAACCAAATTGTCACAGTACTCCAAAATCTGGGGAAAATCGACACTATTAGAGAGTTGTCTGTGGATGATCTATGCTATCAGACTCGTTGAAAGTTTTATACATATATGTTAGTACCATATCATTTCCACCATGCTCAGAGTGTAGCCATGAGGGACTTACAGTACATATTGGTTCCAGCTTGTATTTCCAGATTTATATATTATATTCAAGCATTTCCAATCCTGTCAAAGTGACCTCCATGCTAATTCTCACTCACACATCTTCTGCATCTGTGCCTTTTTATTAGTACTCTGCCATTTCTATAATATATCCCCTCCTAACATTCACAGCTTGAAATGCCTAGCTTCTTTCAAAACTTAGCTCAAGTGCCATCTACTACATGACATTTTTTCTTTATTCCTCCAACTATTAATGTCTTTCCCTAACAATTTTCTTTCTTTGGGGGGGGGTGTTAAAGGATATGTATCATTTTATTTTATTTTTAAAGCTTTTTATTTTCAAAATATATGCATACATAGTTTTCAACATTCATCCTTGCAAAACTCTTGGGTTCCAAATATTTTTCTCCCTCCCTTCCTCACCCCCCCCCTTAGATGGCAAGTAATCAATTTTAAATATGTGCGATTCTTCTATACATATTTCCACAACTATCATGCTCAGTAATTTTCTAATATTGACATAAATGTCTCGTATCTATTCAATTTATTTAGAATAATACCATCACAGAATTTGAGCATTGGAAAGGACCTCTGTGATGACACAAGAAAAGACTTGCCAACATATCTTAACATATTTGACGGATTATTGTAATAGCTTCTCCTTCAACAGCACCAAGGAAGGGAAATCCACTAACTCTCAAGGTATCTTAATCAATTAAAATTTCAGCAATTATTAGGAAGTTTTTCCTAATATCAAATTAAAATTTGCAGGATTTTTTGCAATTCCTCCCCATTTATCTTTACTCTTGACTTCCCAGAAAGAACAAAACAAGATGAATCTCTCCACCTCATGACAGCATCCCTTTCAAAAAGCTTTTACATTCCCATTGAGTCTTCTTTCATCTAAACTAGGCATTCATCCATTCTTTATCTCTCTTCTTTCCCATATTTTTGTGGCTGCCTTCTCCTGGATATTCGGCAAAGTAACAATGTCCTTCTTAATCTTTGATGTCCAGAAGCAAAAACAGTATTATGCATGGGGACTTATTATGGAAGAGTACAGTGGGACTACTACCTCCCTGTTCCTAGACAATGTGCTATTATTAATTCAGCATAAGATCACATATTATTTCCTCCAAAAGAATACAGCCTCTTTAAGGAAAAAGAATGCTCTAATTTCTTGTCTTTGTATAACTATTGCCTACCACAGTGCCTATCATATAGCAGGAGCTTGATAAATTTGTGTGTGTTTGATTGATTGGTTGGTTGGTATTGGACCTCAAAACCAGGAGAATCATAAGACTTGGAGCTGAAAAAAACTTTGGAAATTACCTAATCTAACCCCCCTTTACTTTATATTGGAGAAACCTGTGAAGGCCAGGGAAGTAAAGAGTTATGCATTGTTTCCAAGTTTCAGTGTGCCTTCCTTTTTGGTACTTAAACATAACTTTCTCTTCCCTTTCATGCACATTCACATTTGGTGTCTTCTGGCTTCTCCCTGAGCCAAACAAGTAAATGCTCATCAGCTATTTGGAAGTTCAGATATTACCACTCGGACATCTAACATCTGAAGCAATTAATCTCCAGGGCTCATCTCTGCTAAGCTACAATGAAGAATCAGCTCTAGGACACCAATGGACATTTTTGCCTATTCTGACAACCCACCAATTTACACTCTAAATTTCCTGATACCTCAAGGATCATCTTACTCACTTTCCCTTCAAAGGTTAATCTTAGTGTGACTCAAGATTGTCACACTAAGAAACCTTTGGCATTTGTACTAGCCCACTCTCTTATCCATATATTCAGGCTTTGAATTCATTAACATAGAGTACATAGGCCATAAGCAAAGTTAGTAATAATAACTAGCATTTGTAAAGCATTTACTAGGTGCCAGACAGTATAGTATGCTAAATGCTTTACAAATGTTATCCTATTGATCCTGGAAGGTAGACATTAGTATTGTTATTATCATTATCAATTATACAAGTTTTTAACCTGTATAGCAGTAAAAGGGGATATTGCTTTGTGATTTAAGAAGGTAATGGAAAAGAGGGCTTCTAGGGGCTGATATGGCAGAATAAGTAGTAAATTGCAGTATCTCTCCTATATAAAATGGTGCCTGCAAACAAATACTAGAACAGCAGGAGAAGCAAGAAGCCAGGATGGAACAATCTTTTAGCCTAAGAAACTTGAGAGATTGGCAAGAAAAGTCTGTCTCACCTGGGTAAAAAGGAAATACGGTTCAGGATAGGAAGCATCCCAGGATGCCAGCAACAAGTCTGCCACAGCAAACCAGGGAAAGGCAGACATCAATACTAGAAACTCCCAGATGCTTCAACATTGGCAGGGGAATCGGCAGACTATAGGGACAGACGTCTCCAGAAGCCAGACCACCATGAATTTCAATGTAGCACTGTAGGAGTGATGAAGTATCCCATCTACTAGATAAACTGTGATATCCCTACAGCATCCATCAGTGCCAGACATTCCCCACTGGACCCTCTAGGTGCAACATCAGACAGAAGGATCTCCCTTGGGCCTCAAGGCAACATCAGTGCAGCACCAGGTAAACAAGTAGGTCCTGCCACCCTGACACAAGAAACTTAAAACAGTTCCCTTCCACCCCAAGAGCAGAGATCAAATTTAAAATAAAAAGGAAAGGCCAAAAATGATGAGCAAAAAACAACAAAAAGAAAGAGAATGACCATAGAAAATTATTAAATTATTATGATGACAGAAAAGGTTAAGAAATAAACTCAGAAAAGGACAACAATGTCAAAATACTTATGGGCAAAACCCCAAACAAAAATAGAAAGTGGTCTCAAGTCCAAAAAGAAGTTATGGAAGAACTCAAAATGGAGTTTAAAGATCATGTTAGAGAGGTAGAAAAAAATGAGAACAGAAATGAGAATTACGGGAAAAAAGAGTCAGTAGCTTGGGAAAAGAAAATAAAAGCTTAAAAAGTAGAATTGACCAAATAAAGAAGGGAAATACAAAAATCACTGAAGAAAACAACTCCTTAAAAAGTACAATTGTCCAAATGGAAAATAAAGTACCAAAAACTAAGGAAAACAACCCCTTAAAAGTTAGGCAACTCTATGAGACATCAAGAATCAATTAAACAAAAAGAATGAAAAAATAGAAGAAAATGTAAAGTACTTCATGGTAAAAACAACTGACATGGAAAATAGATCCAAGAGAGGCAAAGTCAGAATCATTGCACTACCTGAAAACCATAAGCAAAAGGAAGACCTAGACGTCCTCTTTGAAGAAAATAGTAAATTTTTTTTTAAAACTTCCCTGATATGTTGGAACCAGTGAGCAAAATAGGCATTGAAAGAATCTACCAGAGTATGGAGCTAAGATAATGGAGTGAAGCCAGAAAGCTGCTCGAGCTCTCCCAATTTCCCTGGAAAACCATATGAAACTGAACCTCTGATGGAATGAAACCATGATCCAACTCAAGATAGAATGGAAGGACTTCAAGAAAGGTCAGGTCAGTCTCACTGGGGTAAAAGAAGGGGTGTTTAGTCCAGCTCAGTTAGTCTGGGAGAGCCCCAGTGAAAAGGGTCTTAATCACAGCAGATCAGCAATTGAGATCCTAAGTCTTGGCTCAGCAATGGAGCAAATCAGTGGGGCAGCCTCCAGTCCCAGCTCAGAAGGCAAATTCTGGGAAACCAGACTGCTTTCTGGAAAGAGCAGGCAAAGCTATCCCCTCCAAACACAAGGAGGCCCCTGTGTTCAAAATCAAGGCTTAGAGCTGCAGGGGAAACTGGGGACAGCACCACCCCTTTTTACCCCAGGAGCAGAGCTTGACCATAAAAGTAAAAAAAAAAAAAAAAAGAAAAAAAGAAAAAAAAAGAATAAGAGAGAAAGGAAAGAAAATGAGCAAGAAACAGAAAAGAACCCGGACCAAAGAAAGCTTCCACAGTGACAGGGAAGACTAAAACAACAATTCAGAGAAAATCTCAAATCGTGATATAACTGGTTTTAAGCCCAAAGAGCCTTGTTGGAAGTGCTCATAACAGATTTTAAAAAGCAAATAAGAAAAGTAGAAGAAAAATTTGAGAAAAGAAATGAGAGGAATGCAAGAGAGTCAACAACTTAAAAAAAAGGCAATTCCTTAAAAAACACAACTAGCCAAATGCCAAAAAAAAAAAAAAGAAAAAAAATCCACTGAAAAAAATCAATTCCTTAAAAATACAATAGGCCAAATGCAAAAAATATCCACTGAATTAAGACTCCATCAATCACCTCAGGAAAGAAATTCCCAAATTAAAACTTCAAGAAACACAAGCAAATTTCAGGATTGATAAGGTAAAAAAAAAAATACTATAAGTGGTGATAAAGAAACAATTCCAATATTAGAGAGCCATAATTAGGATTACACAAGATTTAGCAGCTGGCAACATTAAAGGATCAGAAGTCATGGAAGATATTCCAGAAGGCAATGGGACTGCAATACAAAGGAACACCACCCTAGCAATGCCAGACCTCAAACTGTATTATAAAGCAGTAATCATCAAAACTATCTGCTAAGAAATAAAAGTGATGAATCAATGTAAGATATGAATAAGCACTTTTCAGAAGAAGAAATAAAAAGTCTATAGGCATATAAAAATACTATAAATCACTTGATTAGAGAAATGAAAATTTATCAGATTAGCTAATACAACAAAAAGAAAATGACAAATATTGGAGAGAGAGTGGGGAAATTGATGCAATAATGAATGCATTGCTAATGGGCTTATGAACTGATCCAACCATTCTGGAGAACAATTTGGAAATATCCTTTGATTCAGCAATACCACTGCTAGGTCTATATTCTAAACAGATCATCAAAAAAGCAAAAGGACTTAACATGTACAAAAATATTTATTATGGCAGCCCTTTTCAAAGTAGCAAAACATCAGAAATTGAGGGAATAGCCATTAATTGAGGAATGGTTAAACAAGCTGTGGTATATAAATGTAATGGAATACTACTCTGCCATAAGAAATGATGAACAGGCAGATTTCAGAAAAACCTGGAAAGACTTGTAAGAATTCATACAAAGCAAAGGAATAGAACCAACAAGACACTGTATTTAGTATCAGTAATATTATGTGATAATCAGTTATGATCAACTCAGCTCTTCTCAGCAAAAAAAAATCCAATACAAGGACTCCTGGAAAAAAATGGTATCCATGTTCAAATAAAGAACTGATGGACTTTGAATACAGATTGAAGCATATTTTTTTTTTACTGACTTTAATCTTTTTCATGATTTTTTTCCTTTTGATTGCTTTCATTTTTAAAACTATGACTAATAGTATATATACATTACTATATATATATATATATATATATATATATATATAATAGTATGACTAATACAGAAATATGTTTTACATGATAGCAAATTTATAACATCAAAATGCCTATCATTTTAGGAAGAAGAAAGAAAATTTGGAATTAAAAATGTTGTAATAATGAATTGCTATAAATTGTCTTAATATGTAGTTGGGAAAAATAAAATGCTAATATAGAAGGTTATGGCCAGAATTTTTTAACCTTTTCTTAATATGTCACAGATCTTTTTGGCAGTAGGCTGAAAATAGAGTTGTGCTGGAGCCAGCTCCAACTAACTCCTGAGAAGTGATTATTAATTTTTTTTTTTGAGTATTTACTACTCTGAAATCAGCAAATACTACAAATAGAGACTTGATTTATGGTTTTTGCCAGTTTTCCAGACTTGAATAAAGTGATGTGTGAATAATTCAGATTAAATTTTAAAGTGTTCAGTGTTTTTTTTTGTGAGATGATGGTTAAACACTTAACACATCCTTGGGTAAAACGAGTGCATCTTTCCTCAGAATAATTACATTAAATATTACAAGAAAATACTAAATTTCAGTTAAAGGTTACTGAAAATGATTTAATTTTCTTATCTACTCTTTGTATTGTACTCACTGTGTCAAATACTTTTTATAAATATTATTTAATCTTAAAAACAACCCTGGGAGGTAAGTGCTATCATTATCCCCTATTTTGCAGTTGAGGAAACTGAGGCAGAACCAGGTTAAGTGGCTTGCCCAGGATCACACAACTTGGAAGTAGATGAGGACAGATTTTAACTCATCTTCCTGATTTTGGATTCAAAGCTCCGTCCAATGCAACCTAGTTGATGATATCTTTTATCACATACTATGGATTTATGCCTTTTGTTCATTCAAGAGATAGATTTAACTGTATCAAATCACAATCATATGGAGAAAAGCAGTCATCTAAAGTCATATAGAAAAAGACAAATAACCTTATCTTACATTATTGAGTGATTGTCTCAAGATAAAACATTATGTTCCAGAAAGCTTTTATTAGAACCTGACAGATCTCATCTTTGAAGTGATTGATTTCAAGGTAGCAATAATTAGAATCAATTTCTAGTCTGGCTACACCATTTTCTGGATATATCCTATCTTGTTTATATTACTTTGCTTGGTTTTGATGCCAGAAAGAACTCATTACATTCATAAGGATTTCTAAGTCTTAATAGGCAGCCAGATCATATTCAATTAGTTACCTAGTGTTTGTACTTTGTTTTTACTCTTTTAAGATGTCATATGGTAATGAGTGCCTTTAAAACTTAGAGGAAATTTTTGCATTTTACCATTTTAAAGTTAAATCAGATAAAATAATTTTATTGACTATTTTTTTCTGTGTAATATAATTGATATTACATTTCTTACCTTATTTTTGGGTAGGACAGAGGCAGAAAAGAGAGAATTCAAAACTCCAAAAAATTTTTAAAGAATGTCAAAAATAAATAAATTTATGCTTAAGAAATAATTTAAAGAAATTACTAAAATGAACTTGCATATATCATATCTCTGTACTGTCATCAGATTATCTCTTAGAGGTCAATGATAATGCTGGTTTTCAGCTTTATAGAGCTCCTATTGCCTACTATAATACCTTGTACGTAGTCAGTGATTAATAAATATTTGGGGAATTGAATATTGTTTACATTACACTCTCAAGGACATGGAGTAGATATATTTGCTCTTCCTGTGGATGCTGTGTGTATTTTGTGGGAGAATATGTCCTAAATTTGTGGGGAAAATATTATTTTAGTGAATGCTTTCACTACATCATCTTAGTAAATGTCTTTGCCAAGACCCAATTGTGTCTTGGAGATGAATGGTGATGGCAGGTACTGTAGTGGGAGCTCATAAGCTAGAAAAGTAGGACCAAAGATTGACAGGTTATCCCCTTAGACTGTAAAGTAGTACTTTGTGGGAACCTAGCCTGAGAGTAAGAGTGCCAAATTGAGAAATTATCCCAGAATTGTAGCGCTACATATAAATGAGTTATTTTTTATGGTGAGTATTCTTGTTCAGGTAAATGGGGGGTATATGAGCAATAACATCCTTGCCAACTCCAAGAATCTGTACTTGTAGATAGTAGAAAGAAGAAAAACAGTGCAGCCCAAGCCATCTTGTACTTTGTTTTTAGCTCCCCAGTTAAGAGGCACAGAATCAGGAAGGTTTGAGTTCCAATCTGCCTTAGACACTATGTGCCCCTGGGCAAATTATTTACCCTCTGCTTTCATCTATATCCTCATCAATAAAGTAGAGCTAATATCTACCTCCAGGGTTGTTGTGAGGTTCAAATGAGATAATTGTAAAAAGGCCTAGAATAAGGCTTGATACATAATGTGTATTCCCAAAATGTTAGTTTTTATTATTAGATTATCTTCCTATACACAGAAATGCTATACTTAAAAAGTATTCAAAAGAATTATGAAAACAATATAATTAGCAAAATCGTCTGAATTTTGAGGTACCAATAAGTTATTTGTCCTTCATTTTTGAAGGGGGCATCATGGGCAATGTCTTGATTTGCTCATAGCGAATTAAGCGAATTAGAATTGTGCAAGGTCATCAGCCTCACTCTTTTTTTCCTGAGCCATCAAAGTCCAGGGGAAGGACAAAAGTCAAGAAGACTGGCCCTGGTCCAATATAACAGTGGATGACCTTGGTATCTTTGATAACTAACCAAGCTCTAAGCACTCCACAATAGCTATTTTCATTTACTTTTGCAGCTGTTAAAACCAATTGTTCTCATCCACTCATTCTGCCAGGAAAAATCTTCATATGCTTGGGGCAGATATTCCCTAACTCACCAACAGGTTTAAGTTACCCTCAACCTACTTTGACCATCTGCCGAGATGTTTACCAAGGAGTGGCCCCTCCCTGAATGTGCTACAACTATAGGAATCACATGTGAGAATTGGGTGAAGGTGGAAACCAAAGCCAGATGAACAGCTCTGAAAAGGGTTTGATAAGTAAGCTCTTATTCCAGATGGCTCTATCCTTTCTGAACCCCTCAAGTCATTTTCTTTGAGAATATATAGCATATTTTCTTAGAAGCCTTTAAGCAACTCTGAATTCTTATTTAGTGTTGATCATTCTTCCATAGCAAAGACTACAAGTTATATTAGTTACTTTTTTACATTTTGCTTTTCTCAGGGAAAGACATCAATGTAAAAAATAGATGTTTTCCATAGAGTGTGGTATCCATATTTCACAATTTCAAGTACTAAAAAGGAAATGTTTTAACAGAACTAATAGAAAAAGAAAGATAAGGAATAATGCATAACAACCAGCCAAGTTTTGTACAGAATGAACTTTGTCAAACTTGGCTAAATCAGAGAATTGAAAGGAAGAAAAGTAGAGAGTAATTTTTTTTTCTTAAAACCAGACCTGTGATTTCACTGATATAGGAAATTCAGGGTGAGGAACTAAAAGCTAATAATCCAGCACAGGACTGGTTTTACAGCTTACATTCTTAGTTAGTTGTCTGGGGGCAGTTAAATGATTTTCCTAGCATCATCCAACCAATATGTACCAGAAATAGAATTTGCATCCAGGTGTTCTGAACCAGATCTGACTCAGATTAAGTCCAAGGATTCAAGTTTTTTAATTGGCTTTATTATTGTTTATGATGGTGGTTGTTGGGAAAAAATGAGACTAATAAAGAACATAACACTTAACAAACTTAAATTTATGTAACAATATGGAAAAGATATTCAACAAAGACACTGTGTTAATTCAGTAGGGCTCAACTCCCCTCACCTATACATTTTTCAGGCCCCATTGGAAAGTTTTGATAACTTACATGGCAATGTAACATCCATAGAGCCTAAAGAATAAATACTATTCATGACCTGGGTTTTTATACTCTTTATACTTTTAAGTGTCAAATTTTATCCTTTTAGCTATCAAACATGTGGCCCACAGGCCACACAACATTCTTAAGTAGGGCCTGAACTAATTACAATGTAGTTCCTTTCTCATTTTAATGTGTTGATTCAATATTTTAGAAAGAAAAAAGGAAATATGTAAATTTATGTAGTTTTCAAAGTCAATATATGGCCTTCAGGGATCTTTGTGTGATTTAGTGGCCCTTATTTCTGTTTATATTTGACATCATTCAAAATCACATCAAAGGCCAAAGCATTAGTCTTTACCAGGTAAGTGTCAAATATGATTGACATTTTTTAAAGGAAAATATAGTCTTCAAAGTAGAGCCCCAACCAGATCAGTAGCAAATGTTGTTCCTAACCAGCCATGTAGCCATCATCAACTCACCATAATCTATTGATACAGCAAGAACCATATAATCTTATTTATTATTTTTTTTTTTTTTTTTTTTTTTTTTTAATTTAATAGCCTTTTATTTACAGGATATATACATGGGTAACTTTACAGCATTAACAATTGCCAAACCTCTTGTTCCAATTTTCACCTCTTACACCCCACCTCCCCTAAATGGGATGACCAGTAGATGTTAAATATTTAAAATATAACTTAGATACATAATAAGTATACATGACCTAAAACATTATTTTGCTGTACAAAAAGAATCAGACTCTGAATTATTGTACAATTAGCTTGTGAAGGAAATAAAAATGCAGGTGTGCATAAATATAGGGATTGAATTCAATGTAATGGTTTTAGTCATCCCCAGAGTTCTTTTTCTGGTATAGCTGGTTCAGTTCATTACTGTCCATTAGAAATGATTTGGTTGATCTTGTTGCTGAGGATGTACCTGATCCATCGAACTGGTTCATCATCTAGTATTGTTGTTGAAGTATATAGATCTCCTGGTCCTGCTCATTTCACTCAGCATCAGTTCATGTAAGTCTCTCCAGGCCTTTCTGAAATCATCCTGTTGGTCATTTCTTACAGAACAGTAATATTCCATAATTTTCATATACACAATTTATTCAGCCATTCTCCAACTGGATGGACATCCATTCAGTTTCCAGTTTCTACCACTACAAAAGGGCTGCCACAAACATTCGTGCACATACAGGTCCCTTTCCTTCTTTATAATCTCTTTGGGATATAATCCCAGTAGTAACACTGCTGGATCAAAGGGTATGCACAGTTTGATAACTTTTGAGCATAGTTCAAACTACTTCCAAAATGGTTGGATTCATTCACAACTCCACCAACAATGAATCAATGTCCCAGTTTTCCCATCCCCTCAACAAGTCATCATTATTTTTCCTGTCATTTTAGCCAATCTGACAGGTGTGAGTAGTATCTTAGAGTTGTCTTAATTTGCATTTCTCTGATTAATAATGACTTGGAGCATCTTTTCATATGACTAGAAATAGTTTCAATTTCTTCATCGAGAATTGTCTGTTCATATCCTTTGACCATTTTCAATTGGAGAATGGCTTGATTTTTATAAATTAGAGTTAATTCTCTATATATTTTGGAAATGAGGCCTTTATCAGAACCTTTGCCTGTAAAATATTTTCCCAGTTTATTGCTTCCTTCTAATCTTGTCTGCATTAGATTTGTTTGTACAAAACTTTTCAGTTTGGTATAATCAAAATTTTTCTATTTGTGGATCAGTAATGATCTCTAGTTCTGCTTTGGTCATAAGACCTTCCCCTTCCACAGGTCTGAGATGTAAACTATCCTATGTTCCTCTAATTTATTAATGATTTCATTCTTTATGCCTAGGTCTGAACCCATTTTGACCTTATCTTGGTGTCATGGCGTTAAGTATGGATCAATGCCTAGTTTTGCCATATTAGTTTCAATTTTCCCAGCAATTTTTATCAAACAGTAGTTCTTATCCCAAAAGCTGGGATCTTTGGGTTGTCAAAGACTAGGTTGCTATATTTGTTGACTGTTTATCCCTGAACCTACTCTATTCCACTGATCAACTAATCTATTCCTGTAGCCATACCAAATAGTTTGGTAACTGCTGCTCTATAATATAATTTTAGATCTGGTACAGCTAAGCCACCATCATTTGATTTTTTTTTCATTAATTCCCTTGAAATTCTTGACCTTTTGTTTTTTCATATGAACTTTGTTATTATTTTTTCTAGGTCACTAAAATAGTTTTTTGGGCGTCTGATTGGTATAGCACTAAAGAAATAGATTAGTTTAGGTAGTATTGTCATCTTTATTATATTTGCTCACCCTATCCAAGACCATTTAATATTTTGGCAATTGGTTAGATCAGACTTATTTTGTGTGAAAAGTGGTCTGTAATTTTGCTCATAAAGTTTCTGATTTTCCCTTGGCAGATAGATTCCTGAAATATTTTTATATTATCAGTAGTTACTTTAAATGGAATTTCTCTTGTAACTCTGACTGTTGGATTTTGTTAGTGATATATAAGAATGCTGATGACTTATGTGGGTTTATTTTATAATCAGCAACTTTGCTAAAGTTGTGGATTATTTCTAATAACTTTTAGCAGAATCTCTGGGGTTCTCTAAGTATACCATCATGTCATCGGCAAAGAGTGATAATTTGGCTTCCTCATTTGCCTATTCTTATTCCTTTAATCTCTTTCTAGCTCTTATTGCTATAGCTAGCGTTTCTAATACAATATTAAATAGTAACGGTGATAGTGAGAGCAACTTGTTTCACTCAGATCTTATTGGGAATGGTTGCGTTTGTCTCCATAGCATTGATGCTTACTGATGGTTTTAAATAGATGCTGCTGATTATTTTAAGGAAAAGTCATTTAGTTCTATACTCAAGTGTTTTTAATAGGAATGGATGTTGGATTTTATCAAATGCTTTTTCTGCATCTATTGAGATGATCATATGGTTTTGTTAATTTGTTATTAACATGGCCAATTATATTGATAGTTTTCCTAATATTGAACCAGCCCTGCATTCCTGGTATAAATCCTACTTGATCATGAGTGTATTATCTTGGAGATGATTTTCTGTAGTCTTTTGCTAATATCTTATTTAAGATTTTAGCATCAATATATTCATTAGGAGATTGGTCATAATTTTCTTTCTCTGTTTTCAGCCTACCTGGTTTGAGTATCAGTATCCATGTCTGTGTCATGAAGGAATTTGGTAGGACTCCTTCATTCCCTATTTTATCAAATAATTTATATAGCATTGCGGGCATTTGTTCTTTAAATGTTTGGTAAAATTCACATTAAATCCATCTGGTCCTAGGGTTTTTTCTTAGGGAGTTGTTTAATTGCCTGTTCTATTTCTTTTTCTGAAATGGGACTTATTCAACAATTACTTCCTCCTCTGATTAGTCTGGGAAGTCTATATTTTTGGAGGTAGTCATCCATTTCACTTAGGTTATCAAATTTATTGGCATAAAGTTGAGCAAAATAACTCCTTATTATTTCTCTAATTTCCTCTTCCTTGGTGGAAAGTTCTCCCTTTTCATTTTTAAGACTACTAATTTCATTTTCCTCCCTCCTTTTTCTAATCAGATTTGCCAAAGGCTTATCTATTTTATTGGCTTTTTCATAGAACCAACTCTTAGTTTATTAATTAGTTCAATAGATTTTTACTTTCAATATTTTTAATTTCTCCTTTTAATTTTAGAATTTCCAATTTAGTATTTGATTGGGGTTTTTAATTTGGTCTTTTTAGTTTTTTAGTTGCAGTCCAATTCATTAATCTTTTCTTTCTCTGTTTTATTCAAGTAAGCCTCTAAGGATATAAAATTCCCTCTTTTACCGTTTTGGCTGCATCCTCTATTTTGGTATGATGTCTCATCATTGTGCATATGCTTGAGTGAAATTATTAATTGTATCTTAATTTTGCTAGCTTCACCAATCATTCTTTAAGATGAGATTGTTTAGTTTCAATTACTTTTTGGTCTATTTCCCTAATTTTTTGATTGAATGTAGTTTTTATTGCATCATGATTCTGAAAAGAAGCATTTACTATTTCTGCTTTCTTTGCATTTAATTTTGAGGTCTTTTATGTCCTAATATATGGTTCAATTTTTTTGAATAGGTTCCATGACTGCTGAGAAGAGAAGTATATTCGCTTCTATCTCCATTCATTTTCTCAAAGATCCAACATACCTAATTTTTCTAATATTCTTGTTTAGCTTCTTTAATTTCTTTCTTATTTGTTTTGTGGTATTGATTTGTCTATTTCATTGAGAGTGCACAGGTTTGTGATCTCCTACTATTACAGTTTTGTTGTCTATTTTCTTGCAACTCTCTTAACTTCTCCTTTAGGAAGCTGTGCCATACCACTTGGTTGATATATGTTTAATATTGATATTGCTCGTTGTTTATGCTACCCTTAGCAGGCTGTATTTCCTTCCTTATCTCTTTTAATTAGATCAATTTTTACTTTTGCTTGATCTGAGATAAGGATGGCTACCCCTAGTCTTTTTTTTTGATCTCTCACCTGAGGCTAATGAGATTTTGCTCAGCCTTTTAACTTTACTCTATATGTATCCCCTGCTTTAAATTGTTTCTTGTACACATATTGTAGGAGTTCTGACTTTGATCCAGTTCTGCATTCTGCCTCACGTACTTTATGGGAGTTCTATCCCATTCCATTTACGGTTGGAATTTCTAAATCTTATTTCTGCCATCCTATAACCCCAGATTTGCTTACTTGCCTCCTCCACCCTCTTTCCTCCTTTTAAGCTTATGTACTCTTTGTATCACGATTTACTGTATCCTTTTTTAATCTCACACTCATTCCATCTTTGGTCTTTTCCTCTTCTTCCTTGATTTATTTTGAGATCATTTTCTTTCTTCCTGTTTTTAATAGAAAGTGAGAATTCTGTTTCTTAAATGTCATCTCTGAAAATGTCATAGTGTATTTTTCCTTTGAGCTATCCATCTGATGTGAGATTCATCACAATGTTCCGTCCCTCTCTAAATTCTTTCAGATGTGATAGAGTTTCCTGTGACCTTTGTGTGGATTGGTTTCTCTTTTTATGCCTATTCCACCTTATTCTGCCATCATCCTTTTCCATATTACTTCCCTGTTTTTTTTATGGTTTATATCAGTACTATCGATGAATTTTTAATGTGTTTTTTTGTTATATCATCTGGCAGAATCTTGATATTTCTAAAGTTATTTTTACTCTTTTTCTGCATCTTTGAGTTTATTCTTGGAAGTCAATTTTCTTGTTTAATTCTAGTTTTTTCTAAGTCTGCATTAACAAGATGGAATTCATTTGTTTCATTAAATGTCATCTTCTTCTGGTTTTGAAAATGCTCATTGCTGGGTAGTTATGATCTTGTTCATTTTCAAGTTCTTGTGCTTTCAATATCATTTTCTTCAGAGCTTTCTACTTCTTTCTGTATGTAGGCGCAGATCCTGAGTTGAATCGTATTGTTTGGTCTTAATTTCTATTTATAATGGTTTTTTTGGTTGTAATTATTTTTCCTTTATCTGATTAGTTCTAAATTTTGCACAATATTCCTTTGTGTTTTATTTTAGGATCTTCTCTGTAGAATGGTTGTTTCGATGAATTCTTTCAATGCCTATTTTTTCCTTCTGATTCTAATTATCTGGCAGTTCTCTTTGGATGATTTCTTTGTAAATAGTATCTAGGCTTTTTTCATCATAGTTTTCGGAAGGTTCTCAATATTCCTCAGTTTATTCTTCTAATCTATTTTCCAGAGTCTGTATTTTTTGAGCATTATGTAGGATAGATGTCATGTTTTTCGTTTGATTTCTTTGGTTTTGCTTGACTGTTCTTGCTGTCTGCAATCATCATTGATTTTTCAATTTGTTCAGTTCATTTTTAAAGATGTAGTTGTTCTTCATTAGGCTTTTTTACTTCTTTCTGCATATGTCAGCAATTAGAGTTTTTGAGATGTATTGTTTGGTCTGTGAGAATTTTCCATTTCACTAATTTTTTGAGTGATTATTTTCTTTTCCAATTCAACGATCCTATTTTACGTAGTTCTTGATGTGTTTTCCAATTCTACGGATCACACTTTCTGGTGAATTTTATTGCTTTCAATTCCAGGCAATTCTTACTTGTGGCTGTGATTTTTGTATTTTCCAGAGTGCACCATGTACAGCTTCCTGGAATTTTGAACCTTTTCCACATCGTAATTTCAGTGAAGAATGTTCTCTTGGAAGGACTTCTTCCTTTCCATTTATCTTGTAGATTGAGAACTTTTAATGGTCTCTCTAGTGGAGCATTATGTAAGGAGGACAGTTCATGCATTTGTGTCTGCAGTCTCTTCAGGTTTGCTTGACCTGTCTTTTTCTGCATAGAAGCTGTATTGCTGTCTCGCTTTTCATCCTTTTTATTCATGTTTTAGAATGCAACTTTAGGGTAGGTCTCCTAGCAGGTTCACTTTCCATCTGACAGAGCAGGGATGATTTAAATTTCGCTCCGAGGTAATGGAGTGCTCTAGAGAGAGTCTTTTGTCCTCCAACAGGATTGTGGATTCAGTCAATCTTGGCTGAGCTTATCAAAGTCATGTGCTTAATGGTCTATGGATTATCAAATTGAACTCTAGGCTAGGACTAAGTGGTGATCATAGTGTCATGCCCCCAGGCGAGAGCCTACTATGGCGGACTGGAGCTACAGCTGAGCCAGGCCCTGACAACCGGAACTGCTTGCCCCAGTGTCTAAAGCAAGTGAAAATCGCCTGAAAAGGCTCTATGAATAAATATTCAATGAGTTGTTCCACTGGCGAGATTGGTGCTAAATCCAGCTGCGTCTCCTGCGTATGCGATCGTCAACTACCTCAAGGTAATAGATCTATACTGGGAGTTGGGGTCAGGATTTGTTGAGATTCATTGATAGCATTTCTACCATCGGTTAGAACTCTCAAGGAACCTAATTTCTTCTGTTCAGTCAAATGTCTTCTCTGGCCCGACTAAATTCTAGCCTTTTTTGGACGAGACTGCAGATTTATCTTTTGGCAAAGGTGAGTTTTACTACAATTATCTTCCCAGTATCTGTAGCAGTCAAGACATTTGTAATGAGTTCGATATAATATCTGAGTAACGAATTAGTGTAAGGAAAGAGCTTTAGAAAAGTCTTTGTGTACTAAGAAAATCTCCCATCTTGGTCCGCTCCCCTGAATCATTATTTATTAATGACAGTCATAAATAAATTGACTTTTCACTCATAAGTTTGATACCTATATTTAAATAATGTCATCCCTTATATTCTCAATGCTGAGAAATTTCTATATGGCAGGCCTACTAGGGCTTTACTTCCAGGTTTCCTCCCTTTAAAAGAGGAGAAGGATTCAGCTACAGCATGTTAAAGAAGTTAAAGTGAAATTTAATGAAAGGAGGAACGTCTTTATAGAATTAAATATTTAAATGAGTTTGTTCATAGAGGAGATTTTTTGTGTGATCTAAATTCTCATCTTTTTACATGGTAAGTGCATCTGTCAAACCTCTTAAGTGTTCAGTATTATGAATACATATACCTTAAATTATAGTATTTTTAAAGTGAATTTCCATTGAAATATGCATACAATTTTTACAATCTCTATAGAAATCTCAAGGCAACTATATTTTTCTTTAATGTAAAATGTCTTTTTTCTAGACATGACTACAAGTTCTGCCTTTTTTATGACAAGGTGACAGACTTTAACATCTTTTCACAAAATATGAATCCACACTCACAAAAGTCATGTACTTGCCCCAGTACTTAGCCACTGTACTAAGAGCAGTTGAGTGAATGTTGAATCATTGAGTTCCTGAAAGTAAGAAAATTTAGTTGTAATAGGGAAAGTATAGATACTTTTCAGCCAGATCACACAGACTTTGGTGAGATAAATAGGAAAAAAAATTCCCTTTTGGTGGCTTATGCTGAAGATACAAGCTATATACTATAATGATCCTACTCATAAATAAATATGGTTTCTCTTTCTCACATCATTAACTTTTTGAGTTCACTATATTTCTATTCATTCCTTCCCCTTTAATACTCCTACAATGACCTTCTCTGATGAACATTTCATAAAGACCCCTATCCTACAGGGCTTTTAAGCTTCCATGTTTCCCTCAGCCTCTTTAAAAAAAAGAAGGGAGGAAGGAATGAAGAAAGGCAAAAAGAAGGGAAAAAAAGAAAATGTACCTGTTTTATATCTCTTCTCCTGAACTCTAGACTCTGAGCTTTCTAATGTAGCAATTTGGTTAATGTAACCTAATTTATTTGCACTGAAATATTAAAAGGGCTATCAAGGACTTCAGAATTTCCCTTTGCCCATTAGGAAACATCTTCATTTTAACATAGACATCATTCAATTCTGTTCAACAAGTATTTATAAGTGCCTACTCTGTGCTAAGCACTGGTGATACAAAAACAAAAATCAACTTCTGCTCTCAAGGAATTTACATGCTTTTATTTTTTCTTTTTTAAATAATAGCTTTTTTATTTTTCAAAAGACATGCAAAAATTGTTTTCAACATTTATCCTTGCAAAACCTTGTATTCCAAATTTTTTCTCTCTTCTCTCCCAAACTTCCTTTCTCCTAGACAACAAGTAATCCAATATAGCTTAAACATGTGCAATTCTTCTAAACATATTTCCATTTATTATGCAGCACAAGAAAATCAGATTTAAAGGGGAAAATTGAGAAAGGGGGGAAAAAGCAAATTATAACAAAAAAAGTGAAAATACTATGTTTGATCCATATTAAGTATCCATAATTTTCTCTCTGGTTGCAGATGGTTCTCTCCATCACAAGTCTTTTGGAATTGTTCTGAATCACTTCATTGCTGAAAAGAGCCAATGCCATCAGAGTTGATCATCATATAATCTTCTTGTTGCTGTGTACAATGTTCTCTTAGTTTCTACTCAATTCATTTAGCATCAATTCATGTAAATCTTTTCAGGCTTTTCTGAAATCAACCTGTTCTTTATTTTTTATAAAAGAAGAATATTCCATTACATTCATATACCATAATTTTATTCAGCCATTCCTCAACTGATGGGCAGGCATCTATCCAGTTTTTTGCCACTACAGAAAGGGCAGCTTACATGTATTTTAGAGATGTAAATTTTAAAAACATATACAAATAAATATACAGTATAGTATGAGAGATCACAAAGAAGTAGAAAAATCAGGATTAAAGTTAAGGTTGGTAATAATACAGCACAAAGCATTTCACTGACAGAAATTTCGAGACAGAAGAGCAGTTACTGCTATTAAGGATCAATGGGACAGAGACATACAACAGCATTTTCATTTCTTCTTACCATATATGTATGATCGACTTTAATGATCTTGGAGCACATTGTATGTGTGCCCTACATATATTTATGCACACAAATTCTGTCATGGCAAGTTCTATCTGAAGTTGAATTTTGTCAGTGCAGTTAAGGGAAAAAAAATCCATGCACCAAGGACTTTAAAGAGGGTCAGTCATACATATATAATAAGAAGAAATCAAAATGGTGCATCTTTTCCTTCACTTCTTCATAATTATAAATGAAAATGCACTTCCTCATGAAATATTCAATGCTTTCTAACTCACAAAAGGAAAAGGCATTTGAGCAGGGCATTCCTGAAAACTGCCCACTTTGGCTCTTTCATATCCCCAAACAGTCTTTCTATATAGCTTCTCCATTTCAGAGCCAAACTTCTAAAAAGGATCATCAACACTCATTGTTTCTATTTCTTCATTTTCCACTCTCTTCTTAATCCCATTTGACATCAAATCTCACTACTCATCTATCCATCGGTATTTCCAAATGTCTTATTTCCAGTGGCCTTTTTTCAGTTCAGATTTTTCTTGACTTTGTTATACCTTTCCTCATGTAAAAAAAAACTTTTTAATGCAGGTAATACAAATATAATTATCCCAATCTAAGTATGAAAAAAACTGTGGCTCAGTTTCTGTGACTTGCTCAAAGTCACTTAGCTTCTAGTTGATAGAACTAGGTCTCAGAGGAATCTTTAGACTCTGAGACTCCTGCCCAACCCTCTGCACCATTGCTATCAGGAGAAATCCAAACCTAATCTAATTCAGCTTTTTTACATAAGGACATAAATGAGCCATCAGCAGCACTTGAGCTACAGAAATCCAAATTGCTTAGTAGATTGCCTCTAAGACATACACAACCATTTGCTACCTGTTCATGAGTATTTCCCCCCCATAAATCGGTTTGCCCATAAATGCTGAATTCCTCCTGTTCCTTTTCCATGTTCTTGCCCTGCACAATGTATCATTCCATTAGCCTACGGCTTAGATCTGATTTAGCTATCATCATTTTTTTGTGCTTAATAATGTTTACTAAGCTTTTAACAGAGTTCTTACATACAGCCAGAGCCAGCCTAGCAACTGTAGCTAACAGGATAGGAACACAGCCATTCGATGCAAAATAATTGGCTTATATAATCTCAAGCTATTTGGAAAGTAAAAGGGAAAAGGGGTGGGGATGCAGCTCACAAAATGAAAACAACTAAAGAGAAGAGAGGGGTCAAGTTCCAATACAGAGTGAAAAATGCCAAGCGTTTTGTCACTCTTGGGAGCAGGAGTTTGCCACAGAGTAGTTTTGGAGTAAGAAGAGTAAAAGATCTTAGCAATGAGAGACCTATAAGATGTTATGGAAATCATCTGGATCAAACCTTTTGAGATCCAGAGCTCGGAGCAAAGGAAGCTGAGACCTCCGGGAAGGTCAGCAGCTGTTCCCAAAGGTCACATGGCTACTAAATGACAGAGCAGGGAATCCAACCACCAAGAAGGGCCCCCACATTTAACAGGCCACCCTAAATTATTTCAGTTGGGCACTAATGATGACATTCAAAGAGGAATTTTTATATTGAAATATAAGGAGGCAAGAATTTTCATTTTTTTAAATTTGTAATCCCAGTACTTACCTGAGAATCCAGCATATAGTAGATGCTAAACAAATCCTATTTAATCTCATTAATGAGAGCACCATAAAATGATAGAATGTCCAAATCCCCAAATCATAAAGGTCCATTCGGATATAGCCAAAAATCCCCTAATACATACAGCAATCTAGACAAGAATTCTCTGAACCCCCTGAAAACCTCTAGATGCAAGGAATGCATCCCTTCCTGAGGAATTGTTTTCCTCTTTGGGAGTCATTCATACACTGTGGTTTCTAAGAGCTTTTATTAAGTCTTAGAGTAAGAGCCTAAGATACATACACACACACACACACACACACACACACACACACACCCCTACCATGCTACTGTGTGCTGTCTTTCGCTTCAAGGCTATGCCCAAAAGATTTAGAACTGAGGGAAATTCACTTGTATTCAACAAACTACTGTTAACCATTTCTTATATGCTACAGACAGGCCAAATTTATTTTTAGTATCCCCCTGTCTCTCAATTCTTTCTGCAGTACCCAGGCTCCAAAATCCTCAGATGACTAGAGTTACCAAGTCCTCCATACTGACCTGTCAAAATCTGTTTTCTGGGACAGATTGAATAGTTTCAAGAGCTAGGTTCAAAACTTTACTCCTCCATTATTCTTCATGTGACATAAAACATTTTCTTATTTGTAAAATGAGAGGATTGGAATAGATTACCTCTAAGTCCTTTCCAATTCCAGTTATATTTTCCTATGAATGAATGATAAAAAATAAAAAAAAGCTCCAAGGAAGGGAATCTCATTACCAAGGTACTAAAGTGCAAAGGCAGTGGTATAGAGTTATTATCCATAATGGTTTGTGGGGAAATAGGCAGAAAAAAGTAATTTAACTAAGAGTTGTTTCTTTTCCACTCTACTCCATCCCACAATGCTGGCTAGAGATACATCTCTCAGGCACTTTCATTATTTCTTTGTTTTATGTTAGAGATGGAAAAGCCCCTGAAGATCATGTGGTTCAGTCCCTTTCTTTTACAGATCAGTACATATGGGTTCAAGGAAAATAGATATATGATTAGTCCAAGACTATAGTGCTACTAGCTAATAGCAGAATCAGAATTAGAACTCAGGTTCCTAACCCTTAATCTGGCACTCAATTGTTTCATTCTTTTAATTTGAATCTCCAGTGTCTAACATTGTAGTAAGCACTTAATCAATGCTTGTTGAGTTTTTAAATTTTACCCATATGCAACAGTAGATAATAGGAATTTCAATATTCTAATCACAAAATGTATTCCTGCTGCTTCCTACAACCATTCTCACACAATCCCCCTCCTCTCCCTCCTCTCACAGGGCCCTTCAGAGAGCTGTTAATGAAGATCAAGGTTCATTATGCTCCTTCTTCATCATCGTTCGATGATCAATCTTTCACTTCCTATCACTGAACTCGGTTTTCAAACCTTCCAACCCTAGGAGGGATTTCAGTTACAGTCTGACAGAAAACTAATCCTGGGTGGTCAGAATCAGTTCTATATCTATGAAGGTAGAAAAGCCCTTGGAGATTTGAAAAAAGAACGAGGGAAATTCCATCCAGCTCTGGGTTAACAGGGAAAGGAGATGCCATTAGGAAGCCTAGAATGGGGTCATATTGCCACCTACCGGTCAATAATTCTCTAATGCCATCAGCCTGGACTGGTGCAGCTGATTCTATCCTGAAATTGTTTAGAAATGATGGGAAAGAAATGTATGTGTGCATGTATTGGGAGGAGGTGGCGAGAGGAAGGAAGGATTCCATATCTCATTTCTGGGTTTCTGGAAGACAGGGCTTTTGAAAACCGAATAAGGGGAATAGATGTGTCTGTTACTAATAGAATAAAGAGTCTTCAAGGTCCAGAACTCCCAGACTTAGTGACAAGGATTAGGGACTCATGAAAGATAGATGCCGTCTCAAAGCCTCTGGCAGACTGTAACAAGCAGAGATTCCTAATGACCTTAAGCCTTAAGCTGCTGTCTGAATGTAGAGAATAGATATTTGATTACATAAAAGGAATGTAGGAGCAGTATATTCCTTAAGAGTCCTTAGGATATTACTGGGTATTGCCAACACCCACTACAAGATTTATAGAATTGTAGATTAAGACCTGGGAGAAACCATCTAGCCTAAACCCCTCAATTAATGTTCAAGAAATAGTACTGGAGTAGATAAATTACTCATCCAGAGTTACACAGGTGGTTTCAGAGCTGGAATCTGAAACCTCATGCCCCATTTCCAAATAGAATTATGTTTTCTCCTGCACCTCTCAGGGAAAGAGAGAGGCAAGTAGTTAAACTAATCTGGAAATAAATGAGAGAAATTCAGGATTCATTCAGTTTCAACTTTATTCATTAGGCAAAGCTTCCACAGTTTCTTTGCAGACCCTTTTCTGTTAAGTAATCAATTCTTTATTATACCAGGAAGGGTTATTAGCACTTCATCTTGCTTTCAAGGTCCTGATTACATCAATTTCTATTTTTAAATCACTCTTTTTGTTAGTATTCAAGTTCAGATCACCTTCAATTGAAGTCAAAAATTTTTGTGGAGTACCTACTATGTGCAGGGCATTATGATAACTATAATGTCACAGTCCTTACCATCAAAGAATTTAAATTCTACTATATAATAAATCATATCAAACAAGGTGACAAATTCAGATAAAGGGGCATTGTGCAAAAAATGTTAATCTAGCATTTGCTGTGTCATTATCTAATTGTGATTTTAGACAAGATACTTAATCTTTCTAGGCCTTTAAAGCTACCTTCCAGCTCTTCCATGAAATGGAATCAAATTTTTGTTGAACTGATATTTTGTGGCATTGAATGCATGTAATGCAATTGAAATGGAGAGGCTTATATGGTATGTGTGTGTATTATATATATACATATATATATAGCTATGTGGTATATATATATCATATGGCAATATATAAGCATATACATATATATGTGTATATATATATATATATATATATATATATATATATATATATATATATATATGGTAATGATATTGATGAGGATTTCATCTGTATTCCCAAATCAATTAACTATTGTAGTGCCTCCTTCTCTCTCCTCTTATCTTTGGGATATATTCAGCTTGTTTTTTTAGACAAGGGTATGAAAGCTTGGGAGAAGCTGCTTCTGATCATGCATAACAGAAGGATCTTCTCCCCTCCCACAAACACGCTTTAGAGCATGTGCAGGGATCTTTTTGTAGGCCTGGATAATTAAGGGGTTCATACTGTAGGCAATGAAAAGTCTTAATTAGCCACATATTGAAAACTCCACAGATTTGCTAAAAGGGTAATCCCAGACTCTCAGTTTTTTAATTCTTTGCTAGAATGGAGAACTATTGTAAACTCCTGAGTGGAAGAACAGTTACCCTGTCTCCCACCTAGTTGCCATTTGTTCACAAGTTAGAGAGAGAGTGTGTGTGTGTGTGTGTGTGTGTGTGTGTGTGTGTGTATTCTTTCCTGATCTTAGGTGAATTTGCTGAAAAGGGAATTCTAGAGAAAATAAAGAAGCCAGAGCTTCTTGCAAGAAGAAGGAATCAACTAGTCCTTTGCCAGCATCATTTAACTAGAGTTCCTCTTGTTCTAACTTTTCTTTTGCAGGCCTCTTCACGTTCTACTCTTCTCCTTCATTTCTTTGCCTCAAGAGATCAATAAAAATTCAAAATCTCAGAAATGTATGTGACTCCAGGACACTTCCTCTTCCTAAAGGAGGCAGAATTTGTCACTCCCCCTCACCTCCAACTGGGCTGTGAAACTCAGCCCAATTTGTAGCATTCATCCCAACAAGTACTGGAAGGCTTAAGTTTTGCCTTCATTTATGCAAAAGCAATTATTTCTTCCTACCCTAAAAACTAAGGGATGACATGTGAAACAAGCAACAAATAATCTAAGCAGGGGGAAAAAAAAGCAGTATTTTTTATCTGTTATTATCCTCAATCAAACAGAGAGGTGAATTCAGGAAACATATAGCTGTCAAGCTGTCTCTAATTGGTGTTTTATTCCATTTTTCCACAGAGTATCTTCATTGTTTTATTTACAACATATGGATTCCAAAAATGTTTAAAATTTAAATATAAAAGGGACATTTTAGATTTTTCATTTTAATTCAACACACACACACACACTATATATATATATATATATATATATATATATATATATATATATATACCTACTAGGTAAAGAAGGCAATGTGCTAGAAACTTGGGAGTGAGGGGAAAGAAGGGAGATACCAAGTTTAGATAATAATTTTGAAAATAGCATACTGGAAGCTTTCAGTAGCTTAGGATATATGGCTGCAAAGAATTATTTCGTATCTACTTATGGCTAGCTTGCTCTTGTTTCTTATTCTGTATTCATATAATCATTCCTTGTGTGAATCAATCTTAGAAAAAGGGGCAGAGGACGGCCGGGAAAATTGACATCTTGGAGTTGTTTTTATGCCTACAAAAAATCTTATGTATAGACTCATAAACTTGCAGAGTGAGAAGGGACCTTAAAGGTCATCTGGTCCAGTCTTTTAATTTTCCAGATGATGAAACCAAGGACCAGAGAGGTTCGAATGACTTGGCCAGTTTCACATAAATAATAAATACCATATCTGAGATTAAAACTCAGGTCCTCTGGCCCTCAATTCAATGTTCTTTCTATACCATGACATATATTAATTCATCTGAACTTCACAATAACCCTGAAAACGGGTAATTGTGATTCTCATTTTATAGTTGAAGAAAGATACTCAAAGACATTAAATGACTTATTCATGTTCACAAAATTAATAAAGTATCAAAAAAAGGAATTAAACCCACATCTCCTTCCATAAATCCAAGCCCAGCACTCTTACCATTATAAAGTACTTCCCTCAAATACTCTATCAGTCTAAGAAAGAGGCACCTGCATTATACACACACACAGCCACCTCTAATAATTCAGAATGTCTCATTATTGTCAGAGATCACTATCTCATATCTCAATGAATATATAAAAGAAAACCCCACAGCCAGACTCATTGCCTTTTGATTATTTTACCATTTGAATTGCCCACCCTTCTCCTCACTCTTATAAAGGCAAATTTCTCAAATTTCTGTTTGAGAAAGTAGATGGTGCTTATAGACACATCCAGGAAAAAAAATAAATAGAAGGTTAAATATTTATTTTTACTAGATGAGTAATGGTTTCAATTATCCTTATCCTTCCATAACTTCCTGATTGTGAATATCCAGTCTGTTTTTAGAGTATTGCATGAGCATGGAAACTTGGTATCATCACAAAAGTTATTTCTCCATTAATGGTGGCATTTTTTAAGTCACCTGCCCATCAGTAGTAGTTGTCTCAGGGAAAAAGCAAAACTCTTCTGAGCCCAGTTCTCCCTACCCTGCCAAGGAGACTGCTTCTCTATATCACAGGACTTCATTTAGCAGCCTTTAGGTATATCTGATTGCAGCCTGTGTATAATTTCATTAAGCCCCACAAATTCTTTCCTATTCATTGACTCTGTACCAGTATTTTTTTTAAATTAACCATGAAAATTAACAAAAGTCCACGACCCTGTCTACAAGAAGTTTCAGTAGAATCAAAAGAGAATATTGGTAAAAACTAAAATACAACCCATAATTGTTCCCATTTCAAGCATTGAACCTAAATGCTTTTTAATACATCATTGCTTAGACCCTGAGAAGCAGAGGAGGGATGGCTGAACATTTTTTAAGCTGGTAAACATTTTTCCCCAAGCTGCTCAGCCATGCAGATAAAATTTTTAAATTGGATTTTTTTTTCCTTAAAGAGAGACAGCATTTTGGTCCCTCTAAATTTTAGGGGCAACTTGTAATGCTATTTATAAAGGTTCTCACAACTGCCATCTGTGTATTTATATTATTAGGGGTGAGTTGACTTCAATTTTCAGGGAATATAACTAGATAAGAGGGCTTCCACTTCCTTATTACAAAACTTGTCAGTAGATTTATTTAGTCTGATTTATATGTGCCACCAGAATTTTACCCTCCCCCCTTATCTGTTATAGAAATTTAAATTAGGATTTCATCCCTTTTTTGTTGAAAGAAGAACAAAGCATTAGGGTTGTTGAGGTGTCTTCAAATCATTTGGAAAACTAGCTCTGTCACTTAACAGGAAAAAATAAAGGTAGGAATGAGTTTAGAAGAGAGACTTCTCTGGCCTGGACTAATATCTCAATCTCCAGGTCTGTATTTAATACATCTACCTAGATCAGATAATCAATCGACAAGTACTTATTAAGTAATCACCTACTATGTTCCAGGAGGTATGCTAGCTTTTAGGGATGCAATTACTAAGAATGAAACAATTCCTACTAGCAAAAAAATTGACATTCCGCTGAAGTAGACAAGAAGAACATATTTTGTATGTAATATAAATATAATGGATGTTCTGTCAGTCCTTGAAACTCAACATGTCCCAGACCAAATTACATATTATCTTTCTGATAAGCTCTATCCTTCTTCTAACTTCATTATTTCAAGCAGCAGCATCGCACTTAATTCCAATTCCCATTAAAAACTAAAGAAAAAAAAAAGGGAGAAGTGGTTTTCTTTGTACCCCACAAGAGATATTTGACAAATTGTTTGGATTGGATTCAGGAAGTCCTAAAGTGAAACTCTGCCTATACCTTTATTACTTGTGTAATCACAAATAATCATTTAACATCCCTAGTTGTGTGACCCTATGCAAATTACTTAATCCTGTTTGCCTCAGTCTCCTAATTTGTAAAATGAGCCAGAAAAAGAAGTGACAAAATACTCCACTAACTTTGTCAAGAAAACTCCAAATGTGGTCACAAAAAATTGGACACTACTAAAATGACTAACAAAACAATTTTCCGTTTGCCCCCAAATTATTTTATATGGATAGTTGCCTATTCCGTCCATTGAATAACAGCAGTTCCTCCCTTAGATGCCTGCCATATTATGGATAGTTTTTGTTTCTATGCAACTTTCACTTTTTAGCAGATGGAATCTGAAAAGTTTTGTATGTGAATTGCTACAACTAACTCATAGTTTTCTCAACTGTGAAACAAAAGTGTTAGACCTTCCAGTTCTCAATCTGTGATCCACTGACCCTTCCATCTTTCTCATTCTCATATCCAGTTAAACAAATCCTATAAAATCTAGACTTGACATCTTTTGCATCAATCCCTTCCTATCATGTGACTACTTGCCTATAAAAGCTCTCATTACCACCTGTTTAGCATAGGTTACTAGTCTTTAATTAGTCTTTTCAACTCTACTCTCCCACTCATCAAATTCACCCTTCATATTGCTGCCTTCTCTAGGTTTCTTAATGAGTCATAGAGGTCTTGTTGCTCCTCCACAGAATACAAACTCTTTAAGGGCGAGGACGATTTCATTTTGTCTTCAAAGCACAAAGCAAATTCACAATAAATGTGTTGAATTAAATTTAATTATTTCATACCCCTCAACACAGGCAGCTGTTTATACAGTGAATAGAGTGCTGGGACTGGCGTCAAGAAGACCTAAGTTTAAATCTGGTCTCAGACACTTAATAGCGATGTAATTCTGGAGAAGTCACTTTGCCTCAATTCCTTCAACTATAAAATGAGAATAATAGTAGTAACTTCCTCCAAAGTTGTTACAAAGATCAAAAAATGTAAAAGAAAAAAAAAGTGCCAGCTCACAGTGGCTGGCACATGGTAGATATTATATAATAACTTATTCCCTTTTTCTTCCTTCCCCAATTTGACGTAAAAAGCAAATTTTCATTCAAGACATTACAGAACCTGGTACTGTTCTACCTTTCCAGGCTTATTTTATATTAATCTCTCTCATCCTATATATACCAGATAAACATAAGGCATTACAGGCCATAGTAATGCCCCTGAGAGAAAGATAAATATCTATTGAGTCATTCCCAAGTCAATATCTAAAAATAGTGGGAAGGACTAAAGAAATAGTCTCATATGTGACTATTTCTCCAAAGATATCATTGATTAATTTTTGACTTAAAAGGGGTGACTCCCCTTTGCTTGATCTACAGACCAGATTGCTAATCAACTTGTTATTATTCTTGTTCAATCATTTTCAACTCTTTCTGACTCTATGGACTATACCATCCACAAAGTTTTCTTGGCAAAAATCCTACAGTGTTTTGCTATCTCCGTCTCCAGGTAAATAGAGATTAAGTGACTTGCGTAGTATATATAGCTAATGTTTGAAGCCCTGTTCTGAACTTGTCTTCCTGACTCTAGGCCCAGTTCTCTATCTACTAAATCACCTAACTGCCTAGTTGATAATCACCTTAGTTAGCAGTAAAATTATATGTGAATATATATTAGCTATGGGAATAAATCTTCTCATTTAATTGGCAATTTAGGGAAAGATTATAATCCACTGGGGAAAATGTTCAAAAGAGAATGATCAGTGAATACTTAAATTACTTTATTAATAATTTTATTTTTCAAACATTAGAGCAAGTGATGAAGGAAGTTGCATTTCTGAATGGGATTCTTACCAATGAGGAAGAACTTGCTGTCAAAGTAAATACATAGCCCATCAGTTGGAAAATGGCTGAATAAATTAATGATATATGAATATTATGGAATATTATTGTTCTGCAAGAAACAATCAACAAGATGATTTCAGAAAGGCCTGGAGAGACAGGAACTGAAGATGTGAAGTGAGTAGAGCCAAAAGAACAGGGTATATGGCAAAAATAAGATTCTATGATGATCAATTCTAATGGATGTGGCTCTTTTCAGCATCAAGGTGATTCAAGCCAGTTCCAATGATCTTGTTGTAAAGAAAACCATCTACACCCAGAGAGAGGTCTGTGAGAACTGAGTGTAGATCACAACATAGTATTTTGTTTTTGTTGTTGTTGTTTGCTTGCATTTTCTTTCTCATTTGTTTTCCTTTTTGATCTGATTTTCTTGTGCAGCATCATAATCATGGAATATGTATTTCATCTGTGGAAGAGTACTGACAAGATCAAGCACATCTAGAAAAGAGCGGCCAAGTGTATAAGAAGACTTCAAATCATGTAATAGAAAAAATGGTTGAAAAAAGCTTAGCTTGTAGCCATCAGGAGGCATGGAGTGAAAATGTCAGAGAGAGGCTACATTTGTTCTGTTTGGGTCCAAACTGAAAACTGGAACCAACAGTTTATGAATAGGAATATTTTGTTTCATAAGGAAAATTCCTGATAAATTGAGTTGTCCAACAGTGGATAAGGGAGTCTCATGAGAATGAACTCCCCATCTCTGGAGATCTTCAAGCAAAGATCATATAATTATTTGCATATTTTGTAGGTGAGCTCTCTTTTAAGATATGAGTCAGATTTGATTATCTTTAAGGTTCTTCCTAGCTCTGAGATTTTGTGATTACATAAATGAGTTTCACCATAAGCATAGCCTTCTTTGATCTAAACGGCATCTTAAGAAATGAAGAGGAGTTCAAAGAAACATGGAAGGTTTGTGATCGATAGGAGTGGAGAATTAATAAAATACCCCAAATAAAAATACCAAAAGGCAATCGAGCTTTCATTAATTATAATATCCATTTTTGTGCAGTGGAAGAGAAGATGAAATGTATTATTCTTTCCTAGTATACTGTCTTACACATATTAAGAACTTTAAAAATGTCATCCATCTATCTATCCATCTATTCATCCATCCATTCATCTGTATCTACTCAATTATTTAAAAACTCTTGGTAGATAAGGTCTTGATAGGTCAATGATTTAAGGAACAGTTTTGTCTTGGTGTTGTCAAATGTGATTCTTACATTCATTGGTTTTTACTGAATTATGTTTCTTTATTACGAGGGAATAATTTGATGATGGTAAGGTAAAGGGGATATATTGGAAAATAATCAGTGTATAAAAATAACTTTCAAAAAAACTTTGAAATTAAATAATAATCAATACAAAACTGTAAAGATAGTATTGGGGAGTGCACTGGCACAAAAATTTTACAGACCAATAATTTTCAAAATATAATGAAAGCTGAAATAATTGTGTAACAGCATAGGTTTAAGAGACCTGGCTTCAAGCTCAAATGGCATCATATCATAACTGAAAATGATTAAGGCAGGAAGGCAAAGGAGAGAAAATTATTATCAGTTATAATTATGTATTTTAAATTCAGAAAAGGAATCAATGATATTTTACAGAAAGGTCAAGATCACACTACTTGTCATGTCACTCTTATACTGCTGCCACATGTATTTTCTTTATTTCAGAGGAGGAGCTCAGTAAATTCTCAATAAAGATATGCTATATAATCCTAAATCTAGTCTTGCAGCATCATTCTTTTCCCGCTGTCATATTGCTTCATGGGATAAACTAGGACCTGAATCACTAACCCACCTTGGTATGCAATCTATCTCTTGTCTATGTCAGTTCACAGAAATCAGGGCTCCCATTACCATCACACTTGCCAATGCACTCTCCAACCTCATCCTTCCCTCCTTTTATCTCCCTAAAACCACATGCATACATACCAAATTCAGTTCTCAAAGTATCCAACGCTCTCTCCTTTTCTATACAACCCCTTAATACATTTTCTGGCTTTATCTTATTATTTCCCTACAAACTCACTCACTGTTCCACCCTGGCTCCTCATCACCCCAGATCAGTCTCTAACCAAGCTTGACCAAACAGTAGGCCTAAGGTTACATCCTGACACTTTTAGATAAACCCTCAGGGCTATAGATATATTCGACACCCTTCAGCCTCCAAAGAACAGCTGCTTCTCATTTCCATCTGAATTCCATAATATTCTGGGCTCCTGACTTCAGCATAACTCTTCCTCTCAAGGTAGATATTGCCTGCTTCTATGGTTAATCAGTATACATACACTCCCCTTTCTGTCATCCATGTTGAAAGTTGATGCCCATGACTCATTTGAAATCTGCAGTCATTTGAACTATTGAATTATGAGACAACTTGAGCTCTATGTATTTTCAGTTTGGATTTCAAAAATTAAAGGGTTCCAAATGGAAAAAAGGAAAGCGTCTCTCAAAGTTTCACCCATTCACATTCATCATCTGACATTTATTTTCTCATGCTTTTTATTCACATCCTGAAGACTCTCTGAAATGAAAATGAATGTCAATCAAAAGAAAACAGAGCCAGGAAATGAGAAATATTTACTGTACAGTATGTTACCATAGGAAAAAAATTAGTTCAAAAACAAAAGCAGATGGACAAATTAATTGGAAAATTTGAAAGCACACCTTTTGTTAAGTTCACTTCTTAGTGTGTAATTATGGGAATATATTTAGATGGAAATGAAGCCTTTAGTGATGGCATTATTTTGAAAAAGTTTTAAAAAATAGGAGAACACCAGGGCTTATTGTTGCAGCAATTCATATATAATATTTTTCAGATCCTATCTGCTAAAAAGTAATAGCTGCATGGGAACAAAAACTATCCATAACACAGCAAGCATCTAAGGGAGGTTGTAACCCTGTCTGGGACTGATCTTATTCTGTGGACAAAATAGGCAATTTCTCACATAAAATAATTTGGGGCAAACAGGACGTTTTATTGTTCAGTCATTTCAGTTGTGTCCAACTCTTTGTGACCTCATTTAAGGTTTTCCTGACAAAAATACTGGAGTGGTTTTCCATTTCCTTCTCCAGCTTACTTTACAGATGAGGAAACTGAGATAAACAGGATTAAGGAACCCGAGGCCAGAAAGTGACCGAGGCCAGATTTGAACTCAAGAAAATGACTTCTTCTCTCCAGGCCCAGCACTTTATCCACTATACCACCATTGCAAAGGAACATGGGCCCCAGAAAGACTACAAATACCCCTAAATGGGATCTCACAGTTATTTGATTTTTCATAAAGATATGAATGGCTGAAATCTAAGCCTCTGAGAGTAGATTTAGATTTGGGATGGAGGTCAGGGCAGAGAAAAAGGGCATATAAGGACACTTGCATCCTAAAAAGAGGTTGGGAGGAAGGGAGGAGAATAGCCAAAAAAAAAAAAATGAAACTGAAAGCATTGAACATGTCTTTATATTGAGGCAATTAGCCATCTGTTTGTGTCTTCAACAAACTGTGATTCATGCTCCTGCTAAATGAGAGAGCCAGTAATTCACCAACAAACACTGAGTCACAGTCACAGTCCAAGACTGTGCTTATCTACACAATTCTTTTTCCAGTATAAAACTGTCACATAGCTAATTCTAAGAAGCCCCATCCCCTGAATGTTAGTATCAGGATCTACTTGCCCACAAAGCCAAATTTCAGTCCTCAATCACTGGTTTGGATCAAAAACAAGAGAGGGGACTTATCTAGTTTCCACATTTTGGATCAAGTTCAAGTTTCCAGTGGGCTTCTGTTTTAAAATTTCCCTAAATCATTAAAACTAGGTAGTAAGAGAAAATATGGTAAAGTGTCATAGATTCCAGAGGACTTGATGATACCAGTCTGTTTGGTTCTAACTTTTGGAAGGTACAGGTGAACCAATCAGCAAGTACTTATTAAGCACCTAATACATAAAGGGTATTCTGCTAAGCACTGGGGTTACAATTACAAAGAACAAAACATCTCTACACAAGGTAAGCTTGATTCCAATGGGGAACCAATAGATACATACAAAATATATACAGCATAAATGTAAAGTATATGTATACTTTATATACATGTATATATAACAAGTAGTCATTTGGGAGGGTTGGTCACTAACTACTGATGGGATCAGGAAAGACTTTGTATCAAAGATGGAACGTGTATTGAATCTGAAAGAGAGAAAGGGACTTTGAAGTAGCAGTAAGAGGGGATTACATTCCAGATGTATGGGATAACTAGAACAAAGGCACAGTGATGGGAGAAGAATCATTGTGAGTAAGAGAGAGAAGGCTAGTTTGATTAGTCCAGGGCTTTTTAAGCTTTTTCCATCAATGACCCCTTTGCATTCAAGAATTATTACATGACCCCTTCTCAAATTTGAATTGAGATATTTTAGGCAGCATTTGCTCATGCACAATGCAAAGTGCACATGTTGGGTCCAGCACAAGGCTGCAGGTGAAGTCATGGGATACAACTTGAGCAAACACCTTGGATGTATTATACGTTTGATTTTGAATTAATTTTTGGTCATTGCATCCAAAAATCTTTTCAATGTTGCTAAATTTTCTCATCATGTTCACATTTAGTTATATGACCCCATATGGAGTGTCAACCAACTGTTTAAGAAGCTTTGGATTAGACTAATGAATGTGGGAACTGAAGTAATATTCCATGAAACTGGAAAGACAGGTTAAGGTTTAGTTGTTTAAGCTAAACTACAAACTATTAAACTATGCTCAACATAATTTCCATTTTATCCTAGAGTTGGTTTACTAGAGAGATCACATAACTAAATGTGGGCTTAAAGAAAATTACTTTGACAGGAGTATATAGTATATGAGCTGGAGTGGTAAGAGATATGAAGCAAGATGCCCAATCCAAAATCTGTTTTAATAGTCTAAGCGAGAGGTACTAAAGGCCTGAACTGAATTATTGGTTATACAAGTACATTGTATTCAATTTTTGAATCCTGTGGAGCACTGAGGTAAACTCTATAACCTGTCAAATTTGACCCTGGGCAGAACAAGTTACACACCTTGCTTTGATGATGGAGCTTAGAAACAGCTAGGGAAGCAGCATGATCACTCTGCAGAATCAGGCATTGATCATTTGATCACTCTGGGCTTCCTACCTTCTTATCAGGACTGCAAGAACTCAGAAGTGGGATGAAGCAGGAGACTCCCCACTAGTAGCCTAAAAATACCTGTAGCTGAGAGGCAAAAGGAATTTAAAATCAGGCCAAATTTTGGTCCAGAAGATCAGAGGTCTGACTGACCATGGCAAGATATTGAATGTAGTCTTGTAGCCTTTTGAATAATATAAGGCGTTCCCTCTAGGCTGATAGGCACTAACCAAAGAAGCTATAGTTTGAATTTGACCATTACATTTTATTTGACTTTACTGAAAGTCTTCAGCTAATTCAAAATATCTCTGAAACTAACATAAGCCAAATTTCTTGCGAAAATATAAGGCATTCCCTTGTAGGTGGATAAGCACTAACCAAAGAAGCGACAGTTTGGATTTTGACCATTACATTTTATTTGACTTTATTAAAAATCTTCAGTTGATTCAAAATATCTCTGTCACAAACTAACTAAACATAAGCCAAAATTCCTTGTCAGTTAAGAGATGTGGAAATAGATTTATTCCAAATTTTCCTCTTCATTTATAGGTTGATTTAATTTTAGAATTGTTCAACTAGATAATAACACTTGGTATTTATGTAATACTTTTAAGGTTTATAAAGCACTTCCTCATTTAATCTTCTCAAAAATTTGAGAGGTAGATGCTATTATTATCCTCATTTTACAGATAAATAAAGTGAGGCAGAGAGAAATTAAGTGACTTGCTCAAGAACACATACCTAGTAAGTGTCTGAGGCAGGATTTGAATTTAGATCTTTGTGATTCCAGGTGCAGCACTATATGTACTGTACCACATGAAAGTGTGTGTGTGTGTGTATATATATATATATATATATATATATATATATATATATATATATATCATATTGGATAGAGAATGAATACCAGAGAGAGAAAGATCTGAGATTCGGTCCTAACTCTAATGCATTTTAGAAACGTGACTCAAGGTGAGAACATCTCTATTCTCTAGGTCCCAGCTTCTTAAACTGTGGGTTACAATCCTATATGGAATCTCATAACTGAATGTCAAAGTCACAAAATTATGATTAATTATCAGTAAATGTTTGATTTGTAGATCTATTTTATATACCTCTATACCCAGGGTCATGTAAAAATTTCTTGGGCATAATTTTGTGAGTAGAAAAAAATTTAGAAGCCCTGCTTTAGGCAATTGCCTGAGACTAAATTTCAGAGAAGGTGACAACCTGCATGGGGAGGAAAATTTCCTCATCAGAGAGTTCCTTACACTAGTGAAATCACAGGTCTAGTTCTTGCCCCTATCTATTGGTGGGTATTACAAAATGATTGAACATAGTTCAAATCTCTTTTGAATGATTGATGATACTGTGTATCTTAATGAGATCATAAAACTAAGGCAAGATTAGGTAGAGATAAAATATACTTGGCAGTAAGAAACAAGTCAAGCTACTATCTAGAAACTTTAATTTTTCTACTTTATTCATTATAGCATGTTGAGGAATGATAGAAAGCAGCTTGTGTCTGAATCAGCTTTTCTACATAAAAACTATTCATAAGGGAACCAGTTGACAAGTGCCTATTATCTAAGACTTAGTTTTATGTGTTGACACAATTGTGAAATTTAAATAGAAACTAAAAGCCACTAAACCACACAAGAATTTTTGCAATCACATACTAACATTATCTAGATTCTATTGAATCTTTATTTTGTCAAACTTTTCTCAATTGCATTTTAATTCTAATCTGTGGTTTAAGCCATATCTATTACATGTAATAGATATATTTCCAATCCCTCTCTCAGGGGAAAAACAAGTGACCAGTCTCTTGGCTCTTTCTCCTGCTCCTTTTTAGGAAGAAGTCAAAGTGTCCCTTAGAAAGAAGATGGCCACATGCCTGAAAGAAATTTATCCAAGCCTCCCTAAATATTGCTAGTTTGGGAGTACATTTTTTTTTAGATGCAGGGTCCATAAAGCCATTAGGTTCCCCAATCACTATCCCCTAAAGAGGAAAGTACCCCAAATTTACAACCACAAGTCTGACTCATTCCCACCAAATGCTAATTACACAAAAGATCATTGCATATAGTGAATAAACCAATTAATTGACAAGCAGATAGCAAACTGAATCCAGAACTCTACAAATTAGAATATGTAGTATATGTAGAAATCAGAAAATGTACAAGAGTGAATGGGCTCTTCTGTTGTTTTTCAGAGGTATCCAACTCTTCATGATCCTTTGGACTATAGTGTCCACTGAGTTTTCTTAGCAAAGATGGTAAGAGAAATTTCCTTCTCTAGAAGATTAATACAAATAGAAAGTAAATGACTTACAGAGGGTCACACAGCTTCTAAGTGTTTAAGGTCAAATTTGAACTCTTACTTATCCCAAGAGCAGTGTTCTATCCCTTGAGCCACCTAGCTACTTTCTAAATGAACTTTTTAGAAGAAAGCAAATTGATCCCTCACTCAACCAAGAGAAATGCCTTGATCTATTACAATGGGAAATTCTTTGAAGTCTTTATTAGGACAAATTGGAAACTAGAAGCATGTTCTAGTTTTCCTTAAATATTTGTGACTTTAATTTTTTTCTCTTCTCCCTGGCATTAGTCCTGAAGAGATTCTGGAATTTTAAGTCTTTTGCCAGAAGCAGGAATGAAGTCTCTCAAGTCTGCAAACTTCTTGTATCAATTCCTCATAGTTTGGGTCATCATACTCTCCACCAATTAGGAGTATCTTATCAATTTACTCTAAGCTTAAAAATCCAGGTTAGTGTGAAAAGAAAAAAAACAGTCTTAAGATTTAATTCAAAATATATTTAAAATATGCCTACTATATACTTAGAATATAGATACGATTGAGGACAGTCTCAAGCTTTTAGCAATACATAGAGGCATATAGTTGGCTATCATATCCTTTGGCTCCTGCTGAAACTTAAGAGAATAGTTAAGGCAAAAATAAACAACTAAAGCACTCCTTCCTGAAATTTGCTAGGAAGATTTTTTTAAAAAATATATCCTTATCAGGCAAAGAAAAAATCCTTTTACCAAATGGGGAAATATACCTGCAAAGATTTCAAAAACAAGCAGATCAGAAGCCCCAAGTCCCAGAACTGTATACACTCCCTGAAAGGACTTTTGATATTAGAGTAAAGGAAGAAGGATAAATAGAAGGGAAAAACATTTCTAATATAGGGCTGTGAATATGAGAAACATAATGTAATGAAAAAAAGCATTTGATGTAGAATTATAAAAACTAAGTTTTAAAAAACCTATTATGAATTTTGGAACTCTGAGAAAGTCTCTTAACCTCTCATTTTCCTCATAAATAAAATGAAGAAGATGAAGTACATGACCTATAAGATCTGTTACAACTCTGAGTCCCAACTCTAAGTCTTCTGTTCTAATGGACAAAATCACTGAGAAAGGAAGTAAATTTTTAAAATGAGCATAATATCCATTAAAAGCTTACAATGTAAGCATCATATTTTAAATAAATTCCTAAACAATATTGGTAACTGCTTTAACAAATGTTATATTTTCATTTGTTTTGCAAAACGATGAAATGTTCACATTCCAGGTGCCCTAGATCTTTAACAAATGCCTACTGTCAACTAATTCACTCCCACTACCAGTTGGTGTAAATTAGACTATATGAATTTCCATTCTTTTGAATACTTGAAACTCTTAAGTTAAGAAAATGCAACCCTGAAACTATAAATTAACACTGGCAAAAGTCATGGGACTTTTAAAATGACAGTGATTTTAGAGATCTAGCCAACCTTTCTTATTTTCCATATGAGCAAGCTAAGGTCCAGAGAACTTAAATGATTTACTTAAAAAGTCCAAGAGGTCTTCTGATATATAGACCAGTGTTTTGTTTTAGATCAGTATTATTCTTTAGTCTGTATTTGTCTTCCTGACCTATGTTGATAAATTCAATACATTCCTGAAAAAAATCATACTCTGACATTTTTTATTGGTTCTTTTCACACACATCACCCATAGTCCTCAAACTACTCTGTTTGCTACCTAGTTATTAATTGCTACCCAATTAATAAGAAGATTGATGTTCCAATTATCAAAAAGGAATGTGCCCTTTTAAAAACAAAATTAGGAGAAACCATTTATACAAGAAAATGGTCGCTAACGGCAGAATTGCAGGCATTATTATAGCTAAGGGAATAAGATAGGAGTTGAGTCTTCCCAGTATCCCATAAACTATACCCTCTACTGATGATACTTGAGGCCCTGACATTTCTCCTCCCCCCCCCTTAAATTCCAGATTCATAGAATTCAAGAAAGGGAATAGTCAATATCAAGCCATAATTGATGAGCCCCTATTTCTACTGAGTTTCCTTGACCAACCCATAGTAAAACATTATATCATAAAAAAGTTATAGACAAATAACAATTAAATCAAAAGCACTGATGCTGCTTCCAACTCAAATCTCTCAGTCATCATCTTTGGAGAAGGACTGCTGTGAAGAAGATTCTATACAACAGTTAACCGCTGCCCCACAGGCAAACCAGCCTCACTAAAGCAGCCAGACACCTGAGGGAGGGATGGGAGCCAGGCAAATCAAAACACTATCACTACATTGACTACCATCATCCTTCAGATCCAAGGGATTCAGCCCTGGACCCTGATCTAGACATTAAAGTCTAGCTACTGTGAGGTCCCTCTCTCCTCTACCATTTCAAATATAAAAACCTTCTGTTTGTTTGTTTGTTTTTAAATCAAACCCAATTCTCTCCTTTGCTCTAGTTCCTGACAGGTATGGTCTTTAACTTCTCTTATCTGTAACCTTAATCCCATACCCATCTATCAAGCATCATTTCCTGAAGTAGTTCCATGTTTTTTCATCAATCTGCCTTTTTCCACTGGCTTCTTCCACATTTTTTTCAAATTGGATCAAGTTTGCCCCACTATTAAAAAGTCTTTTTTTAGCCTTGTCACCCTCTCAGTTATTATTACATTTCTCTGTTCCTTTTTAATTCTCTTAGGAAGGATTGTCTGCAATAATTGTTCCTATTTGTTCATCTTGCATTCAGTTCTCAGTACCTCCCAATCTCACTTCTAACTCCACCATTCAGCTGAAACTGCTCTCTCAAGCATTCCCAATAATTCCCCAACTGCTAAATCCAATAGCTTTTTCCCTAATTGCATGAATTTTGTTCAAATGAAAGTTTTTCCAAGTCATATAATTGAAAATAGGCATTTAATTTATATGTATTCTCAATCAAGTGACTCTATGGTACAATGGATAGAGCACAGGGTTAGGAATCTGAAAAATCTGAGTTTAAATTCATCCTGACAAGTAGTAGATGATCCTGGAAAAAGTCATTTAATCTCTTATTTCCTCATCTATAAAATGAGGATAATAATAATACCAATTCCAATCATTATGAGGATGAAATGAGATAATAATTGTAAAGCACTTAATATAGTGCCTGGTACATAATCAATACTATATAAATGTTAGTTATTAGTATTATTAGCCTACTATGTGCCAGACATGTGATTTCTACCTTCTTTGATTAAGAATTCTAAGGTAGCAAAATATGCATTCATTTATTCATTTCTTTCTCTTTTTATTTTTTGTAACATGACATTTTAAATTTAAATTGAACATACATTTGGAAGTTACTATGTGTTTATGGGGAAGGTTCCTGATCTAACACACCTTCTCCCTTACCTTGATTGTCTGCTGTCTCAACAGTGTGTATCAAATAGGAAATAGTTCTCTGAGTGGTTTCTTTTGTTGGATTTATTAAACCCCAGTTAACTGTCATTTTCAGCAATTCACTTGTCCCTCTAGCTCTTAGTTTTCTCATTTGTAAAATAAAGGGTCTGAACAAAATGATCCTTTCCAAGTAAATGCCCATTAGTTGGGGAATGGCTGAACAACTTGTGGTAGATGAAGGTGATGCACTATTACTGTTCTACAAAAAATGATGAACAAGCTGATTATAGAAAGGCCTAGAAAAATTTACATGAACTGATGCTGAGTAAAACAAGCAGAGCCAGGAATACATTGTACACAATAACAGCAAGAATGTGCGATGATCAACTACAAAAAGCTTGGTTCTTCTTAGCCAACTCCAAAGCAATCCCAATTGACTTTGGACAGAAAATTCCATTTATATTTAGAAAAAGATCTAAGGAGAGTGAATATAAATCAACACATGTTAAGTTCACTTCTTTTTTATGTTTTTTTTTAAATCTCTCCCATGATTTTTCTCTTTTGCTCTGATTTTTCTCTTTCAATATGAAGAAATAAAGCAATGTATAACAAAAATAAATAAATGCTATAATAAAAAAGAGAAAACCAAAAAAACAAACAAACAAAAACAAACAAACAAGAAATGATCCCTTCCAGGTCTGAATACTATGCATGTAATCATAATTGATTTTCACAGATGGTAGGTCTTGAAAGTTATCTGTGACTCCAATTTTGTGTCCCTTCCTCTCAGTATCTTGATGTATGTCAGGCCACAAAAACCATTCAACAACTGGTAATCAAGTACATCTTCCTTATGGCCAAGACCAAAATGCCCTTAAGACAAAAGAAAACCATGATGAGGAAAAATGCAAATTCTATAAATCAGTCCCCTGTATATAAGCATCATACATATACATCTCACATTCACAGACTGGAAAGAACTATTAGAGCCCCCCACCCAATTGACCTTAAATCCCTACTTAGAAAGATAGGATAGCTTTCCTCCATATCTTACAGTTTCATAGACCTAGGACTTACTTTACTACCACTTTCTGTAACTCTGAGTGTGTTTGGAAAGTCAGGAAGAAAAGTACCAGCTTTAGAGACACTGATTTATTTCCACAAAACTTGGTAGCCTTCTTAAAGCAATTAAAGGACTATCATGGAAAAGAAGGTTTAGACTTGTTCTTTGGGGCCTAGAAAGTCACAGAGGCAGATTAGACATAGGAAAAAATAACCTAAAATTGAGAACTCTCCCCAAGTAGAATGAAGTCATGCATATCTTTCAGCCAAAGTCTTCAAGCAGAGGCAGGATAACCACTATTGAGTTTGGTATAGAGAGAATTTTTGTGATGGTAGAAATTGGATTCCCTGACAACAGAAATCCTTTCTAGGAAGTCAAAAGTATAGATAGAGGAAGGGGTTTTCTAGGAGACATCAAGGAATCTGGGGCAGGGATTGGATAGTGCCTGGGGGAGTGTCTGAAAGACAGATCAGGCAGAGGAAGGCACTGAGAGTACCCTCTGGGCCATGCTGCTCCCAGCCTACTGAAATAAGTCTAAAGAACTATTAGACTATTCAAACTAAAGTGTCCTTAATATTCATCAGTCCAAGAGCCATGGTATTAGGGGTGCTCAGCCCTTCTTCTCCCAGTTGATTTTCCTCCAGCCCTGGACCCCACCAAAAGTTCTAGCTTGAGTTCCTAGACAATCACAGCCCATATTAGTGGGCTACCTTGTCTGCAGCCTTCATCTGTCTTTCTAATCAACTGATGAGCATTTACTGTTCACTTTTTAAGTTCCAGATTCAAGTGGCTCCATCCCACTTAAATTAAAGGATAAGATGCTTAGACAATGTAAATCATAGCTTGAGGCTGAATACAGCCAACCAGGAAGGAAGGAAGGAAGGAAGGAAAGAAAGGAAAATAACAGTGATAAATAAAAAAATGTACAGAATTGGAGTGAAACTGCATGGAAATCATGTTCAGATAGGCTAATCAAACTTGATCATATCCCAAGGTTCATCTATAACTGTATCCCAATGAATGTGAATGATGAATCACAGCATATTTTCCCTAATACAGAATCAATTACCATAATATGTATATGGTATCTATATTATAATTTCAAATATAATAAATTTAAATAATGTAACTATTTCATGGGATTAGCTATTTGTACTAATCAAGATCTGACAAATTAACAGAGAAAGCAGTCACTTGAGAAGTTGAAATAAGCATAGTGTCCTAATAAAACTCATGAAAAAGAAGACATTCAGGAGGAGAGAAAAGGTCTACACTTAAGCCTTGATTTCTCCACAACATCTTTGCCTGGAAGGGAACTGGGTAAGCTTCTAAAGGTTATAAAAAATGTTGAATAGTCCATCTTCCTATCCTAGCAGCATTCCTAGATGAACTGATGACAGTGTCTACACTGGGAGCCAAGGACAAACTATTGATTTATGGCTTCACAAGAAGCCAAGAAAAAAATGACACCATACCCAATGGAAAAGTTCAGAGTATTCTGTGAATGTGAGAAAAAAATATTTCTAGAAATAAGGAGCTGTGAGTTATTATTTTGCCACATGTGTTTTCTGAGCTTGAGTCCACTTTTCCTTGAACTCCATAGATACTTGTGAGAGTTTGTAATATATTTTTAGAAGGATGTTTGATATATATTAATTTTATTGTGCCTGCCTAGTAAATACTCTTTTCTAAAAACTACTTAAGACTTGTTTATTAAAGCATTTCTCAACTTAAAATCTTAGGGAAAGGATACTGAGGGGGACTCAAACCAATGGTATTAGAGAATCACACTTAATTCCTAAGGGGTACCCCTAGAATCCCAAGGGAGACATATCCTTCCTCTGGAACATGAAAATTATAAGAAAGAATGGGAGTGGGAATAAAAATTACATGAGTTATATGGGCAAAATTATTTTAAAATCAAAAAACCTTCAATTGAATTCTGGTTATATTCCTACCTATACAACCTTAGGTTAGACATTTCTTCTATCTAAGCCTTAATTAGAGAGAGGGAGCTGCAAATTGAGAAGATTGGATCAGATGATTCTGAGGTCCCTTTGAACTTAAAAATTCCACAATTCAGATTCTGCAACATTCATGAGAGTACCAGATCCAGAATAAAAAAACAGGTTTTCTTCTCCATAGCTGTCAATAACTCAAATGAGTTCAATTCTTTTATTGATCAAGTTTTATTGCCCATGAAGAATAAGAAAGAATAAAGTATCTAGTCTACTGCCCCAAACATCTAGTAAACTGGTTTCAACTACAATACTATTACTTAAAGTCTGTGTAGGCAAACAAATGGTTTTATGTTTGAACTTCTCTGAACAATAAAAAGAAGCCTGAGGCCAGCCTTTGTTGTTTGTGGCTAATGTCAGAGGCAGATAGATCTGGTAATATGTTTGCTGGTTTGTTCTGGGGAGCCAAAGGCAGATGGATGAAATCAAACAGATTTATTAACAATCAAATGAATGGGACTAGCAAGCAGAACTAGTAGGTAATTAGGATTCCTTCTCATGGAAACATGTTCTGTGGTAGGGGTTTTTAAACTTTTTCTTATCATGGATTCTTCTGGCAGTCTGATGAAGCCTGTGGACCCCTTCTGAGAATAATATTTTTAAATGCATAAAATAAAGTACATAGGATTGCAAAGGAAGTCAGTAATGTTGAAACACAGCTGTGAACATATATATTTGTTTTTAATTTAATAAACCTTAGGCTAAGAACCCCTGCCTATCATCTAGTGGGGGGGGGGGATCCTTTGAAGTGAAATTCTTTATGTGAAAAATCAGTTTGTAATATAGACATTAAAAACATAGAATCCATAATTTGGAAAATTCAGAGGACATCTAGTCCAACCCTTGTCCAAAGTGTTTCCCCTTTCTACAATAACTAGGAAAGTGAGCCCTAAGTTTCTATTTGAACACCTCCAGTAATGAGGAGCTTACAACCTCAGAAAACAGTTCATTTTGTTACCATGAAATATCAATTATTAGTAAGCTGTTCCTTGTACTGAAACAAAATCTGCCTCCCAGAACTTCTACTTACTGATGCTAGAACTACTTGAACTAAGCTAAAACCCTCTTCTACAGAGCCCTTTCAATATAATAAAGGAAGCAGCTTTAGAAGTCATTCAGTGCAACCCTTTCTACTAATCTTTCGGACTTGAAGCTCTAGTTTTACAATGACCTAAGTTCAATCAGGGTAGCTTCTCAATATTTAATCTACATGGACTTAAATTTCTTGTTCAGGATCAGTCTCCTTTCTAGAGACACCAGAATCTGGGTTGTGATAGATCTTCTTCAATGGTATTCAATCTCACTTCCCTAAATTATAGACTAAAAAATATGCATAAATGTAGACTTTTTTTCAGAGCAATAATAAACACACAAGGGACTATTGTCCCAGGTCATATTTCATCTCCAAAAAGTACTATTTCTTACCACAATTACCATCAATCCCAATAATCCATGTTTAATTTCTCAGGGCATATGTTTAAAGATCATATAATTAAAGAAAATAGAACCAGTTTCTAATCAGTGTACCTATCCTTTTACCCATCTCCCTTGATCTAGGAATACAGAAAGTTATACATGAAAAGGTACTTCCTAAGCATGCTTTATCCCTTTCTATCCCTCAACCCAATTCATGAGTCTTTCCTACTATATCCCAGAAATCCATCCTCTAGATGGACGTATAAGGTGATAGGAATCTCATTAACTGATGTGACTATTCCATTTTGTATGAACTATAATTGCTGGAAATTTCTTTCTTATTTTGAATTCAAAATTACTTTCCCATAATGTCAATCAATTGGTCCTAGTTCTCAACTCTAAACGCATGCATAATCACCCTAATTTCTCTTCCATACTCAAATGAAGTTTTGTGGATGTGTGTGTGTGTTTGCATTTTTACATAAAAACATACAGAATTTCAGTGATTGCTTCTTAAGACTTGGATCTGTCCATTGTTCTGAGGAATAGCCTTTCCTCTAAGGTATTCAGCCTTCTAAAGTCATTGAGTTCTTGCTGGCTATTTGTCTCGGGGTCCCTTCTACTTTAATTAATAGATCTTCATGCTTCCAGGCAAAGAGGCAAACACAATGCTGTACCAATAACCAGAGTTCTGTGACCTTGATCTCTTTTCCTCAATTTTCTTATCTGTAATATTTTGGAGGTATGAAGAGGAATATACTTACACAAATGTTTAACAGTCACAAGGATACAAACTAATATCAATACATGAAGTTTTATTTCCAAAGGTTTTCACTTATTATTAAAGCATATAATCTTCAAACAATGATTTCTTCTTCTCATGGTATGTTGCCCCTCATTTCTTGCACCTGGCCTATGGCCCTAAGGTATTCAGAGTAATAGAGCTACAGCTTTGGGCAAAGAGTTGTCTGATAGAGAATTCAGAAATTTTATTTGTCCATAGTATAATCTGGGCAAGCAAACATCAGAATGACATAGGAGTGGAGCCAAGATGGTAAAGTAAAGGTAGGAATTTGCCCAACTTCTCCCCCAAACCACTCCAAATTCCTCTAAACAATTTTTACAGCATCAAAAATCCAAAAGATGGAGTAGAACATTTTCCAGCAGGTCAAATGATATAAAGGGTGATTTACAACTTCAAAATTATATGATTCTATGACTGTGTGACCTATTGTATGAACATGCTTACAAAAGGTTTTCTATATAACTACATATATGCTCTTCTTTAGCACCTCTATAATTCTGCATCTTTGTAACAGTGATTTACATGCAGAAAATGGCATAAAATATATCATAAATAACCTCGAGGACTAGGAAAAATAGGTGGACAGGTTATGTAGCAAGCAGAGTGAGAGTTTATAAATAAACAGGATGAATGTTGCATTGGTATCAACAAAATAATAATCTTTGGGGAAGGGAGGAATTTATGACCAAAGAAAAACTAGAGAACATTAAGAAAGACAAAATGGGCAACTTTGATTACATTAAATTAAAAAGGTTTTGCCCAAACAAAAGCAACAGAAACAAGATTAAAAGGGAAGTACAAAGCTGGGGAAAAATCTTTACAGACAGTATTTCTGATAAAAGTCTCATTTCAAAAACTTATAAAGATCTGTGTCAAATTTATAAGAATACAAGTCATAAAAACCATTACATTGAACTCCCAATCCCTATATTTATGCCCACCTGCATTTTTTATTAACTTCACAAGTTAATTGTACAATATCTCAGAGTCTGATTCTTTTTGTACAGCAAAATAACGGTTTGGTCATGTATACTTATTGTGTATCTAATTTATATTTTAATATATTTAACATCTACTGGTCATCCTGCCATCTGGGGGAGGGGGTGGGGGGTAAGAGGTGAAAAATTGGAACACGAGGTTTGACAATTGTTAATGCTGTAAAGTTACTCATGCATATAACCTGTAAATAAAAGGCTATTAAATAATAAAAAAAAGAATACAAGTCATTCCCCATTTGATAAATGGTCAAAGGATATTAACAGACAATTTTCAGATGATGAAATTAAAAACATTTATCATTATATGAAAAATTCTCAATCACTATTGATTAGAGAAGTGCAAACTAAAAGAACTCTAAGGTACCAGCTCACACCTCTCAGATTGACAAAGATAACAGGAAAAGATAATGATAAATAATAATGTTGGAAGGGATGTGGGAAAACTGAGTCACTAATGCATTGTTGGTGGAGTTGTGAAATGATCTAATTGTTCTGGAAAGCAATCTGGAACTATGCCCAAAGGGCTATGCACCCATTACTGGGTCTGTATCACAAGAAAATCATAAAGGAGGGAAAAGGACCCACATGTGCAAAAATGTTTGTAGCAACTTTTTACAGTAGCAAAGAATACGAAAAGAAGTGGATGCCCATCAATTGGGGAATGGCTGGATGTGATATATGAAGGTAATGAAATATTATTGTTGTATAAAAATGATGAACAAACTGATTATAGAAAGGCCTGGAAAGATTTACATGAACTGATGCTGAGTGAAACAAGCAGAACCAGGAATACATTGTACACAACAACAGCAAGAAGATGTGATATTCAGTTATGAAAGGCTGGTTCTTTTCAAGCCATTCAGTGATCCAATGCAATCCCAATACTTTGGACAGAAAATGTCATCTGCATCCATAAAAATATCTAAAGAGAATGAATGTAAATAAACACATCACTTCTTTTTTCTATTTTTATGACTCCCTTGCTGTTTCCTTTTTGCTCTGATTTTTCTCTCCCAAAATGATTTATAAAGCAATGTGTATTAAAAATAAATAAACTTACTACAATAAAAAATAATAAAAATGACACCAGTCAAGTCCTTCAGGGTTTCAGAGGATTTATGGAAGAATATATTGGCATGAGGATACATTGCAATATATATTATATGCACATTGAAATTGAAAGTAAAATGTCATAGTAAAAGTTGAAAGTACAACTCATTCAACTTTCCTTACTCTATTCTGTAATAAGTCTCTTGGTTTTCAGATAATAAAGATGATGAAAAATATACCCACAGACCTTGAAAGTGAAGAACTTTCTATACCCCCTAACATAAGAGTTATACAGGGAGGAAAAATAAATTTATTCAGCTCCATGCCAGTCACCAGATAAATATATTGGCCAGTATTTCAGTCATTTCTCTCACAAAATCATCTCACTTCTCCATTTTTCTCAATATGTAGCCAAATTGTCTAGGAGACTAAGGACAAGTTAATCACTTAATATGTCCTTTAGCAAGCCATCATATGATCATATCCCTGCGTCTTTTCCTAATGTTGTAATTCTAACTTCTACCTACCCTTGAGAGTCCCAGTCAGCAAGAATAAGTAAAAAGACAGAAAACAAATAGCAGAAAAAGGAGATGGGGAAAGGGAGGGAGAAGGATGGGGAGAGATCTGAGTGGGGGAGGTACTATCTCTGCCATTTTTTAAATGCTTCACAATCCCAACAATACAACCCCTGAGAGTTATCCTTTGTTCATCCCAGTGCTATTTAAATCTATATTTCCATGACTTTTTTGCACCTAAAGATATAAAAAAGGTAGAAGAATACCTAAGCTATTTGGAAGCTATAAAAGGGAAGCTATGAAAGCAAACATTACCTAATGTGGCTGAGATAGAGGGGACAGGAAAGAGATTTTTTTGGAAATTGCTGGCAAACTGCAGAGAGATCCAAAATGTCACTCTCTAGTGTAACCTTGTTTTTACTTACTCTAGAAATAGTCTGTGCAATACCTCTACAAAAGACTCGCTTTCTGAACATTGTTCTGATTTTTTTTTTTATTAAAGGCCAAAATACTATTTTCATTTCAGCTCTCCTAATCTTCTCTTTGCATTATATTTATAAACTTCACTTTTCTTCTCACCTTCTCCTCCCCTTTAGTTACCTTGAATTCTTTTGAAATGAAGAGTAGACTGATATAACTTGTTTTCTTCTTTGGTCAAAGATCTCCCATAGTCACATAGCATATGTCTTGACTTCTTTGTGTTTTAGTAACTGGTACTTGAATTTGAGTCTTTTGTAAGATCTTAGCGAATTTTTTTCAGCATGTTTCTTCATCTACCTTCTAAGGTAAGGGAGTTTAAAAGCTTTGTAGAGTGCTAAACACAGGAAATGAAGCATTTCTCTTCAGCTTATATGTCTCAGCAAAATGAAGGCAGTCCACAAGCAACTGGTCTTTTTAAGTTCAGCATTTACAACCAATTTCCAAATGTATTAAAAATGGTTGTAAGCTTTTTTGGAAAGACTTCATTCTCATGTTTCTTCCAGTTTGATCTGATACCACTCATACTCACTAAGCAGCCTTTCTAAGCATTATCAATAATGTACAAACTATAATAGAGCCTGTCTCCATTTTTTATTTATAAACCATTTTCCTCCTTGCATGGAAATAGGGAACTTAGTTTTTTTTTTTTCTTTTTTCTTCCATAGAAGAAATAGCACTCAATAGAGTATGCAGTCATTAGGCAGTCCAGCATATGTAGCACCACAGGCAGATTAGGCTCAAAGCCATAGGCCATGTAACTTAAGCACCAGGGAAGCAGGACTACAGACTGTGGATAACTCAGGCAAAATAGGCTTATTTAGTGCCATGTGCCCACAAAAAGAATGCTGACCCCAACATCCTCCATTGCAAAGATCACAATAAATAGTTCATCCCATATTTAACAAAACTTGATTGTAATGGGCCCACTCGTGAACTTCCTTTGCTTCTCCCTTTTTTTCCTTTCTTTATCTTAAATTGTGGAGGATAAACTCTAACATTGATTTATTTGTGAAGGTTTTCTCAGCCGCTGTTCATCTGTCCATTGGTGCTTTCCAAAGATAATTTTGAAAAGACTGAATGGAATTATAGCCATTTCCATGTTTTGTCTTGGACAGGTAACAAAATGAAGGAATTGGGGAGAACAGAGAGAAGTCTCATACCACCCAAGCAGTGGATTGGGCTTATTATTTGAGGCCAGTAGAGATGGCCAACCTACCAGGCTCATTTTGCACCTTAATTATCCGAATAATTGGGCAACCCTCCTCTTCAGGACACCTGGCCCAAATATTCTTGGCTAGATGGACTGGTACAGTTCTCCTGGAAGCTTATAAGCAAATTGAGACTAATCTGCTTTTCTTGGCCAAAGCTCCCCTGTCCTGGCAGCACCTCTGGATCTTGGGCACCGGGCTAAAAAAACTATATGCCAGACATTGGCAAGGTGATCAGACAGCTCACCATGTGCTGCTTCTTTTAGCACTGCTGGCAAAACATTTCCTTAAATGCTCAAACTTCCATCAGGAAGAAGGGCAAACTATCCTCCTGCCCATTTCTGCCACTTTGTCATTACTTATTAGAGTTATTAATCTTCAGTACCACAGTAAACCATTCCCTTATATGTTTTCTTTCTCTTGCTGGTTATTTTTTATTTTTCTTACAACATTTTTTTCTGCCATCCTCTTCAATCAATCAAAAACATGTATTAAGTAGTTATTAGCACTATTTTAGGCATTAGTACCAAAATCCTACATATGACTTTGCTAAAAAGTAATATTTTAATCTCCCTTAAATTTTCCTTAGCAGTAGAATCATCTGATCTAAATCTAATAGAGGGATCAAGAATGGTATGATATGAAGGAAGTGAAAAGTTACAATTATAGCTACCTGAACTAGATGACCAAAGAAATCATCCAGTTCAACCTCCAAGCATTTTATGGATGAAAACATTTATATTCATATAGATCAGGCACCTTGCATTGCAGCCAAATTTGTTGCATATGTGATATTCCTTCACCTGCCTCTATAACTTTGCCCAGGCTATCCCCCATACCTAGAATGAACTTACCTTTGCTCCTTAGAATTCTTTTAGCTTCCTTCAAGTCTCTGTTCAAAGGATGGAGACCATTCTGGATGACCCTGGATGGTAGAACTCTCCATTTAGACATTACTTAGTATTTACATTGTATAAATTTTGTATTATATAGACAGCTATGTAGCACAAAAGATAGAGCACTAGTTCTAAAGTTAGAATAAATCAGAGTTCCAAACCTGCCTCAGAGAAATATTAACTTTGTGACTGTCCTGAAATCACTAAATCAGTTTGCCTCAGTTTTCTCATCAGTAATAACATCTCCCTCCAAAGATTAATGAAGGGGATCCAATGATATAATATCTGGGAACTATTTTGCAAACCTTAATTTGCCATATAAATGTTAGCTATAATACATTGTTGGTGGAACTGTGAATGGATCCAGCCATTTGGAGAGCAATTTGGAACATGCCCAGAGGGCTATTAATCAGGGCATACTCTTTGATCCAGCAGTGTTTCTACTGGACCTATATCCCAAAGAGTTCATAAAGGATGGAAAGGGACTCACATGTGCAAAAATGTTTGTGGCAGTCCTCTTTGTAGTGGCCAGAAACTGGAAACTGAGTGGATGCCCATCAGTTGGAGAAGGCTGAATAAATTATGGGATATGAATGTTATAGAATATTATCGTTCTGTAAGAAATGATCAGTAGGATGGTTTTAGAGAGGTCTGGAGAGATTTACGTGAACTCATGCTAAATGAAATGAGCAGAACCAGGAGATCATGGTACATGGCAACAAGAATATTATATGATGATCAATTCTGATGGACATGGCTCTCTTCAACAATGAAATGACTGAGGCTAGTTCCAATGATCTTGTGATGAAGAGAGCCATCTATACCCAAAGAAAGAACTGTGGAAACTCAATGTGGATCACAACATAGCATTCTCATTCTTTTTGTTGTTGTTCACTTGCAGTTTGTTTTCTTATTCATTTTCTTTCTCTTCTTGATCTGCTTTTTTCTTGTGCAACAAGAGAATTGTATAAATATTTCAACATATATTGGATTTAACATATATTTTAACATATATAACATATATTGAATTGCTTGCCATTTAGGACAGGGAGTAGGGGGAAGGAGGAGAAAATTTGGAACACAAGGTTATGCAAGGGTCAATGTTGTCAAATTATCCGCGTATATGTTTTGAAAATAAAAAAGCTTTAATAAAAAAAAGAAATAGACAAACACTAGAAAATAAATAAATGTTAGCTATTATTATTATTATATTTTCATTATATTACATATATTTAATATAATAAATGTTATTTATTATTGATTTATCATTAATTACATAATAAAATTATTGGTTTATTATTATTATAATATCTAATAATAATAGTCATTTATCTGTGTGCATATTGTTTTACATTCCTCCAGTAGAATGTAAATCCCTTAGAAGAGATATATTTCATTTTTTTATCCAAATTCCAGTACTTGACAGTAGGGATTTCATAAATACTTGTTGAACAATTAAGTAGCAACCAAGTAACAATCAAAATTGTAGGTCAAATTTTTTTTGAGAATTCAATGTCTTCTTTTTCTTCACATTCTTCTCTCCTTTCACACCAAAGTAGCAAGAAGTAGGCTGCATTTAGAGGACTTAGATAAAACCTCTAGCTTAGCTCCTATTGTGTGACTTTAAGTGAGAAACACGTCACTTCTGTAGGCCACTGGTTCCTTTTGTGTAAGTCCAACAATAAAGAAATTGGACTACACAGTATCTAAGGTTCTTTCTAGAAACAAATCTTATTGCTGCTCCCCTCAGGGCCCAAACTCATGGCTTCTCTCTCTTGAAATTGGAGGAAACAACTTAATATGTAGCTTTCAAAGAATATTAACATTTTGAAAGATTACCATAAAAAAGAAAGCAGTATATAAGCAAAGTGTTATGCATAATTATAGAATTTCCATTAATATGAAAGAAAATTGGGGACTTCTGGGGGGCAAGGCTTTACTGGTACTTCTGCAAATTACAATAAACAAGTGACTGCTAACTTTACTTCTATAGGTACTTTCTTGATAGGAGTGATGATAATAAAATATTCTATAACATCTTATACATCAGTGACTACTGATTGAATTGCTAATACTATTTAATTTCTTTTTTAAAGAAATCTCACTAACAGATCAAATTATCATTTAAATTATTTCAAAGATTGAATTTCAAAAAAAAAATTCATGAACATTTGTTTATTTCATTAATTTTTCACTTTCACTAAAAATAGCCTATCGCCCCCAGCATCATGCACACAGGATTATAAGGACTTTTCTCTCCAAGCTTTCCTAGGGACCCTACCACAGGGATAAGAATGTCCCATTCAATTCTCTTCCTCCTTTCCCTCTCAGTACATACAGGTCACTGACTAGTCCTATGTAGAGAAGGCCAGAAATGTAAATGAGAAACTCATTCCCTAGGTAATTTCTGTCAGTCCAATTCCTAGAATGTATGAGGACCTAGTAGTTGCTGATCAAGTGATTATTTCCTTAGCTATCCTGTATTTATTTTTTTTATCTATTTATATTAATTCACTTTATATTTGTCCTGTGTATAATATGTACATATATTGTTTTTATATATGATAATATATGTAATTATTTATGTTTATGTATTATATGTGTATGCACTTACTGTCTCCCTTATAGAATATAAGCTTTTTGATTGTTGGGATTGTTTTATTCTTTTTATTTCTATCCCTACCAGTGAGCATAGTACATAAAAGATTTTTAGTAAATGCTTATTGATTGATTGGTTGGTTTATCTTTCAAGGAAACTTGAATGATTTTGAAGTATTGGTGGGACATAGCTTGTCATAAAGGAGCCTTTAATATGGTGTTTTGTTCTATTAAATCAAATGTTTTTTGATAAACAAACAGTAAGCACTACCATTTTCCTAGTTTCTCAATTGGAAAGTACAACCTTTTAAGGCTCTAATACGCACATGCTTTCATGTTTATTTCCTACTTTTTTTTTTTTCCAACTGAGCTCTAGGGAGCTCATTGTCTTTCTGAATGCTTTATATTCTTTTCCAGCCCCTATACCACTTCTTAGGATGCTGCCCCACTTTTCAACTTCTTTTTGTGTTATCTGCCCTCAGCAATTCAGTGATCCAAGGCAATTCCTATAAACTTTGGAGAGAAAATGCCATCTACAACCAGAGAGAGAACCATGGAGACTGAATGTGGATTGAAGCATACTGTTTTTACCTTTTTGTATGTGTAATTTTTTCCTTTTTTCTATTGTTCTGATTTTTCTCTCCCAATGTAACTCATATGGAAATATATTTTTAAAAATACATGCATAACTTAAAAACAATATATATTTTTTAAAAGAGGGTTATTTCTGATGCATTCCATATGACAAAAAAAAAAAAAAAACCGTAATAATGTATCTAATAAGTAGGGGAAAAAAAACAACTCTCCTCTTTGGTTTTCTATTTCATTAAGGTGATAGATTGGAAAAGTAATTTTGTTCATAGATTTGAATAAACTTTAGAGGTTCATCTCCCTCATCTCACAAAGGAGGATCTAAGACTCAGAATGGTAAAGTACCTTTCCCTAGAAGATAAAAAATAGCAAAGCCTATGTTTGAACCCAGATCTTGCTTGCTTAGAGGGACTTAGCCTTAGAGGGAACTGAAACAAGCAGAAATATAATGTAGAAACCCATTTCCTAGTTAATTTCTATCAGAGTAGCAGGTAGCACAGTGAAAATACTGTGTTGTGATCCACACTCAGTCTCCACAACCCTTTCTCTGGGTACAGATGGCTCTCTCCATCACAAAATCTTTGGAACTGGCCTCAAATATTTACTAACTTTATGATCCTGGGCAAATCATTTAAGCACTGTTGACCTCAGTTTCCTTATCTGTCAAATGGGAACAAAAATGTCAATACCTCACAGGGTTATTGCAAAGATCTAATGCCACTTTATTTGGTACTCTATAATATTTTTCCCCTTCTTCCTTTTCCTCCTCCCCCCATGTCAGAAAGAATACTATTTCCACTAAACCATGCTACCTCATGCTGAATTTAGAGTAGCTTTAGTGAAATCATTAAGCTTGAGATAGCTCAATTCGTTGAATATTCTTACCCTCAAGAGGCAAAATGGTCTAATGATAAAAGCCCTAGTATGGGAGTGAGAAACAGTTCTGGTCCAGTTCTGTGACTTCCTGCCAATTACACTTTCAAAAGTTTCAGTTCCCTTATCTGTAAAATGAGGAAAGTCTAACTCAATTATCTCCAAGGCCCTTTCCAAGTCTAACCTTCTAATTGAGTTAGTGTCCAGGGTCTCAATTCAAAACATTTTTAATATCCAATTTCTATAAGCATCCTCAAAGTTTGAACGTGACTCTCATTCACATTTAAATGTTAATTAAAATGCCAAAAGCAGCTGAAGTCAATTCAGTGAATCTTAAGCAGTTCAGGGGAAGGTCTGTTTTGCTTGACTGTGAGGAAGTGGTGAGAAGGAAAGGGAGGAAGAGCAGTTGTATGTAGGTGTGACTGAAGAGGAAAGCCAAGAGCTCCAAAGTTAGGTTGACACATTGATTTGTTTCTTGCCTTCAAATCTTAGGGCTTTCTGAAAACAGCTCCTAAGAAACGGGGAGAATAGCACCAGCTCCAGGAAAGGTGTGAAATGATTGTCAGGGGAGAATCACTACAGCATCCTTATTAGCTAGCAACAGTGTAAAAGGAGCTCTGCTAGACTTATCAGCAGGATCGCAGCCTGAATTTCTTTCTATGTTGATGTCCCACTCAGAGCAAAATGGCTGGGGTTAGGAGTGGGGGACTAAGGGGTTCCATCACTCTACATACTGGCAACTCACATCTCTTTTATAAAAGGGCATCGCACGTTTGCTGGAGGCAACTTCACTCCTGTCCCTGTACTAAGATCAGAAATTATACAATTAGGCATTAATTTGTTTGAATGAAAGGTTTCTTGAAGACTATCCCTCTTTCAGATGTTCCTGTTAAAATGAAGATAACCCTTTTAACATGATTGCTCATGTATAACCTATATCAGATAGCTTGCTGTCTTGAGGAAGAGGGAGGCAAGGGAGAAAAATTTGGAACTCAAAATCCTATAAAAAATTGAAAATGATCTTTACATGTAATTGTAAATAATAAAATACTATTTCTATATAAAAAAAAGGAGTGATTATCTAGAAAAAAAAAATTTAAGTTTAATATTTTAGGAAGGGAATGTCATGGGAAAAGCTCCTGGCAAAATTACTGGGGATTGGAATGAGGGAAGGTAAAGTAGTTTCCTTATATTAAAAAGGAACCAAAAATAAACATAATTTATTCCACAGTTTGGGGGTTGTTTGCTGGTATATGTTTTTGGTGGTGGTGTTGGTAATAGTGTTGGGCTTTTTATTGGGTGGGGAGATGGTAATGGTGGTGAATTTTTTGTAGGACTTTTAATCTCAATTTCCAATAAGATTCAATTCCATTAAAATATCTATTAAATACCTACTCTTTTTGGAATTATGGATATAGGTGTTGTTATCTTTTCAGTTGTATCCAATTTCTCATGACCCCATTTGGGAGTTTTTTGGCAAAAATGCTAAAATAAAAGAATACAAAAAAGAAAAAAACCCACAATCTATTTCCAGGAGTTTCTAATCTAGTATGAGATAATATATAAACAAATCAATTATAATACAAATTAGAATGAAAATATTCACAGAAGGGATAACAAAAATAGCATAATAACAAATAATAATTTAAGGTTTGCAAAGTATTACACATATGTTTGTTGTATGAAATCAAATTGCCTGATAGATTTGAGAAAGGAGATTATATGGACTGTTATAAGGCTTGCCAAGAGACAAACTTGGTATCTTGCTTGAAGGTATACTCCAATAAATGGCATTTTCTATTATTACATTAGGAAAAGGAAAAAATATAAATCTAGTCAACTATAAAAGCCCCAGAGAGGAACATGGGAAAGCTTTCAAGATCAAAAGATTACATGTACTTGACATTTTAAAACGAAATATGGAGCCATTGAAACTCCAGAGAAGGATCGATACTGTTTATTGTAAGCCATTTGAAGTTGGACAACACGATCTCTTTGATCACATGCTAGAATCTAGCCAAGTATTAGTATGTAAGCACATTTCTCCTCCATTGGACAAATGGATTTAGTGGAGAGGTTTTGTTCCATGGAAATATTCACTTCTTTAATCTTCAATTCATGCTTTGAAATGGATAACTTCCAGTAAATGTAAGAGATGATAAAGACTCTCTATATATGACATACTGTTAATGAGACTTGTGATATTTCAAAATTATCACTAGAATATCAGGAATGCTTAATAGAACTTCCAGGAATCTCTCCAAGGCAGTATATGTCTATTTTAAGAAGGAAAATAAAAGTCTACCTTCTTTGAAAAATCTCAGTTATCTAGCAGTAACTTCTTTTACTGAAATGCTTGTCAGGACAAGTTTGGTGTGAATGAATCTTGACCCTGATTAGTTGAAGGACAAGACTATTTTATTGTGTCAATCCTAGTGAGCGCCCATATTTATCTTGTTATCTTTCCTTTGTTTGGCTTTTTTAATATGAATGGATCACATGAAATAACATGTAAAGTGTTTTACAAACTTTAAAGATAGAGAGAAAGCTATATACATATATATGCATATGTATTCTATCTCTTATCAGTCACACTGCTCTGTGATTTTCCCCAGTTCCCCTTATAACTAAAAGCTAGAAGTAGTACCAAGTTAATAAAGAGATATCAAGAAACTGGTTTGGGATTTCATGATAAAAAAATCCCTAATCAATTGATACCCTTCAGTTTAGGGGTTCTACTGCTAAGCAAGGTCAAACAAAGGTTTCCATATATAACAATATTCATAACAACACTTTTTGTGGTAGAAAAATAAAAATTGTATTTATCCATCAACTGGGAAATGGATGAATAAATTGTAGCAATAAAATAATAGAATATTATTTTCTGTTAAAATAGCAAAAAAAGAAGAAATTCTAAGACTTGTATGAATTGATACAGCATGAAGTAAGAACCAAGAAAAAAATGTACATAGTAATCATAATACTGTAAATAAAAAATACATTTTTAAAAAGTCAGATATCATTTAACCGTAATATCCAATGTTGAAATCACAAAAGAGATGAAAAATGCATCTTGTTTCATAAAGAGATAGAGAAATATTAGTGCAGAATATTTCATAAGCCTTCAGGCGTTTCCTTCTCTTTCGTGTGTGTGTGTGTGTGTGTGTGTGTGTGTGTGTGTGTTATGTATGTATGTATGTATGTCTTTGTTTATATATAAACAGAAGCCAAAATATACTGGAAATTACTGTGATATAAAACAAGTCATCAATAATACTGTCATTGTTTTTAAGTAATTTTAGTGCATTATGTACTTTAAAATATTGTAAAAATGCATTGTTTTTGTCTAACAGTTTTTGAAAATGGCTTACATTTTCAGATACATGGAATTCTCAGTCTTTTAAAGTTAACTTGTGTGATAGCACATTGCTGGAAGTATTCAAGCACAGACTGGAGTCTCACCTCAGGAGTGCTGAAGGGATTCCTGAATAAGACAGAAGATTATTCATTCATCCAAATTTCAACAAGCATTTATTACATGCTTGTTACTTGCCAGGCTCTGTTCTAAGTGGTAGGAATACAAAAATAAAATGGAAATAATCCAGTGGGGAAAAAAACTGGTCATGTATAAGTAGATTATTATCTATATAATATATATACATGTGTGTATACTTAAATATTTAATATAAATGGTAAGTATCCATATGTTTACATATACATGTATATATGTGGATACACATTTGTATGTATATTTTTATATATGTATGCACATTTATAAATAAATAACTAAGACCTTTGAAATATCTTAAATATGTATGTTATCAGGTCATTTTTCAGTCCTGCCTGACTGACTGACTCTTTACCCCATGTGGGGTTTTCTTGGCAAAGATATGGAAGTGATTTACCTTTCCCTCCTCCAGCTCATTTTACAAGTGAGGAAACTGAGGCAACTTTCTAAGACTTAACTTGCAGAAGAATTGCTATCTTGGACAAATAAAATTACAAATTCACAAAAAAAATTTTTTTTAATCCTTAACAACAACATCTTTAGTATATATATTGCCTAATCTCCACTCACAGCTATCACCCTAGATTAAGCCCATATCACCTGTCTTGGATTACTAAAATACCTTTCTACTTCATCTCTTTGCCCATTTCAATTAATTCTTCAGTTGGCTACCATAGAGAGTTGTCTAAAGAATAGGACCAAGCATGTTACATCCCCCATCCAATCCCCACTCAATAATTTCCAGTGTTTCCTGATTACCTTGAAAAACTTCTGTTTAGTATCTAACACTTTCAATACCCTGAGTTCCTCCAGCTTTTTCTATCTTCTTATAACTTACTGTCTTCAGTGCACTTTGCAATGACATTGCAGTCATATTGACTTAAATGTGATTCCTCCCACACAACGCTTAGTCTTTCATTTCTGGTTTTATTCTGGCTATTCTCCATACCTCATACAATAAAAGTGCTTAATAAGCGCTGGTTGGTTGATCAGTTATACATTCCAAAGTAATTTCAGGGATATAATAAGTGATAACAATTGGGAGAATCAAGAAGGGTTTCTCCTAGGAGATGACACTTATGAAAAACCTTAATTAAGGAATTAAGGATTCTAGGAGGCAAAATTTGACAGAGCCAGGGCAAAACCATGAAGTTAGAAGATGGGATGTTCACAGGAAATGGTAAGTAGTTTAGTTTGGGCTGGAATGTGGATCATATGAGAGCAGTAATGTCAATCAATCTGGAAAGAAAGATTGCTATCAGATAGTGAAAGACTGGCAAACTGAGGAATTTATATTTTATCTTGTGGCAATAGGGAGCCATTGACACTTCTTCAACATTATAATTATATTAGCATGCATATATCTAAAGTACCTTTATCTATAAGATTCCGTGAAATAGAAATAAACCAGTGTCTACCTTTCCAGATCACTCCTCAGTTGTTATCTCTCCTAAAATTGTCTTGTATTCATTAATTAAGACACAAATTCATTCTCCTCAGTAAAATGCAAAATTCTTCAGATCAGGAGCTATTTTATTTTAGTTCCTATGTTCCCATAACCAGTGCTTTGTCCATAATACTGTAAGTGGTTAATACATATTTGTTGAATTCCATTACTGCAGAATATCCTACAAGTTATTTTCCAAACTTACAATACTTTTTATTTTGTTAAAAAAATATTAGTTTTAAGTCTGTATAATTCTCACTGGCATAGTAAATTTTGGTGCCCTTAATCTCTACTTGGGTGTATTATTGGAAGTGAGGTCAAATGATACTGGCCCATAACTGTCCTCAATTGCATATAAAATGTCTAAACCCCTATAGCTTTTGGAAATGAAAGAGAGAAAGGGAGTATTGTGTGTGTGTGTGTGTGTGTGTGTGTGTGTGTGTGTGTGTGTGTGTGTGTTTCTAATTCTTAGGGACTATAGGTTTTCATACAAACAAAAAAATCAAACTATGCAAATAAATATAATCAAATTGTTCCTAATTCACTTCTATAAACATATATTGCAATAAAGTCTCACAACTAATCAGCCTCATTTTAAGTTCTAAAAGTGATAAAAATCCATTACCAGTGTTCAGCCCCGCTGGGTCTCTGTGTGATATCTCTAGTCGCTCAGCAGTTTCCGAAAAGCTTCAGCAGTTTGAATGTCAAAGCTTCCATATATCCCAATGCCAGGGTCACTTTGAGAGCTAACTATAGATCCAGTCAAGTTCACAACACAGGAGTTTGATTACTTTTCTCCAAGAGTCACTAACCAGAAATTTTAACATTTATTAAGCAGTTATCATTTAGGAAGCAGTGGATTTACAAACAGAGAAATAAGGCAGTCCCGCATTCACATTCTAATGGAGTAGACAACAGCTGGAAAGATCCCCTAGACCTTAGGATACAGCAAGTAATGCTTCTTCTTTAATTTCCACTGACAATTTCTGCACTGAACTATCTGAAAGTTCCAAGGATTTGGGTTTCAAGAACTTCACTTTCCAAATTTTCAGTAGTTGTGGCTGTTGCACCTGAGTACTTGCCAGGCTGAATCTCCACAGCTGATTGCTTCTGAGGATGATGGCTGAGGGCATTGGGCTGGAAGCAGTGCTATTCCCAAGACTCGAATTGGTAAGCATTTACTAATGGTGTTGATCAGAAATGTGGGCTCCTTCCTAAGGAAAAAAAAAGCATCAGAATCAGATCGATTTACAAGTGAGTTCTACTAAACATTTAAAGATCAACTAATTGCAAATTATATAAATTATTTGAAATAAAAGGCAAAAGAATCCTACCTAACTTTATGAAACAAATATCTTGCTGATACCTAAACCAGGGAGACCAAAAAAGAGAAAGAAAATTATAGAACAATTTTTTTAATGAATATGGCTGCAAATATCCTAAATGAAATACTAAGTAGGAGAATACAATAATATATAGCAAAAATTATGTATTGTGACCAAGTAGAATTTTATGCCACGAATGTAGGGATGGTTTAAGAGTAAGAAAACTATTAACATGATTATATCAACCACAAAAGTTGTTAACAGATGCAGATAAAGGTTTTGAAGAAATTCAACACTCAACTCATTTTAATTAAAAATACTTAAGAGTATAGATATGAAGAGATTTATTCTTAAAATGATAAGAAGGATCTACTGAAAATGGTCAGCAAGCATTATTTGTAACAGGGATAAGCTAGAAGCCTTCCCAGTAAGAACAGGAATGAAACAAAAATACTCACTATCAACAATATTATTTTTTCACTTAATAGCATTTTATTTTTTCCAATTATGTCATTTTCAGCATTCATTTTTGTAAGATTTTAAGTTCCAATTTTTCATTCACCCCTCCCCAAGACAGCAAGCAATCTGATTTAAAACATAATCCCATATTAGTCATGTTGTATCACCAATATTATTAGAAATGCTAGCAATAGCAATGAGAAGGAAAAGAAATCACAGTAATCAGAATGGGCAGTGAGATAATAAAATTATCTCTTCTTGCAAATAAGATGATGATATATTTGGAAAATTGAAGCGTTTGAACCAAAAATTTTGAACCAAAAAGCCATTGAAACAGTTGACAATTTTAGCAAAATAGCTGAATAAAAATAAACCCACATAAGTCATCAGCATTTATAATATAAAATAAACCTAGAGACTACATAAATATAATTATAAAATATCTTTTTATACAAATAAAGTTAGATTTAAATAATTGGAGAAATATTAGTTGCCTATGGGAGGGCAGAGCCAATAAAGTAAAAATTATAAGTCTGCCTAATCCACTTATTTAAAGCTATCCCGATTAAGTCTCCAAAAAAATTGGGTTTTTTCAGCTAGAAAAAAATAACAAAATTCACTTAAAAAAGCAAAAGGTCAAGAATATCTAACAAAGTAATGAAAAAATGTATATATACATATATGTATATGTGGGTGGTTTTATGTGTGTGTGTGTGTGTGTTAAATGATGGTCTTCTCTAATGTGAAGTAGGGAGGAAAGAAAGAAAAGAGTTTGAAACTTAAAATGGTACCAAAAATAAATTAATTTTTAAAATATGAATGATTTCTTGTTCTAGTGATGGCTTTGGTGTCTGGGCTAATGGGTTGGTCTAATCGTTTGAGGAGGAAGATTAATATTCCCAAGGTTCTTCAGGTCCTGGGATGTCTCCACCAGCATTTAAAGGGACATTGTAGTAAAGGTAGGTGTTGGTGGTTTGATTTACCTGGCACATGTTGCTTCCTGGCTTTTCCTTAGGGTGCCCCAGTTCTTGTAGGCTGATTTATTTTTCTGTGGAGAGCATAGTACTTGAAGAGTACTAATGTGACAGGAATGGGAGATAGTAATATTTAAGGAATGAATGGAGCTGGGAGCTGAAAAATAACATCAAGTTTAAATATCCAATAAGCAATTGATGATATGGATCTGGAATATTCAGGAAGTTGAACCTCAGGGAGATTGAGTGATTTGACGCCAAACACAGAGCCAGTAAACACTAGATATGTGATTTGAACACTTTTGGCTTCAATTCTAGAACTCTCTTCACTAAAATATACTACCTCTGCATCTATACTTGTCCAGCATGTGGACTTCTTAGCTTTTCATTTAAGTAGCTAAGTGGTACAATGAAAAGTGTACTAGATCTGGAGTTAGGAAAACCTAATGTCAAATACACTTATTAGCTGTGTAATTTTTGACAAATCATTTAACCTAAATCTGTCTCACTTTACTCAATTGCCAATTAGGTATAATTATAGCACCTACCGCTCATTATTATTATGAAATATTTGTAAAATGTTTTAGCACAATGCCTGGCTGACAACAGGTGCTTAATAAATGCTTCTTCTTTTCCCTTCTATACATTTCTGTTTCTTGGTTGAGATCAAGTGATTTCCATGTATATAGCCTAAAAATGCCCTACTCTAACTCAGATTGACACTCTTGTTTTAATTTCTCCTCTTTAAATAAGGACATTGGACTACATGATACTTAAGATCACTTCCAGATGTAACACTTAATGATTCAATGAATCTTACTTGGTTACTCTCCTCTCCCACATCAGGATACAAATTAACCAAATTAAATCACCCTAGCATGTGGTAGGGGGGAAGTTCTGAGACAGTGATTCAGTAGTTAAAGTACCCAAGATCTCCCAACCTCTCCCATTCCCAGGCTGCCTTCAAGGCTAGACATGTCTAACTCAGAATTCCTGTTTTAATATCTATACTTGAGAAGGAAACAAAACAGAAAAAGTAACCTCAAACTCACCTAATAAGAATATATGCTTTACTTGACAAACACTGGAAGCTACCATACTACAAGGGTTGGGGAATAGGTTCCATAGCTCTTCCACCTTCTCACAGGAAGTTTTCCAAGGAAGATCTACTTGACAAGAAAATAAAGACAAAGAACAGACAGCCTCTTTTGGCAGTCCGCTGAGCAATACTCTCTGACACAGTTTTGATGAAGCATCTCCCCTGCTTCAGCTATCATGAGGTGAAAACAAGGAACACCCAGGGTTTGCTGCATCATACCAAAGAAATGAGTAATTCAGAAATGATCAAAGTTTCTTTAGAGGTAGCCAAGATAACTAGGCACATACTGCATGGGCTGGTCCCAAGAAGTCCATTCAAAATTATATTGCCTGGGGTACAACTTCTGCATTATGATGGGAAAGTGGGCTTATTAGGTTACAGCTAAAACATCAGTTTAGCATTAATTCAATTATCTTTAGTTTCTTCTTTACCTTGTTGCCTTTAAAACCAGGGGCAAGTGGCACAGAGGGCCCTCTACATAAGGAACATAAAGGGTGTCATCAATTGATAGGGACAGGGGAAATGGTACTCTGTAGATAGGAACCACTGACCCTGAGACAGTGGGATGAAGCTTCTACAGAGGTGGCTTTAAAAATATAAAGAACAGTAAGATAGAGTGAGGCAAAAGTTCACTTCAGTCTGCCATCTGGTAGATCACTGTTTTAACTAATTATTCTTGCTAACTAGGTACTAAAATGCTCTTCTTTCTATGCTATTATAATATTCCAAATGCTGTGTTTGGTATCCTCTAAATTTAACACACAGGGACAAAGTTCCAATCAGCCTGCCCTAGTTGTGGCTCTGTGCAAAGTCTAAAAACCTTTCTTAAATATAGACCCTATATTTTCTTGTACCAATTCATTCCTGCATCAGTATTTATGTGCTAATCCATTTTAAAAAGAAATCTTGGCTGTTCAGCCCCCAAAGATGATTGGCAAGTGACAACTAAAATAACCTGACAGAATAATCCTTGCAATAACAAAACACTTGTCTTCCAAGGTAAATCTCCAAAATCTCTTGAAAAATTATTCTTTTCATTATCCTGAAGGCTGAATGAAGGTAGACATCAAAGTAGACAAAAGCCAAAGGAAAATAAAGGTCTGCAGGTCAATTCCATTTATCCTCTATAGAATTAGTCTGACTCATGGGCTCTGGAAAAGGAAACTATTCTGTCTTCATAGTCTATCCCAGGTGCCCAGTTTTATTTGTATCTCTAACCTATGAAGGCTCATAGATCATTATCAAGAAATAATCTTTCCAGTTGTTAGCTATGATCATGTGAGTCATAATAAGATGTAGTATTTCTCTTTATACAGATAATATCAGTATGATCAATGTGCATTTACATCTATCTAGATGAGAAAACTCACCCAAAAGTATTAAGGAACTTCTCCTCCTCAATCACATTACAACATGAACAGAACTAGGAATGGGGTAATAAAAGGGTTCCTCGGTCCCAGTTCAATGAAAGGCTATCACTCTCCAGATTTAGCAGATGGCAAACCAGGCAGTTTTATGTGATGATCTAATTAGTTTTCAGCACCTAATTATCACCTCGCAATGGAATCTAGAATAAAGCCTTAAAATGAATAATGTTTAAAGGACTGGTCCAAAAGGGGTTTATTTTAAACGCTGCAATGGGTATCATTTAAGTTATTTTTTTTAATCAGAAATGGACTTAATCCAGAAGTCCCTAGGAAAAGTTCAGGTACATCAAAGAAATCTCGATTAAGCAATGTATTTGCATATGTTGTGTGCAATGAGTTAGGGTCAGCTGTTCAGCCTGGTATAACATAAGTTGGGAAATTAAATTTCTAAAGCAAGAACAATTTTCAAGATATCTGGGCATTGAAAAACTCTTTTCAAAGAAGCATAATTGCTTTTGAAGATAAATATGTTTCCTAAAGCAGACTCTCAAAATGTGTTGCCTTAAGGAAGGTTTTAAGATGACAAATTTCCAGGCTAGCTGATATCCAAGGTCTTGATTAGCCAAGATTCATTTAGGGATCATTTTTGGCATATAGCCGTACTCACGGTGATTCCATTATGAGAATATTTGTTCACAATGCTCTGTGCTGTGCATGTCTTCAGTGAGAAAAGACCCTTTCTAAGATGTTAGATTTAATCACAGAGTTGGGGAAGGATTTGATTGAAATGACAGCTCAAGAGACTTCCAGAAGGCATATGGTTCTTCTTGTTCATCTTTAAGAATGATTGAGACAGATTCCTGTTGTGATGTAGAATGGTTTTTAATTGTAACCCTTGTGTCAAAGAATCTTGATAAATATGAAGGTACCCCTCCACCCAGATTATCTGGAATATTGAAATCTAACGTTTTATTCCTACTATATAGTCACCAGTTTCCTGAACACACAGCCTGAAAAGGTCTACTGAAAAGTAGACACCATGTTAAGGATAGGAATTCTTGACCTAGAACCCATGAACTTGATTAGATACAAAATTAGATAAACTATTTCAATACATATAATTTATTTCACACTTTATTAATTGTTATTATAATTGGCATACAATTTTGATCTGAAGATTAGATTATATACAATGTAAGTCATATAATGAAGTGTGTGTTTCAGAATTCCTGGTATCTATTTCATCTGAAAATTTCCTGAAGAGGAAAGTGGGCGAGATGTTATTCCTGATAATTTAAATCTACCTTTTCCATCTTAGTTTGATCAAATGCAATTAACATCAGAAATAGGAAAGAAACAGGTCCCTTTGTTTCCCTTTCAGTGGTCTCATCAGTACCCATAAATTCAAATAGCATTTCTATTTAGATAACTCCCAAATCCATGTATCTAGCCCTCATATCTCTCTGTAAGCTCCCATGTCACATCACAAACTGTCTGAATATTTCCAACTTAGAGGTCCCAAAGTGACCCTTCTTGACCACCATTCCCTTATGGATATCTGATTGTCCCCATTAGAATAATGTTAGTCTTGTGAGGGTAGGATCTTGCTTTGCTTTTGTATTTATGTATCACTGTGCTTAGCAAAGTTGTTGGCACACAATAAATACATATTCATTTGTATTATGCATTTATTCATTTCATTCCATTGCCATGTGTTCATCTCAAATTCAACATGCCTAAAATATAATTCATTATTTTTTCTCCAAAATCTACATGTTTCAAATTTCCCCTTTTCTATCTAAAACACCAACTTTTTGCCAAAGCTCTAGATTCAGACCCTCATATTACTCTCAACATCTTCATATCCAATCAGTGGCCAAATCTTGAAATTTTTACCTTCACTATCTTTCTCACATCTGACCTCTTCTCTCCACTCAGACATCCACTGATTTAGTTCAAGGACCCCTCAGAGCTCCAGGGCTTTAATCCAGGTGATATAGTGTAATGGAAAGAAAATTAGCTCTCAAATCAGAGGACCTGGGATTGAATCCCACCTTTGATGCTTATTGTCAACATGACTTTCACTTCTCTTCTCTAGGTGACCCCAATTTCTTCATCTGGAAAATAATGAGTAGATGGCCACAGGTATTTTCCAGCTCAAGAGTCAGGGAGTTATGTGACTTTTATCAGTGACTTAGATAATGCTATAAATGACATACCTATAAAAATTATGGAGAAAGGTAACAAACATATTAAATATATACTATGTATCATGCACTATACTAAACACTTTAAAATATTATCTAATTTGCTGACTCCATGCCCAGCACTCTTTTCACCAAGGTGTCTCACTAAAGATATGATAGCCACACAGTGCTCCTTAGTCAAACAACACCTGGAATACTCTATCATTACATATCTTTTTCAGGTACCACATTTTAGGGAAGACATGAATAAACAAGAGATGGTCTATGCTGGCAAAGGGCCTTAAGATTATATCATAGGATAATCAGTTGAAGGAAATGGTGACATTAAAGATGATGTTTGGCCCTGGTAACTTATGTCATTAATTATTTGAAGGAGTGTCATGTAGAAGAACTTTGTTTTGCCTGGACTCAGAGTAAAACTATGAGCAATGAATAGATGCTTTAATAAAGTGAATTTAAACTTGAAGAACAAATATCCAAACAATTAGTGCTGCCCAGAAGTAGAGTGGTTTATTTCAGGAGGCAGTGTATTCACCCTCATTTGAAGTCATCAAATAAGTGTTTAATTATTCACTGGATAAATCATATAAAGGATTTCTTAATCAGAAATAGGTTAAACTAGATAGCTTTTAAGATTCCTCCAGCTATGGGATTCCATAATGCCTTAGCTGGAAAAAGGGTTTTTTTTAAAGAAGAGTAGGAAAATAATGAATGAAGTCATGTGAGGATAGATAGATAGACAGATAGATAGATAGATAGGTAGATAGATAGATGAGAAAGGATCTACAAGAGGAGAAAGACAGAAAATGGGAATATAGAAGACAGTTTGCTTTTTCACAGTTTTCCAAAATGCTGGTTGCAGGACAGAACTAAAGAGAGAATTTAGGGCTAAAGTAAAAGTAGGAACTAAAACAAAAGCAAAGGGCAGAAGCAAAGTTCTTCAACAAATAATGGCATGCTGATGACAGCAGGAAAATAGGAATTAGGAGATCAGGTCCCAACTTAACTTCTTATTAGTTGTGTGCCCAAACAAGCCACTTCATATAGCTCTAAAGTTTTTCATCTATAAAATTAGGAACTTGTGAGGAACCTGGCAATCTGGTACAACTCTGCTCACACTCAGCTGAATCAGGTGGGAGGTCATCATAGTGGGTTTAATAGATTTGCACACTAATACTTTTAGTGTTTTTTTTTTTTTTCTCTAGTGCTCTGGTAACTTCATTAATCCCAATAGCAAGTTGTTTTCTGATATGTATAGGAGTCCAACCTAATACGTCCTGGCTAATTTCTGTTTCTTTTTTCTTTGGAACTTCATCATTATTAACAGTAACTTTTTCTTTGTTTGTTTTTTTTTGAAAAAGGCCATTTTTTTGTTCTTTGGATTCTCAATCTTTTGAAGTCCAAGATGTTTAAATCTTTCTTCCAGTGTCTGTAATAGGAAGTAATAACATCTCTTTCCAGAGTACTCCAGTTGATAGCATATGGATTATTTAGCAATGTCTTTACAATAAATGATTTTGCTTTTTATATAGATCCTTTACCTCATGCTGCAGCCATCTTGAATGTTCTTTGACACCAAAACTACTAATGAATATTAACATTACTTGGGAGCCCTTATTTAAAATAAATGTTTTCAGCAAATGTTAAAAAAAAAACTGGGGATTTGGATTAAATTATCTTTTAGGTCTCTTCCCAGCTCTAAGAGCCATGATCTTGATTTTGTATGACTTAACAATCCAAACAACACTTAGTATGAGCTTACTGGCTCAAAAGAATTGTGTAATCTGAAAGACAACCAAAGATGAAGAGTAGCCCAATGCAGCATTTCATAATTTACAATCCAGTAGCTTATGTCTAATACCTAACAAATGCTATCTAGAGCTCCAAATTGAATTAATTATGATTTTCCCCCTTCAAAACAGCCAATCCTTGATCAAAATCTTCACTAACTGCTTCAAGTTTAAATACTAGGGAATGGAAAAATAAATTCTGGGAGGACAAAGACTGACATTCTTTTTAACAATTTATCCCTAGGGTCAAGCTCAGTAAAACACTTTGTGTTTGCTGCTATCAAATACAAAAAGGGGATTTTATCTAGCCTTAACTTTCCTCTTCTATATTTCTTTTAGGCCATTTTAGAACTCAATGTCCTGCTTCATTATTTGTCTTCCCTTATGAAAACTTGTAAAGACAAGAAGGGATACTCAATGTGCTGGGAGAAAACACAGGGTTCTCAGTGTATATACTACTCAACTTCTTATACTGACTATAAGAAAAAATAATTTTTGAAAAAAAAATAGGGTCATGGAAAGTTGGACACAACTGGATAATAACAAAGGTTCCTTCTAGATCTAAATGTCTGTACACCTGTGACCTAACTGAAGGAATGAATTCTGTTAGACTTTCTAGCCACCTTCTCATCAAAGAAGGTTCTTTATATTTTGACTTCCCCAAAAATTTCCATTTCTTTTCTCATTGAACAAAATAAGAATAAACATTGCTGGGAAAACTGGAAAATAATATGGCAGAAATTGTGCATTGACCAGTACCTAACACCCTAAACCAAGTTAAAGTATAAATGGGCTCATGATTTAGACATAAAAGGTAATACTATAAGCAAATTAGGAGAGCAAGTAATAATCTTCCTCTCAGATCTGGAGAAGGAAGGAAATTATGATTAAAGAAGAATGAAAGAACATTCTAAAAGGCAAAATGGATGTTTTTGATTTTATTAAATTAAAAGTTTTTATACAAACCAAACCAATGCAGACAAAATTAGAAGGGAAGCAGATAACTAGGGGAAATTTTTCATATCCAAGAGTTTTGATTAAAAACCTCATTTCTAAAATATATAGAAAACGAATTCAAATTTTTAAGAATACAAACTATTCTCTAATTGATAAATGGTAAAAGGATATGAAAAGACAATTTTCAAATGAAGAAATTAAAACATTTCTAGTCATATGGAAAAATGTCCCAATCACTATTAATTAAAGAAATGCAAATTAAGACAAGTCTGAGGTAAAACTCAGATTAGCTAAAATGGCAGGAGAAGATAATGATAAATGTTGGAACACTAATACATTGTTGGTGGAGTTGTGAACTGATCCAACCATTTTGGAAAGTAATATGGAACTATGTCCAAAGAGTGATCAAACTGTGCATACCCTTTGATCCAGCAGTGTCTCTACTGGATCTGTATTCCAAAGAGATCATAAAAAAGGGAAAGGACCCACATGTGCAAAAATGTTTGTTGGCAGCCCTTTTTGTAGTGGCAAAAAACTGGATATTGAGTGGATATCCATCAGTAGGAGAATAACTGAATAAGTTATGATATATGAATGTTATGTAATATTATTGTTCTATAAGAAATGATCAGCGGGATGATTTCACAAATATCTGGAGAGACTTATGTGAACTGATGCTAAGTCAAGTGAGTAGAACCAGGAGATCATTGTGAAGAGGGAAGAAAATTGTTCCTTTTACTGAAATTTATGTTCTCTTTGAGATTATCACTCTGAAATTCTATTCCCTTTTGGAACTTTGATCTGTGATCCCTTTTGGAGTCTCTCCCCAGATAAATTATCTTTCAGGATTGCCAGACCCTTTGATTCAATTAGAAATCTTGGTCAAAAAGTACCCCTTTGAAGTGTTGTTAATTCCAATTGAAGATCTGGGCTGGATACTGATAAGCATCTAGGCCTGGAAACTTTGGCTTCCTTTTCAAACTGAAGCTTCAAGACTCCATTTAAAGGGCAGTTTCTAAACTTACTCTTTGCAGAAGGTCCAAAGCAGCTTGCTAGGACCCTGCCCACTGAGAAGGCATTCTCTTCTCAGTGTCAGCCTCCATTTCCCTAATAGGACTTTGCTACTAAGGAAGTCAGTCTCTAAGCAAAAGTGTCTTCCTCTCCAACAATAATCTTTCATTTTTGCTAATTAATAATTCGGGTTCATGAATTCTTTCATGAAGAACCTGTGCACCGACCATATAGGGATTTTAACAACTCTGACTGCCACTAACCTCATCCCTACCAACCTCATCAATTGTACATAACAACAACAAGATTATATGATGATCAACTGTAATGGGCTTGGCTCTTTTCAATAATAAGGTGATTCAGGCTAATTCCAATAGATTTGTGATGGAGGAGCCATATGCATCCAGAAAGAGAACAAGTTTAACATACAATGGATTGTTTGCTGCCTAGGGAGATAAGGAAGGCAAGGGAGGGAGAAAAATTTGTAGGGTTAGGGTTTTTGCAAGAATGAATGTTGAAACTATCTTTGTAGGTGTTCGGGGAATAAAAAGTTATTATTTTAAAAATAAGCAAGTCCCATAATTATGTTCCTGTGTCTCTTCATTGAGACAAAATTTCTTCAGATTAAATCTTTCTAATCCTCTAAAGTCTTTTGCTTTTATGCTTTTACCTGTTGTTTTCCTTTCTTTTTCTTTCTTTCTTTTTTCTTTTTCTTTCTTTTTTTTTTTTTTTTTTTTTTTTTTTTTTTTTTTTTTTTTTTTTTTTTTTTTTTTTTTTTTTTTTTTTTTTTTTTTTTTTTTTTGGTTTGAGAGACCTCAATTCAATTCCCTCCTATTTGCTATTTGCTTTGCATCTATGGACAATGATTCCCTTGGCAGCAGAAGATGCCTCTAGCAATAGCTTGAAACTTTTACATACTGCTTTGTTTCACAAGCTTTAGAGTTAAAAGAAAAAATCCTGCTTGCAAGAGAAAATATTTCTAAACAGTTTCTTTAAAGGCAAATGTCCTTTTCAGTGCAAAATATTTCAAAATATTTTGTACCAAAACTTAACAAGATTTTAAAATAGAGATTTAACTACTTTCATCTTTAACTCTTCACACCTATAGTAAATACTTTCTGTTCTAGTAAAGAAGTCTTCTTCCTAGAATCTCTAACTTCCTTCAAAGCACAACTAAGGAACTACCTCCAAGATAAGCCTACTCTTTTCTTTCCATTTTTTATTATAACTTTTTATTGACAGTACATATGCATGGGTAATTTTTTACAACATTATCCCTTGCACTCACTTCTGTTCTGACTTTTCCCTTCTTTCCCTCCACCTCTTCCCCTAAGAAATAAGAGACTGGCAGGCAGTCTTATATATGTTAAATATGTTATAGTATATCCCAGATACATTATATGTGTGCAGAACCGAACAATTCTCTTGTTGCACATGAAGAACTGGATGCAGAAAGTAAAAATAACCTGAGAAGAAAAACAAAAATGTCAACAATTCACACTCATTTCCCAGTGTTCTTTCTCTGGCTGTAGCTGATTCTATCCATCATAATCAATTGGAACTGAATTAGATCTTCTCTTTGTTGAAGATATCCACATCCATCAGAATTGATCCTTATACAGTATTGTTGTTGAAGTATATAATGATCTCCTGCTTCTCATTTCACTCAGCATCAGTTCATGTTAAGTCTTTTCAAGACCCTCTGTATTCACCTTGCTGGTCATTTCTTATAGAACAATAATATTCCATGACATTCATATACCACAATTTATCCAACCATTCTCCAATTGATGGGCATTCATTCATTTTCCAGTTTCTAGCCACTACAAACAGGGCTGCCACAAATATTTTGACACATACAGGTCCCTTTCCCTTCTTTAGTATCTCTTTGGGATATAAGCTCAGTAGTAGCACTGCTGGATCAAAGAGTAGGCACAGTTTGATAACTTTTGGGGCATAATTCCAGATTGCTCTCCAGAATGGTTAGATTCATTCACAACTCCATCAACAATGCATCAGTGTCCCAGTTTTCCCGCATGGCCTCCAACATTCATCATTATTTTTTCCTATCATCTTAGCCAATCTGACAGGTGTGTAGTGGTATCTCAGAGTTGTCTTCATTTGTATTTCTCTGATCAATAATGATTTGGAACACTCTTTCATATGAGTGGAAATAGTTTCAATTTCATCATCTGAAAATTGTCTGTTCATATCCTTTGATCATGATAAGCCTACTCTTGATCTGTCCCCTTCCAATTGCTATCATTTTCCCTTTAATTTTTTAAATTTATTTTTCTAATTAATAATCATGTAGTTCCTCTACCTCCCACATCCAATGGGGTAAAAATTTTTATAATAAATGTGTATGGTCAAGCAAAACAAATTTTTATGTTGTTCACAAAATATATTCCTCATTCTTCACCTCTGATCTATTACTCCTCTTTCAGAATGTGGCTAGCATTTTGCCATTGTTTTTTCTCATGGAATCACACCTGAACCTATTATTGACTATAGCTTTTATGCTTTTCAGAATTATTAGTCTTTATTATGTGGTTATTGTACAACTCCTTCTCGTTGTCCTGTTCATGTCACTCAGGATGACTTTTTTCTCCTTTTGCTCTGAAAACAATCCTTTCTTCTTTTTATACAGCACAGTTGTACTCCATTACATTCAAAATTGGCTCAATCATTTCCCAATTGGTGGGCACCCCCACTTAGTTTCCATATTTTACCACTACAAAAAAGCTCTGCTATAGATATTTTGCACCAGAATTCTTTTCCTCTTTCTTTGTTCTCTTTGGGATATGTCTAAAATGATATCACCGGATCAAAGGATTTATCCAGTTTCGTGACATTTGGGGCATTATTTTCCCTTTTTCCCCAAAAAAAAATCTATGCATTTACTAAAACACTATAATGTGGATTTCCCCTGTCAGGAAGAAGCCTAGATGGCTATTATCATGTATAACCAATTCCCATACTATCTGTTTTGTATAGAGTGATTGTGGGGATGGAAACCTTTATCAACCCCCAATTTCTATCCCCCAAACTCTATGCATCTTTAACACCCTAAGAGAAATTGATTAGCATATTTTTAAATAGATCTGGGGCCTGGTATCGCAGGTGCATTCCATCTGGGTCCTTGATCCCTCCCTCTGGGTTTTCACCTTTATTTCCCTGGTTTCTCATTTCCTCTATAAAAGATCTGCTCCTGATGAAGATCTTTGCTAAATCCTTTCAGTTCATGAGGAATTACTCTCCCTCCCTTTCTTCATAGTGCATTCCCTTTAAGGTGTCTTTCTCTTTACTATACCTAACTCTGGTTAGTCAGCTAAACTCCTCTATGTATCTAACCTACCAAAATCAATAGCTTCCTCTTACCTCATGAAATATTTTCTTTTTCCTGGTTAATTGTGAGTTCCCCTGAGGAACTTGTTTCCTTGCTAAATGTGATGTCCCAATTCTGTTTCATATTTGCCACTCCTGGTGCTTGTTTTATCCTTTATTTTGTCTATAACCTCTTCTCCTAAATAAAATTATCTTTTGGCAAAGAGTATAGCTATTATGAATCTGTCACATGTTGATTTCAAACAAGAAGTCACTACCCTAATCTCATCAACTAGCTCTTGGATCTTGACTCACCTTTGCTGATTCTCATCTGTAAGACATAGGGCTAGATCAATGATTTCATTGGTACAAGGAAGTTCTTGGTGATAAAACTCTCTACCAGGCCAGTCAGCATCTTCTCTGCAAATTGCAATTACATAACCCTATTCTGGGTTCACTAATCTGTACATAAGAATGCTTGCAGGCAGCATATTGACTTAGAATGTGTGTTATATATATATATATGGGGATATAGTGTATTGTATATAGAGATATAGAACTTTGCAAATTTGAAAGCTAAATAAATGCTACCTATAATTATTGTTTTTTACTTCCTTGTATACTCCTTATATCCCTTCCTTAAGTAGATTATAAGGTCTTTAAGAACATTTTTATCTTTGTATCTTTATCTATATTGAGTATCTAATAATTGTTCATTGAATTGAGAAAGCCCTGCTATATGAATTTATTATATAAATGTCAGATGTCCTTAGCTATCAGTTGACAGGAATGGAAGAGAATCAGCCAAATGGCTACAGCCTTTTGAAACCTGCTGACAAATAAGCACACATCCAGAAAATGGTGATACAAAGGAAATGAAAACTATGGTTAAAGAAAGCAAGGGTAATTAGCCTGGAGAAGAGACGATCAGGGAGGAAAATTCTCAGTGCCACTGATTTGTACTGTGATCTGGAGAATTAAGTACGGTTCTTTTCCAATATTTTAGGAAAAACATCGACAAGCCAGACCAGAGTCAGAGGAAGATTGGGTGATCAAAGGTCATATAGAAAAAGGATGGATTGAAAGAACTAAGCATGTTTCTGCTGAAGAGAAATCAAGGGAAGAAAGGAAGAAGATGAGTGGAGATATATCATCTGTGTTCTAGTATACAAAATGTCAATTTTTAGAAGCATTTTTTTCAGTCCTAGTAGAAAAAATTTGAAACTTTGCCTAGAAATTATAGAGATAGAGTTTGGCTCAATATAAGGAGAGAGGAGGAAGCCTTTCAAATAATTAGTGCTACATTTATATCAGCTGACTATTGAGCCTGAGATTACTGGATATCAACAAAAATGAAGTTTTTTTTTTTTTTTTTTAAGGAATCATTATTCTGAATCTGAAAAGAACCTCAGAATTCATCTATTTTACAGGTCTTTGATATTCAAAGGAATAAGTTACATGAGAAATATTAACTATCTTTATTTTAACTAATTTCTCAATGAAATTTGATATTTCTTTTCATCCTTTAAAAATATTATTCTGAAAAAGGGTCCATAGGCTCCAGTAGTCTTCCAAAAAGGTTTATGACACAAAAAAGGTTAAGAACCCATGATCTTTTTAAAGTTTCTCTTTTTTACAGATGGAAACTTGGATCTTGATATTACAGATGAGAAAGTTGAGACCACAGAGATCAATTGAACTTGTTCGAGTTCTCCCAGTTACCAGAGGTATTATTTGAACCCAATGCTCTGACTTCAGAACCATTGTCCTTTACAAAATCACACTACTATGGAAGATATTCCTGTTCATACAATTCTCTATCTAACTCTCTTCTAACTTTGAATCCATAATTCTGTAAATATTTCAAGGACCTAATATGGAAGAGGAAGTAGAAGTCACTAGAAAGAACTGGGACCTAGATTCCATTCACTATTAAAGCAATATTAAAAGATAATATTTAGCAATGTTTAAGATTAATAAGTTGCCCAATAAAATGACACATATCACTGGAAGTATTTAAATTTAGGCTACATGACTCCATTGTAAAATGAGAGAAATTATTATTTTCTATTATATTAATATATAATCAATTATTAAATTAGGATTAAGGTTTTTCCCTTTATTTCCTAATTCAGGGACCAGTCCCTGTAGATTAGTCAGTGAGTCTCTGAAGGACATTACAGATAAGATGATATTTCCTAAATCAACTCTGAGATCTTGGTCTGGACCCTATCCAATAGAATGCCTTAAAAACAGCATCCAGTCTAAGCAAATTTGTGAAGAAGTAAATCTATGACCTAGAAGGAACCCAGCTTGTGAAGGAGAAAAACAACCAGAATGATCTGGGTAGAGATATATTTCTTTATCCAAATTACTGGAGGTAGCTAACTCTCATGATCAAGCCAGTATTCAAGCAAGAGATGCTGAGGACTGTTAGCCCATATCCACATTTGAAAGTCCACCTCCTCATTAACTGTTCATCAATCAAAGTTGATTTTCCCCTATTAGAAGCATTTCCATTTCTAAAGATATTTAAGTGATCTCCACAGTTTTGTCATTGAGAGAAACTGACCATCAGTTTATTGATTACTTTCTAGCCTAATTAATAAACATTATTAATTACCTAGAAACTCTGTCTCAGAAAGAATTCCTAATTTAGAGATATATCTAGGTAAAAATGACATCTTTCAACTTTAAAAATCCATGAGTTATTCATATCTCATAATTAGAGATCCCTCCAAATACAAGAGATCATTCCAATAATGCCTGTCCAGTCATGACACATTATAAAGGCTTGTCTCTTTAATAATATGTTACAGTTTTATTTTTTAAAACTTCCTAGGATGTCAAATTCTTTGTAAAAATAATTCCTGTTAAGTTGTCTTCAGCAAGTAGTTCACTCTGTCTTATCTGAATCTGTGTATAAATGCACATTCCCTCAACAAAAGAGTACTGAAATGAATCTCATTATCAATCCAATATGATCTTTCAAACACAATCTGACACAGTATAATGGAATTGCTATTTCTACTCCCACCTCTCCAACCAAAATCCTCATGTTAACTAGAGCGTCTTTTGTTATTCTAGTGTTCATTCCTACAGGTTAGTCAATCCAGTTTATAATGAGAAAAAATCAACACTATCAACACTATTCTCTCAGGAATTCCAGCCTTCTTTAGCCATCAAGCCAAGACTCATCAAATAAGGTAAATCACGAATCATGCCCCAGATCAAAACTCATAGTAGGTTTGACCATAAAGGGATTAAATTTGCAAAGGGGAATAGAATATACATGGAGAGTTCACATCTAGAATGTTTAGGTAAAACAGCAGTTGAAGTGCAAAATAATACTTGAAAAAGGACAGAAGTGATCTCTAAGGTAACCAGGAACATAAATTTATGGATGAACTTTAAAGTGGGGAAATCACTTTCCTGTCACTTCAGAACCACGTAATAATAGCTAGAATTTATAAAGTATTTTAGAGTTTGTAAAGCACTTTACAAATCTTATCTTATTTGATCCTCACAAGAACTTTTGGAGGTAGATGCTACTATATGCTATTTTATATATGAGGAAAACAAGGCAGATAGAAGTTAAGTAATTGCTCATTGTCACATAGCTGAGAAGTGGCTAAAGCTAGATTTGAACTCAGGGCTTCATGACTAAAGCCCCAGGGTTCAATCTACTGAACCAACAAGCTGTCATAACAGAAAGATTTATTTTGCCAAGAAACACAAAATAGATTGAAATATCAACATTAAACCGAAGAGAAAGGAAATTATTCTCATTATAAATGTGTAGATACACAAGTATTTGACTTCAATCTGTCTGAAGTTACAAATATGAATGCCTGAATTGATGGATTTCTCAGTGTCATGATCCAAAAGATAAAAGGATGAATGCTGTATTGTCTTTGTCTGAAGCAGCACATTATCACACATAGAATGATGGAAGAAATCAAAGATGTTGAACTTGAAGAAAAGAAGACTAAAGACAGAACACTTGGCATCAGGATGAACCTGATTTGGGATCTTATTTTCCTCAAATAAGTTATTTAAACCTCATCTTCTTCTTCCACAAAATGGAGAATATCCCAAAAGTATCTGTCACAAGATAAACAGGACACTCATATAATCAACCAATAAGCATTTATTAAGTACTGATGCAAGGAAGATTGACCCCACAGTTTCCTCACCTGTAAAATTGAGGTAAGAATAGCACCCATCTTCCAGGGTTGTTGTGAGGAGAAAATGAGATAAATTTGTATAGTACTTTTCAAATCTTACAATGCTATATAAGTGCTAGTTTAAGTACTATTATTAATGACATCATTATTATTATCTTCTATGAAAGCCAAGAGGGACCTTTACAAATCATAAATCACACCTGACTCAATTTTTAAGGATGAAATTGAATAAACCTCTGTTAATAAGGTGAAGCACAGTTTGGTTTTTTGCTTTTTTGGGTTTTTTTAAGTTATGACAAGGAGGAGATATTAAAACCTTTATTAATATGACAACTCATCTACTATCATTTCCTTGGAGATTAAAGAGGTTCAGTGTTAAGCTCCAACATAAGCACAATGAGGTATAGTTTCATTCAAGTGGGACTTGTAGCTCCTTGAAATTTTTAAATCAGTTTTGTTGTCATCCCCACTCCACCCATTATTGCAGAACACAATTACGCCTTTAAATGCTCAAAATACTTTTCTCTTTGACACAGATAGATATGAATATATACATCTATATAATCACTGTGTTAGAACCTTAAATACAATATTCCAAATCTAGACTTTTTATTGAACCTGATTATTTGTCTTTGTGGCATTATTAGGCAAATTTTAAATGTAATTTTTAAATTAAAGAATTTCATAATGAGGTTACTCAGACAAGCCCAGTCTAGTTCATGAGAGAACATTTATCTCCAACTATGTTGCTAGGATGATATTTTAATACTGTATGATTCACTTAATCTCTTTATTAATTATAGCAGAATTTCACAAGCACCTTCATCTGCTCCTGTAAACTTGATTGTTTAAAGAAACTTCGCTTCTCTTAAAATAGTTGCCATTTTCCTAAGTAACTTTATTCAGAATTATTAATCAGCTGTGAGGTTTTTATTCTCAGTCATTTTCAAACAGGTTGAACTTTACCAAAAAACTTTATAATAAAGCTAAAGTAGATGGTGTCTCTGTTATCTTTTTAAATAATTTGTTATGATTTAAAGACAGGCAGTATAATAGAAAGAGCACTTGTTCTAGAGTAAATAAGATCTAACTTCAAATTTGGTCTCCGACACTTATTAGTTATGTGACACTGAGCAAGTCACTTTTTTTCTGGCTTAATTTCCTCATTTGTAAAAATGTTAATGAAAATATAAATTCTTTTCTAAGTTGCTATGGGGATCAAATATTTTTATATTTATAAAGAGCTTTGCAAAAGTTAAAGAACTGTTTAAAAGCTAGTTATTATTGTTGTTATTATTATTTCTTTTAAGAATAAAAATGTTATCTCCAAAAATATTAAAATCAAATAGTATATTAACTTTTTATTTACCTTTAACTTTATACTTTAAGGTTTTTCAGAGTGAACCTGATTATATACCTTCTGATCTACTGGGCCAAGATAGTCTTAAACATACTATCCAAAAAAGTCGAAGAGAAGAAAAAGTCCCCTTATAAATCAAAATATTGTAGCAGCACTTTTTGCTGAAATTCAAAACTGTCATGTTCTTGAGCTCAATTATTTTGGAGTAGCATTTATATTAAACTCTAACTGCTTCTACATGCAAAGTATTATTGCAGTTTCTCAACTTATCAAATTGTTTTCAAACTGCTAGAAATGTTCAACATTTGAGCACAAGCCAATTCCCAGTGGTCAGATATATGAACACCCTCTTATTTCTGTTCTGTATGCTGCATCAGAATAGTTCCTGTGTTCCCTTCTGTTATTCTGTAACTGTACTTTACAAGTTATATAATCAAAGGCAAAGATATTACAAATGCTTGTTTTCTAGAAACACAAATGTCAGGCTTCTTAAAAACCATAATTACTGTGCATTGCAAGTCATTCTGAAACCATTATAAACTATCACAAACATGCTAGTGAGAGATGCATTATGTTGCCTTTCACTGTAATATTAAGACTATTTTCCAATTTAACTTAACTTGAATGAAATATTCTTTTTTAAAGGATTGGAAAACACCAAATGGTTCAACACCAAGAAAACAATTACCATAATTAATCAAAATAAATAACAAAGATAATAAAAACCACATTGTTATAGCCTTTAACAGAATTTATTTTAAAATCCCCCAAAAGATTAAGTATAAAAATTCTTTTTAATATAATCAACAATATACATTTTAAAACATTGCACACAATTCTAGTAAAAGCTATAATAATTTTCAACAGAGAAACACTAAAAACTTTCCTACTACAAACAGGGATAGGACAAAGATTCTTCCATTCTCCATTATTATGTGACAAATTCTAGATATAAATATATGAAAAGAATAAGAATAAAATGGAAACAAAATTGTTCTTATTTGCAAATGACATGAGTGTGTTTAGATAATCTCTGAGAGTTGGTGAAGAACTAATTGAAGTACCTTCAGCAAGGTAGAAAAAGAATTCATAAAATCCTTATTATGTCCAAATAGTACTAAAAGGAAAACAAAAATTTCATTTCAAAGAACTATAGAAATTGATATCTTGGTTAGAATTGGACCTACAAAAACACAAACAAAATTTATTATAACCATCACAAACATTTTACTTCTCATCCACCCTCACCCTCTGTATTTAATATGATGTTAAATATTACCTTTTCTACCTCCACATTTCTCTTCTCTTTAACACAGTCACAGATTTAGATCAGGTTTTCACCATTTTCTATTTAAATTATTATGATGGTTCTCTGGTTAAAATCTGGGTCTACTTGAATCCACCCTGCTTATTCTGTAAATGTAGATTTGACCATATCATTCCTCTGCTCCACTGGCTCCCTAATACCACTAGAATCCAATGTGAATTCCTCCATTTAGCTTTTAAAAACCCTTACAAGACTGTTTAAGCCCATCATTCTAGCCTCATTATACACTGTGATGCTCTGTGATGTTAACAAAATGGTCTCTCTATTCTTCAGAGCCAATTCTAAAATTCTTATTTCCATATTTTTGAACAGATCTCTTATGACTGGAATGAACTCCTCTTCCTCACCTGTTTCTTATAGAAATTATCTCTTTCTTCATAATGCAGTTGAAGCACTACTTTCTACAGAAAGCCTTTTTTACTCCCTTTAATTCTACTGTAATTCATCTCAAACTTTGTTGCATTTGATTACTTTGTTCTTATTTATATTTGTTTTACTTGCATGTATTTTCTATATAGTTACATCTGTACTTATAGTCTTGCTCATAAGAATGTAAGCTCCTTGTAAGTTGAATTATTTCTTTTCTGTTAGAGACCTAGAGTCCCTATTTCATCCAGGCTCAAAGTAGAATGCCTTGGATCTCCTGGAACCAATGTCAATACTGATCAGCAAATCTTTAACCTATTCCATTTTTTTCCTGACTTGATGTAGTCTATCTCCACTTAAGAATCCAGTGACCCTCTAGCACCATATTGTGCCAAACTCAATACGGAATGATTTTAGCCCTACCACATTTCAGAACTCCCAAACATAAGTAACCTGCTAACTTCAGCCTTTCTCAACTTCAGACATTATAGGTACATGCACAATATATAGAGAGTAGGGATGATTTAATTTATTGATTGATTGATTGATTAATTAACCCACAAAAACATTCTTTACAGCAACACAAGCAATCAAATAATTTGAGACATGGTCTAGCCTGACTGGCCATGCCAAAATAATAAAATTCACAATGCTACTATAATTAACTTACAGATTTAATGTTATGCCAACCAAATTACCTAATGTTTTTTATCTTGCCACATCTTACACAACATACTATCTATTGGTAAAATTGAGTTTGCCTCAGAATCACAAAATCTCAAAGCTCTCACTAGTATGCAAAACACGGATACTTCCACCTATATTCATGACACAGAATCATCTATTCTCCAATTAGGCTTCAGCAAAGAGGAACCTACTACCTTCTAAAACAGTACATATAATGTTTTTAATTAATAATATTTTCCCCAATTACATGTAAAGATAGTTTAAAACATCTATCTTTGTAAGATTTTGAGCTTCAGTTTTTTTCCCTCTTTCCCTTCCATTCCCCCTCCCCAAGACAGCAAGCAATTTTTTATGGATTATGTATTAAAATCATCTTAAACCTACTTCCATATTGTTATTGTTTTGAAAGAAGATAGAACAAAAAGGGAAAACCACAAGAAAGAAAAAAACAAAAAAGTGAAAATAATATACTTTTATGTGCATGCAGATTGCATAGTTCTTTCTCAAGATGAGTCAGCATTTTCCATGATGAGTCCTTTGGAATTATCAGAGATCTGATTGCTGAGAAGAGGTAAGTCTATTATAGTTGATCATCAGTGCATTTAACTTTTGAACAGTTCCAGTTAGAAAGTTTTTTATTATGTTGAATTGAAATTTACCTTTCTATAGGTTCCACTCCCTGCTTTCTTTTAAATATGAGAAAAATATCATTTTTCCACCTAACAATCATTCAGACATTTAAGGATGGTTGTCATGTCCCTACAATGTCTTCTCTCAACAGGCTAAATATCCACATTTTTTTCCAATACATTCTACTCTTTCTAATTTCCCCAAATAAACTGTATGTGGACCTAGAATTAAAAGAAATATACTTGAGGTTTCACCAGAGCAGAAAATAGTAGATAAGTATCTCTCTTAAAGGGGATAATATTGTTCTAATCATGTTAACTTTTTTTGGCTGCCATATTTCATTAATGCATTTTCATTTACAATTCACTAAAAGCTGTACTATTTTTCCAGATGTATTATTGTCTAGCCATATTTCTTTTATCCTAACCATGTAAAGTAGGTCGTTGAACCTATGTGTGGATCTTTACATTTATGTCTACTAAATTTCATTTTATTAGGTCTGTCCGATCATTCTAGCCTGATAAGAAAGGTTTGGATCCTGATTCTATTATCTAATAGATATAGTATACTTACAAGTTTTGTGTCATATGTGGGTTTGATTAATATCATGCATATTACTTTATTTAATTTACTGATTAATATTATTGAATAGCATGTAGTGGTCAGGGTTAGATCCCTGCATAATTACACTAGAAACATCTTTTCAAGATGAAATCAAACTATTACTGATAGCTCCTGAGTTTGGACATTCAGCCATTTCTGACTTTATCTAATTCCATTGCCATCTACCTACATTCTCCCTCTTGTCCAAAAGAATAGAATGAAAATGTTCAAATACTTTGCTAAAATCCAGGTATATTCTGTCCAAGGCATCCACTTATTCTACCCACTATGAAATCTAATCAAGCAAGAAAAACAAAGTTTATTTGATATGATCTGGTCTAAAAGCCAAGCTGGCTTTTAATGATATTACTTTCATTTCTAAACATACATAAACATTACTTAATGATATATTATAAAATATTTCCCAATCCTAAGTCAAATTCACCAGCCTGTTGTAATCGTTTTAAGTCCTTTTGAACCTTATCATAATAAGTAGCTCTCAATTGCTCAGGGAAAGAACATTTGATTTTAAAAATAGGAAAATCTGGATTTGAATTTCAGCTGTCTCTGATTATGGACAAGCTATTTATCTCTTAGAGTCTCAAGTTTCCTCATCTGTAAAATATGTATATTAATCCTTGCCTTGCCTACCTTAAAGTAAGGAAAGTATTTACCTTTTATAAGGAAAATACTTTTCAACCTGGAAATATGAGCTATGCATCCCACCTATACAGAAGAAATCAAAGTTTAGAAGACATAATAAAAAGAACATTTTATTACTGCTTTATTAAATTAATTATATACCTTTGAAATATGTAGTTTCTTGTCACTGATCCCATATACAAACTTCTTTCTTATCCTTAGAATATTAGAGAGCTTGTGTTTTATCATTAAGCTCATAATAAAAACAAAATTAATTTTGAAAATGTAAGCTTTGGAATTTTGCAATTCTTTTAGGTAGATAACAGCTTATACAGGACACATCAGGATTTCTAGACTTGAATGAGAAAGCAAACAAGTACTACACAGAGTTTTCCTTAACATCCCTCCAGCTGGGCATGAAAGTAGACCACATGTACTAATACAAACAAAATATAGCATGCATATGCCATCATGCTACTGACTGGGAAAAGAAAGAAGAAAATAGATAAATACGTTGGGAAAAACCTGCAGAAAAAAGCTGAGAGTGAAAATGTATTTTCTACCTTGCATATTTACAGAATATACAACCAAGCATGTGAGAAAATGTGTGTGTGTGTGTATCTGAAGATCTTGTTCACCAAATCATCCTACTCTGTACCCTTCTTCGAATATATGGCACCAGTTATCAGAAAAAATGAGATATGGTTCTCAAAGACTCTGATAACTTTAAGTATGTGGATATAAGATTGGGGTTAAGGGATTGATAGCCTAGAAATGTATTAATAGACCATAGGATCATAGATCTAGAACCTAAAGGAATCTTAAAGGTCATCTAGTATATCCTCTTCATTTTACATATGAAGAAGCTGAAGTTCAGAGGGGCTATATAAGGGATTTGCCCAATATCACACAAGTAATAAGTGGCAGAAACTTTTGGTCCCCTGAACCCAATTTTACCATGCTTTCCATTATTATAGCTAGTAGCACATAAGGACTTTCGAGGGGGAAAAAAGTATCTATATAAACTGCCATCTCAAGGTTAGGAATTTGGTAACAATAGCAAATATGTATTAAGATCTTGCTTTGTATGTTGTGGTGCTCAGCATTTGTGGAGATACAAAGTTGAAAAAAAGGCAGTCTCTGTCATAAGGAACTATTAAATACCTAATATAAGATCATACACAATATAGCATAATTATATTAGAAAATAGCCAAATAGAGTGCTAAGTCAGGCATAAGGGAAACTGTGGACCTTATTAATCCACAGAATCAGGGAGAAGATTTTTTTTGTCGGGGCACTTTAAAGGATACATAATTAATTAGTTATACATCATTTATATAGTGCTTTAAGTATGTAAAACACTATGTAAATATTATTGTTATAAATATTCATTTGATCCTCATGACAACACTGTGAAGAACACACTATTTTCCTCATTTTGCACATGAAGAAACTGATAGAGAGAGGTTACATGATTTGCTGACACACAGCTAATAAATATCTATGACAACATTTGAACTCAGGTTTTCCCATTTCCTCTTCTCTACAGCACCATCTAGCTATCTAGGGATTCAATTTTCAGAGAGAGAGATGAAAGACATTGGAGACAATGGGAAAAATCCAAAAGCTCAGAGAAAATAAGGAAACAATATTTAGAGTACATGCCATAAATGTCAAAGACAAGCAAGGCGGGGGGTGGAGGGTAAGCAAAGTTGAGTATGGTAGAAAATATTGAGAAGTAGGTTATATCTTTCTCTGACTTTCCCTATTAAACACTACTTTTATTTTACATTTGAGGCACTACAATGCTTGTCACCTCTTCCTCCCAACACCAAAGAACTTTGCTATATTTTATCTGTGCTTAAATCTGACTATCACTTAATCCTAATGGATTTAGGGTATGACATCTTCCTGGGATATTTTTGAAAGGGGGATCCTCAAAAGGAAGAGGAAATTATATAAGCAAGAAAATCTTATAGCAAAATTATGCACAAAGAAAATTAAGTGAGCCTCCATTTTTTCGAAAACTGGTATTCTTGTACTTCCCTTCCCAAACCTTGGAATACTATTGTAAATTGTGTTTATAGCTATCTGTAGATGGCCATTATTAACACTCCTATATACCTGTTAAAGGTATAGTATGAAAGTGTGTTGTCCTGATCCCTATTCCAGGGAGACCTAATAAAGTTTTGGACCCTCACTTCTGACAATATATTGATCTCTTTTGAAAATTTTGAGTAATCAATAAAAAAACACTGTATATAATGTACCCAAACTTGAAGTATAATATGCACTGCTCATTACAATATAATAAAAAAAAAATGTTGAATTTCAGCATTTTCAACTTGTTAAATCTCTTACTTCAGGCCCAAAGTATTCTATCCCTTTCCCTACCATAACCATAGTGATTATGAAATGATAGTAGTTCCTATACTCTATAAAATGCATATTTTTCTTATTGTTGTTCAGTCACTTTGACTTTTTGTAACCCCATTTGAGGTTTTCTTGGTAAAGTTATTGGAATGGTTTGCCATTTCCTTCTCCAGTCCATTTTACAGATGAGGATACTGAGACAAACTAGATTGAGTGTCTGTGCCCAGGACCAAACAGTCAGCTCTGAACTCATGAAGATAAGTCTTCCTGACTTTAGACCCCATTCACTATCTACTGCCCCCTAGGTCACCTATATGGTGTGATTTGAGGATTTTTAAAAATCTCTTTCATACTTAATTTACCTTTGCATTTGAAGTTCAGTCATTCTCAATTCATTCACTTCTTATGTTTCTATGCTTAGCCATCTTCATCAGTATCATAGTAGACATGTTAAATTGTATTTATTTAGAGTACTTAATGATTATAGATTTTCTATATCCCTTTTAAATTCAAATTGGTGCAGACCAATTTAAGGAGTCTGCTACTTATTTATTCATTGGAGAAGTCTTTTTGATTTTTATGACTAGTAGCAGATCGAATACTACTCATCTACTGGTCAGAGGAGAGACTGGCATTTTTTTTTCTTGCCTTTTCTTATCTTTCTTCTTTGGGAAATTTAAGTAGGGCCGGTTGAGCCCAGGGAGAGGTAATTCATTGCCATCTTCCTTTCTGAAATATACTGTGTTTTTTACTTTTAGGATTAGTGTTAAGAATTCTATTTTCATTATATGGAAGTCATTTTGATAGATTTGTCCACATGTATTGAGGTAGAAATTCCCTCTGGTAGTCTACATTCTTGATGGTTTTGATTTTGTGTAGGGTTTGTATATTCATTATTGAACTAAGAATTTCCCAAACAGCCCATTGCCTGATTTTTTTTATTTTTATTTTTGGTCTGTACCTGTCAGAATGGAGCACTCCCAGGATTAAATAGATGGAAGAGAGCAGGCTAGAAAATTGCCAAGTTCTTTTTTAGCAAAAACCCATCATTCTAATATCAATATTCTACTGACTTCATATAACTGTAAGACACAGGGAATAGTCCCCGAAGAATTAAATATTAATATCTCACAAAGGACTTTGGAGAGGTACATGGTGGACGTGAGCATGCTATATACCATGTGAACAAGGAGAAACTTCAAGGGAAAAAAATAGTAAAATACATCATTCAGTAAATGGAAAAGAGGAAAAAATGAGCTGGTCACACAGCAAGGGAACGAAATTTCAGGTGGTATAATCCCAATATCATATAAAATTAAGAATTCAAGCTTCAAGAATATTGAGTGCCCCATTCACCCACCCTCTGGTAAAATCATGGAAGGAATGCCTAAGTGTCTCAGATTGGACAGTTACAGGGCTAGATAGTACAATAGATCAAGCATTAGACCTAGAATTGAGAAGACCTGAGTTCAAATGCAGTCCAGACACCTACTAATTATATAACCCTGGGAAAACTGCTTAACTATTGCCTGTCTCAATTGCATCATCTGTAAAAATAATAATAGAACTTAGATTCCAGATGATTAAATGAGATAATATTTGTAAACTGTTGTGCAAATTTTAAAACATTATATTATTACTCTTACATGGATGGAATATAATCTGCATCATTGGAGGGAACATTCAAATCAATGAAATCTCAGATTCTTTTGTATATGTAAGAGAACTCCCCGTGTAATCAATCTTTTTAATGATGGGGATCAGCAACTTGTCTGTAATTTACAGTCTTAGAGCATTGTCAAGGGTACCCAGAGATTCACTGACTTGGTCTTGGTCACATAGCTAACATGCATTGAGTACAATAGTTAAACTCAGTCCTTCTTACTTCTGATCCCAGACCATCTATCTACCATACCATTCAACACTTAATTTTGTCTCATAAAATATTTTTTCTCTCTCTCAAAAAAATGTGTTCTTATTTCATGGAACCAAGATCTCTAGAAGTTGTGTCTACCAACATCTAGATAATCCAGGGAACTTTGCCCCCTCAAAAGATTTGAAGTATAGCAAATTCATTAAGAGATAGCAGAAGAACAGAGATTAATAAATATCTCCCCCTATTTCTGCCTCAATGATACATAGCTTCCTAGAAATCCTGTAGTAAAATGCAGGTATGTCTCGTGATTTATTTTCAAACTATTATCATTAAATCATTAATAAATAATGAGGTAGCATGGAGTAGTAATGAATAAATAATATTAAGTGCCAACTCTGTGTCAAGAATTGTCTAGAACAGAGGATAGAAAATATAGCTCCCTATTGTAATTTAACCCTTAGTAAGAGCTTTAAATGCTCAGTGTAAATTTACAAATTGATTAACAACTTTTGTTGTTTAGTTGTTTTAGTTATTCAGACTGTTTGTGGTATCATTTGGGGTTTTCTTGGCAAAGATAATGGAGTGGTTTGCCATTCCCTTCTCCAGTTCATTTCGCAGTTGAGGAAACTGAAGCAAACAGGATGAGGTGACTTGCTCAGAGTCATATAGTTAGTTAGTGTCCAAAACCAGATGAACTCAAAAAGATGAGTGAGTTTTGATAACTTACAACCCAGCACTATATTTTGTCACCTTGCTACTCTTTTCCTAATAAGCATTAGTAGACTTCCTCACAAAGCATTCACTACATGGAGACGCCCCTTTCCCTCTTCTCTCCACCAAAAATATTTCAGAAAGAATATTATGACACAAGATATCTTTTAGTAAATTTAGTAAATTTGCATCAGGAAAGAACTATAATTATAAAATGTTCTTAAAGAATCAATCATGAATTAAGCACTGAAGCAATATGTTTTGGGGTTAGCCAAAAAACAGAACTAGAAGCCTGAGCAGCAAGAAAGGAGAAAAGATAACAAAGCCAAGGGAAGTAAAAGGGAACCAGTCAAAACAAAAAATGCTTTTCTTAGTTCTAGTCTTAAACTCCCAACTTCATACATGATATTCTCATTCACCTATCTAACACTGAGTAGTTTTCCCAAAAAATATATTTCTCCCTTCTCACCTTCCTATTCATGTTAAAGCCACCATTATTCTTCTCAAGTCTAAAACATAAATGTCATCTTGGACATAGAAGAAGAGAAGAGAATTAACTAATCACAAATACTTTATTAACTTCCTATTATATTCCAGATATATAAGGGCTACAATGACAAAGAATGAAAGAATGAAATAATCCTTAGTCACAAAAAGCTTATATCCTAATGGAGGAGGCAAGAATATATTATCTAAAAACACATATACATATACATAAATGTGTATGTGTATTTATGCATATATAAACAAATATAATACAAATATATACATGATAGTTAAATAAGAAAGATGATTAAATTACTAATTCAATTCATCCATTTTTACTTTTATTTTTTAAAACTGATTTTTGATAAATATTGCTTTTACAAATACCTGGATTTCCCATTCCCCCTTCCTACCAGAGTCATCTCATAACAATTTTTATAAGAAAAAAGAGGAGAAAAAATCAGCAAAAGCAATACATTGAAAAAAGCTCATGCTACATCTTTTGTTCTATATTAAGGAATTGTATATTATGCATACATACACACATTCACACATACAAGTGGAGTTATTCTTATATCTATCAGTCTATTAACTGGAGTCAAGTTTATTCTATATAATTGACTATATTCATTTTTGATTGTTTTTTGACAGTTGTTCTTTTCATTTATTCTGTGGTAGTCATTGTATATGGATCCTCTTACTATACTTGTTAATTTTCATGTCCTTTAATATTTTTTCATGCATATTTTCCTTTCTGTTCCTAGTGTTACTATTTTAGTTAATACCTTCTTCATCCTATGCCCGAGTAGCATCATAAAAATTTCTTATCCGATCAGAGAGGCTTGGAGAGACTCACATGAACTGATGCTGAGTAAAATACGCAGAACCAGGAGATCATTATATACTTCAACAATGATACTGTATGAGGATGTATTCTGATGGAAGTGAATTTCTTCTACAAAGAGAAGATCTAATTCAGTTCCAGTTGATCAATGATGGACAGAAGCAGCTACACCCAAAGAAAGAACACTGGGAAATGAGAAACACTGTTTGCATTTTTGTTTTTCTTCCCAGGTTATCTTTACCTTCTGAATCCAATTCTCCCAGTGCAACAAGAGAACTGTTCAGTTCTGTGCACATATATTGTATCTAGGATATACTATAACATATTTAACATTTATAAGACTTCTTGCCATCTAGGGGAGGGGGTGGAGGGAGGGAAGGGAAAAGTCAAGTCGGAACAGAAGTGAGTGCAAGGGATAATGTTGTAAAAAAAATTACCGAGGCATATGTTCTGTCAATAAAAAGTTACAATTAAAAAAAATTGTTATTCCTCTCTTGCACACAATTGACAGGTTCGTTCAATATTCCTAGGGTGTATGAATTTGCTGATAGTGATATTATTTCTACCAAAGCAAACTAAAACATTTCCACTTCTCAAAAGATAATCTTAAGGAACAGCTGAGTGGAGCAATGGATTAGAGTACCAGCCCTGAGGTCAAAAGGGGCTGAGTTCAAATTTTGTCTCAGTCATTTAACACTTCCTAGCTGTGTGACCCCGTAGGCAAGTCACTTAACCCCAATTGCCTCAAAAAAAAGCAAAAAAAAGGATGATCTTCATGAATTCTGAAACTGGAAAAGCAAATGTATTCTGAAGTCAAAACTCTAGTTATGAACCTCTCCAAACTTAACTAGCTAGTCCCCAGATAGCACACGGTTTATTTCCAACTTTATACTCACAGCCTTTGAGGCTTGGTAGAACTTGTTTGTGTTTCCCTGACAAAGATTCCACACACCTGTCAGATGTATGCTAGAATTTGTGAATTGAACTCTAAAATCATTTCCAGCATTAAACACAGGGAACCTCAGTGAAGCATCAGAAAGAGAAAAATGCTCATGGAAGCCAATCTTTAAGTAATCCTCATCTGGGAAATCCCTATACCAGGAATACTGCACACTCAGATCCAATCCCAGGCCTTATGATTTCTACTCATAGTTCCTAGTTCTGTCCAATGTAACAACCAGGATTGAACTAGTCCTTTTTTAAATGACAATCCTTCAGATATTTTAATGCAACAATCACATTATCCATTTAGTTTCTTCTTCGCTAAGATAAGCATTTTTAACCCATTCTTCAGTGACATTGTAGTCAGACCCTCACCATTGTTTCCCTGAAACTGCTGAACTTTATCATTATCCCTCAAAGATATATCTAAGAAGCAGGGGTGTGTTGGGGCCAGCTCACATTGGCTCTCAAAAGCCAACTGTTAAATTCTCATTATAGGCAATTACACTTTGGAAGTCAGCGAATGCTGCACATCGTGTCTTGATCTATTGTTTTGTTGATTTCTAAACCTAAGAATATGATGGGGAAATGCTAATTTTGCAGATTAAATTTTAAAATGTTCCATGCATAATTTTTAGAGACAGTTGTTTGACATTTGTCATCATACCGTTGACCAGAAGTGGATGTAATATTTCAGATTCTTTTTTATAAAGATGGATTTTGTTTTACTTGGGATGTATTATTATACCCAAAACTACCCAATATGATCTAAAGCTGATGGAACAGAGTGCCAGACAATTATTTTCTCAGAAATGAAACCTATGCTATCTCAGAAAGACCTTACAATAAACTTCTACAGAGGAAGATGGATTCACCAACTACTAGGGCTGCCTCAAATGCAGCTGGAGCATATAGATGCCTGGGGAATGGATAGTTGGGAAATGCACATATAAACCATAGCTTCTCTGGATATATTCCAAGAATCAGCATAGAAACATGCACACATCAGGGAATTCTCTTTCTGTCCCTAGAGGCTCACTTTGTTCTCAATGATTCTCTCATAAGTAACCAAATCTGTCAAAATGGCTTAAAATATCAACCAGTCTAATAATTTCTGATAGCAAGCACCATCATTCTTCTTCTTTAAATGCCCCTGTATATTCACAATGTCTATACAACAAAGACCAGCTTCAACCAGCTTCCTTTGGCTTTCCCAGAGTGTAGGGATTGCTGAAACTAGTGGCTATCATGTCTGGCACTAACTGGCTATAATGCTAGCCATTCTGGTAGACTAAACTTCATAGAATAGTAACTTAAAACCATATGAGACTTTTTAAGTCCTCTAGTCTCCAACTTTTTTAATTCAGTCTCATATAAAATCTTGTAACTGAATGTAAGGGTCACAAAATTGTGATTTGTTATCAGTAGATATTTGATTTGTATGTAGGGACACATAAAAAGTTCTTGAGCAAAAAGGGATCTCGAGTAGAAAAAGTTTGAAAAGCCCTGCTCTAATCCAATGCCTTTAACTCACTGATGGTGATACGGAGTTCTGGAGAGGTTAGGTGACTTACCTAAAGTCCTCCAGGCAGTAAGTGATATACCATATTCCAAAAACAGAACTTCCAAAAAAATGAAATGACATCAAGAATTGGATTCTCCATATTACGGGATGTATTGCTACTACTCTGGCTGTTGTATTGAGACAACACAGTGAATAAATATTCCTTTTTCTCTCACTAATCACTGATGACACATATTTGGGAGGTACAGTAGAAAGAATACTGGAAGGGACATTAATAAGAAACTGCAAGCCCAGAGAAGATATGTTAACGACCCAGAATCACACAGGTGAAAAAGGACTGAGTCAGCATTTGAGCCCAGGTTCTCTGCCAACAAATCTACCATTCTTTTTCACTTCTATTAAAACCTAAAGTTGAATGTAATGTTTCAGATGTAGTTTATAAATGTAAGCTATTTTTGTAAATATTTATAAATGTCAATTTATAAATATTTTTATAAATATAAAGTTTCTTTATAAAGATGAAGGGCCAAGGAAAGATTTACATGAACTGATACTAAGTGAAGTGAGCAGAGCCAAGAGAACATTAAATACAGTAACAATAATATCATGTGAGAATCAAGTGATGGACTTGGCCCTTTTCATCAATGAAGTGGTTAAAGGCAACTTCAATAGCTCTATGATGGAAAGTGCCATTTGTATCCAGAAAGAAAGGTATAAAAAGTGAATGTGGATCAAAACATATTATTTTCATCTTTTTTGTTGCTGTTCTTATTTGTTTGTTTTTTTTTCCTTTTTCATGATTATTCACTTTTGATGTGATTGTGTGTGTGTGTGTGTGCATGCACGCGCGCAGCATGATGAATATGGAAATATGTTTAGAAGAATCACACATGTTTAATCTATATCAGATTGCTTACTGTCTTATCTTGGGGAAGGTAGGAGGAGAAGAAAAAGAATTTGGAACACAAGGTTTTGCAAAGGTGAATGTTCAAAACTATCTTTGTGTCCATTTGGAAAAATAAAATACTGTTAAAATAAAGAATTAAGTTAAATAGATAATTTTTTTAAAAAGAAAGGAAAGGGCCAGTAAGCAGGTATTAAGCTAACCATAAAATATATAATAGCTGGTTATTCTTTTAAATACAAACAAGTTCTTTGATTGAATTAGAAAGTAATCTATCCATTGACCAAGAAATGATTAGCCACACTGCCATTGTCCCCTGAAAGACAGTCAAACAATCAGAATCAGTCCACATAAAATAGGGGTCAGCAATTCAGGAAGAATCCAGGTACTGATTAAGCTGGATGAGTAGAAGTATTAAAGAGCTGTTTGCTGCAAAATGAGCAGAAGAGCAGACTAGAGCTGTTGCCATGAGGACCAGGAGTCTGAGAGGAATTGTGTGGGTAAATTAGGCACAAGATGTATTATAATACATGCTCCATTCTTGAACTTCCCCTCCCCCGACAGCTGACTACAGACCCCAAGGTAGCATTTCTGTATTTCCTTTCTCTCCTATGCTGTTATCTTCTATTTGATTCCTTGGATTTTCAGCATGATAATATTGAATTTCCTTTCTTTTCCACTTTGTCTTTCTCAAATGTAGTAAACAGACCCATTAATGATGCATCAAATTTGCACTTAATTTTATTCAGTTTTTAAATATTTCCTGTTGCTTTTTTTTAGAGAAAGCTTAATTAAAAAAAAGACAATCCCTAAAAGACAATATTTATAGACAGATCTCCAGAGAAATGCCAAATAAAATACTTGTCTCTAACTTGCAAGAAACTCCACCGATTTGTTGACAAGACCTGGGGAGAAATGACAACACTTAGTCTCATTTCCATACTGAATTTAAGACAAATGTTTAAGCCAAATGATTTGTGAAGAAAGAAGAACTTAAGCCTCCTAAGGTTCAATTCCATTACTGCTTTCTGGAATTCATAAACCAACAAATTGGGGCTGCAGTCAAAGAATATCACACTCCATATGTGTCAGTTAAATCCTCTTCACTTCCCACTGCTCTCACAGTTTTTTGTGCAGGTGCCCAGATTGCAATCATTTTCACACTTAAATGAATGATATTAAAATTTAAAAATTCTGACTCATTGAAAAGGAATTCAGAAACCCTTCCTGATTGATGCTTTGAATACTTTTACTTTTCCCTTTCAAGCCACACCATTTGGATAGCATCAGTCTCAGCAAAAACAATAACACATCATAATCAGATAGGGACTTAAGGAACTTTCCTCATACATAGGAATATGTATGTATATGTATGGGAACACATTCTTCATACATAGGAATATGTAGAATATTACAAAGATTAACATTCCCATTTTTTTTTCAAGGAAAACCAAAGGTTAAAGAAGCAATCAAGTATTTAAATGAGTATTTATTAAGTATGCCAGACATTGTGCTATGTATTGGAAATGTGAATTTAAAATATTAACAGATAGCATTTATATGGTTCTTTGAGATTTGCCAAGTCTTTTTTATGCAGATTTTCTCATTTGACCCTCACAACATTCTGTGAACTAGGTCCTATTTTATATCCTCATTTTACAAAAGAGAAAATTGAGGGAAATAGAAACAGACACAAAGCTGATATCTTATTAAGGATTTGAACCATTATTCCCAACTCTAAGTCCCAATAATGTATTCCCTTCACTGCTTAGTTGCCCGTAATAATACAGTCACTGACTTCACAGAGTTTACTTAGTCAAGTGATTTGTCCAAGGTCAGAAATGGGATTCAGTTTAAAATCCCTGGAATCCTTATCCTACTCCTTTTCTACTACATTGTCTTGAAAGTTCTGGAACTGGAAATCAAGACTTCTGTTGACTTCAAAGGGAATCTCTGTCCATAAAACTATGCTAAAAGTAAAGACAAACCGGGCTGAGTTGAAGAGTTCCTTTGATTTCTTAATTAATTTCTAGCTCAACACTGAATAAGCTTTCCCAATCCATTAACTCAGCTGCAGCAATTGGAACCACACCATTTGTGTTTCTGAGACAATCCACTGGCTAACTTTGTCTGGCTTGCCTTTCTGTTATTTAACAACGAATTGTCTAAGCTTGAGAGATTGGCCAGTGTCATAAAGCAAATCCATAGCAGGTTAAGGATGAGATGTCACAGCTTATGAAATTACAAATGACTGCTGAGTGTACCCAATTCTAAAACATCTTGTATTCTATAAAAGGTTTGTCTTTAACCTTTCAATTGATTATCCCTCAGAAGCTGTAATGAGACAGTTAGTCAATACTATTATAATTGGAGGCATTGCTGGACATGGAAACCACTTCCCATCACATAGGATACAAGTCTCTTCAGCTTTTCCTTTTCTCTTTATCCCATCTTCACTCTCCCTGAACATACATTTTCACCAATTGAAAGAAGAAATGGAAGCAGGAAGTGCTAGTTATCCCATGTACCCATTTTGTAATTTGTGGATGATCAAGACAAATTCTTGTCTTTTCCATAGACACTTCCACAGTGGTAAGACAGCATCACATAAATATATACTGTGTGCCCAAAACCCAGCTCTATCCTGTCTCCTGACCTCTAGTCTCAAATCTTCAACTGTCTATTGGACATTTCAAACTCGATGTCTTACAGACATCTTAAGGTCAACATGTCCAAAACTTAATTCATTATCTTCTGCTACCTTCTCTTCATATGAATTTGCCTGTTACTATAGAGGGTACTAGCATCTTCCCAGTGACTCAGGCTTAAAGCATTAGTGTCATTCTGTATTTCTCCCTCTTTCTCACTTCCCATAGCCAATCAGTTTCCAAATCCTCTCATTTCTATCTTCATAATATCTTGCATCTACATATCCCTTGCTCTATTCTGACATCTGATTATCCTATTATAACCCCTTATCATCTCACACCTAGACTATTGTGTTAGTTGATTTTCCTTCCTCAAGACTGTTCCCATTACAATCCATCCAACACCTAGTGTCACACACATACATTCAATCAACTTTAGTGTTCCCTATTGCATCCAGGATTAAATAGGAATCCTCTGTTTCATTGATAAAGGCTTCCATTACCTATCCCTTCCACATTTTTCCAGGATTCTCATATTTCTTTCTTTCTCTCTCTCTCTTTCTCTCTCTCTCTCTCTCTCTCTCTCTCTCTCTCTCTCTCACACACACACACACACACACACACACACACTTCACCTCTCCATTTGATTTTTACAGATACTCTTTCTCATCCTCTTCTTCAAGTCTCAAATTTCCAACTTCTGCAAGAGTCTTTATTAGCACTTAATGTTACTGTCTTTCCTTTGTGTGTTTCTGTGTGTGTTTGTGTATTTTGTTTGTATACAGTTAATATATGGTCTTCTCCACTAGACTGTGAGAACCCTGAGAATAAGAACTGTCTTTTGCCTCTCTTTGTATCCCTAGAATTTAGCATAGTGCCTGTTATGTGGTAAAAGTTAAATGAAGACTAGTTGCCCAATTGGCTGGATTATAGAGATGCTGATCTAGAGTGGGGATTTCTTAGACAATTATATGGCTGTGTACAGAATACTTTCCAGTTGGGAGATTTTAACTTGCTCCCTGTTAAACTTACTAACTTTCAATCCCCCTTTCTGGCATTCAAAGATCTCCATTGATAATGTTTCAGACTAACATACTATCTCTAAAATACTATCACTTATACATGTCATAATTCATTCAAATAATTCTACCCTTTGTCTTCCAAACACCCACTATGCTTTTACCCCTCCATTTCATTTAATTTCATTTTATTTCAGAAAAAGTTTATGCCTCTGTTCATGCTATTCAATAAGCCTTGAATGTCCTCTCTCCAGCTGTTAAAATACTACCCATCCTTTAAAGCCCAACTCAAATGTTATGTATTCCAGGTAGCCTTTCCTGATCTCCCAGTGGTTAACAAATTTCCCCTAGAGTTTACATAGTACTTTGTAGCTTGTTAATGCACTCATCATGCAATATTGGATGTTATAACTGATCTGTTTGTGTTTTATCTCTCCATTAAGCCAAAGCATGAAGTAGTGTATGAACAGCTGGCATTATAACCAGGAACTGGGTTCATATACCACACTTCTGATAATTGTAGGATTTGGAGTAAGTTTTTCAACTTGTCTGTGATCTAGGCCACTTTCTAAGATCATAATACTGCAGAAAAGATCTACATTGATAAAAGAAATATCCTCACCCAAAAATCCCTTTGATTAATGAAATTCAACCCCTATCTTCTATTTAATAGTAATATTTCCATGAGACAGTCTTTATATTATTTCAACTTTGTACCATGGGGACTGGGAAAATTTTATACTTGTAAAAAGTAAAAAATAAACTATATAAATAACAAATAATTGTACTAGCCATTATTCTTACCATAAAGCTAAAATCAAGGGCTGATGAGATACCTAGATGTTAATTAGTCCATCCTTACTAATCACTATAGATTCATTTAAGTTCTGTAAATTTATTATGTCTAATAGTGACAGATAAGCAGCAAAATAGTACACTAAATAAAGAGCTGACTCAAACCCAGGAAGATCTAGAATCAAGTTCCCTTTCTGACACATACTGCTGTGTGATACTAGACAATTCAGTTAACTTCTCAGTATTCTATATAACTCTATGACTATCATTTGTAGAAAAGGTACTTATTTGCATTGATAGAGAGAGGGAGTTCTCTATAGCAAAGAAATAATAGATTCAGTTCCCAGCCTTCTATGGACAGCATACAATGCTAAATGGATAAATGAAGAGAAGGTATAAAGATAAAATTGAACCATATTATATATCAATATAAAGCTGGGGATGTCTGTTAGATAAATTCAAATGCCTGATTCTATTGATAAAGAAACTGAGACTCAGAAAGATTGCGGTTTGCCCAAGATCATAGAGCTAGTTGGGAGCAAAACTTTGATTTCTGTTTTTTTTTCTTTTATACTATAATGCCATAAGGACCCATTGGGTGTTCAATTATTCACTTTTCTCTTTTCTTTGGCTAAGATTATTTTTCTTTTTGTTCCCTTTTTAAGTGCAAGTATTTATGTGTATGTGTGTTTAATGCTGCCTAAAGTAGGATCAAACTGTGTTTTGTGTGCATATTAAAATAATAACTGGATGTGGCATTTTGGGGGAGAGTTATATATAATAATACCTGAAAGAGAACAGATAATGTAAACTAAACAGATAAAGTAAACTAAAAATAATAACTGAAATAAAAATGACTAAAGGGTAGAGAATTTGATAATCTTTGCTGGATAATGATTTCTACTTGAGAGGAATTACTAAAGTGAATTTTTAAAAATCAGTCAAGTATGTTTTATGGATGCAAAAAGAAGAAAGGTCAATAAATATTAACATAATTACAAGGTCTAAAAGTCAAGAAATATGAATATTTCTCACTTTCAAGGATAGATAATCCTTTTCAGTATGAATTCTCTCCATGAATGGAAATGATAAACCTATAGATTATTTTTGTGAGCTGTTATAACTGAAAAATTTTCATTACCCAATGGTCACCTTTCTAGTGAGGTAACATTTTCAATTTACCTAGGTTGGTTCTTGAATACCATGCAAAAAAATTCATTGGTAACTTCATCTTTATCTTAATAGAACCTACAAAGTTTATATTCTTTAGCAAAGCCTTTTGGGATCCAGAACATGAAGCATCAAGCAAAGATTTTGATAGAGTCCCCCCAAATAAAACCTCTCCGATGTGTGTTTACATCCAGTAGCAGAAGTCTATATAGTATACCACACTTGTTAAATACCATGGAGCTTCTGCCTTCATAGATGTAACATGGGATGGAGGAATGGCTTCCTTGCTAGTCCTTGCATAAAATTCTCCATCTCCCAGCTCCAGACATTATTAGTGACTTTATCCCATATTTAGAATTCTCTCCCCCCTCATTTCTTTGTCCTGGCTTCTTGCAAGTCCCAGTTAAAATCTCACCTTTCTTTCCCAATCCCACCCAATGCCAGTGTCTTTTCCCTGTTGATTCCAAGTCATCCTGCATATAGCTTGTTTGTTCATGGTTTTTTGCATGCTCTCTCTTCCATTAAACCATGAGCTCCTTGAAAGTAGGTCATCTTTTGGTCTTTATATCCCTGGCATTTAGTACAGTGCCTGGCACATAGTGTGCAGTTGAGAAGCATTAAATTGAAGGAGAACATTATCAAGATATGATTCAAAGCATGGTTAAATAGAAAAAGAATTGGATCTGATGTTAAAGGGTCTATTTTCAAATCTCACTATTACTTTTTACTTGGATGATTTTGGCTCATCACAACCTCTTTTGCCTCAATTACAGTATCTATAAATAATTTTAGGAGTAGAAGAGACTCATTAATATTCCTTTCAATTCCAAATCTATGTTTCCATAAATAAATTCATTTTCAGTTCCATCCAGCAAAGTGAAAAGCATGGTAAATATAAATAGCTTCTCTTGTAGGAAATTCTGGTTAAGTGACATTCCCATGTTTGTTCATAATAGTAATAGATTACATGAATATAGTACTTCCAGATTTGCAAAGCACTCTAGCTTCATTTTCTCATTTGTTTCCTATAACAACCCTGTGAAGTAGGTGCTACAGATATGATTACTTTCATTTTATAATGTCCCTCAGAGCTTTAGAGGACTACTCTTTACCTTGAAGATATAACACAAGTACAATCTTCCAAATAAAGTCTTCCCTGATCCTGCTTCAACTATCAATGCCCCCCCCCAAATACCTTGTATTTAATTCATTTGACTGTATATACATATATGGGTAGATGTGTAGTCATTAACTCTATACTGTGTAAATTGTCTCTTCCATTAAAATTTAAGTGACTTGGGAACAAGAATTGTGGTTTTTATACCTGCATCCCCAAAGTCTAGCACAATGTGTGGCACATAGTGCATATTTAATAAATCTTTATTGATTGATTGCCCATGGTCATATAGTAAGTTAGTAAGCATAAAAGGTAAATTTTACATCCAGGTTTCTCCTGATGCCCAATCCAGTACTATTTATACTGTACTACTCAACCTCTCTAACATTCTACTTTTGTCTTGTTTTATTATAATTATAGCTTTTTTATTGACACAACATATGCATGGGTAATTTTTCAACATTGACCCTCACAAAATCTTCTGTTCCAACTTTTCCCTTCCTTCCCACCACCCCCTCCCCTAGATGGTAGGTAGTCCAATACTGTTAAATATAACATGCTACTTTAAAAAAAACAGATTCCAATATAGTTATCTGTATAAATTTAGCAATGACTATAGAAAAATGAAAGGATAAGAAAGTGAAGTCCTTTCTGATGGTAATTCTATGATCTTGTGAATGAAGTTTGCAGAATCTTTTTTTAGCCAAATCACAGTTTGGAACACTCTCCAAATCACTAAGATAACAACAACAACAACAAAAAAAATCTGTGATCTGATCAATATGAATACTCCCTCTGACAATGCAAAACACAGCCTATCCCTGCTTGTCTGAGCTCTCCCGTCAACTTACCACAAGGGATGTAGCCAATGTGTTTGTGACCTTGCTCACATTCAGTTAACACTGGGTGAAAACCACTGGCTTTCACTACTATGTTACTCCAAAAACATCTTTTTTATGCTATTACTCCCTTGGAGCATAGTGCTTCATGTATATAACAGCACATAAAAAACATTACATAAATGTTAATTATTTTCTTATTCTCATTATTTCTTCATCATATATAATGTGTTAGAAATGTGTTACACCCTGATACTGTCTAACATATGGCTCTCCAATATCTTTGGGGTAATCTTCAATTTTGTTTATTCAAGGATTGCTTCTGCAGTGACAGGTTTTAATAAGAGTTAGAAACTTAAGCCTCATCTCTGCAAACCTTCTCACTAGTTTGATGTTGCCCCATATTTTCTTGTATAAAGGAGGGAGGGGAAGCTTATTTGCAGCCCTTCTTATGGCTTAATGGTATTTACCTTGCTTTACCTACCATCCAGTGACTGTCATGATATGAACATTTTGATTTCTATGCCCTCCTAATTTAAACTCTCTGCAGCATCAGAGCTAAAGACAGAAAAGCTCATTTGTTCACTGAAGATTATTGCTCTTTTCCCACACAAAAAAACCGTAGACTGGGGATGAAACAGGAGTGAGGCAGCTCCCATTTGCACATTCATTTTTCCTAAATTAGCCATTTGCAGATGAAAGCAGTCTCACATAAATGACTGATCTTAAATTGTTTTTCAAATTTGATTGAACTCAAAAGTGCTTCTTTGAAATATCCATCTTCTTGTCAAAATGGCAATAATGCCACAGGGCTATTCTAATACACTGAACCAAGGCATTAGAGTTACATAAGTCCACAATAATGTGCTCTATTAATGTTCTTTCTAAAGAAAAAAAATATTTAAATGTTTCAATCACCCATTGTCTATTTTTAAATGTTGTATTCACCCTTAGAAATCCAACTTCTTTCTTAAAAGGTCTAGTGAACTTGCCTTTTCAATTGAAATATTCTCATGTATTGATCTAGTTCAGCTTTTGCTTCTTCTAGAGACCTCAGAATAATAACCATATTCTCCTTAAAAAAAAAAAAATCATCTCATTCAATGCTTAATTTTTTCCTGATTTTTTTTCCAGGAAGTTTTCAGATATATTCCCCTCCTCTCTCAAGTGAACCTTGTCTTATGACAAAAAAAAAAATAAAAAATAAAAAATAAGTAACACCAACTGACCCTACTAACATGGCAAAAAATACCAGTAGTACTCTTATATCCCCAACAAAAACAAAAAGCAAGATCCACCCCTCTTCTCACTTCTCCAAGGCCAAAACCAGTCATTTATCATTGTACCATATACTATTGCATTTCATTTGTTCTTGTTCTTTCCATTTACATTATGCAAATATTTCACATATTATTGAGGAGGGGGTTTCTACATTCCTCTGCATCCCACATTTCTCTGAATTCCTCATTTTCCTGCTTCTTATTATACAATAACATTAAATAAAATTTATATGTCCTAATTTGTTCCACCACTTTACAAGCATTGGTTCTTTCTTTATTTCTAATTCTTTTTACCACAAAACATGTGACTAGGAAATATTGCGATACATAGAACTCCTCTTGTTTCTTAGCTTTTCGTGGCACATTCCCAGAAGAATGACCTCTGGATTAAAAGGAAAGCTACTTATATCTTTGAGTCTCTGAATTATATTAGAAAAAGCACTAATTACAACTAATTGGTACTAGTTAAAAAGTAGTTAAATGGAATAAACTAAATAAGGAAAAACAGAAATAATCAAGTTCAAAACACTGTTAAACCTTAGATAATAAATTATGTGGAAGAAGTTATCTGATAAAAACTTTCAGAAAAGGAAAAAACAGAAATACAGGAATTAGGTTTATACCACAGTCTTTCACCACATATCACAATGTGGTCAAAATAAATTGATAATCTGAACATTACAAGTCATACTAAAAAAATCAAAAGAGGACTTTCAGTCTCTAATTTACTCTCTTCAAAATGAAGGTAGGGATAAGATCCTACTCTGCTGCATTTTATCATGAGTGTTAGAGTTTTTGTGACCTTAGAGGGTTTGTGTGTGTGTGTGTGTGTGTGTGTACTTTGAGAAAAAAAAGAATTCTATGAAATACTTTTGTAGAAGATAGGATATAACAATTAGCCCCAGGGTATGCTGATAAATATTTAATACCTGGCTTCAGATGAACAGAAGACATACTCTGAAATTTAACTTTCATTATTAACATATTCTCCATCATTTTCTTAAATCTAGACAATCAACAAAACAATAAATTGTCTTCATTTGTAGCATTTCCCATTACTAAGGATTACATGCTCATACTTAATAATTAAACAATTGGTTCTCATGAACTTGTTTGAGCTGGCTCAAATACACCTGATTGAGGTCACCATCTGAATCATAGCCAAAGTGGGATAACTGCAGTTTTGTTTCAGGTTACTGAAATCTGCAAGACCCACGGGCACAGGAAGTCCATTAGCACCATAGAAATTTGAATTTAGTATCTAGAGAATAAGAATAATTAGTTAAAATAGGAAACTATCAAACAAACCAGATACTTCACATAAACTCTTTCTCAGTTGCATATGTGCCCCCTCCCCTCACCAGCTCAGGAACCTAATGGGGTTTTTGTTTGGCTACTTCTTATTCATCGCTCAATTCAGAATGAATTGGTTTATGGCATAAAAGTTTGTAGTTCCCAATCCCCTCCCTAGAAGAATTGGTGTGCATGTTTTATTGACCTTGCCTTGGGCATAAAAATTTCTACTGACATCTCTGGTCACAATCCAAAGTGCCCAGGTGGCTGTAAAACAAGCCAGACTCTATCACCTATGGGTACTCTTCTTAATCCAGCCATGAAAATGAGAATTGTCCGGGTCATTGGTTCTAAAAGAAATCAAAGCAAGTTTAATGAGAGCTAGTCAGGATACTTCCTGACACATGTAATTTCCTTGATCTCTACTCTTAAGTCCCTTATGGATACAGTGACCATGGTATACCTTTGTGGCTTTTCATGCTGGTGTTATTCAGTCATTTTCAGTCATGTCTGACTCTTTGTGACCCTTTTGGGGGTTTTCTCAGCAAAGATATTAGAGCGGTTTGCCATTTCCTTCTGAAACTCATTTTATAGACTAGGAACTGAGGGAACCAGGATTAAATGACTTACCTAGAGTCACACAGCTAGTGAGTGTCTAAGGTCAAATTTGAATTCAGATTTTTCTTACTCCAGTCTCTGCCCTCTATCCACTTGCCATCCTATTTACTCTTTACTTTGTGGATAAGTGACATAATGGACACCTCATGATGTGACTTCAAGGACATAGGGAAAGCTTCTAATATACAGAAATAATTTTCTCTATCTCCTGCCACAAAAACTATTACTATTGCCTTTCATGTGTGTAAATCTTCCACAAATGGAAAAAGGACCTCTGGGATTACCAAATCCTCTTTCCTCCCCTCCATATAACCATCAACATTTTACAAATAACAATAACAAGATGCTTAGAAGTGGAATAAATAGCTCAAGGTCATTAAGATTAGTTAATGATCAAACTTGAAAGGAAAACCAAAGAAATCTGACTTTCACTTCAAATTACATCAAATCACTATTCTATTTGCAAATGTGCACCCAGAATAATCTCTGGGCACTTCCAAAGGAGAGAGCAAATGTCCCTAGAGGGCTCACCCATTTATACAAATACACAGAAAATATGTATAATACATCGATAGGAAACTTGGAAGTTTATGCTCTGATTTTTACAAATTTGAAATTCACCTTTTGAATAGCTGTAGCAGGACATTTGATCTCAACACTTCTCTTTCTTCAAGGTCAATAAGTAGACACACACACACACACACACACACACACAATCTCAGTATGATATTTTTTTTCTGAGTTTGCCTTTTCTTCCTGGCTATCAGGATAGATGTCACAACCCATCATATAACATTTTTTTAATAAAAAGTCAATACTGGACAGGAGATTTGTCTTTTTATACTGTTTGGATAGATTGAAATCCCAAATCAATTTTTTTATTACTATTCTACTTGCAAATGTGCACGGAGAGGTTATTCTGAGATGGGCACTTCCAAAGGAGATAGCAAATGTCCCTGGAGGGCTCACCCACTTATACAAATGCACAGGAAATATATGCAGTACACAGATAGGAAACTAGGAAGTTTATGCCCTGATTTTCGTGTAATTCAAAGTTCACCTTTGAATAGCAATAAAAACACACATTTTTGCTTTCTTTAGCATCTGAGGAAGGAGAGACACTATTTAATGTCTGATGTGATTAGATTGCTCTCAAGGTTTCCAAGATACTCTATAGTCTATGTTTTATTACCAGCGGTAAATGACTTTATCAACCAATATTTCAGATGTAATATGCAAAATAAGAAATGGTATAAGATCAATAATTCTTCCTACTGCTTTTCTTCTAACCTTTCCATTACCATTACTACTAAGATAAGGCTGCTGTTCAAATACAGCAGGATTATGTTCAAATGTATAATAGGGGATATGTTTACTCCTAATAGACTACAGTGATAGTATAACTCTTCAAGAAGACAGAATGGGACCTCTCAATCCCACCATGCTTGAAATTACTACTTAAATATATACTTGGGCAAAAGATGGGAGAAATAAAAACATGCTGGTTAAGCACATGACAATGCAAATGCCTCTGGGCATCCTAAATCAACTCAGAATTCTTCACCCCTAAAATTATTACTGTAATAAGTTGACATCACTGTATGCCCCCAACTGAAACACTTCTTTAGCTTTGGAGAGTCACTTATGTATGTGACTACTTTTTAACCAGTTCAGGTCTGAAGGGAGACTAGGACATAAATCAAATTGCTTTACCTTTTGGCCAGATACAATTCATGCATTTAAAGAATTTCCATATTTCAAGTTATCCTTTATAGTTTTCTATATGCTTTGGGCCAGTAGATAAGAGTCTTCATTTTTAAAATCCATTTTCTTATTTATAAGGATGAAACATTTATGTGGGCAAAAAATATGGACATAGGTGGTTAGAGCAGAAAGAATACTGGTCTGAGAATTAGAGGCTCAACTTCTTTTCTAATCCTGACTCCAGCTGGATTACCTTGGGTCATGCAAACTTGCAAGGCCTAAAAAGTGAAAATCTTAAAATAATAAATTCATTCATTCAACTTAATATCTACTATTTCAAAGTACTGTGACAATCATTTAGGAAGATAAAGCACTTCATGTGTGGCTACAAGTCATTTAATACAGTCGGTCCCTAGAATCCGATTGCTGTTTTAAGCACTTTAAATGTCACTAAGATTCTTAGAACACACTGTATTGTAATCTTTGGAGAATTGAAGTTGAGGTTTTCCCCAAGGCAAAAGACAAGAACATCGTGATTGTGAGCAAGGTACAATATAATCTAAATTCAGAACTGCACAAAAATACTTCTTGTAATCCATTGTTTCTTTCAAAACTCTGCTTAAGTAGTTCTTTTGATATAAAACCATTACTGAACCTCACAATTACTACTAGCATCTTTCCCCAACAAAAAAATCACTTTGTATTTGTGAGATATATATATATATATATATATATATATATATATACACATATATACATAAAATCCACATACAAAATATTTGTATATGTTCAAAAGATATTGATAGATCTTTCCATGGTATCAAGAACTAGAAAACTAGAAGATATCTATTAATTGGAGAAAAACTGAAAAAAAATTGTTATATGAATATGATGAAATATTGTTGTATTATAAAAAATGACAAAAGAATTATTTTCAGAGAAACCTGGGAAGACCTATGTGAACTAATACAGAGTGAATTGAGAAGCAGGAAAATAATTTATTTAACAAAAACAATTAACAATTTTGGAAAACTTACTATGATTACAAACTACATATGATGAAGAACCCATTTTCTAACAAAGATGTAATAGACTCGATATAAAGAATGAAACATATATATTTTTATACACATACCATTTGGAAATGTCCTTTGCTTAATTATGCAGGTTAGAAGTATTTTGTTTTTCTTTTTATCTATCTCAATATGGTACATAGAGGAAGATAAATGTGTGAGAGAGAAAATAAATATCTTAATTGAAAAAAGAAAATTTAATTTAAAAATTGGCAGCTCAAATTCCATATTCTACAAAAGATGTTTTCCATCCACTTCCCTTGTCACTTACATCTGCTAGTGACATTTTCAGAAATAACCTTCCATTGATAAGGTATACGTCTTGTACATATACATTTTTAATCTATCCATTGTTATTTATGCAGTGTCTCCCCCAAGAGAACATGAGTTCCTTGAGATAATTAATATATGCAAAATTATTTGAAAACCTTAAAGTATTGGATATGTTGGTGAGTATTCTTATAATAAATGATTGTGTTTTTGCCTGTACTGAATCATTGTATTCAGTATTAGTGCCCAGCATATAGTAAGTGCTTAAATGCTTGCTGACTAACTAATATCACTATCAACTTTTTCCTATGACCATATTGTCAATTATGGCTCATATTTCAGAACCAAGACTACAAGCCTCTATCTGTACATTCTCCACATAGAGGTTTACCAGAAAAAAATACCAAATGAATTGTAAGGGAAGATATTATACTTCTCATTAGATCTACTATCTGGCTCACATTAAACTTGCCCCGATTTCTGTTAAGACCAAAAACTTTGAGCAGGGTCCCCCTTCCTGGCTGGCCTAACAGATTATACAATGCACAGTTGACCCCCTTTCTCTGAGAGAACCAGGGTTAATATGTAAATGAGGTAGGGTTTTTTCCTGCCCTTCTTCTTTAGTTTGCTCTGCCTCAACATGAGTTATCTACAGAGAAGCAGCTTGATGATAAAATTCCTCTAATTAAAAACTACCTTTTAGGACTGCTCTTTCCATAGGTCTAGTTAATAGAAGATTTTTGAGCAAACTATCATAAGAGGCTTCTTCATATTATTTTTTTGCCCTCAGAATTATTTATATGTTTGCTTGAGTGAATTTTAAATGCTTTAGAGACCTATATTTTTCTAGATTCATTATTTTTTCATGATCCCAAGAAAAAAGAAAGCTCCCCCATCAATGTGAGGAAATGAGGGTCCCTTTCCTTTTTATCTTTATCTGAAGGAGAAAACATATGAGAGAATATTTGTCTCATACAGAATACAATGTGCTTAGAAAGAGAAGCAAAAAGAATGGCTCAAAAGAAAGATACCAAAATAAGTCTAGTGTAATGGAAGAAGGAAAGCAAGTATTTTAGAGAAGAGGGAAATAGACATATAAAGAGAAGAAGTTAAATGAAAGAAAATCATTTTTATAAGGCAAAAATACTATTTTCTGAAGTGATGCAAATAACAAAATAGGAAAGCATAAAAATAGCACAAAATTCTACAGCCTTCTAGGGCTTATATGAGAGTCAAATAGAAAGTTTATACTTACCGATTTTTGCTATCAAAAATTAAAATGTGTGATTTCAACCAGATGCTTTTCATGGATCTCTATTACTTAGAACATGATCTTTGGAAGTTGCTATGGTTCATCACCCTAGGATCAAAATTCGTGTTGAGTAATACCAAACTTCATGACCAAGCAAATATGAAGTCTATCATCAGGTCCATACTTAAAGTCTTTCCATTTTGGTTGGAACTACCAGACCTTGAACAAGTCTGACAAAGCCTTTGTGAATCCAGTCATCACCATTTTATAATAAAGTGAGAATAAATATAGCATTTATATATCACTTTAATTTTTGCAAAGTGCTTCCCAAATATCATACATATTGCTTGATGCTAATAACCAATACTGTTATCTCCATTTTACAAATAAAGAACTTAGCACATTGACTGACACATGGTAGATACTTAATAAATGTTTATTCTTATTTCTTCCCTTCCCTCTCATTATTTCCTGATCTTTTGCTTAAGACTACATATATTCTGTGTTAATTTAATTTTTTTTTAAACTTTACCTGGGCCCATGGTAGTATAACACAGTAAATCAATAATGAACTTTCCACAGGGCATGATCACAGGTAAAGAGGTTGTATTGTGTAACCTGTACATATAGAGACTGGAACAAAATTTGTCATCATACATTTAGAAAACAATTAATATCAATACTACACAAATTATTGTTGAAAACTAAGAAAGCACTCTACTAAACTTCTTAAAAGAGACAAATATTGTCCTAAAACTTATCAGAGGGAAGGCTATAACAAAGGAGAACTATAAACCAATGTTATTAATCAATATAGATTCTAAAATATACATAAAATCCATCAGACTACAGGAATTAATTCAGAAAATCATTAATTATGATCAAGTTGAATTTGTTACAGGGATGCAAAGATATTTCAGCATTAGGAAAATAGTGAACATAATTTATCATATTAAAAGAAGTAAATTAGCATTTTGCCAATGTTTACTATTTTCTTTTCTCAGAGATGTAAGTAGCAACTTTGGCACCAGGGATAATATTCATAAAATTTATTCCAGGATAAATAACACAAATATGTCCTCAGGTCAGTTTTTTAAAATAAATTTAGTTGCATGGGTAAGGAGAAAGGACCCAGAACAAAGATTTCATTGAAGAGATCCAGGAAAAGAAAAAGAAAGAAGCCTATCTTTCATTCATTTTATTTTAACTATTGTTGATAAATGGATGCTAAGTAAGTTGCTTCTGTGTAGATAAAGGAGTATAAATCCCCAATAAATTCAGCACCTTGAGTTAATATCTCCTAGATAGCAAGTAATCCAATATGAGTTAAAAAAAACATGTACAATTCTTCTAAATATATTTCCATATTTGTCATGGTACACAAGAAAACAAGCAAATAAAAACAACAAAAAAAAGATGAAAATACGATGTTGTGATTCACATTTAGTCCCTATTAACCTCTCTCTGGATGCACATGACTCTCATCCATCTTTCCACTTTGATACTGGAATATCTCTCAAAAATGACAATATGCAAAAACATTTGAGGGCAAATAATTTATTTTCTCTGACTCATTTCCATATCTATTGTCTAGCCAGTACAATGAACACCTAGTGGGCCGTAGAGGGAGAGAGTAGCAAATGTTTAAGAATGATGATGTCAATAACTATTAGAAAACTTGAAAAAACAAAAAATCAGGGAAGAGGGGAAATTTTGAATTGGATTGGTGTCCCTAGGAAGAAAAAACACATGTTAGCCTTAAATAAAAACTAGTATTTCCATTTGGAAACATTTGTCTAGATGCCAATTATCTGTTTCTAAAATATCCAATTTGACTGTTAGAATATTGTCAAATTAAAGTTGACTTGTTAATGCATAAATTTTATTTGGAAAACATTTGGTAGGGGAGTCACAAGCAAAAGAATTCTCTGTTTTTTCAAGAAAGGATTGATAAGATGATTGGGGGAAATAGTTTAGTTAGCACAAATGGCATTTATATGGGAGTTTCCATCATATACATACTTGCTTCACATCAACTACTATTCATAATTTCTTGAAACATTAGTTCCATTTCATACTTAGATGGGAAAAATGGCTAGAGATTGTCAAAGTGAAATCTAGTGCTTTCCATATTCCTTCTCTATCCATTCTAAGGTTTCAATTATTTTGCTTCAGTGATAACCAAATAGCAAAGTCTTTGTGGCTGTCACAGCTGAACAAGCACAGTACCTTCCTCCATCTTCATGGCAGCCTTTCCCCTTGGTAACCAAAATCAAAGGATTCAGGACTAAAAGGAAGTATAGAGATCATCTAGTCCAATCTCTTCAGCTTACCAATGAGGAAATTGAAGCTCAAAAAGATAAAGGACCTTTTTAAGGCTCTTTCTTACTTCACCTAATGTCTGAGAGTCAACATAAGATAGAGAAAAAAAATACTGAAATTAAACTCAAAAAACATGGAATTTAATAACAAAAACAAATAGACTTATGTAGCAGTTTACGGTTTGCAAAACACATTACAAGTAACTCATTTAATCCTTATAACAATACTAGGAAATAAGGGCTTTTATAATATCTATTTTATAGATAAGAAAACTGAGGGAGATGAGTAATTGCCTACAGTCACACAGCTAATAAATGGCTGTCTGAAATATGTTTGAAGTCATGATTTCCTGACTCCAAGTCCAAAGCTTAATTTACTGAATCACCTAGCTCTCTACTTTGAAGTGTGGCTCCCTTAACCCATGGAATCTTGGGAGAGTCACTTTAAGCCACGTACCTCAGTTTCCACCATTTGTAAAAAATGAAGTAGTTGAATAATTTAGAGGTTTTTAACTAAGGTCTATGATATTTTTTTCAATATTTTGATAACTTCATTTTAACATAATTGGTTTTCTTTTTAATCCTATGTTTTTTATTTTTTATATTTAGAAACATGACTCTAAGGTATCCACAGACTTTGCTAGGCTGCCCACGAGGTCCATGATACAGAAAAAGGTTAAGCCCCTATGAACTAGATGAATTTGAACATCATGTTCAGCTCTGAGCGTTTTGACCCTCTCTATAACAAAGATTGCCCCCTTCTGTAACAATACGCAGCTGAGTCCTTCTCTGAGACCCTAGCTCTCCCAATGGCCTAATTCATTGGGACTAATCCGCTCCTGCACTTTCATTATTTTTTTGGACACCAGAGGCACACTGTACCATCAACAAATGATTATAGACAGGAGTTTTTCCTATCTCACTCTGGATTTGGAGCACAGCTCTTAGCAAGCTGGACCCCTGACCTTTTCCCTAAGGCATGCCAGCAGCCAATGCAGTTTATTTTTTTCTAGTATTTATTGCAGTTGAAAATGAAGCAAAGAAATGTAAAAATGCAGTTCTCAGAAAGAATCAGACAAATTATATCTCTGGTCACTGAATCCCTATGTGATCTTGAAGAAGTGTCCATATTCTTCCTTTTCTTGAGGAGGAACTAGTCCTATTTCCTGTTTTCAATGCATATTTATACATGAAATCATTCTGTTTGTTGCTACTAATAAGGTCACTTATAAAAAAAATCTCTGAATTTATTTATTTCCATTAATGAGGAACTCTGGCTAACCCAGACAATAACAGTATAAAAGCTATTTGCTTGATTTTTCTCAATATACTAGACAGAGAAGTTAAACAAGGTCCTGTGACATTCTCAAATACATCCTAAATCAGATTAGAATGTAATTAGAAAATAATTAACAAAATTTAAAAATATAATTAATCATAGACAATTTTAAATTTTAGAATTAAGTCAATAGGTAGTCCGTAGGAATTTTTATATACTGTTATAGACCCCAGTTTTATTTGTTGATATCTCTGATCAAGAGGATCAACTTCTATCATCTTCTTTCCTCTACTAGTCTCGTTTCCCTACTAAAACTACAGCTAGTTCTCAATTAGTACAAATAATGAATCCTCTGAAATTGTTGCTTATTCAAACTCCCACCACATATTTTCACTGGACTGGCATTATATTTTATTTAATTATAACTTCCAATTATGTGGAATTTGAATATTTTCAAATATTTGCACCCACTTCAAAGTCAACAGTATTTCCCTCCCATTCCTTCAGGGCTCTGTGTAATCAATAATTAATCTAGAGAGGAGTGGTAAAGTAGACAGAATCCAAGCTTTCAGTTCAGAGCATCTGGTTCAAATCTTAAATCTGACACTTCCTATCTGTGTGACATTGGCTGACTTAAATTTATTAAATTTCCCCTATCTCAGTTTCCTTATTTGTAAAATGAAGAAATTGAATTAAATGGATTCAAAAGTTACTTCCAGTTCTAGAACAGTTCTAGAACATTTAGGCAGTTCTGATATCATCATATTCATGCTCATAAAGTATAAGAAGTCTAAGAATCTGCTTTATGTCATATTAATTCCATTATTTCTACAATTTTTATTTCTTTTCACCAATACCCAAGTGTTTTTAGACATATGTATACATAAAATATGAGCTAGAAATGATTTTAGTAAGGGAATATGGCATGTAACTGTGGTCCGAGTCATCTATCATAATATTTCCTATGTTGAATACTTCTTTAAGTATTTAACCATATTTAAGTATGCTTCTCCTATCCACATCTCACCCCCACCAATACTTTTTGAATGCATATCATAGATAGAATGGACAAAAGATTGTAAAAACACTTTACTCTTCCCAAATTGCTTTTAAAAGTGTATATCGCCACAAGGCCATTTGCATCAGACATTAAAATATGGAAATTATGTTTTTTAATTTCTTGCTAAAACATTTGAGAAATCTCCATTTGCAAAATATAAAAGATTAATATAATAAATAACTTATCCCAAGGTTAATAGCTATGGTTTTGCTGCAAGGCTTTCTTTGAGCTGAGGAAAAAATTAAAAAAAAAGTTTAGCAAAAAAGAAAGGAGACATTAAAAGCCAATTTATGGGAATTAGAAAGAAAAGATAGAATTAGGGAATAAGTTATCTAACTTGGGGAAGGGTTCACTAATGAAAGGATTAACATGCAGCAAATAGAAAACAAAATTAGTAAGTAAAATTAATTAGTAGATCAAAGAATTAGAAGGTAAGTTCAAAAAGAGTCTGTAAATACTATATAACAAAGGAGGACTGGTACTCAGTAGTGAAGTTTCAGGCAGCACTAAACGATACTATAAATTAAAGAATTGAGTAGAAATGAGAAACAGACATGGAAAAATACTTTTAAAAAAGACTAAAATTTTAGTTTTCATAATAGGATGCTAAGGTTTTCTTTCATTTTTGAGGTATATTGTGCTCAAAATTATCATTGCTATTGTTTTCTTCTCTTCCTTTCCTTTCCTCCTGATCATCCTCCAATTCCTCCATTACCACCATCCTTATTTTTAAAAGAAAAATAATTGTGTCAAATATACAATCCAGCAAGGGGATCAGGGTTTGAGCCAAGGAGCAGAACAAAGCAAGGGAACTTTTATAGAGCCTCAAATGTTGAAGACAATGAAGAATGCTGCCATTACACTAAAAAGAGCCATGGCTTTTGACAGGGCAAAGCCCAAGATGGGGTAAAAGAGTTACTGCTAAAGAGATTGGTTCCTAGAATTGTCAGTGATCAAACTTCCAATACCTCATCCCTATCCCTATGTCAGCCACCATAATCATAGTATTCCCAACTACAATGAACTTGGCAGCTATGTTGGTATTTTAGGAAACAGTACTGACCCTGGAATTCCTCCAACTGGCTAGCTGAAGGAAGAAACCGTTAGAGATGAGCTTAGCAACCAGCTGATATACTAGGGATAGATACAGACATAGGGCTGACTAGATCAATAGGTTAAAAATAAAACTAATCTGTAATGGAGAAATAAGAGAGTAATAGTGGTCTGATCTATCTCCTCCCAGCTTCAGAACTCACATTTTAGGAAGAGATGTGCACATATTCTCACATTTTGCCAGCCTTTTATTTACTATCATTTTCTGGCTACATTGCATTGATCTTTCATTAATATGTCTCCTAGTGTTTCTTTGTGCTATGAAAGAGACTTAGCTCTTGAAGACTATGCCAGAATAGCAGAAGTTCTACAAGATATTGCTAAGAAAGATAAGCTTTGAGTCCTGGACCACATTTGGCCTCCAGGAAATCTCTTTTCTTTTCTCTTCTTTCCTCTTCTCTCTGTTCCCTTTCCTCTCTCTTACCATAGAAATTCATGGAAAACTGTCTAAAAGATAGAGTTTTCAACACTGGAATAGCCACACAGAAGGAATTTTCAGTATTGTATAATATGTTAAATTTTGATTTAACCAGGTCCAGGTCCTTGCATCTGAGGTCCATCACACTGGGAAAAGTCATAATTGTTCTCATGGTTGAATGCATCTTCAGTAGTCCTTGTACTCCCTTGATTCTATGATAAATGTGGAAAGCACCAAGGTTATAGAAAAAACTTTCTGGAGCGTCTGTTCCATCTAGGAAAGTCTCTGTTTCCAGGTAAGGGGAATGAACCTCTATAAACACAATAGTAAAGTTTTTAGCAACAAAGTCTTACATATAAGAACAGTGTATAACCTATCTTCCATCTGAAATCCTCTCAATAATCCAAAGCCCTTCTGAGACTCCACTCTCCCCCCGGTGGGAATACAGGTAGTAGAAGCATTGGTCCGAGTTAACTGGACTAGAAAGGAACACATCCTCTTTCTCCTTCCCACTATGGCCTCTTGTCTTCCACCCCCTGGTCTTTTCTTTTGTAAGTAAAGTAAACCCTAATAGATTTCTTTTTTTTTTTTTTAATTTTCTATCAGAGTAATTGAGAGGAGGGAGAGAAGATTACATTTCCTATGAAAGGGGATCATTGAGGTACATGTAAGATTATGCTCCAAAGAAATTGAATAAAATATCACCCCTTCTAATAATATTATAATAATTTATCAAAGTGGTTTTCTCTATGAGATCACCTTTGATGCTATTTTCCAGATAATCCTTAAAGAGAGACTCTTGTTTAACCAAAAATGGGGTGTAGTTTGGATTGGCCCTACCTTAAAGGAAAAGGGAAAATCCCTAAGCTATAGCACATTGCTAGGATACTTTCACATTTTGACTCTACAAGATACTAATTTTGTAACATAGTATTACAGATTTAGAGCTAGAAGAGACCTCAGATGTCATCTACCTACTATTGTAGTCTAGCTCCTTCAATTTACAGAGGCCCAGAAAGGCTAAGTGATTTATCCAGTTAGGAAGAACCAGAGAGGATTTGACCTCAGAAATTACTGAATCAAAATCTTTCCACCGTGCTGTAATGTCTCTATCTCAACATACTTAACATTGCAAAAAGTATTCATCACTGAAAGACAGTATTTACCAGAAAGAGATATTTTATTTTGCATGGTTGGTAGAGAGTGGGAAACTAAGCAAAGAATCTAGGATAATTGAATAATAGATTCATAAAAGAAATAAGGTATAAAACTCTAAGTTCCAATGATAGTATGGAGTCATTCATTTCATCTGTTCTGAGAACTGGCTCTTTTATTCCTTTGTTTTCAAATCAACCTACCTTGTTATATTCAAAGACCATTTCTTCTTTGATAAAGCAATCATGTGGTGGATAAGGCCCAGGATAGTTGGGATTGGTGACCCTTCACTGGTCTACTGCTTTCAATTCAGTCTTTGCTGATTGAACCATCCACCTAGACATAACTAGAACACACCCACCAAGGCATAATAATAGTTGGCATAAGAATCATGGGATAATAGAGTCTCAGATCTAAAGCTGGAAGTTTACTGTCTCATTTTGGAAAGTGTTTCCTGCTCAGGAAAAAATTCTTAATATGAAAAGAGTAATGGACAATGAAGGTAGCCTGGGAATTTGGCATCAGCTATGATAAGACCTTTTTTGAATACATATAAGCATACAAAAGTTTTTCTCCATTGAATATAGATAATTTTCCATACTTACATTTTATAATTGGTTTAAAAGGTTTTTTTTTAATTGGATGAGTGGTAACAATAACTGCTAGTTGTGTGTGTTCGTGTGTGTGTGTGTGTGTGTGTGTGTAAGAGAGAGAGAAAAAAGAGAGAAGGAAGGAAGGAAGGAAGAAAGAAAGGAAGGAAGGAGGGAAGGAAGGAAGGAAGGAAAACAGTGACAGAAATAGAGAGAGTGAAAGAAATAGAAGAAGGGAAGGAAAAAAGGGAAGGAAGGACAGAGGGAGGGAGGGAGGGAGGGAGAGGGAGAAAGATAGAGAGATCCATTATGTAGAAATTCATCCAATTTTGAATTCTAGGCTTGATCATCGGGGACAAAGAATCATTGTGGTATCTGGCTTCCATCTATAGACCTATAACCTCTTAGTACGGATGGTCCCTCCCTTCTAGAACAGTTTGCAAACTCTCCATTCCTTCTCCCTTTATGGGATCTTTTTGAATGTCTTTCCATAAATCCATAATTAAGTATATACTAAATGTTGTATAATATTTGCTCTTTTTCTTTTAGTATTTGAAAATACCAATCAATTTAGAAGCCTTCCTTTTGGTACTTACTAGACACTAGGCCACACACTGTGGTGACAGCTGAGAATTAAAAAGACAGAAGTGAAATAATCCCTACCCTCAAAAAGCTTACATCCTAATGGGAGAAATAATATGTAAGCATGCCTAATATATACTAAATTAATACACACCAGTGATGAGAGATAGGGCAATAGCAAAGGACAGAGGGTAATACATACTTCATGTAGAAGATAGCACATGAACTGATTATTAAAGAGAACCAGTGATTCCTAGAAATAGTATTTCCATAAAATAGAGGAAAGATAGGAGAGAAAAAAGAGAGAAAGGAAAAAAAGAGGAATGGAGATCACTGTGTGCCAAAGCACAGGGACAAATTGGAGTATAATATCTTAGAACAGAAAATGGGCAAAAATTCCTGGAATGCAGAATGTAAATGAGGAAGAGAATATACTAACGTGTAGTAAGACTTCAAGGTAGAGTTGTGAAGAAATTTAAAATATAGTATTTTATCTATAAGGCAATAGGAGGTTACTAAAGTTTGTTAAGTAAAGGAATAACATAATCGGATATGTGCTTAGGAAAAATATCTTGGTGGCTGCATAGGCTGTAATTTTGAATAGAGGAGAAACGTGAGGCAGGGAGACAAGTTAGAAGACAATTGTAATAGTCCAAGGGAGAAGTAATAAAGAACTGAACTAGGCTGCTATGTGAGTAGGAAAAAAAGATATGTAAGAAATATTTTAAAGTTATAAATATAAATATTTGGCAAGTAATTAGATACATGGAGAGAGTGAGAATGAGCAATTAAGGATAACAAGGTTGTGAACATGGAAAACTGAGAATAGTGATACCTTGGAGAGTGAGAGAAGAAGGCTTGAATTTAAAAAAAAGGATAACGTTAAGTTTAAGATATTTCCATTATGTCCAAATTGAAATGTCTGTTAGGATGTTGAAGACACTGCACTGGAATTCAAAAGAGAAAAAGTAGAATTAGATACACAGATCTGGAAGTTATCTGCTAAGCCATAGTAATGGAACCTATGGGAGTATTATTCAAGCTGTCCAAAGTTGGTCCACTTGCTTTTTATTCCAGTCATACAAGTCCTTCATGATGACTTTTATGAACAACCTCATGGATGGGTTTTATATCTATCTTCCTGTCTTACCCTTCACACAATTGCAATGTTGAATCTTCTGAATCTTGGGCTACTTAGGGAAAACATTTTTAATGAAATCAAGTCCCTTTCCTCTGGTACACTGTCACAGAACTGGAGTGCTTATCATAAAAAGCACACTTTTGGCAAGACTAATATGAGCTGTGCTCATAGAACCATGGCAAATTGGATGTAAGATAAAATATTTGACTCATCTAATTTGCTGTGGGCTAGAGCAATGCCATGTGAGTACTGGGAGGACTTTTCTGGAAGTCAAATAAAAGGAAATTGTTCACACTATCTATAAAGAGTCAAACAATATTCTCAGTTAATCCAGTTTGTTTGGGATCAGTTTGTTACATAGGGGAGAAAGGGGGAGAAGTACATCTATCTACCTTATATGCTCGCTTCTCTAGATCATCTCATCTCAGCTACTTACTACCCTATTCAATAACAAAAATAAGATTCAACAAGAAACATTTATTAAGCATCTATTAGGATTAAGGATCCATCATCATGTTAGACAATAAGACAATAAGATAATAAGACATAAAGTCAAATAGGTATGAGTTGCCAGCCCCATGAAGGTGACATTTCATCTTAGGGATACAACAAGCATTTGGTACTTGTTGTTTTCAATGAACCTGTGATTTCATTGATGTAGGAATTTCTGGTAAGGAACCTTTATCAATCAATCAATCTAATTTTCATTTAAAATCTTCTATGAATCAATCATTTTGCATGGCTCTAGGGATAGAGTTGAGTTCAAATCATGCTTCAAATTTACTAGCTGTATAACCTTAGACAAGTCACTTAAACTCTCTTTGTCTTCTGCTTCTATAAAGTGGAAATTACAATAGTATATACTTCCCAGGGCTATTATGAGAATAAAATGAGATAATTTTTGTAAAGTGCATAGAAAAACTACCTATTATACAAAGACAAAAATAAAACAATAACTTCCTTCAAAGATCTTATATTCTTTTCCATATCTATTTTGCAATTTACAGTTTTAAATACTTTCCTAGAGCACTGAGAAGTTAAGTGACATGCTTAGAATCACACAATCAATTTGTCCTAGAGGCAAAATTTGAATACAGATCTTACATCTCCTACACAAAACATTTAAACAAATAGATACAAGAAAATTTAAAGTGGAAGAAAGAATTTCTTCCTTTTATTTTATTCTCTTCTAATTCCAATTCCATCCTTCACCCCAAAGCTACAGGAAGCATGATCTAGTGCTAGTCCTCTTGCTTTAAAGGATAGATTAAAAGGCTTATTCCATGAGGAAAAACATTGGAAAGTTCTATCCATGGGTCTAGCATCTATATTTTCTCAGATTCCTTTGAAAAAACTGACAATTACTGCAATAATAAATGTTAATTTATCCTTACTTCTTGTTGTTGTTGCTAAAATAAAATGTTCTTATATTGGTCACCCTGCCATCTAGGGGAGGGGGTGGGGGGAAGGAGGGGAAAAATTGGAACAAAAGGTTTGGCACTTGTCAATGCTGTAAAATTACCCATGCATTTATCTTGTAAATAAAAAGCTATAATAAAAATAAATAAATAAATAAAAATAAAATAGAGTGTTCCGTGTGAAGTGTATTGGCAAGTGATAGCAATATTTTTAAAGCATGCATAAAAGACTAATAAATACAAGGTTCTAATTAATAACATAGGATAGCAAGAATTGGATTTCTGGATTATGATAAAGTAAGCATGAAGAAGAAATGAAAAGATAATGGTCTTATTAAGATTCTTGATCTGAATTTCAGTGGATTCTTTGATGGCTTCTAGCTAGTGTTTTCTATTCATTCAGACTTCCCCATCTTTTGATCATTGGTTGAAGTTTGGATTACATGGACTCAGTAAGGTCACAAAACAGAGCAAGACATCAAGGTTCCAAGACACAGACTGCATCCACCAAGAAGTAAACAAGCCTTCAGTAACTCAGTGAAAGCTACACCCATCAAACAGGCAGGGGAACCAGTTATTTCTATAAAGGAACTAAGAAGGAGTAGATAGAACCTAATTGAGAGCTTTCCTTTTCTCTCTGGACTTTGTGGGAGGGGAAGGAGGATTTCAAGTAGTTAAATAACCACAGTGTGAAGGATTAGAGCTGAATAGTAAAAATGGGGAAAAATAAAATAAAATGAATATTCATAGGTGTTGGGGAGAGGGAAGAAGTAAGCATGTTTCTCAGCCTAAGATACATCATAAGGCATGAGCAGAAAATGTTGAAAAATAGAACAGCAAAAAAAAAAAAAATAATCAATTAGAATAAGATAAACAGCAAAGATTAAGTACACAAGGGAAAAATGGTTTGTTTGCTTGGGATCTTATCTTCAATACCATCTTTTATGCTGGGGAAATGTTAGCTAATGCCACTACCATTTCTACACACATTAATCTTGCCTCATACAGTATAACTGTTCGCTGCCTTGCAATTTGAACAAGTATAATCATGCAGGCAGTATAACTGGAGTTAAGTATCTTGTGAACTACTACCCCTATTGGGGAGCTGTCAGTCCAAATGCATAAGCAGCAGCATTAGGGAATGCCTTGGACATCAGTGATCTGATTGACCACCTTTATTGACTTTCAAAAAGAACTAAATGCAGAGTGTGAACACTGTCTAGTTTCATAAGCCATTCACATTGGGATCATGTGCTCTAAGAAATTATCTTTTCAGAGTCTAGCCTTCTCCTCTCATCTGGTCCATTGTATTAGCTTGTAAAGTGTATAGATTCCATAATATCATGGGAGTTAAGTTCTCCAGAGTGTGTGACCCATGAATAAGGACTCCATTATTCTGAATCTGTCTATAATTCTTGGAAGCAAACAGGGAATTTATAATGAGTTATTAAGTTCAGGCCAAGTTAGAGCCACTGATATGAATTTGTCCCAAATTAGATAATTAAATTCTTAAATAAAAATGTGCATCTCAAGAGTCTGTATTATCTTACCCCAACCTCAAAATTCTTTCAAAGCATGATTCCCATGAAAGAAGACTGATTAACTTTCTGATCAATCCTCATTAAGTATTTAGATATAATGATTCCAATTATGCAAATATGTAGCCGTTTGGTAAGGTTTTATTTGGGGGGGGGAGGAGTTGTTTGTTTGTTTTTTTATTGAAAGACCTGAATTCATGCAATAAAAAAACCTAGTAATTCCCTCTATCACTGACCTTGAGCCAATCAACATAAACTGGCCTAAAGTTGAAGTTGACTCTAATACTTCATAAAATAGAAGCATATTTACTCATTTTGTCTGGTACTAATCTCTCATGTGGGACCAGGTTTGTTTTGTTGTGATTTTTTTAATCACAAAGAAATCAAAAAACATGAATAAACTTATACAAATCTTTAAGAACAAAGGCTACCCCCAACCCAACTCTCCTACTGAATCTTTAGATCTTAGGACAAAATTCCATTTACATTAATGGGAGTCACAAAATTAAAGTATTTTCAAGGGAATAAACACTAGTGAGGGAGAAGAATTGCTTAAACTTGTACCAGGGGGTATGTAGAGTGTAATGAGATGGATTAAGGAAAGAAGCATTTAGTCTAACAGGGAAAATCTCTTAATGAGTTTCATTAGACTGTGGAATAGTGATAGAAAAGCCCATTTCAGAACAGATTAGAGAGGACCATGTAAATATGAGGAGCAATTCCTTAATGCTCAGGCAAAGAGAAGATGCCCCAATAGTTTGTTGCTGTTTTTTCCCCAACTCAAATGTTTGTCATCAATCAAGTTTCCTACTTTAATCTTCTTTGATTGTTTAAGTGAACTTAGTTATTCTCCCTTACATCTTCAGCTGGACAAATTGCTCCCCAATCCATTCTCATCCCCAAATGTCATACTGTCAGTTCAAGCTCAAAATTAATAATAAAAAAACCCATCATCTTTATTCCCAAATCAGATTTCTTATAAAGATATCTCTAAGGTACTTTCCTATCAAACTTAAAATGTTATCGAGCTCTTCAACTCTTCTTTTCATTCATTCATTAAGCACTTTTTTCTCATATCTTTTCTCTTATATAATTATTTTCAATTATATAATAATTGATTATTGAATTAAATTGACTTGGAGAACATTGCTGATAGATGTGATTGCCCAAATTCTTGTGATACATTCCTTTCAATCCTAAATGGAAACCTTAAAAAGAATTTAATCTAAGATAAATTCTGCTCCCTTGGATTCCACTAAGTCAGGTCTGTTAGATCTTTTAGATCTGTGTCTAGAGTAGAGGTATATCCTTTGTCTCAATTGTCCAAAGCTAAGAGTGGTATGAGAACAAGAATGTTCAAAATTATGTCCTTCAGCCTTATTATAATGGGTCTACCTTTCATCAAAATATTAATTCTTTTCATCAATTGTTAACCAATCAGAATCAGTTACAGGGTACCCTCAGGAACATCCACTATCCAAGTGCATGTTACGTGTTGAATGAGTCCCATGAGGGATCTTTGGCATTCAAAAATGCCACTGACCCTTTTTAGTGATTGTCTCCTAGAATGATTAATAAAATTGTGATCTCTCACATATTTATGAACTTTACAAAGCACTATGCCAGATGCTAGGGAACACAAAAACAAAAATAAAAGTTTTTGGCTTAATGAAATTCACAGTTTACTAGGGGTATACAACATATGCAAAGAGAAATAAATGAAAAGTATGTAACCCAGATCAGGAAGACCAAGTAATTTGGAATTTCTCCTCCTTTACAACCTTACAACTCCTTTACAACCTTTATAACTCCTACTTTACAACCTTAAGAAGATTGGTTCAGAGAGTATCCAGTCTCTGCTAATGGCTCAAGTCCCCTCACCAATGGAGTTCCCCCAATTATAAAAGGTGCTCCCCTATACCCTAGATCCATTAACTACTAAAAGTCATACAGACATATTTACTTCAGAAAGTATAATCATAAATATACAATATTTCAATATACAATAAATATACAAACACAAAAATATAAATACAAATAAAATATAATAAACAATATATTTATAATATTTGCAATACAAATATATAATAAATATACAAACTTGCCACCACTCAACATGTATGAAGCATAATTTCTTTCCATCCCTTAGTATTATCTTAGTTTCGGGGAAAGGAAATTCCTACAGGGAAGTTCCAAGTTCAAAACACCCCTTAGGCTAAAGTCTCCACTATCTTGGCTTCCCTGGGATTCTATGCTGTTAGTTGGTTACACTGCTTATAATACTGATTCCAAGGCTGTCATGGCCCGAATTCCCCAGAATAAAAGAGGAGAGCAAAAGGAAGTTCTTCTCTTCCCACTGGTCTAGTTCATGGCACTGATGCTATAAAGTGAACTATAATCTTCATCTTCTGGTCAGCAGATAACACTAAAAGGAAAATATCAATGAAAAGGAGTGGCAGAGAGTGAACAGTTTGATCTAGCTAATTTTAAAGCTATTTAAAGATAATTTTAAAGATTTTAACCAATCAATGGCTCCCCACATGGTAGGGGATGCAAAAATTTTCATGTTAAACAATCTGGACATGCTTCAAAGGCTCATCAAGGACACCTTCATGTTCATACAAGCCCACATTACAAATATAAGAAGCAAATTAAAAGTAATTCTTGGAGGGAGAGAGAGAACTCACAAAATGGGGACAGGAGCATAGGAGAAAAAAGAGCCTGCTAGGCATTGGCATCTAAGCTGAGTTTTTAAAAAATTGGGGATTCCATGAAGAAGAGTTCAGGAAGCAGTCTATTCCAGGCATATGAAGACAGATAAACTTTTGTGAAGGAAATGACAGGACCCAATGGAGGAGGAGCAGAGACCCAGACATCAGCCTGAATATCTTTCCCACCCTCCTTGGCTGGAAGAGCTTCAGAAATTTTAAAGAGTTCAGAGGATTTGGGCTTTTTTTCCCTTCAGTCTCTTCATCAAGAGGACAGATGGAAATGTATAAGGAAAGTAGACTCAAGGGTCTACAGAGTCCAATAGACAAGCTATAGCATTCCAAAGAGTACATGTTGAGGAGTCCAGTTGAAGGACTTCTAGCAACTATGAACACATGTGCTTTCTAATTTGAACCCAGTTTTCTCTATACTTTGTAGGTACTTATGGAAATCTATTCCATAGGATTTTAGAAGTTGTTTTGCAGCACCTTTTCTTACTATCCCACTTTAGTAAATAGTCCCTTTTCTAAGATAGGGCTGATTAATTGATATCAGGTGGTAAGAGAAAGAAAGGGGGGGGGAAGGGAAAGTTGCTTTTAATATGTGTGTGTGTGTATAAAGATATATATATATATATAATTACATGCTTTATTTATTTCTGCCAGATATTGTAGTAAGCACTTATTTTTTCTCACCAATATTATCTCATTTGAGTTTCAGAATAATTTCATGAAGTAGGTATTATTATTATCTCAATTGTATAGTTGGGGGAAATAATAAGCAAACAGGGGTTAAGTGATTTTTCAAGGAAAACACAGCTAATAAATATCTGAGGCCAGATTTGAATTTAGGTTTTCCTGACTTCAGGCCCAGTCTTCTATGTACCATGACACCAGGATATTAATAAGACTCATGAGTATATAGTACTAGAAACTCTTCCCCAACTCTTCAAGGCTAACCCTAGAACCTTAAATGGATGTACTATCCATATTCTAGAGATTCAAACTACCAGCATGAGTAGAGGTTGATATAGTAACTCCAAATTATGAGTTACATTGTGGGCAAAGGAGATGGAAGGTGTAATATCACATAGAGACAATAATGGACCAGTTTAACTGAAACTTAGAGGACATGAGAGAAAGTAAATCCATAAAGGTAATTTGGAACTATATTGTGAAAATCTTTAAATATTCAACATGGGAACTTGTATTTTCTTCCTTCCTTTCCACCCACAAGTCGTCAAGATAGCTGACCATTCCTTTCCATTTCTACTATCATCACTGCAGCCCCTCTCATCATGTCTGTCCCACTGAAGTATTCTCTTAACTAGACTTCATGCCTTCTATTTCATGTTTCTTCATCCTATCCTCATCATTATTAAAAGACACTACTATCTCTATTTCTAAATCTTTGATGGATCCTTATTAAAATTAATTAAATGAGCATTTCTTTATCATCTACCATAATGTCAGCATAATACTGAACACTAAACTTCTTGTATATTAAATCATCTCCAAAGACTTCAACTGGCATCTCCAACAATTTTTCTTGTTTCCCCACATTAACTCTTCACTTCAGCCAAACTGATCTCTTTATACTACACCAAATACTCCATATAATTCCTGTTCCTAAGCCTTTGCCCAGGATGTTTCTTTGCCCTGAAATGCCCTCTCCCCTATTCCTAGTAATTCATGTCCTAATCTTTCTTGGTTAGGTTCCTTCTCTTCTGAAAGGTCTTCTCCAACTCTCTCAGCTCTTGTAATTACTCCTATTTAAAACTCCATATTGCTCATCCAGCACTTACTATGTAGTTTTTTGTGATATCTTGAATCCCTAAGTGGATTATAAATTCTTTTTAAAAATGACAATATTGTATTCCTATTTGTATCTCCAACATCTGTTAAAGTTTTCTAAATTACATTTGAGGCTTAAGAAATAGATGTAGATAGTAAATCTCTCCATAACATTATAAATGTTGTTGGGTACCATTATCCCAACTAAAATGTGACTTTAGCTTGTAAATAATCAGTACTTTTACAGTTTGCAAAATATTTTTACATATACTATCTCATGAATTTCACAATGCTTCTATAGGATAAGTAGGTCAAATATTATTATCTTCATTTTATATTTGAGATAAGTCAGAATTTAAAATTTTAAATTATTTATCAAAAATCACACTGCAGGGGGAAGCTAGTTGGTACGGTGGACAGAGCACCAACCCTGAAGTCAGGAGGACCCGAGTTCAAATTTAGCCTCAGACACTTAACACTTCCTAGCTGTGTGATCCTGAGCAAGTCATTTAATCCCAATTGCCTCAGCAAAAAAAAAAAATCACTGCTAGCAAGTAATTGAACCAAGACCTAAAACTTAGGACTATAGATTCCTTTTTCATTGCTCAACAAAACACTGGTGTTCCCCATAGACCCTAGGTTAATTCTGTGTTTTTAATTATTAAGGATCTGTGATATCATCAGTATAGAAAACATCCAAAAGATTCTATTACCTCTATCAATTCAGATTGACATGTTCGCTGCAACTTAAAGCCTTAGAGCACTGAGAGTGGTACCCTACTAGCCTAGGATAACATAGCTAGTATGCATCAAAGGTAGGACTTAAATCCAATACTTCTTTGCACTGCCTATAATGCCTTACTATTTTTCCATCATCCTGGGCTTTCATTATTAAAACTGTCACTTTTGTTTTACTTGCTTTCTTGCTTTTAAATAACAAAATCCCCAAAGTAGTGATACATATTGCTGCATCTGAGACTACTTGTTTAGCTGGTATTTTCTCAGAAAAAGTGCAAAAGATATTGTATCTTAAGGAATGGTTAGCATTCTCCCTCGCCTTCTGTAATCTCATCCACCATTGGATGAATTTAGTTTCCATATAGAAAAATTCTCAAATCTGTATTTCCAACTGTGGTCTCTCCTCTAAGCTCCTAGACAACCTGGGAACTAAATATCTTTATCTCAAAAATACCTTTAATATCTTTAAAATTATAATCCTCATATCCCTGTTGAATATGCTTTCTGAACCTCTCATTTCAGTCAACTCTAAAATTATTCTCCTTATCAGCCATGCTCATTACCTGGGAAGCATCACTTATTCCTTTATTCCCATGCATCTAATTAATCATAAGTCTTTTCTGAATATATGTATATATATATAACCATAAATATGTGCATGTAAATATATGAATATGGATAGATATAGACAGTGTTTCTCAAGTTGAACTACAAGTTGAACAGATACCATTTAGATTAGCAGAACCAGCCTGCACAGAATCTCAACTTTTATTGCTGCTTATTTCTCCACAACCAGGTTCTTGCTATCAAATACAACAAGCTGGTTCTATATTTAAGGTTTACCAGGCTTCTTTCCTTAAACAAGGGAGAGTGGAAGAAATCAGGACTGGAAAGAGGATGCCCATCCCAAGGGCAAGGTTTCTGGTGCATAGACAGAGCCTTCCAGAGAGTGAGTTGAGTTAAGAATAAAGTAATCATGGCTCAGGGACCCCAGACCTTACCCACGGTCTCACTAATAAAGAGAACAAACTCCGGGGCAGACATCTCCAGGTGGGCAAGCCTGCTAATGAGAAGGTGGGTCAGGAACAAAGAATGTCAGTATCCAATCAAAAACATTCTGCTCCCAGCTGCAGGGAGATATGGGATAGTGTCTAGCCTTGCAATAGGTTTGGCAGCTAGAAATCTGAAAGGAAGGTCCCTTTTTCTCTAAATTCTCTCTGTTGTACACGAAACATACTTGAAAGCAACACAGACTGATTCAGATATGTCAGGATAACAGGGTATTTAGCAGGCAGGTTCAGAACTCCCATGTTATACTACAAATAATTTTCTTTTTTTTTTTTTACCTTGATAGGGCCCAAGCCTCAGAAAACTGATCTCCAAGGAAACTTCTTTGCTCTTCAATCACTAATATTAAGAATGATTATTAAAAAAAGATCAATATGTTAATTTTCTAAAATGTTCATCATCATAAACTACCACTGAAATCATTGAATGGACAAAACTATTATGGTGAGATTTTGCTGACAAAAATCATAATTTCATGTAATGGCTCTCAAAATCTTAAGGTTTCAATCCTCTCTCTACATGAGATTTTTTACAAGAGAAATAAAAGAAACACCAATGTAGGAGCAGGATTCTAAGGCAAAACCTACTCCTGATTTATTATGTGTCCTTGAATTACCAACTTAATGAATTGCACCAACTCAATGAATAATAACAATAGCTAATAATAACTAATATTTCTATTTATATATTATGTGCCAAATACTGTGCTAAGCCCTTTACATTTATAGTCTCATTTGATCCACACAATAACCCTGTGAGGTAGGTGCTATTTTTAATTCCACTTTGCAGCTAAAGAAACTGAGACAAACAGAAGTTAAATGATATGCTCAGTGTCACACAGCTAATAAATGTCTGAAGTCAGATTTGAACACAAATCTCCCTGAATATAGGCCCAGCACTCTACCTCATACCTCCTAGTTGCCCACTGGACTTAGCTTTCTAAACTATGAAATGAAAGGATTCAATTAGATGACCTTTAAGATCCCTTTAAGATCTATAATACTAACTAAATGACTCTGACGTTACTTCCAGATTAAAAGTACCTTTTTTTGATATTTTTGATATTATTTTTGATATTAAAAGGTATTATCTTTCAAATGTCCTAATTCCCATATCTTGCAATGTAGTTTCCACTATAATATTGAGGAAAATTAAGAAAATATAGATCTTAAACTTGAGATATCCAAATAGAGAACTGAATTATTTGTATGCTGGTGAAGACTTAGCCCATGGGCTTGCAAATCCAGACATCCAAAGATGAATTGAAGCTAATAGATGTAAGCCCTATAGCTACATTTCAATTTCAATTCTGAACTCACTAGTCATCAATTCCCTAATTTCTCAAAATTTATTTGCACATTTCCCATAAAAAAGTCTATTTCTGAGAGCAAGAAGTAGAACTGAATATTTCTCCTATGCATTGATTAACTTAAGATAAGTGCCTATTTTGGGATTACTGATTGATTCATTCATTATCCCAATTGTTGACCATTCCCCATGCTCTTATGAGAGAGCAGTTCCAATAATTTCACATCAAGAGCCTTGATTTATAGTTTCATTTTTCTGATTTGTGAAAGCCATAAGCTCATGCATTCAGACCAGCATTTGATAGAAGCTCCATTACTGCAGCTCTGCGTATTTATGGTGTAATGTATCCTGGAAGCTTACTCCAGCCATGGTGTTGCCTAATGCATTTTTCCATTTGACTTTTAAGTGGCCCATATAAGTTGCCATAGATAAAATGAGTCCAGTGGCTTTGCAGCTCATTCCAGAATGATGTATAAATTGAAATTTTAAATCATACTGAAGTGGGAGGGGGAGAGAAAAAGAGAGAAAATTTTCTTCAGTGAAGAAAACAGAAATGGCTTTGTGGTCTAGGGTGGAGGGTGGGGGTTGTTGAGGAAAACTTGTTATGCTAATTCCCCTAAAGAAATATCTTTTAAAGGTTATGAGCTACTAGCCAAGCTGATAGGAAAAGTTAGGACTTGTATTTCTTCTTCAGGAGAACTTAACCCAAACCCAGAGTGGCACAAGGGAAAATATGCTAGATGTGGAGTTGGGCAGCAGTGAGGGTGGGGGAAGACATGGTGGAGCTCAATCTCTAGCTCTTCTGTTTATACCTGTTTGGACAATGCACTTAGCTTAATTTTGCCATCAGTTCCTCATCTGTAAAAAAAAAGAGATAGGATTACATGGCATCCAATATCCCTTGCTCCAAATTAATGATCCTTTCTGACCCCAAACTCATAAAGTCAAAGAATTTAGAGCTAAAAGAGATTTTATATATCAATGGGTATCCCAGATTTTAATTGAGAAGAAACTTACTAACATGGAGTTAATAGTGTATTTATGAGACCCTCTGCAGAGCATACTGATTGCATTAGTGATTTACTAAATTATCATATAAACAGCATATAAAGCATACAAAAAATTCACTACCCAAAGTTAACTAAAGTCAGATTAGGAAATAAATAAGAAGAATTAATAAAAAGCAGAATCTTTATTATTCACTCAATGTGAAGTCTTATCTTTCATTAAAATTCATTTCTATGCCATATAAAGAAAGCTGTCTTTGGAAGACCATTGGTCTTTAGTCTGGAACAGTGATTCTCAAAGTATGGTCCAGAAAATCCTGGAGGTCTCTGAAACCCTTTCAGATGGTTCAAATCAAAGTTAGTTTTTATTTCTAATACGGTAAATATCAATAAATATAATCCACATAAACAAAATTTCTTTGGATAGATCTTCAATAATTTTAGTAGTATAAAGATCCTGAAAACAAAAGTTTGAGAATCACTGGTCTCTAAGTTTGCTATTGGGCAAGAATGTGTTGAAACTGAGGAAGCTATTGTGAACAAGAGATGGTGCAGACCTGAGACAATTTGGGTATCTTTCACATTTCCATACTCTGCATAAATGAGACTTTTGACATATACTGATGTGTCACCCAGCTGTGGAACCTTTAGGCAACAAGATGATCAAAGTGTTTTTGTAGGATTTCCATAGGGAATATCTGAGACCCCAGGGAACTTCTCTGCAAACTGCTTTTAAGAGAATTTTATATGCTTTTCTCTTCTAAAAGGGCATTTTAATCACCTTAAGATATTTTAATATATTCTTTTATTAAATTAGGGGTTTTTTTACCTGAACCATTAGGATCTGGGTGATCTACTGTACCAAATGGTGATAGTATTGACATAAATGGGAAAGCCAGAAAGGAGAATATTCATTCAAGTGGGAGAAGAGGAGTACAGTTTTAGACATTTTCAGTTAAAGGCACTATAGAATCATCCAGGTAGAGATAATCAATGCCCAGGTAGTTAGAAATGTTGTGAGGCAGAGACAGCTAAATAGCACAATGAATAGGGTGCTGCACCTAAAGTTCAGAAGATCTGAATTCAGACATTGACTAGCTATATAATCCTCATTTAATCTCTAGTTTAGTATTTAGAAATACTGGTATCTACTTCCCAAAGTGGTTGTGAGAATAAGATGAGATAATATCTATAAAGAATTTTGCAAACCTCAAAGTGTATATAAATGTTATCTATTATATTATCAAATTTAGAAACATTCCAAATAAGCACAGTCCATTATGTAGGCATAGAATCTCTAAGTTAGAATTAACCTGTTCCTATTTATCAATTTCAATTGAAGTTATAATTTGAATATGGTCTAATTAGATTAATAATGTGATAAAATCAAAAGCATTAATTGCTTATAATTCATCCCATGGGACTAAGGAATTATAGATTTTGAGGGGGAACCTTAATGATCTTAGAGTTCAATCTTCTCATTTTATCAACAAATAAAATAAGGGCCATAGAAATTAAAGAACTTGCTCCTTGTCACAAAGGAACTAAATGACCACTTAATACCATCCCTGTAGTAAATTCTGTTTCCCTCAAGTTGCAGCTCCTTGAGTGATATCTCAGTTAAAGATGGAGAATTAACTAAGGCAGGTGGCATGTGAATAGAACACTGGGATGGAAATCAAGAAGACCTGGATTAAAATCCATCCTAAGAAATTTAATACCTGCATGACTGAGCAAGTCACTTAATTTCTGTTTACTTCAAAATCATTGTTCATAAGCTCCCACCATTGTTTCTTTACTAGTCAAACATAAAACACAATTTAAATCAAAGACACTTAATGAAATAGCATAGTAAAGAAAAGTTCCCAGTTGAGCATTCTCTCATCTATATCATTCTACTTCAACATTTTCAGTCTTGAATCTATTTTTGAACCATTTTTTCCAGTGACTGAGACCTTCATTTCCATCAGAGATCCCTTTCTAGCTCAAAGCTAGAAATGCTATGCAGCTTCCTATTTAGGCATCAAGTTTTTATTAAATAGTTATTATGTTCCAGGCATGCTGTTTAATTTCCAACCAAAGTTTCTATGGCTTAATTTCAGTTGAGTTCTATCTCAGAAACCCCCCAAAACTGTGTAAATTTGATCTTTTGCAGTATTTTGAGGGATTCCTAAATTTATTTTTATTAATTTTAATAAATTTAATAAATTTTTTAAAAATCATTTTATTTATTAATCTTGGTATTCACGTTCCATCTGATTGATTCATACCCTCTGACTGCTGAGTAAAGAGCTTCTCTCCAAACCTTCATTTATGGAGCACAGCTATCTCTTCATTTTCCACCAGGATGTATTCCTTTAGATAGCATTGTCATGCTAAGCTAGATGCCCTCCCTGGTCCTTCTTTTAAACTTTCATGTGGTGTCTTCCTCCATTAGATTTTAGACTTTTTAAAGACAAGGATCATCTTTTTTTTTTTTTTTTTTTTTTTTCCTTTCTATATCCCGAGATTAACGCAGTGTCTGGCACAGGAGGGACTTAAATGTTTATTGACTGATTGACTCAATATTTTGTAACTAGTATGCAAATGAACCTCAGTAAGCACAAATGTTAAGCACTTAGAGGCAATTAACTCTCTAGCTTCTATGCCTTCCACATTCCAGATATTTCATATAAACATATACATTTTCAGGATGTCCTACAATAGTTAAAACAAATTCCCACTCTGCCCAAGGAGAGTGAACACTCATTTATACACTAACAGAAAGAGTTTCTATGAAAAACTGAAACAATTGTCAGAAGGGGTAAAAGTCAGAAAATTATCCCTTATCTGCTAAAAAAAAAAAATAATTACTCCTATTATACATTTACAAGTGTGGTGGTCATTTACCCTCCTGAAATGTGTAAAAAGAAGGAAAATACATTTATAGAGATATAGGATTTAGAACTGGAAAAGACTTTAAACTGAAATATAGCATCCTTTTCTTACAGATGTGGAAATTGAAACCTAGAGAGGCTAAATAATTTGTCTAATATTATACAGTTAGGAAGAAGCAGGGCCAGGACTCAAATGCAAACCTTTTGATTGTAGATCCCATGCTTTCCCCACACATTCTGACATAGTTCTTTTCCAAACCAGATATATTCACCCATTTCTTTCCTTATCTTAGCAAAAGAATGTAATTCTATTTGGAATGAAATTATCCTCTTGACAAAATATTAATTTTACAGTAATAAAAAAGACATCACATATTGTAAAAGCCTCAAATATTTTCATAGTCTGAGTAGAGTTCTACAACAGTTTTACAAGGGTCAATGCACTACAAGCTCTTGTGTTTATTCAGGCCAAGAGAGGCCCTGCTGATAAGCCCACTGGCCTCAGCTGAAGCTCAAAGGTGAGGAATATCAGCAAAAGCAGAAAAAATTGCCAACCACAAATATATTAAGGAAGTGGGGAATGAAGGAAGAGAATAAAATGGAGGCAATATAAAGAGAGTAAAGCAACAGGTCAGCAAATTGAGCAATAGAAGTTTCAAGGACACAGCAGGAGAGGAGGAATTGTCTTGGCAAGACAAACATAAAGTCAGTGGGTGGAAAAAGTAGAACAAGAGGGTGACCTGATTAAAATACATGGGAGTAACCCAGTAGTAGCATACAGAACTAAGGATCTATGGCATTAGGAGTTATTTGGCAGGCTGGAAATGCTTTGGGGACCACATTTACTACTTTTTTAAAGGGTCAGTAGCTTCATGTTTAGGATTGAGCCAACATATGCACTTCTTTGAGTTATACTGGATTCCTTTATTTACCTAAGATTTCATCCGTATGAGGACTGCGCAGTATAGAAATTCAATCCATGAGTGCCAGATAGACAAATTTTGTATAATATCCACTCAGAGAATTACCTGGGGCAGTGAGAATTAAATAATTTATGTGTGTCAGAGAGCAGTCAATACACATATGTGCTAAACATGGAGCTAAGCACTGGAAATAGAAAGAAAAACATCCGAATTGAACCAAGCTCCAAACTCTAGCCATTTTGCTCTATTTCCTCTTGATTCACAGTAGATGGTTTCTAATCCATTCCAACCCAATCCCTAAATCTACTCAAAGCTTTATGAGGGTAGACTCCGTGTTTTACTTAACTTTTGTGGACCCTTCATGCTTAGGACAGTGCTCAATAAATATCAACATTGAATCTAAAACAATAAAAAGTAGACTTGTTTTCTCCAGAACTTTGATATGTGGAAAGGGATTTAAGGGCTGTGCAGAACTAACAATCACCTGGATGTCATTACTTATGGCTGCAGCTTCTATATGCCCCTCTAATGCAGGATCAAATAGGAATCAATATGTCTCTAGATCTGCAAGCAGAAAATTCTCATGACAGATCAAACCTGAGCAAAGGGGACAGTTTGTTCTTGCACAGAGGTATACCTGAGACCAAGAATACAACAGGATTTGGTATAGTGCCCTTCACCCAAGAGGTGCTCGGTTATTTGATGTCAAATTTAAATGTTACTTTAAAACAAAAGCAATCTCAACCGAGGTGGCTTTCCTTAGAATATTGTGCTGAGGCAAGCTTGATTTACATCCCATATCAGTGAAAACAGAATCAGGGTCCAAGGGGATTTGAAAGCTGGGAAAGAAAGATATTCGCCCAATTCCTATTATTTGTATCTGTTGCTTATATGCTCACTTCTAATGCAGTGCTCTAAAAATTTTCCCTCAGGTGCCACAAAATGTTCCCTCCAAGCCTATATGCAGAGTATAATAAAGAAGGAGAGCTGGGTAGTAGAGAGTGGCCTTTTCCAAGAGCTTGCACACGGCTCCTGTTGCCAGGGTTACCATTTGCTTTGTCTCTTTGTTCTATGTGACTGCTTTTTGTAAGTCTGACAATGGAGAGAACCAGGTGATCTACACACACACACACATACACACACACACACTCACAGAGGAAAACAGAAAATTTGTTTGTAAGGATGATGACCCCTCTTTGAGCCATCCTATCTAGGGAATGACCTGGAAAATTTTAGCTACAAGAATGATCCTTAAGATCTATCTCAGAGGATGTCTCTTCCCATTATTAAAAGGGTATCACTCTCACATTTTCTATAATCGGGGAGTTTTCAGGACAATGAGAAACAAGGAAGAAACAGAATATAAGTGTTTATTAGACAAGCATCTAACTAACAGCATATAAAGGCTTCAAATTTGGCAATTTTCAGATGGGTAGAGACCTGGAAACATGTCCAGACTCCTGCAGGTGGTTTTGTTTATTGCTTTTTTATCTAAAGTAACTGAGTTACATGGTAATTGATATTATTCAGTTCTCCCACTTTTATTTTTAAATTGGATTTTTTTAAAGATAAGTAGGAATTTTCCAGTTGCACCAAAAATAAGTGATTTCTCAATGTGGTCTTTTAGAATGAAATTGATCATTTAACACTTCTTTTGGATGTATTCTAGATAAAATAAAAATCAGAGGGGGAGGGAGGAAAAGAGATAGAGATAGAGACAAAGACAAAAAGGGAGACAGACAAATAGACAGGAAAAGAAGACAGAGACAAAAGAAAGAGGAAAAACAGAGACAGAGAAAAATAGGTTGGACACAGAGAGAAGAGAGAGAGAGAGAGAGAGAGACAGAGAGAGAGAGACAGAGAGAGAAGACAGACACACACACACAGAAAGGTAGAGAGAAGAGACACAGAGAGATAGACAAAGACGAGATGAGAGAGACATGCAAAAAGGTACAGAGACACACAGATAGAAAGAAGAGAGAGGCAGAGGGAGCAAAAAGGAGAGGAAAGAGACAAGACAGAGACAGAGAGAGAGAGGAAAAAGGAGAGACAGAAAGACAAAGACAGAAAGAGAGAGAGAGGGGTGGGGAGGGAGGGAGGGAGGGAGAGAGAGACAGAGACAGGGCACTACAATTTGGAGCCAGAGAAAATATGAGCCTGCCTTTCCACAGTGCATATTTTTAGGATAAAAACTGAACCTGTCATTCCAATGGAATAGGGGACCCTTTGGAAGGGGGCTTTTTCTCTTAATGAGACCCAATACCTTTCCTGCAATTTGCAGTCATAAAGAGTTGCTTAGAGCACTGAGAGTTTTGATTTAGCATGGTCATCCCAGCCAGCAAAGGTCAGAGTTAGGACTCCAACACTTGCCTCCCCAATTTCAAGGCTCCAAATTATCAGCTGCATAAGATATATGCGAATTAAAACAATTCTGCACACATTAGCTTAACTCAGGTTTGAATACTGATTGAAAGAAGACAAATATTAAGGCACTGAACTGGGGATGGGGAAAGGCCATTGTAAAAATTCTGGTCTTTGCTTTTCTCTATTATTTTGTGTCACCTTGGATAAGTCTCTTTACTCCAAACCTCAGTGTCCACATCTATAACATGAAGAGGTTAGCCTCTTAGCAGCACCCCCCACCCCCCGCAAAGATCTTTAAAATCTATGAACTTACCTGTCACAGGCTTAGAGGGTTAGGGTGCAAATGGGATTTGAACATCCAGAGAGCAAAATGAAAACATTAAACAGGAAAAAGGGAACAAGAAGCTAAGCAAATCAGGAATTGTCAAGATGACCAGTGGAATTATCCCTCCCAGTGGGTATTGCATTTTAAAAGGGAGATTATCAATTTAATTATTGGGGGAAAAGTGCAATTTATGGGTCCCAGTAACTAGGACATCACTAAACAGTTTGGAGGATATAAGCCAATCAAGGGACAACTAGATCTTTCAAGGAGCCTCTGTCATCAATCTTAGGATCATGGGACTTTAGAAGGACTTTAGAAATCATCAAATCTAACCCCTTCATTTTACACATACACTGCTAAGGAAACCAAGGCTCTAAAGAGAGGTTAAATAGCTTATCCAGGGTCACACAGCTAATGTGTATATCTGGGATAGGTCTTGAGCTTTGATAGATTATGTACTGTATCTATGTTTGTATGTTTTGTTTTTATTTGTTTTAGGGTTTTTGTTTTCTTGTTTTTGCCTATCAACTCTCCCCTGAAGGCAAGAATTGTTCCTGCCTTTCTTTGCATCCCTTTCACTTAGCATAGATCTTCACTCAAAGTGCTTCATAAATGTTTGCTGACTGACTAATTAACTAACTAGTTCTCAATCTACCAAAAATTAGTACGTCTGCTAATAAGGATATATAAAGCAATCATTGAGGCAACTGTGTGGAGGATAGAATGAGAAAGGAGAGACTGGTAAAAGGGGGGCTAATCAAAAGACTACTGCAATAGCCCAGATAATAATAAAAGCTAGCATGTATAGAATTTTTAAGGTTTGTAAAGCACTTTTAAAATATTGTTTCATTTTATCTTTACAACAATCCTAGCAAGTAGATGCTATGATTATCCCCTCATTTTACATTCTTTACAAACTAAAGCACAGGCTTATCCAGGATCACACAGCTAGTGAGTGGCCGAGGCAACATTTGAACTCAGATCTTCCTGACTTTACATCCAGTGCTCTACTCACAATACCAGCTAGATGCCTTTGATGATAACAGGTGACAAATGACTGATGAAAGAAAGGAAATACTCATGGGAATAAAGAGAAAATAATTGAAGTGACAGGAAGTAGAATCAAAAAGTCATGAAAATTGGATTACATGAATTCAAATGGCATGGGCTTTTTTCTTGAATGGATGGTCTGTGTGATTTGGGGTTCACCTGGGCATTACCTACAAACCTAAACATTTCTGACATATTTGTTCCCCTAGCATTGAAATTTTATGAGCTATCAAGATCATTAACCAGAAGTATCCATATAAATATAGAGCAGAGGTCTCAGAACACTATAATGGCATTTTCTAGTTATATATTTTAATAAATTTTCTTTAACGGTATAAAGGAGGTGGACCAATCACAGTTTCCTTTTCTAAACAGGAAGAGGCTGCATGAAACAGCATGTCTCATGAGTATTGATCTGGAAAAGGAGAATCTCAGTTCAAATGCTGCTTGGGAAGTAAGGCCCAAAGGAATAAAAATGTCTTGTCCGATGTTGCACAGGTAACTTAGCTGCAAAAGCAGAATCCAAAATCAGATCCACTGACTGCAGATCCAGTTTTTTTCCTGCTTTACTATATAGCCTCTTCAAAATTGATATAACAATACAAAACTGAGATTCCATATTTATGTACTGGGCAGCTCATAATCTTACTGACTCTCAATTTCCTCATCTACCAAATGAGGGGATTGAACTCGATGGCCTCTAAGGTCTTTTCCAGCTTTTTGTGGTCTTGTATTGTCCAAGGAATATTGAGATATTAAACGATAGAAAAAGAAAAGTTTGGGGCAGAGGAAAGGAGGAACAAGAATGATTTAATTTTTGTCTTTGTAACCCTAAGAAGAAGCACAGTGGCTAGCATATAGTTAATGCTTAATAAATGGTTATTGGTTGGTTGGAAGAACCAGAGGTGAACCAAAAGGCTTGGATAGAAATACTATGTAGGATTTGTAAAAGGACATAGATAAAAATAGCAAGCCCAGGATAACAAGATATAAAAGTATATGTTTTCAACAGTAGAGACAATGTCCATAGCAAAAAAAAATCACAGTTTAGCAAAGTATCAAAATATTTCATTTAACAGGGATCCTTCTCTCTTTCTCATCAGTTTCCACCCACTTCCATCAAAAGTTCTTTTCAAAAAGACACAAACAATATATAACTTTTACAATATTGATGTTCTAATACAGTTTCCAGGAATAAGAACTAAATTTGCTATTTCACTGGTATAGGGAATTTCCTGATGAAGACTCCTTTTATTCAATGGAAATCATTATTTTCTCTGCATTTCATATAATAGGATTAGAAAGTTGTCTACAGCACTGATGACATGGCATTGCCCACATGGCCAACAGGCATCAGAGTTGAGATTGATCCTATATCTCCCTGACTTCAAATCCAATTTCTTATGGCTATTTCATACTACTTTTACTACTACTACTACTACTACTACTGCTGCTGCTGCTGCTGCTGCTGCTACTACTACTACTACTAATAATAATAATAATGACAAATGAAGGTAGGTTTTGTTTTAGGGAAATCCTGGGTTATCAATGAAGATTCTATGCAATTTTCCCAACACAAATACAGCTCACTCTTTTCCTTCTATTTGTCTTTAGGCCAAACTAATTGTCCATTTCTCATTTATGTCTGAGATGTATGTGTTGATGGCCCAACACAATAGCCTTTCTGGTTCCAAGGGTAAATCCAAAGATAAATCATTATGCCATGCTGACTCTATCATTTTCAGGATAGAAATTAAGCCAGTGGACCCTCCCATGGGTTCAACATCAAACTATATCTTTGTAGCAAATATAGCCTGGCAGTCCCAAATAGAATACGTCCTAAATCTAAGGAACAAAAACAACCTGCATCTTTGAAGCTATTGACAATCAACATAAAATGGATGAGATTGACTATCTTCAGAAGTAACCTACCCCCCAGAAGATGAATCATTATTAAGCTATTGAAAAGATAGTTATTTCCTGAACTCTCTTTAAAGGAATAAAAGAAATCTCATTAAAAAGACTTTAAAATATTTTGAGTGAGCTTGAAAATGTAGGTACTATTTATGGCTTTTAAATAGAAAAGGAATAACAAGATGCTGCAGAAAATCCAAGGTTGGAATTGGTAGGATGAAGACAAGGGCTCAAAGACCAACTTGGATATTTGCTACTTGGACATCTTCTAGCTTGTCAATAATCTTCCTGAAGTTGGTACCCAGAAGAAAACCTAAGACTCCAGAAGTATTATGACCAAGACAGAATAGAAAGGACTATAACCTTCCTTATCTGGACACTATGTCTCCAATAACAGCTTCTGAGATCCCTGACTTTTGTGGTTGCCATGGTGCACCTTGGATTTGGCACAGTCTAACATGCAATCAAAATTGTTGTGTTTATTTGTGGGGTTTTCCTCATTTTTTTAATCCGCAGGAGGAAGAAGGAACAGCTTGAAAGATTCCTTAAAACCAAACAAGATGTGGCCCCCACAAGCTACAACTGACTTTGCAAATTGCTTAATGAGATCATCATATCTATGCCCTAAAATTCACATGGCTACCAGGACAAAAATGCCCAGCCCTCTTCTGCCCTGTTTTTTTTTTCTTTTTCCTTTTTCCTTATATAATGTTTGAGAAAAACCAAAAGGCCCTGTCCGTGGAAATACAAATAAGGGCAGAATATTTGTTATAGAACATTGATGCATCCATAACTTAGTTTCATGTCTTAATTTCACCCAATTAAATGTCATTGCATTTCCTTACAAAGCACATCAAGGACTGAGGTGGTAAAATCCAAATGTAATATTTCTACTCTAATTTCTGTTGCCATATAAATACTGACATTTATTCAATTTCCTGTCTCTTTCTTGTCCTCCTGGTTTCTTATACAAGTGATCTTAGATTATCTGGTTTAGAGGGATCTTATCAACCTATCCATCAATCAACAAGTGTTTATTAAGCATCTATTAAATATATTGTAGATGCTAGTTCATGCCTACCTGTCTACACATCTTTCTTTGTTGAAAAACTGGGAAATGGGAAGCTGTCTATATAAAACAAAATGTACATTTAAAGCTGAGAAATCATCTCAGCCAATCCTCTCATTTTGCAGAGCTGGGAAGTAAGGCCCAAAGGAATAAAAATGTCTTGTCCAATGTTGCACAGGTAACTTAGCTGCAAAAGCAGAATCCAAAATCAGATCCACTGACTGCAGATCCAGTTTTTTTCCTGCTTTACTATATAGCCTCTTCAAAATTGATATAACAATACAAAACTGAGATCTATTTGACCTCAATTTTATTGTAAGATGTTTCAGCAAGTGTTGCCATAATAGGTAGTCATTGTGAAATACAGAAAAGGTAAAGTCAAAAAACAAAAAGAATTTGTCTTTGCCTCCAGCCTTATCTTGGAAGAGGAGGCTCTATTGGGTGACAACTAAAGGGGAAAAGAGTGTCTTAAACCACTATAAAATGGCAATAGCATTCCTTAAGCTCATTCTATAGCATAATATTATGTTTACCAAGTTATCTTATATTTCTAATTTGATTTTCCAATAAGGTATCCTACTGTGAATCAACAACAAGTATTTATTAGGCATTTATTATGTGTCAGTCACTGTGAATAAAAATATGAGACCTGACCTCAAGAAGCTTACATTCTAATAGAGGAAACATCTTGCAAATAGCTACTATATACATACAAGACAAATATAAAAAATTAGAAATATATATTTTGAATTTTAAATTAATAAATTAGAACTCTGGTTTGCATTAATAACTCATATTTGTATAATATTTTGAAATCTAAAAAGTATTTTCCCCAAAATAATTCTATAAAATAGATCAATATATCAATAATCTATTATCTTTTAAGTGTGGGAATTTCCTGTTTGTTTTTCCTTTTGACCTTATTTTTAGCTTTTGTATTTCAAAACTATGCTGTCAAATCTTGGATACTTGAAGGCTCCTAGCCTTAGAATATCAGGCTCAACCTCGAATATCTCTCTGTAAGGCCCATCATCTCCCATTGGTGAAATTCTTCCTAAAGCCTTCATTTTTGTGGGGAGGAGACTCCACTTTTTACCCTGTTCTTGACTACAAAACCATATGTCCCACTCCTCACAATACTTTCTCCTTCTTTATTTCTCAGGATTTAACTTCATAATGTTTTCCTCTGTTGGAATGTAAACTCTGAGGAAAGGGATTTTATTTTTGCTTGTACATGTATTCCCAGAGCTTAGCACATTGTAAGTATTTAATCCTTATTTCCTTTTTCCTTCTAAAAAATTATGGTATTACAAAGTTCCAAGAGACTCAGGGAATCTAACTGACTTCCCCTGGGACAAACACCTCTAGTAAATGCCAGAGACAGAAAATGAATCTTTGCCCTTCCTAACTCTGAATTTTACCCAATACAACATGATTCTTTAAGATTAGGTATTTTCTAGTATGGTTATCCCAGATGAGGAAACGAATATTAAGAAAAGTGAAATGTCTTACAGCTAATGAGTACCATAACCATTATTTGAAACCTAAGTCTCCTGCTTCCAAGTCCAATAATCAGTCTCTCAAGAGCATAGTTGATATAGACCCATACCTCAGATCCTGATTCCTTTGGGAAGAGTTGAAATGGAGACCCTGAACCTGCAGAGCTAAGTCACTCTGTCATTCTTCAAACATTTATTAAATATCTCACCAGGCTTTGATCCCTAACAACCTTTCCACAGAACTCCCATTTCAGCAGACCAAACAGGAGTAGCCACTGTGCTGCTCTTTAACACCGTCTTTCAAATTCACCATATGGAAGCAGTTTAAACTTGTCTTTATTCAAGTCCCTTCACTAGACCAATTCTAGATCCTACTAATGGGTCACAATCTTCCTGATGGACACAAGTAGCCTGTCTCTACAAACCGGTTTGACTGGCAAGATAACAGAAGAAAAGTGTTTTATTTCAGTGTGTAAATCACATTCATTGCAAAGTTTTCAGTGCTGTCAGAGATTTCAAAAGACTAAAGTAAAACAGTCAATCTGTTTGTACATCTAAACACACACACATTTTAATTGGCAAAAAAAAAGTCCACATCTAAACAGCCATCATAATCTTTATCTTGTTATAAAGTACAACCTCTGTCCTTCCAATTAAGTGCACTGATTCCACTTCCCCAAATTTCCTGAAAATACATATTTTCATCTTTAAGATCTAAACACTTATTTATGTTTTATTTTTATATATTTTCCATAGGAGAAAAAATCTCACACATTCTGCAGCACTGTGCCTACCAACAGAGAAGATAGAAAAGACACCAAAATAACCAACTATTACAAAAACAAATGTGCATTAGTACAGTGAAGAAGTCTTTTTTTCCTTTGTAAGCCTCTCCAGAAACAGTGCACTGAGTAAAAAAGATCCCTCACCTACCAAAGAAATATTAACCTCCAATTTTCAGAATAAACAGCATGACAGTTCATTTCCAGTTATATAATAACAAGACCTCAAATGTACATGCTGATTTTCTTCCCAGGAGCTGAGAAGCACTTAGATATGTTATTTAATTTATTCTCCCAACAAAGCAAGAATTTATATTTTTAACTCTTTCTTATAGATGTGAAAATTGTTTGTCCTGGGAGATTTTCATTTATGTGCAGTCACATCACTAGTCAGTTAGAAGATTCAAAACAAATAAAGAAATAGAATCAAATAAACTTCTGGAAGAGAATGCATGTATATATTCCCCAGATCTTAGATATTAAAGAGCTGTATTAGCTCAAAACTGCACTAAGATCTTGGGACAGTGTAGGTAGAGGGGAAGGAAAGGTTATAGGAATGAGATTTGCAATCTACTTCACTGGAGGAAAATCCCACCTTATGAATATGTACAGTAAATGGGGGAATATATATATATATACACATATATAAACATGTGTTCATATATGTACATGTATATTGTATATGTGTACATATATACCTGTATAATACATTCACATAAAGAGGATTTCCCAAAAAGATTTAGGGAAATTTTAAGCTATTACTATTTTAAAACACTCTAGACTTTTAGGGAACCTTGTATAATGCAAAATAGGTTTTAATTCCTAAAACAAGCCCAGACCACAAAATGGCTTCCAGATAGCAATTTTATGTTCTTTTTCCTTTGTTCTTTCTTGGTTTTATGTTTTACATTTCCTTTGACAGAATATAAGGGAAAGGCAAGGCGAGGAAAACAAAGAAAGAAGCATTTATTAAGTATCTATTCTATGCCATGTACTGCTAAGTGCTTTATAAATATTATCAAATTTGATCCTCAAAACAACCCTTTGAGAGTCTATCTGCAAGAGATAGTCTAGCTTGCAAAACAGTCTTTGAGAATTAACTTCATTTCATGCATTCATCACTTTGAATTATTAATTCTCTTTTAATTATTAATTCTATCTCCTTAAAGTAAACATGGATTTCATTGAAGAAGTTCTATAATAATTCTGGGACCAAAACAGTACAAAATCATCTCTAAACAAAACTATTTACAAGACTTCATCCCTCTATCTTTTGGATCTTGCACAAGACATACTCATTGACAATGGTGAACAATTGCTGAATTTGGAGTCAAAAGACCTAGGATGAAATTTTTGCTCTGCTACTTACTGAGTGACTTTGGACAAGTCATTTAATTTCTTACTTTAGTTTCCTCATCTGGAAAATAAGAGAGTTGGAATCCATGGTCTCTCATATTCTTTCAAAATCTAAATCTCTAATGTTATAATCTTTGGTAACTATATACTTCCTAGGTTTATACCTTCTTTGACAATAACCAGAAAACTATAAAATAATTATTATCAAGAGGATGACCTTAATATAACTTCACCCAGAAGTTTCTGATGTATGAGTCTCGGGCTGCATTTTGTTCTACCTGTCAAAGGAGAGACAACTAGATCACACAGTGGAGAGTTCTGGACTTGGAATTAGAAAGACAAGTTAAAAATCTTGCCCCTGAGGTTTGAGTCAAGAAGAATTGGGCCTTGTACACTTGCTGGTTCTGTCATTTTAGGTTAGTCATCTGGTTCCCTCATCTATAAAATGAAGAGATTAGATTTGTGGGTCTAGGAAGTAAGCTGGGCAGTGGATAGAGTGCTGGCCCTGGAATCAAGACCCAAGTTCAAGCCAACCTCAGATAATTAACTATGGGCCTTGTACAAGTCATTTAATTCTGCTTGCTTCTATTTCTTCATCTGTAAAATGAGCTGGAAAAGGAAATGACAAACCACATTGGTCTCTTTGCTAAGGAAACCTCAAATAGAATCACAAAGATCAGATATGACTGAAACAATGATCATCAACAACAAAGTTTTGTTTAGCTCTAATTCAATGATCCTGTAAAAATCTATTTTAAAATGTATTAAATATATAGTATATACTGAGATATGTGTGCATACATGTGTGTGTACATGTGTGTGTGTACACATATGGCACTGAACTAGGTACAGAAGATACAAAGACAAAATTGCCTTGTCTTTCCTCAACTAATTTACAGGAGGGAATGGAATATCTAAACAGCTAAAAAATATTCTATCACCAAAACAAAAGTTGTAGTTTCTTTTATTCTCAGTACTTTCCAGTCAATTACATAATGTGCTCAGATGTAGAAAATCATTTTCAACAGGAGTTGTTATATAGAAAAATTGAAAAAAATTGATTATGGCATCTTTGAAAGAATTGGACTCCCCAATTAAAAAGGCAATTATTTTCATTGACATCTAATTTGGCATTAAGCCTACAGAATAAAATTAACCAATATCTTGGTTAGTAAGAGTGCCAACAAATTTCTTATTTCTTCAGTGTCTCATACTGCAAGCACTCTTTAATCAACTTAATACAGGAAAAATATAATACTTTGATTTGAAAGTAGAAAGCTGTCAGGCCCAAGGAAAATGCATTTTTATCATTACTGCTTAAGTTATGTCTAGCAAGCAGCTTTTGTTCACTCTATGTGAATATGCTTTTCTTTTATTCACCATTGGACTGGCAAAGCCATTTAACTTATTCAATCAACACATCCCAGACTTTGACCTTTGTGACTTATGATTTGTCTTAGAAGCACTTTGATCATAGGTATTGGAGCTTGAAGAAAACAGAGATCATTTAACTCAAATCTTTTTTTCAGATGAGGAAACCCATAACAGTGAAGTGCCTTGCCCACCATTATTCAGGCAGCAAATAACAGTCACAATTTGATCCCAAGTTTCTGACCCAAAACCCAGGACTCTTTTTAGTCTTCTCAGATATTATTCCTCTCTGTAAACTTTGTAATGCAACTTCATCAGTCTATTTCTTATTTCTTGAATATAACACTCCACTGCTCACTTCTGTGCTATTATACTCCCATGCTTAAAATGCTCTACCCTCAGAGAAGGAGCATCTTCAAGGACTATGACCTCTCATAGCTGAAAAGAATTCTATCTATGTACTTGACAAAGGAGCAAACCTTGGGGATTCAGTTTAGCTTTCTACCCAATAGACCCTCTGGACCTAAGATGAGCTACATGAGTACATGCGGGGGACTTCTAAGCCATGGGATATTAAAGAGCTGTTGGTTAATCTTTGCCACATGTATATCCTCTATATGTATTTCACTAGCTTATGTTCTAAATTTGCACCCACTCTTCCTATAAATGCCATGGAAATTGAGAGGAAACCCTAAGTTTCATTGAGAGAATATTTTATACCAATTGCCTGTAATATACATATATATATATATATATAATTGTAATAGTTATAAGCAGATAAGTTATACTGGATAATTATAAATGGGAGAAACATTGTTGGGGACTTATGTGTTATGGTAGCAGGAATAGCCATCAACAGTTTTAACTGTTGCAATTTGTAACCCTGGAAGAGTGATTTGGGAAGTAACTCAGTGAGATGTCCTGCACATAAGTATATCTTAATTACATAAAGTGCTTTGCATATTCATTGTACCCTTTTTACCTCTCCTGTTTCTTTGAATAAAATATACATTCCCAGAGCTCTAATCTAGGCATAGAGGATCTCCCCACTAAGTTTCAGAAATTCTAATAATCTCAAGCTTTCTTCTTACTTTAGGATTTAACAATTCTTTACCATGTTCATTGTCTATTCCTTATGTAAATGAGCATCAGACTTTGAGGTCTTTGGTCTTATGTTGATTCCCATATTGATTTTTGTTCAGTAAACTTCTGGATGTCTCTATTATTATGTCCAGATTGCTTCTGGATATCTCCTTCCTATGTTATAATAATGTTATATTCCTCCATTATAATAATACTACAGAAGCTAATTTGTATCTTCACAGTTAGGTTTTGCCCCCACCCCCCACTCTCTAGATCTTCTCCATTTAGGCTGTCCTTAATCATTCCTTTTATGTAATGATCTTGACATAGAAAAGTCATTTGAATAATCTTGGGATATTTAGCCTGAAGAAAAGGGACCTTAAGGGAGAAATGAGAAGTGCCTTAGAGTATCTAAAGTGCTGTCATGTGGAAGAAGGATGGAGGAAGGGAGGGAGGGAGAGAAAGAAGGGAGGGAGAGAAGGAAGGAAGGAAGGAAGGAAGGAAGGAAGGAAGGAAGGAAGGAAGGGAGGGAGGGAGGGAGGGAGGGAGGGAAAGAGGGAGGGAGGAAGGAAGGAAGGAAGAGAGGGAGGGAGGGAGGGAGGGAGAAAAGGGAAAGGAAGGAAGGAAGGAAGGAAGGAAGGAAGGGAAGGGAAAGGAAGGGAAGGAAGACACAGCCTAAGAATCCCTTTGTTTCATGTTCTAAATTCTAAAATTTGAGGGTACTTTTCTAAGGCAGGATCACTTTATTCTGCATATTTTACTAAGTGGCTTTCTATTTTCAGGTGGAGCAAAGAGCAGCAGGCTAGGGTTTATTTAAAAGACTTTAGGCTCATTATATTTTCGTCCTCCAGGGTCCCCTTGGACTATACTCTCAGCTTACAGTGACAGGATAGTTTTGCAAGCTTATTCATTTTTCACACTACTGCTTTCTGCTCTGTTGATTATTGTCAGGCGGCCTTGAAAGAGGTATGATACTTCCTACCCATTCTCCTCCCTCCTTCCTGTGGACCCATTTTAAGATCCATTCTGCATCCCCTGCCAACATTTTGTTTCATGGATATTCACAGAATCTCAAAAGTGGAAATGACCTCAAAAGACATCTTATCCATTCCATGACTGAAATATAATTTCCCAAAGTAAAATTTACCCAACAATAGATCATCCAGCCTTTGTTGGAGGCCTCAAAACCCATTACCTCCTGGAACATCGAGTAGGTGAAAAGAAATACTATTAGAACAATTAAAGAAAGCTAGGCTGGAATCAGACCGTGAAGGGCTCTCAAAGGCAAGCTTAGGAGCTTTTACTTTGTCCTAGAGGTAATGGGAAGCCATTAAAGATTTTTGAATGGGAGGACGAGATATGGTGAGACCTATACTTTAAGAAGATTAATTTCATGGCTCTGTAGAAGAGAAAATGAAGAGGACAATAGATTGAAAAGTAAAAGGAAGCTTAAAGGCCAGATAGTTTAACCTCCTCATTTCATAAATGGGAAAATTGAAGTCCAGAAAGAGATTGTATCTTTTTCAATATGTCATAGTTAGGAATCCAAACGATTTCAAGGCCCAGATGACATTTCACCTCCTTTAGGAAGTCTTACCTAGCCACTAGCCACAATGGTTTCTCCTTCTATGACCCTCTCCAATTCAAATTATCTGCACAATTTCACCTTGTAGTTTGTTATTATTTCCTGAACCTACACTTATACCTCAAAGACTTACATCCTAAAGAACAAATCCATACTTCTCTGTATCTCTTTTGAACCTAACAAGTTCTCAAAATACATTTTTCTAAAATTTTTAAAATGAGATTTTTTTGTCCTTATTTCATTCATAAGTTTAACATATTATTAATTATTGTAATGATATTTATTATTATAATGATAACAATTTGAAAGGCAGTGTGCCTTAATAGATAAAGAGTTGGTCTCAGAATCAGAAAAACTGATCAAACCCTGCCTCAAATCCATATTTATTGTCTAAGTTTCTATGTATGCCACAATCTCAAAGCCTCTAAAATTATAAATTACAGAATAGGTATTTATACTGGTAAGAGGGAATTTCCTCAACTGAAATTCCCTATACAAAAGAAAACTAAGCAAGATACATAAATAACTTATGTTTATGTAATGACTTCTAATGAAAAAGTATTTGCAGATATAATCTCTACAATCCTAGATGACATATTTTATTATTATTTGCACTTTGCTGATTTAAAAACTAAAACTAAGAAGAAGTAGGTCATTTCCCCAAGGTCATTTAGGAATTAAATAGAAAAGATAAACTTAAATTCAAAACTTTTGGCTTGAATTCTGGTGAGATCTTCAAGGTCTCTTTTGAGTAATATTGTATCTCATCAAGGCGATAGTAAAGACTGAATGAGAATCCAGGTAATTCGTAAATTATGTATATGGATAAAAACCTCTGGAAAATCTTGATATTAAGAGGAAAACCTTATTCTACTTGGAGTCTATCAGACCCTTTTCATCACTTTTAGTGAGTATATACATTTGTTATGACCCTTTTCATGTTGATATTCAGAAGATGGCTGAGCCACATAATGTCTTTGGTCCCTTCTGTCATAGTCTTGTATGAGTTTTACAAGTATTGTACCTTCTACAAAGAAGATAGAAGAGCCAGAGATTCACGTTGAAAATCTAAATCTTCTATTTTAATCATTCAAACATTTTCAACCAATGGATACATTTTTGTAGAATGAAGCACTAAAGTGTAATCTCTTAAGAAAAATAATTTTCATATATATGTAAATATGTATATAATATGCACGTGTGATTAACATGCATATAATATGTATGTATGATATATAAATGTGTACACTGTATCTAATACATATATGTATATATTTATATGACTAATATATTCCCATGTCCCCAAACACTATATCCATCATCAGATCTCTTATTGATTTTTTTCCATGGAAATGAAGGGGATTAGATACAACCTGTTGGTCTAAAAAAGTTATCTGTTCTTTAATAACATAGATAAGATTACACTAAGAATAGAGTGATTGGATAGCTGATTTAAAAAAAAAAAAAAGATTCTTTTTCAGGTAAGGTTTGGTTCCATGATTACTAAGATTCTTTCAACTCTGCAATTCTATGATATATAGATTCAGCATTGTTGAAGGGGAATTGGGGAAAACAAACATTTTTTTTTAATTGGGGACCTGAGAATTATTAATAGCAATCATTTAAAACTTCTCTTTAATGATTCATGGTTTAAAACTCAGTCACTCTTCACTCCCACTTTCCGGAGTTAAGTAGGTTCATCATGGTGTCTGAAAAGGTGGAAAACCTAAATAATACCAAAATACAAATCACTTTAATTAGCCAGCATGTTTTTTGGCCTCTAAAAAATGTTGCTTCTGAGTTTGTGTCAGCACAGTAGCCTTCACAAGATAATACAGCCCATTGTTAGAGCTGCCAGACAACTGAAGGACAGTGTTTGTATCAGAATGTTTCATGCAATCAGGTTTTCAACCCTTATGGTTTATAAAAAGATTTTTTTTGTTGAACAAGTAATTAAGTATTTCCAAGTGAAGCATTTTTGGAGAACATAATCAGGTTATTTTTAGTTTGTGCAGTTCATTTCAAATATACCTAACCCTGATCAAGCAGTGACACCAAGTGGTAAGACAGTTTCATTTGTATATGTATTTCCCCCAAAAAAATACCTGGATACATTCAAAGAATCATTTAGGAACATTAAAAACCTTGACATCTATTCCAAATTAAGTTTAACCGTATTAGGATAGTAATTGTGGTTTTTAAAAACCTGATATTTATAAAAGACTTTACAATTTAAAAAGTATATTATATACCTTTGTGGGTAAGGAAGTACAGTAATTAATCCTCATTTTCACTGTTAAAGAGATTGAAGCAAAGAACAGTGTGAGGACTTGATTATGCACCTACTAAAATGTCAGTTATATCAGAATTTCCTAACTCCAAATCCAATGTTCTAGTACCTGAAGGAAAATTCCTAATGTTCTCCTTTGATTATCAATGTCAAGAAACAAAATTTTTCCAACTCTGAATGTTTCTGAAGTAGTTTTTCCTGAAGGCTGATTTTTTTTAAACAAACTGCTTAGTTCAAATTGGAGATGCTTAAATTTACATTAATAAGAGACCTCTTGAAAAGCACCTTGAAAAGAACTAAACTCCAGCAAAGTCATAAAAAGCCAGTTTTCACAGAAAAGCCATTAATTTATGTTTAGTCTTCATTATCGAATGAATTGTTAAACACAACAAAATTCAGTTTGTGTTATTTTTTGTTTTCTAAATTATTTTTTTGAAAAATCAATTATCTCTCCTACCCTTCTCTAATATTAAAAACTAGGAAGAGGGAGGAAATGGAGCAAAGGAATGAGGAAAAGGAGGAGAAAATATTTTGCAACAAAGATGACAAACAAAAGAATAATAATAAATTCATATTGGCTATGTTCCCAAAAAAGGCTATTTCATTCTATACCCTGAGTTAATCATCTCCCTGTCAGGAGGTTCTACTGTATTCCCCTTATTCTGCACAAGAAGAATGCAGATGTGATGACTCATTTTTAGCAAAGAATATTCATAGAAGCATGTATCTCATATTGGAAATTGTACCTTAAGTTTAGAGAAAATAAAAGGGAAATAAGGTTGGGAATAGAAAATTAATATAATAAAGGAATCAAAAATATTTATTAATCACTTTCTCTATATAACTTAATGACATAAATGTATATAAAGGTCTTTGCAAATCTAAAAGCATTATGTAAATGCTTTAGTGCTTATTATTACAAAAACACTAAATTAGGCACTATAAGAGAGGTAGTGAGCTATATGAAAGAGTTCTTGCCTTTAAGAAGCCTAGACTCTAACTGTAATATTCAAACAAGTATATACAAAAGATGCTTCATTTAACAAATGATTCAGTCTCTCTATTTACAAAGTATGTGACAAAAAAACTTAATAAAAACATATAATCATAGGACTTAGTCCTAAAAATTCTGAGTTCATTTTTTTTACCCAAATTTCATTTCATATTCACTCCCATTAATTTTCACCATAGGAGCAGTTAGATGGTACAGTGGATATATAGCATCCCACTCCCAAGTCAGAAGAATCTAAATTCAAATGAGGCTTCAGACACTTACTAGCTGTGTGATCCTGAGCAAGTCATTTAACTCCAATTGCCTCAATCACAAATAAAGAATAAATTTTACCTTATTAGTAGGTCTTTCATAGGTGTTTATTTTCTGATTCCATCATTTGTTGGAGGACAAACAGCTACTTCTTCCTCACATCATCCAGCTCCCAACTCTTCAAGAAAAACCTCAAATTTGTTTCTTAGCTTCAAGCATACCTACATACATACCTTAGCTACAAGCCTACCAAATAGTTCCTCATCTTTGTGAAATTCTTCCAAACTCCTCATTCAAGTCAGATCACAGAATTTGGAAGTTGGAAAGGACTTCAGAGCCCAATGTTAAACAACCAATAAATGAAAGGAAGCCCCATTACAATATATTGGGTAAGTGGTTATCTAGCCTCTGTTTGAAGTCTTCTAAAGAGGAGGAACCCAAAATCTTTCTGGAAAGAATATTCTAGTTTTGGACAGAACCTTTTGCTATTTTTTCTTCCCCTCTTTTTTAAAGATACATTTTCGTTGATAACCTATATTGTGGAAAAATATTCCTCAAAAGTTCTTCACTTTTTTTTTCAGAAGGAAGACCAGTTTTCATTTTGAACATAGATATCAATCATTTGACCATGGCAGAAGTACAAATATTGCTTTATTTTTGAAAGAGACTGAAAACCCCCGATTCCCTTTTTGGATGGTAATAAGATATTTAGTACTTATCTTCAAAAGTGCCTACAAAATTATTCTAGCTTATCTTTTTAGAACCTAATTAACATGCTTTTATTATTTCAAAATATCTTAACACACAAACTTGCTATTCCTTCTTTCATTTTCATCTTAAACCTGACTCATTTAATTCCCTTCCTTTCTTAAATTGCCTAACTACCTGCCTTGTCCTTCTCTTTGATAGATAAAATATTTAGTAAGCATTTGCTATGTATTAGGCACTGTGTTAAGTGCAGAGAATGCAAAATACATAGAAGTAAGGCAGATTCTAACCTCAAAGAGCTTACATTCTAATAAGAGAAGATCTTATTATACTTAGATCTTATAATACTTATTATAAGTATTATACTTATAATACTTAGAGGGTATCTGAAAAGTAGAGGTGGGGAAAAGACACAGAGGAAAGGTAATTGACTTTATTAGTAAGTGAAGTCATCTGGTCAGGAATTCATCAATCAAGATAGTAAAAACCCAGGGTAGAAGTTTCTCCAAGGCGATGAAGGCAGCTGATGAAGAGAAAAGAAGGCTTAGAGAATTAGAACATGAGTAGAATTCTTAAGTCCATCTTTTTTCTTCCCCAGAACTTCTCAATCCTTTTTGTTCTTAAAATTCAATCTTCTTCAAATTGAGGTTTTCTTCTCTCTCAGTCTGTCATTCTCCTTAAACTTTTCCTCAAATCCTCCCAAATATCTTGCCCCTAAATCTGATATCTGGATGTCTTTAAGAGTCAAAAACTCTCCAAACTTCGACACTCTCATTAACCAATGTGCTCTAGACCATTTAATATTACCAGCCCTTCCATTCTTCATGACTTCAGCATTCTTTCCTTGGATAATATTGCTTATAGAATGTTAGGGCATAAGATCATGCTTATCCTTTTCCTAAACCTTTCAAATCTGTTCTCCTTAGAGTTAAGATAACTTTTACTCTTCTCTATCATAGATACTAAGATGGAGTTGTCCCATGCACCCAGCATTTTCATTATCTCTAATCTTATAACCCTTTCTCTCCAATTAGTCCACAATGCAAATTCTCTTACATGTTTCCTTCCCTTTTGAAGGATAAAATGTTAGTCATGAAATTATTAGTTATTTTGCTTTTGGCAGAGGAAAAGTTCCAACAGATGTCTTAGTCATCTATCACTCCTATAACAAACCTCTGTGCTGTTTCCTCACTTCATTTCTTTCTTCTGCCAAAGTGGCTCACAATATAATCTGATGATAGAATCATTTCTGTTTCTCTCTCTCATGATCTTCTCCCAAATGTTCTCCAACATACTTCCCCTTTCTGAAGCCTGGATTCTGTCATATTAGTAAATCCTTCTTAATATAGAATGCTCCTCAACCCCCAATTTTTTAATAAGCTACAAGCTTTCAGGAGACATATGTTAGCTATTTTTTCAAGTCTGTGATTTTCATTAGGTCAAATATTCATTCTTACCTTAGGATTTAAGTTTTACTCCCATCATTAGCTTTTACATTGTCCTAGAAATGCTAGTTATAACAATAAGACAATAAAAGAATAACTTAAAAGAATAAGCATTGTAAAAAGGCAGCAGGAAGTAAGAGAGAGCCAGCTTTAGAGTTGGGAAAATCTAAATTCAAAACTACTTCTGGCTATGTTACCATGAGAAAGTCATTTAACTTTTTAGTGGCTGAAGTAACCCTCTAAGACTGTGTTGTAGGACTCTGAATTAGCTGCATTAAAGAGGGCATTTTCTTTACTTGGAGTTAGTTTCCTATACAAAAAAAAAAAATCATTCATCAAAACAAGAACTAAAGATCCCCAACAGCAGCAATAACAACAAAAAAGTAGTTTGCACTGACTATGCATTCCATTACTGTCCCCCTACACATAAATACTTCCAGAGTTAATTTCAAATCATTATGCTTCAAAATAGCCTAGCTAATCCTGTAGGACATTTACATTCATTTTCCCTTTAGTGATTTTCCATTTTCAAGCTCACCCAGGCCTTACCTGAAGTTCATCATTGATTTCCATATCAAAGGTCTCTGCCTGGCCAGAACAGGTCTCTGAAGGAATAACCAGGACTTTTGCTAGGTTGATTTGAATATTAAAGCCATTTATGAGTCTCTCTTTTGCATTGTACAGAATCAAAAATACATTTTCTAGCTTTGAATGTTATTTATCCTCTATAAAAGTCTTTCTCTAATACTTCATCCCTTTGTATAGATAACCCTGGATTCTCAGAGGCTGTATAAGAGAAAGTCAGCTCTGGCAGAAAGGTTTCAAGTATGATTCTAACAACATACTGTGTCTACTTTCTGGAAAACAACCCAATCTAATAACCAGTAGTCTGGCCATCGGATAATGAATTATTTGGCCATTGAATAAAGAAAATTTTAAATAATCCTCAATCCCCAATGGGTCTCTTTTGCTTTAGCAGGGCTAAAATAGTATAAAAGGGGGGCAAATGGTACAATGAAAGGCAGATGCTACATTGTCTTTAACATTAATTTATTCATAGACATTCTAAGTGTGAACTTGTTCAATAACCAATAAGTGAGATAATACTAAAAGAAATTAATTGTATCAATATTGACATTGTAACTATAAACAAAGCCATATGTTGCTGTGGAAAGATCACTAGATTTTGAATTCAGAATTTCTCAACACAAATCTAGCTCTATCTTTTAGTCATTGTGTAATCCTGGATAAATCACTCAGATTCTCTAGTCTCCAGTTTGTTTGTTTGTTTGTTTTTTCATGTGTAAAATGATAAAAGTGGGTTAGATAAGCACTAAGGTCCCTTCCAATTCTAAATATCTGACCCTATGATGTAAGAGAGTTACAGCTAAAGGGAAGAAAAATTCAAAGCTTCTTGGAGAAAGAAATCATGCATCCCCAAAACAAGAAACTTCATTTCATGAAATAATTGATGCTCTCAACTGGCAGTGCTCATGATGACCAAAAGCAAAAAGATAACCATGAAAAATTGCAAGTTGTGTTCCCTCATCTGTTTCAGAAGACAAAAATGTATAGAAGTTCTATAAAGAGAAAAGCAATATGGATTGTCAGGAGTGAGGGGGTGCAAGAGGAGAATGACACAGTTCTTTAAATGACCTCAAACTGCTCCCTGAAGCAAAGACTCCCCATTTAAACTTAAATATGCTTCTGAAAGTATTTATAAGTAGTACCTTTGATACTCAGAATAAGTGGCATCAAACATTCCTGAGTCAAACAATTATAAATAGACTCTAGAATAAACTCTGTTATTCATGATATAAAAATAGCAAAAAGTAATTAAGTCAAGTTCAGTTGTGCAAGATGGAAAATCCTAAGACACAAAGCTCTATGGGGAAAGTTCCAGGAAATCATCTCAACTAAAAGTAGAAGAGATTCTAACATAAGTCATTGGGAAAGAGTCTCTGGGACATCATAAGGCCGCTGCTCATAAATAGGACAAGGTAAACCATGGAGTTAACCTGAGCTACAGCATTCAGAAAGAAACAAATATATCATCTAGCAGCTTCTTAATTTAACTAATTATTCTTGCCCATAAGGTGCTAAGCCCAATTGTTTCTATTGCTGGAGCACAAATGTTATATAAATGTAAATGCTTTAAAAAATTAAATTTGCTTAAAGATAATTATTTTAATGTGTATCTTCTTTGTATATTTCTTATATATCCTTATATATGTGCATATACATAAATATATATATATACTGTTGTCTTCCCTCATTATAACATAAGCACCTTGAGGGCTGAAATTATTTAATTTTTGTCTATGTATCCCTAGTGCTTAACATAGTGCTTAGCACATAGAAAATGCTTAATAAATGCTTGTTGGTTGATTAAACTTCTGTGTCCTCTAAATTTCAATTCCTTGGGGAAAAGTTTTGCCTTGATTATGGTTCTAGTTCTATAGCATACCATAGTCCTCAAAGAATTAACATTTTAGATTACAAAAAGAGTAATGGAAAGACACATATTTGGGCATGAACTGAACGTAAAATTGGCAATATGCATATGCTTAGAAAATACTAAGGAAATACATCATGAGAGAAATGCTTGATGGGATGATGCTCTGATCATGCAGTGCAAGCAAGGAGACTGAGAGAAGAAGACTATATTGCAAAAAGAGGAGATATGGTTTATCAGAGGAGATGCCAAGGTAGATTGCAAACATCTTTTTTTTCTTAAAAAAAAGTCACAATGAATGAAAATAGCACTTACCAATATCCACAGTACTAGGTAGGATTGGAGAAGCTGTACAATATAATAGAAAGGACACTGATTTGAGAGCCAAATGAACTGGGTGCAAATACTAGGACCAATCTACTCAAATATTTATTTAGAGTTAATCATATGTAAGGTACTATGTTAGGCACTGGGGATACAAAGGTAAAATGAAAAATAGCTCCTCCTGGAGTTTACCTTCTTCATGGGGCAGAATTTACCTGCCACTGGGGACAGGGGATATATAAAAAGATAAGTGTTAGTAGACATACGTAGAACATAGGGCAGGTGTTCAATAACACTATAGGAGAACAGTCCCCTTGTTCCTTCTCCCCTTGAATGAATATCCTTTTACTATATGTATTCAAGAAGAGACTACTACTGGGGACATCTGTTAGAAAGGGCCTTAAAGGATATCCAGACTTCCATCTTCTATCATTGTATAGTTAAGGAAACTGTACAAAAAAGTTAGTCACTTCCTGGGATCATAAACTGATTTTATATATATAAATAGACATAAAGTATCTTGAGCCTAAGTGTCTAGTATAATATGTTGCCTCTCAGTAATATAAGCAAGAATCAACCTTTGTTAAGAAACTGAATTAGATCAGGGCTTCTTAAACTTTTTCATGCACAACCCATTTTCACCTAATAAATGTTTACATGACCTCGGGTACATAGGTATATAAAATAAGAATACAAATCAAACATTTACTGATAATAAATCATAATTTCTCAATTCTCACATTCAGTTAGGAGATGACATATGAGATCACAAACCATAATTTCCCTACATGTACACACACATACACACAAAATCACATTGATATGGAGTCTTCTCTTCAATCAAGATGGTTACAATCCACAACCTATTCAAGCCCTTTTATTCTGTAGTACTATTGCCATTATTTTTCCACAAATTCATCAAAGTGGAGGTCATGCAAAACACTGGATCGCTTCCTCTAGATATCTTGACATTCCACAAAATCTAATAGAATACAAGGATTATCCATTTTTTTTTCTCACTCTTACCCATCTACATCTACAATGCCATTTCTCCTCTGCAGTTTTTTGTTGGTAATATAGTAACACTCACCACACACCTCTCTATTGCCTTTTTTATGTCTATCAAACATTAACTGGAAATTTCTTTTTTATCCTGGGATTTTTTAACATTTTACTCAGAAAATAGGCCAATAATCTTTTCCCTTGAAGCAAGGGAAAGAAAACAAAGAGAGAACAAAAATGGATATAGACAACTTGGGCTGACATTTTCTATCACTTAAAAAAAAGGAAAGTGACAGTAGATTGTGAATTTTAATTCTTGAACAAGTGGCTAGTCTGCTAGGAGCATCCAGGCTGGTCACAAATGCATGCAGACTTAAAGTATATCCCAATGTGATAGTGTCTAGGTTAAAAATCTACCTGTAATTTTGGCATTTGTTGGTCATGAGGTACCCAAAGTCAACACTTCAGAGAAATCCTAGGAGACTTTTCAGATAACAGTTTGAATCACAAACCCCAAATTTAAATAAACAAGACAAGGATTATTTCATATGCTATCTATGTGTCCTCAGTTTCTTGCATATAATAAATGTTTAATTGGCATTTGTTGAATTGATAAGTGAGACAAGACAAGATTTTATTTCCTTTTGGACCATGTAGAATGCTTTCAATGTTATCAAAAAGGCCACTGACCTAAATGCCTTCCTTTTTCACATCACTAGTGACCTGGTAAAACCATATGTATGATAGAAAATCATGGAATATTATGATATTATAATAACTAACATTACAAAGGAGTAGATTATTGTGGCAAAGGTGCTGAATTTGAAATCAGATAACTGGGTTCAAATTCCCGGCTTGGCTATTTATCACCTGTGTAACCTCAAGGAAAATACATACAACCATAGAGGAATCATTAGCTAGCATATTATCTATAACAACTTTATTTTTTTCTTTTTTTGTTGTTTTCTTTATTTTTCTGGTTATATGTAAACACTAATTTTTAAATACATACTCCTTTTTGAATCATATTGGAAGAGAAATGAGAACAAAAGGGAAAATTCATGAGAGAAAATTAGAAGTAAAAGAAAAAAATAAACATAGCATGTGTTGATTTACATTCATTCTTCATAGTTATATATCTGGATATAGATAGCATTTTCTATCTAAAATTTATTGGGATTGCCTTGGATAACTGAATCACTGAGAAGAACCAAGTCTCATAATTGATCATTGCACAATCTTGCTATCACTGTGTACAATGTATTCCTGGTTCTACTTATTTCACTCAACATCAGTTTGATAAATTTTTCCAGGACTTTCTAACATTAGCTTGTTCATCATTTTTTTATAGAACAATAATATTCCTTTATGCTCATATACCATAATTTATTCAGCCACTCCTCAATTAATGGGTATCTATTCTCTTTCCAATTCTTTACCACCACAAAAAGGGCTGCTACAAACATTTTGGCACATGTGAGTCCTTTTCCCTTTTTTATGATGTCTTTGGGATAGAATAGAAATACTGTTGAATCAAAGATTATGCACACTTTTATAGCCCTTTGGGCATAGTTCCAGATTGCTCTCCAGAATGGCTGGATTAGTTCATAACTCCACCAACCATGCATTAGAATCTCAGTTTTCCCACATAAAGGTCCCCCCAACCTTTATCACTATCTTTTCCTGTCATCTTAGCCATCTGAGAGGTGTAAAGTGGTACCTCAGAGTGGTTTTAATTTTCATTTCTCTACTCAATAATGATTTAGAGCATCTTTTGACTATACTTGGCTTTAATTTCATCATCTGAAAATTGTATAACAACTTTAATATAAAACATGGAAAATCATAACAGAAAAATATAGCTGGAAAAGTAGTTAAGCCAGTCATATTAGGGGCAATGAGAAAGAAGTAATGAATTAAGCAAGGACTGAAATGTTAATACCTTAGATGGTTTAAAAAAAAACAAGCGAAGAGAGAAAGGCCTCCAACATATTGGTGGATCCTTAATAGAGAATATATTAACTAAACAACACATAGTATAAGGAATTATGTAAAGGTCATGGCCTGCATCATTGTAGGGGAATGAATGAAATGAAAATACAAATCCATCAAAGTTCTACTTGATTTTTGAAATCAAGTAGATTATGTTGTTTAATATTATAATGATGGTCAACTACGAAAGACATAGTTACTCTGATTAAAACAATTATCCAAGATGATTCCAAAGGATCTATTATGAAAAATGTTATTCACCTTCAGGGAGAGAACTAATGAACTCTTGAGTGCAGAGTGAAGCAACTTTTTTCTTTATTTTTCCTGGGGTTTGTGTGTTTGTTTTCTTTTGCCTAATAGGGAAATATGTTTTGCTTAACTTAATATCTATAATCTACATATTGCTTGCTTTCTAGGGATGAGAGAGGAGTGGAAAACAGTAAAAGAATTTACAACTCAAAATTTTTAAAAATGAATATTAAAAATTATAACATAATTGGGAAATATTTAACAAAATAAATGAACTTTTTAAAAAAATTATGTTTGCACTTTTAAGATATTGATCACTATATCTGTTCTTCTCTGTATTTATACAGCAAACTCTCAAGAATGAGTACCATAAGATTAAAAAAAAAAAACTCTTTTTGAATTATAGAATGGTGGAGCTGAAAAAAGCCTTGAAGATCAATTAGCTAGCCCAGCCCCCCTTCATTATAATCTTATATAATTAGTTTTCTTTATCACCAAGTAAACATCTAAAGATGATGAATATGAGTTTGAACATGGAATAGATGGAATAACACCTATTTCTCACCAGGATAAGTATAAATGTACCATTTTTTTAGTTACTTCTTTTAAAAATTGTGTACCAGTTGAAAACACAGTATATATTTCTTTTCATTTGCTAACTAGTATATAATCATTCAAATTTTTATTAGTCTCAATGGCTTGACTTGTCTTTTGTCTCTTATTACAGTATTTAATTGAGTGCATTTTGTCTCATGTAGAATTAATTGCTCCCTTGCTCTTGCCTACTCTTTATGGCAACTTTTTCACAGATTTCACCAAGGAGTGGCAAACAGCCAGTGAAATATTTAGTGTCGTTTTTTATCCATCTGTCTCTTTCATCCATATAATGTATCCAAGATGACCTTTTACTGTCCAAGACAGCAACAGGCTATTCAAGCTGAAAATCCACAAAAAATGTTTTCTATAAATGGTGGGAAATGTTTAAGGTTTTCATTGTTGTTGCTCTTTAACTTAGCTATTCGTGACTTCAGTTCTCCAGGATAATTATGGAACCAGGCTTCTCCCCTCTAGAGACTTTACTAATTTTATAGAAACAGATGTCCAAGCTGAAAAAAAATTATTTAGTTCCTGCTATCATGAAGGCCATTTGCATTTTTAAAAATCTATGTGTTGAATGTATTTTGTGAATTTTCATTTTTCCTCTGTTGTGCTGATGCAAGATTATTCTGTGTAAGTTCCTTAAAATCTTCCCCAGGAAATTCTTCTGATAATATCCTGCTGAGCCAGGTAAAACTTTCTTTGCAGTTCTAAAGTGAAATGAAAATGAAGTAGAATATTATAATCTTACCACCATATGTACTTTGTCTTCCACTGAACAATCATTACCAGATTGATTGCCTATAGTATCTACAATCTCTTAACATACTTTGGCATAGTCCAAGTAGAAAAGTTTCTTGGCAATCTTGATGAAACTACTTGGTGATAGAAGCTTAATTCTCCTTTTCTTTCAATGTATTCATCTTTTGTCCCCTTTGTTTAACTATCTTGTTAACAGTATAGATGAGGGAAAGACAACAGGCTTGATTTTCACTTAAAAGTTAGGAAATAACTTCTGTTATTAGAAAATACTTTCTTTCTATTATCATTTGGGACTTTTTTTATTCTAGAAAAAGGGAAAAAAGTATCCTCTTCATTTAAAAGAGGAACTTTCTAGTAGAGTTGTCTTATAAAAAATTGTGCCACAATTTTTATGTTTCTCAACATGGATAGTATGTACTCATTGTGGACCTAGCATAAAACAAATATTCTAGAATCAGATACACATAAAGTGTTAGAGGGAAAGACCAACATCTAGTACAGTCTTCTCATTTTGCAAATAGGGAAAGTGAGGCATCAGATAGAATAAAATCATAAAAATATCAACAAATTTGGGGTCAGTTTGAACCCCAACTTTGCTACTTACATCCTTAACTTAAATCTAACTTCTACTTAAATCCTAACTTCTCTAGTTTTAGTGCACTCAGATGTTAAATGAAGGTAATTTGATGACTTCTAAGGCCTCTTCTAGCTTCAAATTTTATGATACAGTAAAAACCAATATCATCCAAGCAAACCCATAGAATCAGGAGAATTTCAAGCCCCAGATATCCAATATAAAATTCTAGTACCAATAAAGACCTTGAATATTTTTAGACCATAATATACATGCAGACTCATATGATCAGAATGAACTAGACTAAATCATAGCTGAACCTTTTGTTACATCTAGTTAAATCTTCTGGTTAATCTTCCTATCTGGACTGTAAACTCTTCAAGGAGAGAGAGCATCTTATTTTTCTTTTGAACAATACTAAAGGAACACGGCACTGTTTGTGAATGCTGTAGACAATCTAGTAGTAATTGTTCAGTGAATTATTCAGTGGAGAATACAGTACATATGGTGATCAACATATGACAAGATTGCCCTTTGTCTTCACTCTCTTTAAGATCTGCCAAGATACAGATTTACCTGGCCCGGTAAAATATTATCAGAAGAGATTTTAAGTGATATATTTATAGCATGGTCTCATATCAGTCCACTATATTCAGGCTTCTAAAATGTATTTAGTTTTAAATTACATACATTTAAGCCATTTCACCAATGACTCACTCTTTACTTTGAAGGTACTGGGGGGAGGACCTTGACTAAAAAGCAAAATAAGAAAAGGGTGATGAGAATCATTGTCAAAAGATATAATAAGAAACATAATAATGGGATTGGAATTGATTGAACGAGGGTGGGGAGGAATCTTAATGAAAAAGAACACAGGAAGGAGTTGAACAAAAAAAACAGAAACCCAAAAAGAAGAGGTGGAAGAACCCCATTCAGAATGTGGGAGGAAGAGATTAATCTCACCAGCATGACAGAAAGATAAGAAAACAAGAGTGTATCATGAGTCAGACATACCAACCACTATATATAGCATTGTTTCTATGGGAAACTGTATTCTGCTAGACAGTGAGAAAGGAGTATGGAAAATGAAGGCCAAGAATCTGTCCTGAGCTCAGACAAAAGGCCAGGGATCTATCCCAAAGATGAAGGCAATATCCAACAGTGTATTAAATATTAGTGGTTTCTTGTTGTAATTTTTCTAGGAATGTTGGTGAATATTTAAAGCCATTTTCCCTGTTTTCATTTTCAGGGGAAAATGATGAGCTGTCGTGATGTAGTCAAGGTTTGTTTCCTGCAGTATTTTTCTTGCTTGCAGTCAAGGTCCTTGGATCATAAAGTGTGACTCTAAAACTGCCAGCCTGTCTCTCATAAGCGTTCAGTAAACCATTGATTTGATGCATCTCTGTGCAATATAAATGGCAGGATGCAGTATGTAAAATCAGCATCAATACTTTTCCATAGCCATTCTTTATTAAGTAGTTGGGTCACTGGGAGCCATGTGCATCACAGAAATGACCTCTGAGCAAAACAGTCCATTAGTTGTTAAAGTTTACAACTGGCTGAGAAGCAGCAAAGCTGACCTCCATCAGGAAGCCCCAGGTTCAAGTCCCACTTATATTATTATATATATTATATATATTGGTTGCTAAAATCCTAGCAAGTCTCTTAACCTCTGAATACTTTCCAGGACTATAAGTTACAAAGAGAACACCTACATCAGTAGAGGGAATCTCCTCAACCTGGAATTCTTTAAATCAACAAAATCGCAGGTCCAATCTATCCCTTTCTTACAATTCACTATACAATGACTAGTGTCAAGCCTATGGGATTTAGCTGAGATAAGCCCAGGTTTCTAATTTATCCCGAACTTCTGCCTTCCTCAGGTTTTCAATTGAGTTTTTAGGGAAAATGAGAAAATGAAGAGGGAAAATGGCAGGATTATTTGGTTGTAGTAGAGACATTAATAGAATGGATAAATGCATTCTTTAGTCCTTATGACTGCTTCCAGACCATATTTTCTCACCACCCCTTAACTTCTATTCTTTCAAGAGCCATAGAGATAGCTTATACCACAATGCAACACAATTTTCACCACATGATACCCAGCCAACTTCAATCCAATCACTTGAATGAATGAGAATACAAAGGATGAATGGGGAAAATCAAGCCAAAAGGGGCTGTGGAACTCAGCAGAAGTGAATGGTACAAACTGAATTGCAGAGCAGGGATTCCTGAGTACATTAGGCAACTGGGGTTGTCCATTCTGACATTTAGCTTTGCGTATGATGGCAAATGTTCTAGAAGAATTTTCCATTTCAGATCTGTAGTCTATCCTAATAACCTATTATTTCCCACATGTTTTAGATATAAATAGATGCTCACAGATTTTCTGTAGAGATACAGGTTTCTCTTCCGAGGCTGGTTATGCAAAATTAGGTCATACATAAAATTTGTCTTAACCAGCTTTCATTTTGCCTCTCTCTATTACTCATCACCAGACTTAGCAGTATCTTACTCATGTGTTCCCTTTCCAAACAGCCCCTAGATTCCAAAGTCATTTTCTTCTCTTTTCTAACATCATCAAGCTTCCATTCTATGGAAATGCTTCAGTGAATGTCAAGAAGAGCTAACCAGAAGTAGAGAACAACTTAAATTCCAATTCTGGCCCTCCCATTTTGTACCTGAATGACTCTGTAAAAGTCACTTTACCCCGCTGTAGGACTCTGTTATATTATTTGGGAAATTAGAGTAATTGGACTAAGGTCCTTTCAAGTCTTGATATTCTCTCAGTCTTTACTCTGAAAGACTTTAAACAACTAGGTCAGGAATAAAAAAAAATACTTTGGGGATTGATGGATTTGAGGGGTAATATTCTATAACAATAGAATCCATGTAGAACTCTAAGGAATAAGAGAATTATTTTCATTTCCTCTTTCTATCTCTGTATCACCAAGAGTTTTTTGTTTCTGTATCAGAAAGTAGTATTATATTTTCTGTCATGGTATCCAGATTCTCTCAGAGACAAATATTGCCTTTTTCTTTAATTTCATTGGATACTTCCTTTTCTGGGGAGTTTTCTTCTCTAAACCACTGAGAAGGACCTGAAGCAGGAGATCTAACCAGAAGCTGAATCTGTGCCCCCAGAACTTTTCTAGAATCTGAGATATCTGATCATGTGTTTGCAATTTACAGAAGTCACCCCCTAAATGATATGGTGGAATAAACCAACAGCAAGCTAGAAATAAGATATAAAAAGACCAAAAATTAAAACTTTAAAAAAAAACCCTTCCCCAAGATGTTAAGCTCTTGGTTACAAGAATCTAAAATGATTAATTATATATATGTGAGTGTGTGTGTGTGTATATGTGTGTATATATATATATTTTTTTTTAAAAAGTTCTATAACTTTCCTAACTAGTTTTAAGAAAGGAAAGATGTGATTTTTTTATTCAAAATTAAAAAAAAAAACAAATATAATAGGAATCAACCAATGGGAACCTAAGCCTTGAAGCATATTGAATTACCACATGAAAAGTTGTGATGACATGTGGGGCTCCATTCCTTTTTTCTGAATAGGTATTCTTGATTACTTATAGTGCTGAAGAAATTTTTTTTAATTGCCAGCTAATTTTCAATTGAATGTACATACAAAAGGCATTAACAGGTCAAATCCCATTCTGTTCCTTGGTGGGAAGCTAGGTAAGAACTACTGTAAGCTTTCAAGTAGGAAAAGAAATCATATTAATGGCCAATCCTCCATATCTGATTTGACACATAGCCTGGAACAAATGAACCTTCTGTTTCTTTTGTCTCCATTGTATTTATTCTTCCCTCCAATTAGATAGATGAATGTTAGAGATGGAATGGATTCAAACTGCAATCACAGAGGCTTCAAAAGATACAAAAGCTTTGAAAGGTACAATGATGGGAGGCCAAAGTGGAATGGATAGCCACTGCAGCCAAATCTAAGAAAGAGTCAGCCTCAAGAGCAAACTCATCCATCAGCTTGTCACATTCAGAAGTGAACTTGAGAAGAATATTTTATGAGCAGGACCAGGAGATCATTATATACTTCAACAACAATACTATATGATGACCAGTTCTGATGGACCTGGCCATCCTCAGCAAGGAGATCAACCAAATCATTTCCAATGGAGCAGTAATGAACTGAACCAACTATGCCCAGAGAAAGAACTCTGGGAGATGACTAAAAACCATTACATTGAATTCCCAATCACTATATTTTTGCCCACCTGCATTTTTGATTTCCTTCACAAGTTAATTGTACAATATTTCAGAGTCTGATTCTTTTTGTACAGCAAAATAACGGTTTGGTCATGTATACTTATTGTGTATCTAATTTATATTTTAATATATTTAACATCTACTGGTCATCCTGCCATCTGGGGGAGGGGGTGGGGGGTAAGAGGTGAAAAACTGGAACAAGAGGTTTGGCAATTGTTAATGCTGTAAAGTTACCCATACATATAACCTGTAAATAAAAGGCTATTAAATAAAAAAATATATATATAAAAAAAGAGAGAAGAATATTTTATCTATTATTTTAAGTTTTAGTTCACACTACCCTAGAATCAACATAATAAAGGCCAAACTATGCCCCAGATCAAGGCAATATTTTCATATTCCCATTTTTAATACTTCTTCTCAGTAACTGTGCCTTTGTAAGACATGATTGATATTAATTACTTATCAAAAATCTTATGGTGATATTAATTGGCTAGCTGCTAATCACTAGAGATGATATTGGGAGAACACACTGGAATGAGGGGTTAGATCAATCTTAATTGTTTTTCAACTTTTCAAAATACGTGCAAAGATAGTTTACAACATTCATCCTTGCAAAATATTGTTCCATATTTTTCTCCCTCCCTCCCCACTTTCTCCTTTCCCTAGATAGCAAGTAATGCAATATAGGTTAAACATGTGCAATTTTTCTAAACATATTTCTCCATTCATCATGCTGTGCAAGAAAAAACAGAAAAAAGGGGAAAAACATGAGAAAGAAAAAATAAACAAGCAAACAAACAACAACAAAAAGTAAAAATACTATGTTTTGATCCACATTCAGTCCCTATAGTCTTTTCTCTGAATGTGAATGGCTCTCTCCATCACAAGACTATTGAAATTACCCTGAATCACCTCATTGTTGAAAAATAAGAAAGAAAAAAACAAGATAATAAACAACAGCAACAACAAAAAAGGTGAAAACACTATGTTGTGATCCACATTCAGTCCCCACAGTCCTTTCTCTGGGTGCAGATGGCTCTCTCCATCACAAATATATTGGAATTGCCCTGAATCATCTCATTTTTGTAAAGAGTCAAATCCATGAGGCTCAATTTGTAGTTTTTTTACGTAAAACTTTTTATTTTCAAAATATATACATGGATAATTTTCAACATTCACCCTTCCAAAATCTTGTGCTCTAAATTTTCCCCTACCTTCTCCCCATCCCATCCTTTAGACTACAAGTAATCCAATACAAGTTAAACATGTGCAATTCTTCTATACATATTTCCACAAATACATGAGGCTTGATTTGAAGCTAGTTAGATAATCACTTCTCTCTTCACCCCCACACAGAGGGCCTATGTTTCCCTTTCAAGTCAATTGAGAGAGAAAGGTTTACTACTTAACTAACTGATCACTTTAACTTAGCTTCTCTTTTTAAACTGAATTCATTCACCTCCTCCACATTATTTTAGTGTTGAAACAGTAAGGTCTTTTCTCCCTTTAAACAGCAGGCAAGACAAGAAAATAGCACCTGTCCAATTCTTTTAAAAGGGTAGACTTTTGACTTCTTTCACAATGTGCATACTTTTTAAATTAGGAAATTTAATTATACTCTAATTTTAGAGCTAGAAAGGAGCTTGGAGAATCATCATCCTTTCTGATCTCTTCAGCTGTAAGATGACACTTGGTAAAAAATGATTTTCCCAGTGTATGCCCTATATCTAAAATCCAGATCTTTTGATATTTGTTCTAACTCTATCTTATGTTTCTACTACATCACACTGCCTTTAAGACCAGACTTTCATTTGGACACCCTTGGCAGCAGCCTCACCACCACTGTACTCAAGTAACCACATGATCTGTTCTTACCTACATATATTAGCTATCCATGGTTAATAAAAAAAAAAAAAATAAAAAAACCTGAAGTGAACTTTTACTAAATAGCCCAGAGCAAAATTTCTGAGAACAGAAGATAAGAGGAGGCAAGCCAATATGAGCCCTTGGTGTTCATTGTAAATCCTTGATTAGGAAATAAAGGGAAAAAAATTAAACATAGAGACATTTCTGTAAGGATTTTTTGAAAGCCCCCCTCCCAAACAAGGAGCTATTTGAGGAGCCTAGACTCATTATCTTCTCTCTTTTTATTCTACTGTTCTTTCAAAAGGTTGTCATTTTTTCAAATGTATAAACAGACTTCAAAGATCTTTAGATCCTAGCAGAAAAGAAAATTAACTAAAATTATTTTAAGAAGCCTGCTTATTCTTTATTTGATCGGCACCAGTTGCTCATAAGTCCTCAGTGTGCAAAATTATGTGTTAAGAATGTAAACTGCTTGAGGAAAAAAGTTTTTTAATTTTTAGTTGTATCCTCAGCCTATGATAAGCACTTAATAAATTCCAGTTAAATGATTTTTCCATTCTTCTGTCCTGATTGCACTAAAAACATTTGTTTGTCTTTTTAGTTCAAGCTTAGTTGGTTTTTTTGTTTTGGGGGATTTTTTTTTGTTTTGTTTTGTTTTGTTTTGGTGTGTGTGTTTTGTTTTGTTTTGTTTTGCTGAGGCAATTGGAGTTAAATGACTTGCCCAAGTTCACACAACTAGGAAATGTTAAGTATCTGAGATCAGATTTGAACTCAAGTCCTCCTAACATCAAGGCTGGTGCTCTATCCACTGTACCACCTAGCTGCCCCTTAGTTTTTTCTTTTCAAAGAAAAATATTTATCACTATTGCTTAGGACAGAACAGAAATCTGAATTCTTTTGTTCTCATGGAATCCTTGTCTTAAAGACATCACAACTTTCTTTTGTCACTCTTCTATTAGGATGCCTCCCCTTCTTTGACCATCTCATTCTATGGAAGGAGTAGGAAAAAAGAAAGAGGAAGAGAAAAAAGAGAGACACAGACAGACAGACAGACAGAGATAGACAGGCAGAGACAGACAGAGAAACAGCAGTTGAAGAGAGAGAGAGAAGGAGAGTGGAAAAGAGAGAGAAACAGAGAAAAGGCATGTTAATTAAAAATTTTGGAAATTTGGGGCAGCTATATGGCACAGTGGATAGAGTTCTGACCTTGAAATCAGGAGGACCTAAGTTCAAATCCAGTTTCAGACATTCAATACTTCTAGCTATGTGATCCTGGGCAAGTCACTTAACCCAAATTGCCTCAGGAAAAAAATAAAGGGAATTTGTGCTGGCATCATGAAAACTTGGTTTTAGATAAATCAGTTTTTTTGATATCCACCTATTTGCTTATGTATCTATCCATTTATTCCTATATCACCCATTTAGCTACCTAAGTATTATAGTACAACAGCCAAGATTCTTTCCAACATTATATGTGTGATTATTTAATTCTCTATTCACAAGTACCTACTACAGGTAGAGTACTTGGCCAAGTGTTAGGAAAGGAACGAAGTTCATCTAAGAGATGGACCTTGCCATCATGAAGCTTGAAGTCTTTTTTTTATTAAAGCTTTTTTTTCCCAAAATATATGCACAGATAATTTTCAACATTTACCTTTGCAAAACCTTGTGTTCCAAATGTTTTTCCTTCCCTTTCCCCCATGCCCTCTCATAGATAGCGAGTAATCCAATATAGGTTAAACATGTGCAATTCTTCTATACACATTTCCACAATTACCTTGCTGCACAAAAAAAATCAGATCAAAAAGGAAAAAAAATGATAAAGAAAGCAGAATGCAAACAAACAACAATAAAAAGAATGAAAATGCTATGGTTCCATATTGGGCATAGTTCCAAATTGCTCTCCAGAATGGCTAGATCACTTCACAACTCCACCAATGATGTATTAGTGTCCCCATTTTCCCACATCCCCTCCAGCATTTGCATTATGTTTTCCTATCATTTTACCAATCTAAGAAGTGTGAATGGTATCCCAGAGTTGTCCTAATTTGCATTTCTTTGTCAATAGTGATTTTCATACAATTAGAAATTTCATATATTTCAATTTCTTCATCTGAAGATTGTTCATATGCTTTGACCACTTATCATTTGGAGAATGACTTGAATTCTTATCAATTTGAGTCAATTCTCTATATATATTAGAAATGAGGCTTTTATCAGAACCCTTGAATGTAAAAAAAAAAATTCACATTTGTTACTTTCTCTTCTAATCTTGTCAGCATTGGTTTTGTTTGTACAAGAACTTTAACTTAATATAATCAAAATTGTCCATTTTGGATTCCATAATGTACTTCAGTTCTTCTTTGGCCACAAATTCCTTCCTTCACCACAAATCTGAAAGGTAAACTATCCTTTGTTCTTCTAATTTGCTTATAATATCACTCCTAATGTCTAATGAACCCATTTCAATCTTACATTAGTATAGGGTGTTAGGTGTGGGTCAATCCCTAGTTTCTGCCATACTAATTTCTAATTTTCCCAGCCATTTTTGTCAAATAGTGAGTTCTTATCCCAGAATCTGGGGTATTTGGTTTTATCAAACACTAGATTACTATAGTCATTGACTATTGTCTTGTAAACCTAACCTATTCCACTGATTGATTACTCTATTTCTTAGCCATTATCAAATGGTTTTGATAACTACTGCTTTATAATATAGTTTTAGCTCTGGTCCAGTGAGGCCATATGAAATTTGAATTCTAATGGTGGATAATGCACAATAGATTGTCCTCATACACAATTTTACATAATGAGTGCATTAGAGAGTTGCAAAATAGATTTTTGTGAGATCCTCCAGTCATTACAGACCAGAAGATCAAGAAAGTCTTTATAAAAGGGGAAGCATTTGGATTGAGATTTAAAGGATGGTTCTTAATTCAACAAATGAAGAGTAGAAATGGGAAGGCATTCCAAGAAAGGGAAGTAATATTCTGAGATGAGATGCATGTCTTAGAGTCAGAGAATAAGTCAGAATGATTGGAACATAATGGATGAAAGGAATAATATGAAATAAAACTATTATCAGATTACAGAGTCCTTGAATGCCTGGCAAAGAAATTCATATTGTAGCTGATAAACAATAGGACCCAACCAAAGACTCTTTTTTTTTAGCAGAAGAGTTATATGACAAGACCCATGCAAATCAGTGGAAGAGATTAAAAGAGGTATGTGATGAATCATATATCAGTCACATATAAGACTTGGATGATTTTCAGACCAAAGCAATGTATGGGATAATATTTATTAAGTGTTTAGCAAGTGACAGGCATTTAAGACAAAAATTTTGACAAGCAGCAATAAAGTCCTTGACATCAAAAAGCTTACATTTTTAAAGGGGAGGGAGATTATATAAAGAACAGAGCTGAGAAGTTATCCAAGGTGTATTGTTTTGGGGGGAAGGAGATTAATGGCTGAATCCAGAATCAGAAATATAACCAAGAGGGAAATGAAGAATGGTCAGCTTGGCCCTTTCCCCAAAATGGAAGTCCCTAAAAGGGGAAAGGAGAAAAAGTTCTGCCTGATGGACTGATGGTCAAGGGGAGAAGACCCTCGAATGAGAAAGTTCTCATCTCTATGGCAGCTGAGCCATAGAGGTAAAGTCCAAAGTCAGAGACGACACTAACAAAAAAACTCTATCTTGGCAATGATTAGCTGAATCTACCTCTTCCCAATTTTTCTCTATGCCCTTGAAGTAAAAATATCACCTTTTAGATCTTACCTGACTTATATTCTTTCTATTTATTTAGATTTCTACTCTATCCTTTTATACACACACACACACACACACACACACACACACACACACACACCATTGTCAGAAAATACGATCTAGACTTGATAGAATCTTTATTAACAATGAATCCTTGGACCTTGTATATCATCTTGTCTGGTTTATAGGCACATCAATCATAATAAGTTATTCTCTGTTCATTGACTGTATATCATGTGGTTTCAACTAAAGGGAAGGAAAAAAAAAACTTTGTCAGAAATTTCCCTTCTATCTACTTACAAAAATTCAATCATTTGTTACAATAGAATTAAACTTACCTTGATATTTCTAATAACATTGGGATCATTTTGAGTCCTTAGGGAGGCCATGAAGGCATATTTAAGACCACTATAATTAAAGTTATGTCAAATGTCTTAAAAGATAATCCAAATGAATGAAGAAAATTAGAAAAGAAGCTACTTTCCTCAATACAGTTTCCAAATCTCAAGTAATAAAATCTGCCATCATTTATAATACACTGTAAGGAACAACTTTAAACAAAGCCAAGCTAAGGCATCAGAGTAAATTCTCAGATTCCATTAGAAATGACTTGCCAGTAAATGAAACATCTTTTTTATAGCAAAAAAAAAAAAAAAAAAACCTAGCCAGAGAAAATGCCTAGATACCTGAGTGGCCCATTTGCAATAGTGGAAATTATCCTATAGATCTATGCAATTCCCCACTCTAGAACTTAGCAGTCATGCGATCATGGGAAAGTCACAAGTTCCCCAAGTAGCATTTTCTTTCTTTTGAAAATGGATTTAGAAATTGCCTCACCCACCTTATAGGAAGTTTTAAAGTCCAATGTAAAGGGAAGTTTTTACTCATTTTAAGTGCAGCAATGAAGGAAAGAAGGAGGGAAGGGAACAATATTTATTAAACACCTACCTTGTACCAGGCACTGGACTGACTGCTTTGCAAATATTATTTCAATGAAAAAATAAGTAAATGTTCATAGGTGACTGTTTATAATATGCCAATAAACCATAGTTTACAGGTATCTTGCTAGCTATTCTGCTGTGGTTTATCAACACCAGGTCATTTGGTCACTAAGTCTGGCTTCCCCCACTCAAGGTTCTATACTGGGTCTGGATTTGCATGTGTGGGTGTGTGTGGATGTGTCTTTCCCTGTCTCCCTTACTTCTTCCCTCCCTTCCTCCCTCTCCCTCTTTTTCTCTCCCTTCCTCCCTTTCTTTCTCTCTTTCTCTGTCTCTGTGGGTTTCTCTTTCTCTCCCTCCCTCCCTCTCTCTTTTTCTCTCCATCTCTCTTTCTCTCTCTCTGTCTCTCTCTCTTTTCTCTCTCTCCCCCTTCTTCCTTCACTCTTTCCCTTTCCTCTCCCTCTCCCTCCTTCCTTCTCTCTCTGTCTCTCTCTCTGTCTCTCTGTCTCTGTCTCTCTCTGTCTCTCTCTCTCTCTCCTCTCTCTCTCTCTCTCTCTCTCTCTCTCTCTCTCTCTCTCTCTCTCTCTCTCCCTCTCACACACACACATATACACACACATACATACACACTCATGAGCTTTTATAGGCTCAGTTATCATCTCTATACAGATAACTCCCAAATCTATATACACATCTTTCATTTTCCTCCTAAATTCTATTCCTACATCTTCAAATGCTTCCTGCACATTTAATCCACCTGGATTTTTTCACAGACATCTCCAACTCAACATTTTTATTTCTAACATCCACAACCTATTTAGTGTCCATCTTACTTCTCTCCCTTTCCTTAGCAACTGCCCTTGTAGGCCCTAATGGCCTCTAGCCTAATCTATTTTAATAGACTCCTAATTAATCTCTCTATTTCCAGTTTCTTCATGTTCTAGTCCATCTTCCACTTAGCTGCTCAAATGATATTTTTAACATGCATTTCTGACCATACCACTCCCTTATTTGAGAAATTTCAAAGCTTTCATATTGACTCCCAAATAAAATATAAACTATGGTGCATGTATATACATATATATATATATATATATGCATATAAATTTCTTCACAATCTGGCTCCAACTATCCAAATGCTCCCTATGCCCTCATTTTCCAATAAAACTTACGCATTGTTGCTGCCCAATGCAATAACCCATCTCCTATTTGGGGCAGCTAAGCAGCACAGTGGAAAGAACAGTGGAGCTGGAGTCCACAAGCCTCATCTTCCTGAGTTCAAATCTGACCTCATCTGTGTGATCCTGAACAAATCACCTAACCCCATTTGTCTCATTTTTATATAGAAGGAAATGGCAAACTATTCCTGCATACTCACCAAGAAAATTCCAAAAGGGTCATAAAGAGACAGACACAACTAAAAACTGATCTCCTAGCCTAATGTTTTTTTAATGGATTGTCCCCATGGCATAATTGGAATTTTCCCCTCCCTCATATCCATCTCTGAAATCCCTTGATTTATTGAAGTCCCCACTACATGTGCACAAACTGTTACCTGTATGTATACATATATGTTTGTGTATATATATATATATATATATTACATATTGTCTACATGTATGTTTGCATTTATTTATATGTGTGCACATGTATAGGAGTATACATGTACATATACACCTGTATTATACACATGAATATATAGTGTGCATATTTACCTGTAGTTATTAGATAAAAGAAGAGAGAGATGGGAGGGAGACAGAACGGTGGTCCTGAGTAGAGATGGATGCAAGATGTTAAATATATCTAGGATAAGTGTTCTTGCTAGACAATGTAGGAGGCTCAGATTCAGGACACGGATACCAATCTGCCTAGATCACATTCAGAAATCTGCAGAGTTTCAGTGATCATACAATTCTTGCTGGCATAAAATCCCTTTCCTAGTACCAGCATTCTTCCAACAATGTACAATGTACCTTTATGTCATGAAATATGATGATAATAACAATCCTGGTGGTAATAATAATAGCTACAATAGTAGATATTGATATAGCTCTGCACAATCACCACCAGACTTCTCACACAGAAAGTAATTTCTGCCTTGTATCTTCTCCCTCTGATTGTATGTCTTACCCTGTCTCCTTCCCTTCTCTCTCTCTCTCTCTCTCTCTCTCTCTCTCTCTCTCTCTCTCTCTCTCCTTCCCTCCCTCCCTCCCTTTCTCCCCTTTTTCTCCTTCACTCCCCCCTTTTCTTCCTCCCTTTTTAAGTAGGATATCCATGCTAGCATAGCTGTCATTCCTCTCTAGGCTGCATCCCTCACTCTCTGGATTTAAGTCACAGAAATTTCTCTATCCTGGAAGCTCACTTTACCTCTGAACTGATCACAGTCTGTCTGTAGCTAGGTGGTTCAATGTAATGGGCTGAGGTTTGAGTTGATGCACTGAGGCTACATGAGGCTAAATAGTAATTGGGCTATACTCTATTAATATACATGATTGGATAAAGAATGGCCCCCGCCCACTCTCCGTGCAAGTCCTGAAGTGTTGTATAGGAAATGACAATTTTGGTGGGTGGAGGCAGAGAGAGACAGGAAGAGAAGCTGGGAGAGATTGGGCCTGGGTTCCATACTCCTAGGAGCCGCATACTCCTAGCGGCTGGTCGTGTGGCTGCTGATCTAGCTAGCTTCTTGACTCAGCTGCACACATTGCTATCGCCGATTCTCTTCCACCTCCGATCCTTCTTCACTGAGAATAAAAACTGACGATTTTCCCCTAACCTGAATTCCTGACTCCTGCTGATTTAAAAATACGCGATCTTCACAGTTCAATAGCTAGTACAGAAGAGTGCAGGGCTGAAATTCAGGAAGACCTGAATTCAAATATGACCTCAGACATCAGCTATGCACAATTGGACAGTTCATTTAAGCTCTATTTGCCTCTGTTTTTCAATTGTAAAATCTGTAAAAATCTGCCTCTCCAGACTTTATAACATATTCATACTAAATGGGGTAATGAAGAGTCAAACATGACTCAAAGCACTGAACAACAACACTTGCTACCTTTGCCTCCTCCTCCATCCCTTTCAACTTTTTATTTTGCGTTCTTATTTTTCTCTGTTAGAATGTAAGCTGCTTGAGGGCTGGAATTGTCTATCTTTATATTCCCAGAGCTGAGCCCAGGGGGCCTAAAACATTGTTGTTGTTCAGGGGTATTGCAATATCCATCCAACTCTTCCTAATACCATTTGGAGTTCTCTTGGCAAAGATTTCAGAGTAGTTTACCATTTCCTTCTCCAATTAATTTTACACATTAGGAAACTAAGGCAAACAGGCTCAAGTGACTTGCCCAGAGTCACATAGCTAATGCCTAAAGCTGGATTTTAACTCAGGTCTTACTGACTCCAAACTTGGCTCTCTAGTCATTGTACCACCTACCTGCCATCTACTTAATGAGTGCTTGTTGATTTGTTATTTCATGAACTAATTAATTTTAAATGTCATATATAACTACAGAATATGAGAATTATGGCTTAAAAACAGTATATATGAAAAAAGACCTTAGATCCTAAAAAGAGTGCTAAAATTAGAAGATCTGAGTTTGAATTCTGCATTTACCATCTACTGTCTGTGTGACTGAGCAAACTGATAACATTTCTAAACCACAGAGTCCTTGTTTGAAAAAAAAAAAAGGGGGGGGGGAAATATTGGATAATGAGTTCAAGAAATATTTGAAAAAATTGAGTGGTAAAATGACATGCAAAGTCTGATCCAGGCCCAGATTTATGGTCCCTTGACCCTTATGAATTATAAGCTCAACCAGAATCAACAGTGGGAAATGGCAGCCAAAAAAGACAATATGGCATTAAGCTCCTACTACAAAAATAGAGTGCCTCCAGCACGATTACTAGCAATTCTTTGAGCTCTAGCCTATTCAGACATCTGAATTATCATTTTCATTTATGTGTACCATATCATTTACAGGACATCAACAAATTGGGACCTATTCAGAGAAATGAATGCAGGAAGATATTCAAAACCATGATATATAAGGATGAAAGCTTAGAAAAAGATGCCTTCAAAATGTTTGAATTATAATAATATAGAAAATGTGAGGGAAATAATTTTAGTAAGAAAAATGACCTTGAATTCTAGGTGAAGAAGGTGTGGATTCAAATCCTAGCTCTTAGCTACTACCTGGGAGACTATGAATAATTCTCCTGACCTCTCAGTGCTTTAGTCTCTTTTTTCTGAAAACGAGAGTACTGAACTATATGACCTCTAAAATTCTATCTTCAAGCTCTAAAGATTGCTTCCAAAAAGCAATTCAAGAAATGTTTCTGAGCTATGGCAAAAACATTGTTAGAATGAGTTTATAACCTCCCAAGGTGCCTATTTTGAAGAAGAATAGCATTAATTTGGATGAGTTCCAGTAGTTTTATTTTTTTGTGTGTGTCACATTACTGTATAGTCCTCTCAAATTTTTATACACAAACATTAGAAAAATGTCTCTTGCTGCAAATGTTATTTTAATTTCATTTTCCATACAACAGTCATGCATAACTTTGGTTTTCTTATACAAGAAAATTGTATATATCTACAAATGTTATTGATCACCAAAGTGACTCTACTTTTTTAACCTCTTTCCACACAGAAATAAACCACACATACAGACACACATTTTTTTTTAAATTCCACCTTCATTTTCTAAAACTTTACACATAATTCAACAAAAAATTAAATACCTACTATATCTATTGTATTCTAAGGGTCATCTACCAAATTATTTTCTATTTTAAATATTAAAATGTCAACTGTTGGGAGAGGGGAGTAAACTATTGATTACTATGGATAATTAAGCTTTCACTCTGTTATCACTTTTTAAAGTATCTGGAACAAATATGTTTACAAATCTTCTTTCTAATACACAAGGATTTGAGATAATTATATGTATCAATTCATAACATTATCAATTCAGGGTAAAAAGGGACTAGGTGATTTAATCCAAGTCCTTCATTTTACAAAGAAAAATGGAACCCACCCAATAAAGATATTTTACTAAAGGTCACACAGGTAACAACTAAGAGAGCCAAGGTTCATCATGACATACTGAAGAGGGCACTTGTCTTGGAATCAAGATTTGGATTCCAGTTTTGTCTCATTTACTAGTTAGCAGTGTAGCTAACAATTTACCTACTACTTGGCAAGTCACTTAGCTTCTCTGGATCTCAGTTTCCTCATTTATAAAATTAAGAGGTGACTCAAAGATTTCCAAAGTCCTATTCAGCTCTAATCTAGGAACCCATGAATCAAAACCAGGCCAAAATCCAATGATTTTTCCACTAAATCTCATAGTCATTCATCTCTTCCACTCTCTTAACTACTATTAAACCTGATTTTAATAGAATTAATTATTCTCCAAGGATCTCAGCTCAAAAGGATATTTTGGTATCTCCTAGAAATTTGTCGCAATTACAGTGATTGTATGCCATGCTGATCATGAAATTATCAGCAATTCTCAAATTGTTTGTAACAATATGCATATCCATGACACATTCATTAGTCAAGTGCTCCCAGCCCTAAAATGATAAACAAACCATGTCAGATGAGTACACATGGCAATGAAAATGGCTTTCCAAAACTTTCTTCCTGTGGCTGAAATTTATTTCAGCTTTTTGGAGATGGTCCCAGAAACTCAAATGTTAAAACAACTTTGTGATTTCATTGATTTGGATGATTTCTCCAAAAAAGTTGATAGCAATGCCTTCATGTCTGATCTTCCTATGAGACTCCATATGTCTGTGCTTATCCAAAAGTTCATCCCTGAACTTCATTCATTCCCATAAGTTCATCATTTTCAATATGGAAGAAAGCCCCTAATTTTCTCTAGATACTAGTATACCAGAAAAGAACTGGAGCATCCACCTGTCATTTCTTGCTCTTATCATAAAACTTCTTATCACAAAACTAAAGCAGGAGAGACTACGTAAGTTAGGTATTCATTCGGTCTGTCAATAAGCATTTATAAAACATTCACTAGAACTTTCTCCTTCCTCAACTCTGCTTCCTGGCTTCTCTAGTTTCCTCCAAGTCTCAGCTAAAGTCCCACCAAGCAAAATTTCCTAATCCTCTGACTTAAAACCTATAGAAGTGTGTGGCCCTAAGCAACTAATTCACTTAGCATCTGAGAAATGTCAAGATGATAACCATTAAAATTTTAGAAAATTAGTACTATTATTCATAATATTGTATATAGTTCCTTTATGAGACAACTAAATTCACCTTCCTTCTTCACTTGGCTCTTGTATGCACTAAATAATTTGTTATACAGATTCCCAGATTCAAAATGCTTAAGAAATACATCTTCAAGTCACCTTGCCAGATAAATTTAGAGATCAAAATTAGCATTCAAATTCTCTAGAGTAATGCTAAATGATAAAATGCCTAAGGGGTAGCATGCAGATACTTAGCTATTCATGCAAAAGGTCAAGTCTTCCTGAAATGATCCCAAATTCTATTACTTACTACTAGTGTGACCTTGAATATGTAAGGCATTTTGACATCATTGGCCCCCAATTCTTCCCTAAAAGAAAATGAAGGTTTTTCAACTAGACGACCTTAAAAGTGTTTTCCAGCTCTAAGTCCTATGTTCTCAATAAAATCGATGGTCCAATACCCCAAGCTCTGAGCTTACACAGACCAAATTCAGTTTTGATAAACTAGCTGTTCTCCCTTTTTGTTTCATATTTTTTAAATTGCATTCATTTTGTTCTGAACTTAAGAACTAAAACAAGCATTTCCATTGTAGAGTAGAAAGAAAAAAAATATGATTATACAGGAAGCTCCAAATTCATTATGTACAATTTGCTATTCCTTTTAAATATATAATAAAATTATCAAGTAACTTTTTTTCCTTCCCTAGAGATGGCTGCCATTAGACACATACACACATGCATACACATATAATACATATATATGTAAAATCATTTTATACATATTTCTATTTATCAGTTTTTTCTCTATCTAGCAGATAATATCTTCCTTTATATATCCTTTGTAGTTAATTTGGGTATTGATAACAGTCAAAATGATTTTAATTGTTCAAAGTTATTCTTAAGATAATATTACAGTTACTGTGCACAACACTAACCCAAAATGAGGAAAATCTTAGAATACAACTATGTCAAATTCTCCATAAATGTGAGTAAAAGCATTCCCTGAGATTATATAAGGATCAAACTAAAAATTCATATCAAATATAGAAGAACCCTTATTCCATCTCATAGAAAATGTAGAAAATGCATAAAACACTCACACCAATTTATAAAAAATGGATTCAGTGAATCCTACTTTTCCACAATGTCCTATAGCCCTCCTGACTCAGAGCACCACCCTAGCTTTTGGACTTCTCTCAGAAGTACATTTGTGAGTGAAGCAACACCTCTCCAACAGTCTATTGATTCCATTTTTACCCCAAAGATAAATACATACTTCTAGCTTTTTAATAAATAAAAAAGAATTTATTTACCTCTTACCAAGCAACTATGTTAAGTACCTGAAATATAAATTCAAATGGAAAGATAGTTCCTGTCCTTAAGGAATTTATATTCTAATAAAGCCAAAAAGAGTGATAGCCAGGGACATATAATTTGATTGGAAGTTTACAGAAAAAATGACTAGTCACCAAAGCATAGATTGACCTTCCCTTCTCAAGCAATAACAGACAAGATAAAGTCAAGGTAGAATGGTGGGTGACTAGACAAGTAGTGTGGTAAAGTGTAGCTAGAGCCAGGACTAAATGGAATGACTGAGGCAACTCAAGGGGTCCCATGGTGGGATTTTAAAGCACAAATAGGTTAAACCATCTGGGATTTTGTTTAAAGGTATTAGACTCAAACAGAGAGGAAGCCTTTTCAGCCCACTATCCATAGGCAACTCTCTGAAGTCTTAAGGATTCCCATTTTCACCCCAGGAAGTCAGAGTCCATAATGGTACTAGTCAAGACTTAAATTAGTCTCATAGCACCACCCTGTGGTTTAGATTCTCCTTTAAAGAGAAATAATATCTGAGTACTTTCCACTTTCACTCATAGATATGTCTGGTACTACTCTGGGGATATGGGGGGGAGAGAGAGAGAGAGAGAGAGAGAGAGAGAGAGAGAGAGAGAGAGAGAGAGAGATAGTGTGTGTGTGTGTGTGTGTATGTGTGTGAGTTGGGATACTAACATAAAGGTTAGTCCTGTCTTGACTCACATAATAGCACCAATTAGTCTCATAGCACTATCCTGAGGTTAAATTGGTTACTAACCAATTTAACACTTGGTTAAATTTCCCTTCAAGGGAAAAACATTTCAGTGAATCTCACTTTTATTCTTTTACTCCAGAAATGTACAGATATCCAGTCTTCTAATATTATGCTAAGATATTGTCCTAAGGCTTTGAACTCATATCATATGGGAAATTAATTTGGGATTGCTAGAAAGAATATCCCAGATATTCCAGTGAGCCTTAATTTGATTCCAGAAATGCATACATGCTTCTAGCATTATGATATTATCCAGAGAGTTTCAATTCTCCATGAAGGAAAATGAATCTGTTGCAAAAATAAACTGTTTTCTCATCAAACAGACCTGAACTGTCCAAATAACTCATAGAAGTGATGGAGATCAAAAATCCAGATGTTCTGATACTCCATATCACAACATTAGTCCCTTATGTTCTTTTAAATTTGTTACTCTGTAAGAAATTCTCAAGCCCTCAAGGGGTAGAAATGACCCAATAATTCCGACTCCTACTAGAAAGCTATATTTCAGGATTTCCTTCTCTTTCCAAGAACCTGGCAGTACACAAGGAACATTCTACCCTACCTCATCCTCAATAGCAGGTAGGAGTCTGGAACTGAAATTCAGAGTTTCAAGGAGTGCAAGTCCAAAGCAGGCACTAGTCAGGAATATCTTTTGTCTTTCTAGGAGACAACATAAAACACTTCTTCTCAGTCATGTTGTTCATGAAAGATTTTGTGCTTCTGTCACTGCTTCTCAAGAACTGGATTTAATGAGCAGGACCAGGAGATCATTATATACTTCAACAACAATACTATATCATGACAAGTTCTGATGGACCTGGCCATCCTCAGCAAGGAGATCAACTAAATCATTTCCAATGGAGCAGTAATGAACTGAACTAGCTACGCCCGGAGAAAGAACTCTGGGTGATGACTAAAAACCATTACATTGAATTCCCAATCCCTATATTTATGCCCACCTGCATTTTTGATTTCCTTCACAAGCTAATTGTACAATATTTCAGAGTCTGATTCTTTTTGTACAGCAAAATAACGGTTTGGTCATGTATACTTATTGTGTATCTAATTTATATTTTAATATATTTAACATCTACTGGTCATCCTGCCATCTGGGGAAGAGGGTGGGGGGTAAGAGGTGAAAAATTGGAACAAGAGGTTTGGCAATTGTTAATGCTGTAAAGTTACCCATGCATATAAAAGGCTATTAAATAAAAAAAAAAAAGAACTGGATTTAAGACCTCTTTTTTTGAGATAAGTGAGAATACCAAGGCCTAGTCCATAGAGAGGCAATAGTAAAAAGATAAGGGAGGAGGAAGAAGTCTAGAATAAGAAATCCCTTTTATAGCCCTATAGAAGTAGCTGGTTTCTTCTTCCACAATAGTGTAAGCCAACTAAAAAATTACCACTAACTCTACATTGGCTACATGGACTATTTTTGTCCAAATGCATATAGGCAATCCTATTATATACAATATAAAATTCTGAACAAGGGTTCAGAATTTATAAGATCCTTAGTTCATCAAGTGATGGAGAGAGAAGGGAAAAGGAGAGAGGTTTGGCAATCCCCTAATGTTAATTACTAATATACTATCAATACTATATTAATAATTGCATGTTTTGATTATAATTACAAATATTTTTAAAATAAAATTTTAAAATTAATGAACATGAGTCCTTCCAGTGCCCAGTCCCCTGTGCCATTTAGCTATGTGCCCCACAAAAAAATCATACTTCTCTATCTTAAATACAAAATTTTTACTCTAAAACTAATTTACTCTATGAAGTTTTATTTTTTTCTTCCCTCTTCCCACACTTGGTTAAATTTCAAAGTAGAAAATCAAATATGAAGTTATAGACATATTTAAGTTCAAAACTTCTGAAAAACTCATTTTCTTGTTTCCTTTCCAAATGTCAAATAAGACTGTGAAAGCCATCCAGAGGTTTTTTTCCTCCATTGTTTTGAGCAATATAGAATGCAGGCAAAGCAAGTTCAAAATATGCAATAATCCCTGCCTGAGGGTTTATCTTCCTGTTTGGACTTTGTGAGCTTTGGGTTAAATTGACTAAAGCTTAGAGAAAGATTTTCCCCTTCATATTAGACCAAAAAGAAGGGGGTGGGGGAAGTGACAAAGAGAAGAAACACAGGTTACTTTTTGAAGACATTTCTAGAGAATTTTCTTTATAAAAACTACTGCATTTGTCCCTTTTTTCTAAGGTTCATCTGTGAGGCAGAGAAGCTCTATTCTTTGCTTCAAAAACTTCAGAGATTTCTGTTTTCAGATTTCCTTCTCAAATATATATATATATATATATATATATATATATATATATATATATATATATATAAAATGCTTCCAGTTTCAACTGAATGTAACACTAAGAAATGATGGCTAGAGAGGTTACAAGAAAAACCCAGCTACCGTATCTGTGTTGTATATGCAAGAAGGATGCTAGCATCTGTGGAAAAATGTCTGTCTAATTCACTTCAGTTCAGTTCATTTCAATAATTCCACAAACATGCTCTAAGGTCTAAGAGTTCTTAATTGTATATATATATCATGAACCCTTTTTGGTAGTCTTGTGTAATCTATGGGCTTATTCTCAGAATAAAATTCATAAATGCATAAAATACCTGGAATTGCAAAGGAAATTGATCATGTTCAATATAATCATCACAATATATTTTTTTTAATTTACAGGCCAGTGTAAGAACCTCTCCTAACTCATTCTTATTCTCCCAGTTCATCTCCTCTCCTATATCTTCAACTGCTCCAACAACTATACTGTGGTACAACCTAAGAAGCCCTTGAATTCTCTGACTTTCTATAATTGTTTATATTTTAATATTAACCCCTGAGTGACCTCCAATATCTGATTTTCCTTTATCTGATCCAGCATTCTCTATACCTGATCCAGGACCAGGAAAATGCTGGAGAAAACAAGAAGAAATCAACAAACCAAAAAACTCCCCTACTCAAATAGAAATTCTTTGAAAAATTCTGAAGTCAACTGTCTTTTCAAACATACAAGAACAACAACAACAACAAAAAAAAAGCATTTGATTTTTCTCAAGAGCAAAGCCAGGCAGTAGAAAGCCAAAATTAGTTATAAGAAGTGAGTCCTCTCTTCTAAAAGGTCTTCTTGAATGATCTGAGTGAGTCTGCTAGCAAATCTCCCTGGAATACCCAAATTAAGAAAGCATATTCTTTCATTAGGCCAAAAAGGCAATTTGAACTGCCACCAGTTCTATATTCTTTGCTTGATAGAACCTTGCAATTTGTCTTCCTTCTTCAACATGTGATTAAATCCTGAGGCAAAAAAAAAAAAAAAAAAGCTATTTTCAACTACTCATATTGTTGAGTTCAATACTTTTTCCCCCCAGAATCCATTATCTTCACATTTTTCTGCCAATTATAAAGATTGTGAAGACATATTCTGTTATTGTTCAGAGCCATGCTGTTGGCAAGTATAGCTGGTATGACTATTATAAGTTAGTGGCAAGGACAGGACTCTTGACACTGGAAGATAGACAAAGTTGACTAGTCTAATGAAGGGCCCCGGGATCAAACCATGAAAGAATCAGATAAATAAATAGAGGAGGTTTAGCCTGGTGAAGGAAAGATATAAAAATGACATAATAACAGTTTTCAAGTATTTGAAGGGCTATCTATTCAGGGAAAAAATATAAGATTTGCTCTATTTGGCCCAGAAACCAGAAGTAGAAGTAACATATAAAAGTCAAAGAGAGTCAGATTCAATACTAAAGCAGATTCAAATATTAAACTTCCTAACAACTAGAGATATTGAAAAGTGCAATGAATTAAGAGATATTCAGTTCTCTGCCCCTAACCTTTTTAATAGAGATCTTCACTTCAGGGATCAGGTACAGCAGGAGAAAGCTTTTATTAAGTGCCCACTGCATGCCAGGAACTGTACTGTTTTACAAATATTGCCTCATTTGATCACAACAATCCTGTGAAATGAAGATTAGATGGTCACTTTGTCCAGGATTTTGTAGAAAGTATTCTTAGTCAAATAAGATGGCTTCTGAAGACCCTTCTAAACTCTGAGTTTATGTGACCACAACCCAAATCTCTTGACTTCTATTTTCTATTTTATTAATTTATTAATTTATCTATTTTATTATTTCTATTCTTAATTTATTTATTATATTATATTTCATTTCATTTAAATGCTATTTTCACTTCACCTTCAGGATTAAGTAAAAAAATCTTTTGAGTGACATTCAAATACTTTCATAACCTAGCCCTTCCTATACCTTATATCTTATTACCAGTCTTCTCATACCTTACTGCCCTCCATATATTCTGGGATCTATTGACATTAGCCTCCTTGCTTTTCTTCCCACAAGACATTCCAACATTTTCGCTGGTTCTCCTCCATGTCTGAAATTTTCTCCCTTTTCATCTCTATCTCCTACTCTTTTGCTTCCCCTAAATTCCAGTTAAAATCTCATTTTCTGCAAGACTCCTTTCCTTATCTTCTTTAATACTAGTGCCTTTCCTCAGTTGATTATTCCCAGTTTATGCTGTATCCTTGTTTGAACATAGTAGCTTCCCTGTGGTCTTCACATTATCCTCTGAGCTTATTGAGAATAGGGATTTCTTTTGACTTTCTGTCTCCAGAACTTAGTACCTGGCACATAGTGCATGATTAATAAAGAGAGAAAGGCCTCAGAATTGTTTTGATTTGTATTTCTCTAATCAATAGTGATTTAGAGAATTTTTTCCCATATATATAGGTAGGTTTGATTATCTGAAAAATTGATTGGATAATATGACAAAAAAGAAAATATTAAATGTTGGAGGATATGTTGGAGGATATAGTACCTTTGATAAAATTGTGAACTGATCCAACCATTCTGGAAAGCAATTTGGAACTATATCCAAAGGACTACAAGACTGTACATACCCTTTGATCCAGCAATACCTCAGCCAGACCTATATCCCAAAGAATGCAAAAAAGGGGAAAGATCCTATTTGTACAAAAATTCTTATAGCAGCTCTTTTTGTGGTAGCTAAGAATTAGAAATCAAGGGAATGCTCACCAATTGGAGAATGGCTGAATAAACTGGAGCATATAATTGTAATAGAATATTATTATACTAAAAGAAATGACAAGGAGGATGATGATTTCAAAAACATCTAGGAAGACTTATATGAACTGATGCAAAGTGAAGTGAGTAGAACCAGAAGAATGTGGTACTTAATTATAGCAATACTATGTGATGAAGAACTTAGCTATTCTCAGCAATACAATAATCCAAGACAATTCCAAAGGGCTTATGATGAAGCATGCTCTCTTCCTCCAGAAAAAGAATTGAGAATGTCTGAATTCAGACTGAAACATGCCATTTTTCATTTTCTTTCTTATTTTTGAGTCTTCTTGTACAAAATAACTAATATGGAAATGTTTTGCATGATTGTACATGTATAAACTATATTGTATAACTTACAATTTCAAAGAAGAGGAAGAGAAGGAGGGACGGAGAAACAGAATTTGGAATTCAAAACTTTAAAAATATGTTTTTAAATTATTTTTAACATATTATTGGAGAGAAATAAAATATAAAAATAAAGACAGATGGAGGAGAGAGGAAAAGGGAGAAGGGAAGGAGGAGGAGGAAAAAAAGAGGTATGGTATAAAATGTACAAAGAAGTCAGTATAGAAAAACACAGAAACTTTGACTCTGGAGTTAGAGGACCTGCATCCAAACCCTACTTCTCCTACTTCCTCCAACAATTTCAGCTAAGACATTTGTCTTCTTTGGGCCTCAATTTTCCCTGTAAAATGAGGGCGTTAGACCAGATGTTTTCTGTGGTCCACTCAAGATTGATTGATCTTATGATTCTTTACTTTATAAAATGTTGATACTTTTCATTCTTCTATGTGCAATTCTCTTTTTTGAGGTAGTTAAATCATTTTGAACCAAGTTTAAATCCATTGAGGAAAGTCAGTCCTCAAGTGTCTTTGTTAAATATAGAATGAAATCTCTCAGAAAGGCCTGGAGAGACTTACATGAACTGATGCTGAGTGAAATGAGCAGGACCAGGAGATCATTATATACTTCAACAACAATACTATATGATGACCAGTTCTGATGGACCTGGCCATCCTCAGCAACGAGATCAACCAAATCATTTCCAATGGAGCAGTAATGAACTGAACCAGCTACGCCCAGAGAAAGAACTCTGGGAGATGACTAAAAACCATTACATTGAATTCCCAATCCCTATATTTATGCCCACCTGCATTTTTTATTTCCTTTACAAGCTAAGTGTACAATATTTCAGAGTCTGATTCTTTTTATACAGCAAAATAATGTTTTGGTCATGTATAAAAAATAAATAAATAAATATAGAATGAAATCTCAACAAAAATCCCATTCTATTGTAGTGAGAGCCCATAGACTTGTTGGAGGGATTAGTCTTATTTCTATTATAAGTTTCTCTTTCTCATCTGATAAGATGACCTTTAGATAGAAGAAGAACCAGATTTCACTTTTCTGTATGGGAAAAAAAAATAACTCACAGGTGACAATAATACAAACTATATGATATTCTATATCATTCTCCTGACCTTACTTCAAAATTTATCTTTTTCATTCATGGGGTATATTTCTAGGGAACTTCAGAAGATTTTAAGTGTTTCTACCATGGGATGAATAAAGCAAAACATTTTAAAGTAACTACTCCATATCAGATATTATGTAGTAGAGAGATCACCATCATCAGAGATTAGGAAGACCAGAATTCAAATCCAGTCTCTGATATATACAGGTTGTGTGATGTTGGATGAATCGTAACCTCTCAGTGCCCCAAGTAATACAGGGGTTCTCAAACTTTTTAAATAGGGGGCCAGTTCACTGTCCCCTTGACTGTTGGAGGGCCGGACTATAGTAAAAACAAAAACTTTGTTTTGTGGGCCTTTAAATAAAGAAACTTCATAGCTCTGGGTGAGGGGGATAAACGTCTTCAGCAGCTGCATCTGGCCTGCGGGAGTAGTCTGAGGAGCCCTGCCTAAGATCTTACAGAACAGATGATGACCTACAGAAGTAAGAAAAAATCTCCTTATTGTGATTTCCCAGTGCCAGAGAAATCATAGATTTACTCAAAAGGACTTTTTTAAATGTGCGTGGTATTTTCCATGCAAATTAAGTTAAGCAGAGAAAGTATTGAATTCCATTTTTACAATTCAGAAATTTCAGCTCAGAGATTCAGGTATGGTCATACACCTTAAGCAAGCATGAGAGCTCATATTTGAAATCCAGAACTACAGATTCTGAATCCAGTATTACTTTCTCTACAGGTCATATAAGTCATATTTCTGGTAGATTAAACTTTTTCTTCTCCTTTAAAATCATTGAAGATTTGATTTATTTTTGAAGCAGATGACTCAATTCAATTCCTTTTGACAAACATTTATTAAGCAGAAATTTTATGCAAAATTTACACATATATCAAGGGTATGATGAAAATATGAGAAGGAAATAGGCAGGCTTTCACAAAGGATTATCTATAGTTTAGCAAGCCTTCATAGATGTGCAAGTGACTAACAGATGTAAAGAATTCAAGATTTTGCACTATTTATCATTTGTTGAACAAATATGAAAAAATTACCACTATAATTCATAAAACAAAAAGAAAAAACATGACACCAATCAATTGATAAAAATTTATTAAGCAGCTACAATATGCCAGGTATTGCACTAAGTGCCAAGGATACAAAAGAGGCAAAAGATAGTTCTTTTCTCGAAGGAGCTCACAGTCTACCGAGGGCCCCATAAGCAAGCAAATATGTGTGTGTGTGAACAAATAATTCACATTTAGAACAAATGTGAAATAATTAATAGAGGGAAGGCACTAGTGAATATATTCTATAAGATTCTTCAATAAACTTCATGTCAGAGATCACTTTATTGTATTATTCTCTGTACAACAATACAACAATATCCCTATTAAACTTCAGTTTACTTTATTTAGCCTAGTATTCTAGCCTGTTATGTTTTGGTTTGGGGTTTTTTTGTGTTACCGTTTTTCATTTCAGATACTGACATTATGTGTTAGAAATCCCTGTCAGCTTTGTGACTCTACATACATGATAGGCATGTCATCTGCCCTTTTATCTAAGTCATTTATAAAAATGTTAGATACTCTGGTCCAAGTAAAGGTTCCTCTGCATATCTTTTTTTAAATCTAATTAGGTTGTTGGGTTCCTTTTGCATCTATATTGATCCCTTGAGACAATTTCCCTTTTATTCATATCAAAATTAATCCCATTTTTGTCTTCAAATTTCATTCTTAAGATCTTTCTAATCTCCCTGGACTGACAAGGACTTTTCTAATAGAATTTTAAGTCATCGGTGTCTATTTTTTTTTCAAATCTTTTGAAATTCACTTTTCCAAACCTGAGGATTCATGTAAGAGACAGTGAGGTTTTTCATTTGGTTGTTTTTTTTTTTCTTTTTCTACCACACATTTAAAGATATAGCAATCATTTCCCTCAAGGAACAAATCATTTTTAGCTCAGCAATCCAGTTTCCCCTTTTTGGTCAAGATCAAGTCAAAAATAATAATTCACTCATCTCCAACTTTTGAGGGATAATATTTTCAAGACATGTTTTTGCTACTGAACTTTGATCAAAGAAATACTCCTAGCAAGTTGTCTGGATAATTAAAGTCCCCCATTGCCATTGTCATGCTTCTATATACCAGCCTTATGTTTGTTTTCGAAATTCCTCATCTATTTCCTACTTCTGTCCTCATGCTCTATAGCATATTGTACTGTACTAGACTTTCATCGCTATATCACTTTCTCTTTCCCCCTCCATCCATTTTCAGATGCCCTCCACCAATTTTCCCCTTTCTGGTGCCTGCATGAACAAATTATCTTAACACACAAAATTACTCTGCTGCCTTTATCTACTCTGTTTCTCTGGAATAAGATACAACCTTTCAAAACTATATTTTAGTCAATGGTCTCATCCTACCAAGTTTTAGTGGTATCTATGAAGTCACATTGCATTGGGATTTTTAAAGTTTCAATAATGTGTTTCATTTATATGTTACATTTACAGATCACCTCAATTCTGAGCAGTCTCTTGTTACAAAGTAAAACAATTAAGAAAAACTAAAAATACAGTGACTATCTGAAAGTACACACAACATTTCACCAAGACTGTAACTTAAACTACCAAGAGCAGTTACTCTCAGAACTCACAACACAAATTGTAGATAATCATACATAAAAGGCACCAGAATTAATATAGATAAGAAAAGGCTGCTTACTATAGAAAATGGTAAATTTCTGGGACTTGAAGGAAGGCAAAAGACAGATCGGGAAGGAGGAAATCTTAGGTATAGAGGATTAAAATTCTTAGTTAGGATTTAGAAGATGGGAGTTTGAGCCACAAGGAGGGAAGGGAAGAAAATCAACATTTATTAAGTACCAACTTTATGCCAGGCACTGTACTAAGTACATCTTACAAACATTATCTCATTTGATCCTCACAATAACCCTGGGAGGTAGGTGCCATTTATTATCCTCACTTTGCAGTTGAGGAAACTGAGGCAATGGGACATTAATCAATTTTCCCAGTATCACAGACCTAGGAAGTGGCCAAGACTGGATTTGAACTCAGAACTTTCTGACTCCAGACCTCATCCATCTATCCATGGAATCACTTGTCTGCCCCTCAGTTAGCCCTTAAGGGGCAAGTCACACTGGATTTCAGAGTATATGGTAAGGATAAGATGACTGGAAAGACCAGTTCTAGCCTCCAGGAGAGGGGCCAGATTATGAAAGACATAATTTGTATTTAATTTTGGATGATGACATTGATGATGACAGCTAGCATTTATATAGTGTTTTTGCAATGTACAAAATATTTTATAAATATTATCTCATTTTATCCTCACAATAATCTTGGGAGGCAGATGCTATTGTTATCTAAAGATATTCAGTTTCAAGTGTAATCCTCTCCTTTTCTAAAATGTATATGGAAATCCTCTAACAGATATTAGAGAATAGTTATGTATATGGAAAATATGTAATAGATGCTCAGTTTCATGTGTAATCCTCTCTTTTTTCTAAAATGTATGTGGAAATTTTCAATTTATTTAGTGTTTACTAATTTCAATTTTTTTTAAATGAACTGATAGGGTGAGAAGAGTACAAGAATGTCATTAAAACTTATTTGTACTGCTCCAGGGTTGCCTCAGTTATTCATGACCTTGCCAGGCTCAACCTAAGACTATTATTTTCTTTTCTCTATACAAGGGAGTTTTGGGATACATGTAGAAAATGACTAGAGAACTGGATCACACTGAGGAATAGATTCACATTAGAGCTGTCAAGGTACGTGCGTGAAATTCTAAATCTAGGGTAATGCAAGCTTCTGGCATGATTAATTGGGGCCAGAGATAGTGAAGTTCAGCAAAAAATAGGACCAGAGGAGAAATTTGCCAAATTCCTACCATGTTTTCTATAAATCTGAACCTCTTTTGACAATGCACAGACCCCAGGTAATCGCCACAAATTTAGATTTGAATGTGAGCCAGCAGGTTATGACATCCATATGAACAAAAAGTTAGAGGACAGTTCTATTGGAATTTCAAAACTAGAAGAGCTCTCCCGTATGTTGCAAGAATATGATTTTTATCTTGTAGTTCATCCATTTTTTTTTAATTTTTTTAAATGCACATTATTTTTTACAGGAACGAAGTAAAGATAATAGGGTAGTTAGGTGGTGAAATAGATAGGTGCCAGGAAGACTCTTCTTCCTGAGTTCAAATCTGGCTTCAAACACTTACTTACTAGCTGTGTGACTCTAGACAAGACATTTAACCCTGTTTGCTTCAATTCTTCATTCATAAAATGAGTTACAGAAAGAAATGGAAAACCATTCTAGTTATCTTTGCAAAGAAAACCCCAAATGGGTTCATGAAGAATAGGATATAACTGTACAATCAAAACTGTAGGTAGTGACACAATTTTTGTCTAGTTTACGAAAGTTTATGTGATTACAGTTCAATTAAATATTTTTGAATACCTACACCATCCAATGGGGGAGCATGGATCTAGGAGATGGAATAATAGGCTTAAGCAATTCCCAATAGACCAGTGTAATTGTTTCATAAGCCATGTGGAAGAGAACATAATACAAGAAATATAGAAAGGTAAGAAGGGAATTGATTATGAAGATCCTTAAATGTTAATGAGAGGGATTTCTAATTCTTCTAAAAAGAAGGTCATATGGTCAGACTTCCCTTTAGTAAGATCTATTTGACAGTTGAACAGAAGAAAGATTGCAGAGGGGAGAGATGAACTAGGGAGACCAACCAGTAGACTATTGTAGTATTGTTGGTGGAGTTGTGAACGAATCTAACCATTCTGGAGAGTAGTTTGGAACTATGCTCAAAAAGTTATCAAACTGTGCATACCCTTTGATCCAGCAGTGTTACTACTGGGCTTATATCCCAAAGAGATCATAAAGAAGGGAAAGGGGCCTGTATGTGCATGAATGTTTCTGGCAGCCCTCTTTGTAGTGGCTAGAAACTGGAAACTGAGCGGATGTCCATCAGTTGGAGAATGGCTGAATAAATTGTGGCATATGAATATTATGGAATATTATTGTTCTGTAAGAAATGACCAACAGGATGATTTCAGAAAGGCCTGGAGAGACTTACATGAACTGATGCTGAGTGAAATGAGCAGGACCAGGAGATCATTATATACTTCAACAACAATACTAGATGATGACCAGTTCTGATGGACCTGGCCATCCTCAGCAAGGAGATCAACCAAATCATTTCCAATGGAGCTGTAATGAACTGAACAGCTACGCCCAGCGAAAGAACTCTGGGAGATGACTAAGAACCATTACATTGAATTCCCAATCCCTATATTCATGCCACCTGCATTTTTTATTTCCTTCACAAGCTAATTGTACAATATTTCAGAGTCTGATTCTTTTTTGTACAGCAAAATAACAGTTTGGTCATGTATACTTATTGTGTATCTAATTTATATTTTAATATATTTAACATCTACTGGTCATATTGCCATCTGGGGGAGGGGGTGGGGGGTAAGAGGTGAAAAATTGAAACAAGAGGTTTGGCAATTGTTAATGCTGTAAAGTTACCCATACATATAACCTGTAAATAAAAAGCTATTAAATAACAAAAAAGACTATTGCAGTAACCAATCATGAAATGATGAATGACAATTCCAAGGTAGTTGCGGTATCAAAAAAGAGAAAAAGGCAGCTGTGAGAAATATTTTAAAGATAAAATAGCATTGTATATGGAGGTGAGAAAGTAAGAAGTCCAAGATGACACATTGGTTTCATGGATGCTTGGGAGCTTATTGAAAAGAGGGGTATGACATGATTAGAATTATGACCTAGAAAAAATTACTTTTATTCATTCCTATGGAAATCCTTTTCTTCAATATATTTAATATGAATGTACCTGTATAACCTGTAATAGATTGCTTGCTGACTTGGGAAGAGGAGGGAAGAAAAAATTAAAAATCAAAATCTTATAAAAGTAACTGTTGAAAACTATCTTTACGTGTAATTAGAAAAAATAAATGCTATTGGGGGAGGAGGGGAAGAGATCCTTTCCTTCCTCCAACTTTCAATTCAATTCAATACTTCTTGGAGGAGTCTTTCCCTTGCTAAAAATGTTCCATATCTCTTCAAATTTAAATTGAACATTCTGTTGACAAGTCTCCTTTACTACAGTACATTCTACCTAGCCTTATGCTTATGTGTATAAACATCCTATTCCATAGGTAGAATATTAGTTCCTTGAAGGTGGGGATTTTTTTGTTTCTTCATGTTTATATACATAGCAGACTGGACAGTGCTTTGCACATAGTAGGCCAACAAATGGGCATTTGCGGAATTTAATTAGTACTAAAATCCCTTCCAAATCCAATATTCCATGAAGTGAAAATTCCAAATGAAAATAAAAATTGACAATCCATTTCAAACGCTAGTTCTAAAACTAGACACTAGAGGGAGCTAGCAATGAAGTTGATTGGTTTATAGCAGCGGGAGCTTAAAAAGGCATTAAAAACCATCTTGTCTCAATCCCTTATTTTTACAGATAATGAACCAAGACACAAAGGAGTATCTGCTGTGCTTACATTCAAGTAACTAGGTAGGAACAAAGGTTAAATCAAAACATGAGTTGCTTTTTTAAAATTTGAAATCCAGTTACTTTTCATTCCATCAAATTCTAAAAACTCATTATAGTGCCAAGAATTAATCTACAGAAAGAATAATTCCAACAGAAGCATTAGCATTCCTCTCATTAGAATAGAACATGGGACTTTAAGTTACCAAATGTATTACATTTCCCTCTCGTATGCAGTAGTCAGCTGAAATTTTCAATGTTCCAATATGTGAACCATCAGAATTATAACTGGTCCATTTACAGGTATTTATTTAAAATATGACCTAGGGAGCTACATAGATGTAAAACAATAGAGTATCCAGGTTGGATTTGAACTCAGGTCTTAGCTCCACCTACCCAGCCCTCTACTAAGACATACCACTTTACCATTCTAAGTACTCTTTGAAGTCAGTATGGTATATTGACTAGAAAACTAGTCAGGAAGATCTGGGTTCAAGTCTTTATTCTAAAAGATACTAGCTCTGTGACCCTGGGAGAAAAAAATCACCTAACCTCTCAGTGCACTAGGCACTCTCTAAAATTACAAATCACAAAGGAGGTTTTCCCTTCATTGGTAGCAGCAGTTACATGTCCTAGTGAAATTACAGATCCAGCCTCTATCTTATAGGACCATAAATCAAAAGTTGAAAGGAATCATAGACACTGAATCAAATCCTCTCATTTTACAGATTAGGAAACAGCCCCAGAAAATAGAAGTGATTTCTTACTACTCCCAAAGACTTGTCAGAATAGAATGAGGGATGGTCTGGGAGTCAATCAATCTGAGCTCAATGTTTAACTCTTCCTCTTACTGTAATCAGATGGCCATGGGCACATGTCTTCAATTCCTTACCTATAAATTGAAAAGGCTGGATTCCATACCCCGAAAGCTTTCTTTGATTTATAAATCTAGATATTTTCAAGCAATAGAGATAAGCTATAGATATAGAAATTCTATTCCCAAAGCCAATGATTTTTCTATCACATAATATATTTTCTTTTTTTTTTTTGTTACAAATTTTTAAAAATGAACTTTTTATGAAATAGATTTAAATTGGTTGAAGTTAGTCAGGTCCTGTTGATTCTAGTCTATAGTTGTAAGGGAGATTGTCAAATTGCAATCAGAAGCAATATTAAAAAACAGCCAGTTACTGAGATTTCTAAAGGCAAACAGATAACCTGACAATTTGTTAAATGAAAAATTGGAGAAAACATTTTGTCTAAAAAGAAACATCCAACTACAAAGAAATTGGAAATGATTAGAATTGTCTCTTTAAAATTTTTAAGCCTTTTTTACTAAAATTCTTTGAATTTTTTGCCCCTTTTTCTGCTACTGTCTCTATGCAGAAGAAATCTGCATAGGATTGAGAGCCATTTGGCATTTCTATCCATTTCATAGGTTCCTGTAGCCACAAAGAAATTCACCTCCTGATAGCTCACAAGATTTTCATGATCTAGTCAAAGTTCACCCTAGGCAGGAGACACAGTATAGCACTATGCTGAAATTCTTTTCAACTTGGTAGGACCTGCTAGAGATTCTCATTTTATATTTCTTTCCAATTTAAGTTTGTCTATTCTAATAGACAGGTTTTATGCATAAAAAGAATGAAATTCAAGGAAATCACTGATGGAGGAGGCAGGAAACTCAAGAATCACCATCCTGAATCTCAAGAAGAGTATATACTATACACATCCTCACAACTGTGCTACCTAATGGCATTGTATTGAAACTTCCAGGAAAATTATTGAACATACACAAAATAAGGCATACATTATTTTGGACATGGCTACAGTGGAAATGTATTTTGATTGAATATACCTGTATGTATGTATGTATATATAATATATGTGTGTGTGCATGTATGTATGTATGTGTCAAATCCTCCCAATGCCTTCTTTTATAGAGAGCAAAAAATGGACTCTCAGTTCACTCCACTTTGCATTTCCTGGCTTACCTGGTTTCAAATCCAGGGAATAAGATACCTTCTGGCACCCTTCTCCCAATCCCCCAAAGCTACATCCTTCTCAGCTGTCCTTTCTCTTTCTGTATTTTTTTCTCCCACTTAAATTATAAGTTTTTGGAAATTTAGAACTGTCTTTCTTTTTATAAATTGTATCCCCAACACTTACTGTGTCTGGCACAATAGTTGCTTAATAAATTAGATTAGATTGGATTGGAATATATCTATTGTAAAGACTTTGTTTTTCTATATTTTTTTCAATAGTGGTGAAGATAGAATGGAGCGAAAAAAATTACTCATAATTTTTTAAAAAAATAATTAATTAAAAAGGTGCTGAACACAGGACATTGAACTTTTCAAGTTCAAGTTACCTGGTAGGATTGGTGATACCCTATGGGAAGGAATCCAATGAAATTATTAAAACTCAGATTTCAGAAATGAAGGTATGATTTTTTAAAATAAAAGACTAGAAGGATGTTTTAAAAAATCTATTAAAATTTGGAAATACAAGATATGTGTGTGTAGACAGATAGCTAGATATGTGCAGATATATATATTCTTTATTTCTCTATTTATATAGTATGTCCACCTGATAAAATATAAGTTCCCATGGATTATTTCTTTTTTTTTAACTTTGTAACCTTAGGACTAAAAACAGTATAAGGCATTTTGTATGAACTTTTAAATAATGCTATTATGCACCTAAGCAGGCCAATTTGTGTGCATTTATTTGTTCATTCATTCATTTAAAATGATGATCTTCAAGGTTTAAATGGGTTTATTTTCAAAAGAATTTAAAATCTTGGATATCAAGTCCACATGGCACAACTTTATCAAAAAAATTCTCAGGGAATTGAAGACAAAAATATGAATCCCACAGCTAACTCAGGAAGACGAAATTATTATGGTATGTTAGAGAAACAAAAGTTGAGCTGTGAACTCCAGGAAAGAGAAAAGGCAACAAAAAATAAACAAAGAACACATATTTCAAAAATTGAAAGCAAAGAGAAAGAAACCCTCTACCTTCCTATGTCTTATCCCCAATGAAGCTTTTAAAAACTCTAACAGAAACTGATATATTTGGTAGTTTTCAGTGTGATATTTATTATTCTATCTTATTTGATTTCTTGATGCTTAGAATGGGTTTTCACTGTTGCAAATGTGGTCATCTCATGTTTTCTATTTCTAACTACTGATCATATATAAAAGATAAAATGGGAATAGAAAGAAAATGGTTAGGCAATTTATTGAATATATTGGGTGAGTTTAAGTGAAGAGGTAAGAATATCACTGGGATTGTGAACCTGGATGAGGGGAAGAATTCTACTATCCTCCATAGAAATAGAGAAGTTTAGAAGAATAGGCTTATCAGTCAATAAGATTATTAAAAAAAAACAGTAACAAAGCACCTACTATGTGTCAGGGTCTGATATAGGAACAATCAAGATAGAAATAACAATTACGCTCATGGAAGCTATTGAAGTCACATAGAGAACATGGATAAAAGAGGTAGTAGGGTAGACTCCATAGTATACCCACAGGTAGTGAGTATGAACTAGATGGTGGTCCATCAAAGGAGAGTGAGGAATCAGATAGGTAAAAGAATCAGGAGAGAATATTTTCATGAAAATCTCCAGAAATGTGAGTTTTAGAAGAAAAGAGTCAATAGTATCATATGCTACAGAAAAACAAAAGACATTAAGGAAATGATGTCTCAGAAAGGCCATGAGACACTGAAATTAAAAGATAATTGATAGGTTTGGAGAGAGCAGCTTCAATAGAGTTCCCAAGTCAGAATGTAGAAGGCAATAAGCAGGAGGAAAGTGGAAGCAAACAACTTTTTTTCTATAAATATGGGGAGGAAATGGAGGATAAAAATATAGGAAGATAGTTTGAAAGGACAATTGAGTCTAGAAATGGATTTTCTTTGAGCATGCATTAGACATGTTTTAGTCCACAGAGAAGAGAAGTCTTGAAAGATCAGAAACTTGAAATGCTGAGAGATTAACTGGTTACTTGCCAAATTTCCCATGCCAGAGTAAAATCTAAAATTTAAATTTCCTGATTTCCTAGTGGGAGAGAGAAGATTTGGCTCTCTTCCTGCCAACCAAGCTCGATTTTTATCACTGGATATATATCTTTTTAACAGCTTAACAGCAAGGTATTAATACCTAATGATCCTTTTAAGAAGTTTGAACACATTTTTCTGATAAAATTAAAAGAAATCGTGTCAGTGGACAAGAAAAACTGTTCAAGAATTCCAAAGAGTCCAGACTCAGAAAAGTTGTGGAATTTGACCTCTGTATCTACAAAACAAGACAGAAAGATAGGGGAAGAGAGGTTTCTCTCTTCTCCCAACTCCAGAACCTGCAAAGTCTAGAAGCAACACCACTTGACCAATAAAAAAAAAAAAAAAAACTGATCAGTGGCACAGTGGATAGAGCACCAGGTCTAGAATCAGAAAGATCTGATTTTCAAATCTAATTTCAAACATTTACTAGCTGTGTGACCCTGGACAAGTCACTTAACCCCTGTTTCCTCATCTGTATGCTGGGGATAACATGTACATCTTCCTCTGAAAGGTGTTGTAAGGATCAAGTGAAATAATAATTATAAATATAATTAAATATTAACAGTCACATGAATTGTTAAATTGATATAATGATTTTAATTATGTTGATTAAATTAATGCATTAATATAAAATGGGATAATAATTATAAAGCACTTCACATAGTGCCTACCATAGAGTAAATGTTTAATAAATGGTTGGCTTACCACTATTTCTCCAAAAGAATGCAAGCTTAATAAAGGCAGGTACTAAAATAGTGGATCAGGCACTGAATCTGGGATCAAGAAGATCTAGTTCTAATCCCACCTCAGGCACAATAAGTGTTTGACCTTGAATGAGTCATTGAAAATCTTTGTTCTTCTTATCTATAAAATGAGCAGATTTGACTCTATGGGCCTCTAAGATCCCTTCTTGCTTGAAATATATGATTCTTTTACTTTTGTCTTTGTACCTCCAGTGCCCAGAGCATAGTAGGTGCTTGTTGATTAAGCAAAAACTTTGCAAATTTCAAATTTTAACATTTAATGAAACCAAATTGCAATGATACCTATTATGACAATATCTATATAATCAGGTAATATCTTTCCAACAAATTCTAAGTGCTCATTATATGTTTTTTAATGTCCATAAAACATCCCTCAAAAGGAGAATATGAATATGTTAAATGTACACAAACATGTAAAACCAATATAAGAAATAATAAGTAACATACTCAGTCAGGTTCAATCAGTGACTGACTAGAAATAAACCCAGATCTCCTGTGCTAAGCTTTAGTCATAATTATTATTTTCACCTGTGTTTTTGGTATAGCTCTTAAATCACATGCACTCATTCTCTAATAATGAAGAATCCTGGAAGCAAGTTTATATCTTGGTCTCCAAATTTATTCTGCTGCAGTAGTATTAAAATTATCCACAATATAAACCTCCAAATCTTTGCTTCCTAAGTACTTGCTTAAAATAGGCTTCTGATTAAGGCAGGAAGGAGGAGTCACCTCTCAGGAGAGGAAGGTTTCTTTAAGGAAAAGCTAAAGAAGATGAAAACAGGTGTCAGCATTCAGCAGGTTTCATTACTGGGTAAAGAAGATGATGTTATCGACCCACTGTCAAGAAGTCTTCTGCATGGAGTTTTTTTTTCCAATACTGAGGATTAAAAGGGACTTAATTAGAGGCTTAGGGACCCGGGGCAAGGGGGTGAGGACTAGAAAGCTCCCTTTCTTAAATCAGGTCAGACAGACAGGGATCAGTTGAAATGCAGCTTAGAAATTAGGAGGAAGACATTTATATTTCCAAACCAGAAGGGATTTGAGTTGAACTACCCCACAAGAACTGAAGGATAGCCAGGATAAGGCAGAGCATAAACCACATTCAGTTTTCTTCAGCGCTCTAGTTTTTTATTACTTCAAAACAAGCATTGATCAACTCATTGGAAAATATAGTTATACATATATTGGATTACTTGCTGTGTCAGGGAGAGGGAAGAAGAAGGGAGGAAGAAAAATTTGGAACGCAAGGTTTTGCAAATGAGAATATTGAAAAATATTTTGTATTTTGAAAATAAAAAAACAATTATTTTAAAAAATAAGAACACTAAATTTTAAAAAGAATAAAGAGATTATATATATATATATATATATATATATATATATATATATATATACAGTCCAAGAGGGCTGAGACATTTTTTTTTCTCTAAGGGTCTCCAATTCTAGGCTCATGCAGATAAGAATAAATCCTGAGATACCCTGGCCTCCAAAAAAAGAGACAGGTTCTCTTTGTTTCTGACTCTTTTTGACTCTACCCTAAAATAGAACTCTGAGGACAATTTCTCAAAGCTTAGCTTTGGTTCATGTCTAGGCTTTCCCAAAAAGGGAGTAGAAAGGTACTCTATATACAACATAAATCAGGTATAAAACAGTTATTTATTTCATGTGGAAAGAAATAATAAGTATGCATTTAAAAATCTTTAAATTGAAACTCATAATCCTTTTTATATTCTCCCAGGAGGGTGACATTTTATATTTAAACATGAACTATTTTTTGTGGATCTACTGAACAACCATTTCACCTTCATCTTGGCTCTGTACTCTCCAAATAATTTCCTCAAGATTCATATCTCCTAGCAAACTAGGGCATGACTTAAGTTCATCTTCCTGAAGTCAGCTTCCCATAATCTCTAATTTAAAAACCCAGGATGCCACAAACAAGCTATTATAGGAAAGTCCATTTTTCTTGATTGCTGTTTGGTTACTTTCTCTCAGGGAAAGAAACAGAAAGCAGAAGAGGCTGTTACATCAAGATCAGCCTCCTTTATTTCAGCACATATGCTATCACTGCCACTTAAGACCAACTTCCATAGCTTTTGGAAAAAAGGAAAGAATCCAGAAGACCAAAAGTGCCCCAGAGATCCAACATTCTCAGCAGACTGGAGGACTAAAAAAGCCAAAGAGTGGACCACTTTTCTTGGCCCAGTGGCCATTCCTCATTGACATATGTCACACAGAAGGCATACAGAGATACACATAGCCTTTATTTTTTTCTCATCCACAATGGGTCCAAAGAATGGGATTATTTAGGAACTAGGATTCCTAGAAAAATTAAAAACTTAGATTTCTAGTATTAAGGCCATTCCATCACTAAAGTCCTTCTTCAAGGCTCCATTATAGCAAGGCAGTGACCTTGAGTTCTCAAAGGTTATGTCATCAAAGCACAAACCCTCACTGTTCTTCCAAAAGAGTAAAGCTTCTGAGTACTGGCCCAACAACAGGCTGTGTGTCTGCTGAACAAGAGCATAACTAGCCAAGTTTAGAGAGACTCATTATCATAGGATTGCCATTAAGTGATAGATGTCTTGGACTGCAACAACTCATGAAACTATTCAAGTGTGGAGGAGATCACAACCTTTATTGGTGAATAGAGCATCCAAATGGATGAAATCATGGATCCTTGAAGAATAATAGGGACATTAGTCACTGAACCTTGATGGACTGCTGTTTATCTTTTGCAAGAATATCCATTAATATTTCATGTCAGCACATCCCTAGTGTATTAGTTTCTTCTATTTTGGGTGTTCAGGGCCATTCTTTTTTTTACTTCCATGTCTTTTTATATTTTAATAATAGCTTTATATTTTCAAAATATATACAAAGATAGTTTTCAACATTCACCCTTGCAAAACCTTGTCTTTCAAATTTTTCTCCCTTTCTTTCCCCATCCCCTAGAGAGCATGTTCTTTTCACATTTTTCATTTTCATATTCACATTCAATATTTATTAAATATATGTTATTTACATATAACATAATAATATGTTATATATGTGCAATTCTTCTGTACATATCTTTACATTTATCATGCTGCACAAGAAAAATCAGATCACAAAAGGAAAAAATGAGAAATTAAACAAAAAGCAAGCAAACAACAACAAAGGTGAAAATACTATGCTGTGACCTATTTTCAGGGTGCAGATGGCTCTCTTCATTACAAGTCTATTGGAAATGGCCATTCAGAGTCATTCTTGCTGAAGATAGTAGACCACTGTTGAGTGTCTTGGATCAAAGCTGTCCTCCAGAAAATGACTTATGCCAGAAGCATTAACCTTTGCGATCTATTTGTATCATATATGAATTATAATATCAACTAACACCCTTTGCTTTTATTCTGTGAATCTTAAGGGTCATAGAATTACATTTTGCCTAAGTTTTTCTTAGAAAGCAATTTTTGTCTCTGGCTTTATTTTACCTCTACTCCAGAATAGAACTCCAGGGGCAATTTCTCACAAAGATTAGATTTGTTTGTGTCTAGGATCTCCCCAAAAGGGATCAGAAAGATATTTGATATATAACATGGTTTAGGGCTGAGACAGTTATTTATTGCATATTAAAGAAACTGTTCAAACACGAAAGACTTATAAGCATGTATTTACAAAAACTTTAACTCTGAAATAGAAACATCTAACTCTTTGATACCTTATATCAGTAGCCTATTTTCTGATTAAGTTTAAAGAACTATTACTAATTTCCTTCCTCTTTTTTTTTTAATAAATGGGCAACCACCAAGGCAGAAATGCCTTTGAATTATGCTGACCACCACTGAGTTAGAATCATAGATTTACAACTGAAAAGTCAGCTAGTCCAACCCCCTCATTTTAAAGTTAAGAAAATGTTTTAAGTTTTAAGTGACTTGCCTAAGGTGATAGATTGGAAGTGGCAAAACTGAGAGGTGAACACAGGTCCTCTGATTCCCAAGCCTTTGCTTTATACAGAGTTTCTTATAAAATTGCCTGGGAAAATGAGAAGTTGAGTTACTTGCCTAAGTCATACAGTTAGTCTAATGCATTATAGGTTTCATTTAAATCCAGATCTTTTTGATTCCAAAAGAGACTCTCTACCCACTATCCATAACTGTTGCTGTTGTTCAGTCAGGTCTGACTCTTCATAACCCCATTTGGGGTTTCTTGGCAAAGATATTAGCTTGGTCCTTTCCTTTCCAGCTCATCTTATTTGAAATGAGGCAAAAAGGCTCAGACAACTAGGACCTAAGGCTGGCTTTGATGAGTCCTCCTGATCCCAGACTCAGCACTCTATATACACTATGGCAGTTTTCTAATACTGCAAAGTTTTCTAATTTACAATGACAACTTGTACTCATCCTGCTGCTCTTGATTAGAGAAGCTCTGGATTTTTCTCCGCCTGATGAAGCTGTCCTATTCCTGCCAAAACTTCAGAGCTAACCTTAAAAACACCTATGGCAAGAATGACAGCCTTGTTTCAAGCAGCTAATTAGATACTTGAGTTACCTAAGTGAGGGGTTCTCCAATCATTGCAGAGAGGATATTCACACTACAATCTGCTTCTGTCTTTGCAGAGATAGTTAACATCTTTTAAGTGACACTAAATCACAGTAAGAAAAAAAAATGCTTCTTTCATCCCTTAACTTTCTTTTCCAATGAATAGGAATTTGAATAGGAACCAGTTACCTGACTCGTATTATAAACAGTTCATTCTGTCTCAATTCACCATCTCTTCTCCCCCTTCTACCTCTATGTTTAGTTTTTCCATACAATGGAAGAAGTTAAATACTGACCTCTGCTGCCAGATAAAATCCACCACCTTTTTGAAGAGTTACACTATACAGTTTTCTTATCAAAATGTTAAATCTCTGATAAATTAGGAGGGCTTTTGTACCAATTCAAAAGCTATGCTGGCAAAGAACATGTCATAAGCAAATGAATATAATAGTAATAATAAAAGGTGCTTTTATATACATTATCTCATTTGATCCTAAGAATGCTGATTAAATTACTATAGCTTTTATTTTCTCCATTTTACAAATAAGAAAAATGAGGATAAGAGGGGAAATGACTTCCCTACACAGTTAAAGTGAGATGAAATTCAAATCCAAGTCTCTTAATACCTTCTCCACTGAGAACAATGGCAAGATAGATAAGGTCATTTCTATGAAGAAAATGGAAGGGTACAATGGTAGCCCTCTCTTTCTTTCAAAACCTGGTGAGACTGATAAGATTGACTACACCTGCCTGGACATAAAACACAGATAAGAAAACAAATCAACTAAATGCAGCAAACCAAGATTAATCTTTATGTAGCACAATGCTCTCTTGCTTGCTCAAGCCCTCCACGTTGACTTTCTCTAGCCAACTCCCAGATTTTGTTACAGGTCATCTTCTTGACCCTCCTCTTCAGACACTTCCTTTCCTACCAACACACACACACACACACACACACACACACACACACACACACACACACCTCTACCTTACCAGGACCCTTTTAGATCCATGTCTTGTTTGCCTGCATCTTGATTTTAGCAATTTGGCACATAATTCTGACTCCTATTTTAATGTTTGCATGTTTTGGAATTACTTGTTCTACTATCAGCTTGCTGAGGTCTCCTCCTGTAATCATTTCATCTCCCCTAGCCTCCTGGATTCATTGGTTACATCTTCCATTGGGTGTATACCAACTTTCTAGCTATTTGTGTACTTACCAATGTCTGGCACATAATGTTTGTCAATTAATTAAGGACTCTAGATAAACTCCTAATTGGTTCCATACTTCAACAATTCCAAATTACAAAAGGAAAGTGATCAATCTCTTTACGGAACTCATTACCCAAAGAAGTGATGTTGTCTAAAAGTATAAAATAGTTTGGAAAATAGTTGACATTCACTCATGGATCATCTATCCTTAATAGGTTATTAAAAAAGAAAACTGATATTTGGAGATAAATCCCTAATTTCATGACTTTGAACTAATGGATGATGTTCATGATCTCTGAGCAAACATCCTTTAGCAATAACATCAGAGATAGGATATGATACTGAATGACCACATCTCTAATAGCTTCATCATTTCTTGATGTCCACCATGGGAGATTCTTCCTCTAGAGATGGATGCCTGCAATTAGTCATGAGAGATTAGAGACATGACTCCATGTTAAACTTTAGAAAATACTCTCTCTCACCACCACCACCCCTTTTCATTGTTCCCAGTCTAGACTCAAAGGTAGCACAGATCCACATACAGACTTTCTAATAAAACATAAACACATCTCCTTACTTCCAGAACAATTCTCTATGAGAATCAGCAGTCAGAGTTGTTTGAAACAAATAGAAAGGATTTGGAAGCTACAGCCAACCCTCTTAAAGCTCCCTGGAATCTTTTCTGGTCATTTGCTCTCACATCGTGCTCTCAGAGAGCAATATGAATGTCAGAAAGTATAAAGCAGCCTAATATTTATATATCAGAAATAGAACTGGCCTTGGCTTGACTTAGGCCTAGGAACTCCTTTCTGGTAAATAGCCACAGCTATGTCCCCATGCTCTTGTTTCTAAAAGGTCTTTTTATGGGTTTTCCTTTTTTTTTTTTTTTTTTTTTTTTTTTTAAATTCAACATGACCAAATTTCTTGAGTCAGTTTGGAACAAAATATGGTGAACTAAGAAATATTGCACACACATACATACACACATCATCATCATCATAATAATGTTTGCTTGCACATTTGAGTTGAAAATAGAAGTAAATTTATTTGCAAAGAAGTAGAAAAGAAAGTGAGTTGAAAGAGTAATAAATATACTCCAAAAAAAGGTTGTCTTGAATTCTTTTTTTGTTATTCAGTTTTGCAAAAATGACAATGGTAACTGTAATGGGCTGAAACTGAGCAGATGCACTGAAGTTCAGACAAGCAAGCACTTAAGGACCAATTGGACAATACTCTATTAACATTTGCTTAGAAAATGGCCCACTCCACCATTCCGTGCAGGCTCCATCTGTTGGTGTATAGAGAGATTTGGAGGAGGAAAAAAAGGGTGGAGTAAGAAAGCCAGAGTGACTCCTGGCTGGATTCGTGTGGCCATTCCTCTGATGTCCACAAAGAATAAAGATCAAAGACTTTTGCTTATCCTGACTACAGCTTATTCTAAAGTATCCTGAGTGCTAACGCAGTAGCACTCAGGTAACCACAGGTAACACATTATAAAAAACATGTAGACGGTTCAATAAATACAACATATATACAAATAGAGAAACAATAGGGGGGCACCAGTACTTTTCCTCCCAAGAATGTGGGAATGTCCCTTTAAATTCTTTTTACCACTTCTTCATAACTTAAAAAACACCTCCTACTTCTTTTTTCCTCCTCTCAACTTCCCCTTTTTTCAACAACTTGAAACCTACCTTGTTTTCCCTTTTCTCTCTATTCTCATTTGTTTCACCAACTTATTTTGTTTGCTAATTTATTCAACCAATTTGTTTTCCTAACCTTCTTTTACTTGACAACAACTTTTGCCTTTTCCTTATCTTTGAAGCCTTCTCTACAAGTCCTTACTCTTCAATCCTTGACTTAGTTCAGGTTGAGTGTCCCTTCAGAGTGACTCTATCTTCAAATTTTGCATATCTCTTCCTTTTCTTTCAATTCAGCTTTAAATTCTCCTAAATTTTCTCCTCCTCAAATTCTCTTCTGGCATCCTCCATAAGTCCAAATCCCTCAAAGTTGCCTCCATAGAGTGATTTCAAGTATATTTTTCTTTTATTCTTTTTTTCCACAATCTTCCTTCACAATCAACTGATTGAGGATGTCTGCAATTTTTTAATGTAGCTCAAAGTATCCTTTTAGTTATAAACTGACCATTAATAATGCAATTCATTGGCTAATGCTCAGTCATCTCTTTTCCTACTACATGTGTAGATGTGCAGGCACATGTGCATACAAACACATTCTTTCTCACTCTCTCTCACCACTCATATCCAATATATTTCCAAGGTCTGTCAATTTTACTTTTAGAACTTTCACTTATATGTCCCCTTCTCTACTCTGATGCTGGTGCAGGCCCTTATCACTTCATACCCAAACTATTGCATTAAATTGCTAGGTTGGTTTTTCTATCTCAAGTTTCTCCTTATATTAACTCATCCTCTACTCAACTGTCAAAGTGTTTTTCCTAAAACACAATACTGGGTCACCCCTTTACCCATGAAACTCCCTCCCTACTTATAGGATCAAATAAAAAATTCTCAGCTTGTCATTCAAAGCCTTTCATAACCTAGGTCCTTCTTTTTATCTTTACAATGTTCTTATACTTTATACACACATACTCTGAGATCCAGTGACAATGGCTTCCTTTTGGTTCCTTCCATGAGTCATTCCATTTTCTCAGTAAGGGATTTTTCACTGGCTGTCCTTCATCTATGGAATGCTCATCTCTACCTCCTGGCTTCTCTGATTTCCTTCAAGTCCCAGTGAAAATCCCACCTTCTACTAAAAGCATTCCTCTATGCTTTAATTATACTGCTTTCCCTTGGTTGATTATTTCCAGTTTATCCTCTCTATAGATTTTTATATAGTTGTATATAGATTATTTCCTCCATTGCAGTATAAACTCCTTGAGAATAACAGTTGTCTTTTATGGGTTTTTTAAAAAATATTCCTGGAGCTTAGCATTAGAACTGGCGTATATCCACTGCCCTTTTCCTACCTATGACCTGACCTACCTTTCCAGCACTAATTGTTCCCTTGACCACACTACTATCTTACTGGCTTTTTAATTGTTCTTCATACACATATGGCATCTCATCTCCTGACTATTCTCCTGTGTCTAGAAGGTCCTCCCTCCTCACCTCTGCCTCTTAGTATTACTCTCCTTGAACACACAGGCTAAATGGTACCTTATATGTGAAGCCTTTCCAAGGTGGATGTGCTTTCCTCCCCAAATCACATAAGTATGGGAGACATAGATTATTTCAGTTTTGTTTGTACCCTTGGGGACTGAACATTACCTGGGATTTCATATCCACTTGTCAATTGATTGATTTAGTAGTTGTTGTTTTAAAATCTTAGTTACGTGTTAGTGTTTTATTTGTTTTGTTTAGTTTTTGGAAGGTAGACAAAACTTTATTAGCAGATATTGATCTAGAGAAGTAATAATACTCAATTATAGATTGAGAATGAGCATAAATGAAAGGACTGCCCACTATGGGAAAAGTGTTCCTTCATAAAGTCTGTTGATTTGGGGAATAAAGAATCAGATTAAAATACAATTCCCTTATCCTGGGTCCATTGACACCACATTAAGGCTAACTGACTAGGTCATGGCTAGTGTAATGAGCCTCATCCATAGTTTTGGCTTTTTGAAGGGAGAACAGACACTAGTCCATGCTTGAGAGATGTAGATAAATACATGTACATACAGAAAGTGGACTAGAAGGCTTGGGAAGGCAGGAGAATGTGGCTTATCCACATAGCCCTTACTCCATGAAATCCTTTGCTCCTAGAGATAGAAGTTCTGGAGTGGTTGTGACCAAACTATGAAGGAATTCCTAGAAGAGGAACACCCAAGGAAGGAATTTCTGAAGCAAGCTTCCTAGGAAAAAAAAAAAAAAAAAAAAGAGAGAGAGAGAGGAGGAGTTTCTAGACTATTTTGACTTCCTCAACAAATTCAAGAGCCAAAATCAAGGGTTTGGAAGATACAGGGTCATTATGGGGAGAAGAAAATCTGATTATGATTCAAGTACTAGAGCTAACTATTTTACAGCCTTCCTATTAATTAGGTGGGGACAAAAGTCCATGAGAGTAGAACATCTCATTTTTGTTATTACAACATAATCTGAATAGAGGTTTATGACTTCCAAAAAGCTTTCATATTCATTATCAAAATAATCCCTTCTAGTTATATAAACTTACATATTCATTATCAAAATAATCCCTACAAAATATCCCAACTTGTTTGCCTTCAATTATTTCACATGTAATCACTGATTCACCTGCTTTGTTTCCCTAGTAGAATGTAAGCGCCTTGAAGTCAATAACTATTTTCCTTTCGTTTTTGTCTTTCTATCCCTGAGCACCTAGCATAGTATCTGACATATAATTGGAATGCTTCTTGAATTATATCTATGCACGTTAGAGAATTTTATTATATCAATTTTTTCAGTTTTGGGTGGGAGTTGGAGGTCTTGTGAATTCATTGGTAAATAAAACACCTTCTAAAATAAATTACCTCTACCAGTGTAGATTGGCACCTGTTCTACAGCTAATAATCTTAGGGAGTGGTTTGGAGCATTGAGAAGAGGAATGAGTTGCTAAGAGACATGTAACCTATATATTCAGGGGTGAATTTTCAAGGCAGATCTTCCTGAGCCCTACTCCATTTTTCTTCAAATATTCTTCAATGGCTCCCTAACTAACATAAAACTAAAAAAATTAAAAATATATACATATAAAAAATCAAACCAGTTAGTAGTGGAAATCTAAAAGAACAAAGAAAGGAGGAGAGATGGAGAAGAGATTTGAAGAAGAGGAGAAATAATAACAATAACAGGATGAGGAGGAACAGAGGGGAGAGTAAGGAAAGAAAGAAAGTTCTTGAATTGAATCTTTTAAAACAGCAATTCAGGCTGATATAATGAATTTCCAGCATTTCCACTTAATATATCCATTAATAGTTTAATTGCATGTTAGAATCACTAGAGGGTGCTATAGACTAATTTTTGTTACTCAAAAAAAATTTCAATATTAATAACACAGGACTTCTCGAATTATTTGCTATATATATTTTAGAATGTTAAATATTTACACTTATCCTTCACCAAGATTCTATTACAGTGTATTTCCATGTTTCTGAGGTGACTTCAGGTTCTCGAAGACCATACCATTTGAGGATAAGCAATTTAGAAAGAAAAAAAAAAAGGTAAAGAATTTGTGAAACTTAAAATTACCATGTATGATTTACATTGTAGAAAACAGCCTAAATTTGGTTGCATTTATCAAATATTATATCTTATTTCCAAATGGCTTCTAGGTAAATAAAACAATAAAGTAGAAATGATCCATGTAAACAAAGCCTCTTTCTCAGGGCTTCATCTTTGTGAAATGACTAGACTTGGTCTGAGGTTATTAAGTCATGGTCCATCATTTATCTGTGGAATGACACTCATCCAATTACCAAAATTCTGGGCAGGACAGAATGTGGATTTGTGACATATTTTCATGAAAAAGTTATTTTCTACTAGTTCCCAGGAAGGAAATGAACAACCAGATAGACCACATGAGTGGAACTCAAGGGAAAAAAACAAAATTTTTGGGAGGTGTGGTGGAGTAAGGAGGGTAGCAATTATTCTAGTTCTATTTGCTCAAGAGAAAATGAGGTTGATTGTAAAAGATCCAGGGCTGGCTACAGTAGTTTTCTGAGAGGAGAACAACTGTCAGATCACTACTTCTACCATAACCACAAAGTATTTTGTACCAAGCAGGGCACACCCTACTCATCTATTTTACTGTGTGTGTGTGCCCATTAGTTTAAAAAAATCTATTTATCTAAATATGAAACAGAAAGTAGGAAAGGAATGTGGGGAAACTCTTATAAGTTAAAACTCATTTTTCTAATTTGAAGAAAATCATGAAAACTTGCCATAAAGAACAAATAATTGCCAAACCCAATCTGTCAGACTAGACATTTGAAATTAATTTCTTTTCATTCTTAGCAATAGGATAATTTGTTTTCTTCCTAAGAGTTTCTGAAGAATGAAAGATTCATTTATCTAATTTATTTTATTTTCTTTCAATATCTTAATGTTCCTGAAATACAGATAGGCTAGCAATGAAGCCAAAGGATGCTGGATGGACACAATTTTAAGAGACCCAGAGGAAGTCTCCCAGTTAACTGGATAGACATCCTATGCAGGATATTCAGAGGTATTGACAAGGAATAAACAAGATGGGAAAACATTGAATGGGTTACAATCTGCATCTCTGGAGAGAGCAGCTACTGCGTTATACTTCTCCTTCTCCTATTACTACTACTACATGTACTAGCAACACAGTAACAATAATAATAGTGATAATAATTGGAATTTTAAACAGGATGTCCCCAAAATCTTAGTGAAATTTAAACTTTAATAAGTTTTAACATATATATCCCAAAGAGATACTAAAGAAGGGAAAAGGACCTGCTTGTGCAAAATGTTTATGGCAGCCCTTTTTGTGGTGGCTGGAAACTGGAAAATGAATGAATGCCCATCAGTTGAGAATGGTTGCGTAAATTGTGGTATATGAATGTTATGGAATATTATTGTTTTGTAAGAAATGACCAGCAGGATGAATACAAAGAAGCTTGGAAAGACTCACATGAACTGATGCTGAGTGAAATGAGCAGAACCAGGAGATCATTATATACTTCAACAACACTGTATGAGGATATATTTTGATGGAAGTGGATATTTTCAACAAAGAGAAAATCAATGTTCAATTGATCAATGATGAACAGAATCAGCTACACCCAGAGAAGGAACACTGGGAAATGAATGTAAACTGTTTGCATTTTTGTTTTTTTCCCCAGGTTATTTTTACCTTCTGAATCCAATTCTTCCTGTGCAAGAAGAGAACTGTTTGGTTCTGCACACATATATTGTATCTAGGATATAATATAACATATTTATGTTCTATATACATAACATGTTATGTATATAGAACATAACATGTATAAGACTGCCTGCCATCTAGGGGAGAGGGTGAAGGAAGGGAAGGGAAAAATCTGAACAGAAGTGAGTGCAAGGGATAATGTAAAAAAAAAAATTACCCATGCATATGTACTGTCAATAAAAAGTTATAATATAAAAAAAGTTTTAACATATTGGGTGTTGTGTTAAGGTTTGCAAAATAGTTTTGTGTGAACCATATAACAACTCTGTTTAGGAAGTTTTGCAGGCATCATTATTCTTATTTTACACACAAGAAGTCTGATGCTCAGAAAGATAGGTGTCAAAAGTGGGATTTAAAGTCATCCTAATTCCACATCCTGTGGTTCAACCCATAGAAGTAGGAAAGACAAAGAAATGGAGGAAAAGATCCAAAGGGATGAAACACAAAGCCAGAATAAAACTTTATTTCCTGACTGCTAAATCTGTGCTTGAGCTGTTGCTGGTTATTGGAGATGCTTACTGACTATTTTTTAAAAAAATAGAAAACCTTGTTCTGAAAGTTCAAATGTAATAGGAAAATAGTGCATGGTTCCCAGACCTACCCAAAATTTAATTTATAATATAGTATAAAAATTAGTAAGATAGCCTATTTCCAACATGTATTCATTGTGATTCAAACCCAATTGCTATACTGCAATCTGAGCAAGAAAGAAAAAAAAAAAAAATCAGAAGATTCATTAGTGAAAAGACATATTATAATTTTGTTGTCAAATTTAATTAATTCTTTTAAAATTAAAATGATTCCCCTATGTTAAAAAACAAAAATGAACAATGTCAATAAAGACACTGATAACTATGGACATAAAGGCAGAGCCAAGATGCTGAAGTAAAGTCAGACTTGCCCAAGTTCTCCCCCAAATACCTCCAAATTCCTTTTAATAAGGATTGTAAAAATTGTAAACAAATTTTAGATTGTTGGAATCCATAAAAAGATGGAGTGGAACAATTTTTCAGCCCAAGACTACTTGGAAAGTCAGAAGGAAAGGTTTTTCTCACTAAGGAGAAAGAGCCTTGGAAAACCAGCAAACCAGGGTCTCTTCAGAGGTGGTGACTAAAGCAGGTTTTGGAGCCCTTAGTTCACAGGTAGAAATAGGTGGAACTGGTTAGAAGGAAGCCTCTTTACCAGCTTTAGCACACTTGTACTTGCTGCCACAGTGGAGATAACTTCTCCTCACAGTTCCAGACCAGAAAAGAGTGTTTGTGGTCAAATCCCTAGAAGGATCTCTGAAAACATCTACACAAAACTCTTGAAGCTTAGGAAATTACACCCTCCACCTTAGAAACAGAGCCCTACTTTAATAAAGGGTTAAAAGTCAAGTAATAAGCTGAGAAAATGAACAAACAACATGGGGGAAAAAAAGATTCTGACCATAGAAAGTTACTATGGTGACAAGAAAGATCAAAACACACACTCAGAAGATTAACAAAGTCAAAGCTCCTACATCTGAAGCCTCTAAGAAATCAGAATTGTTCTCAGCCCATAGAAAAGCTCAAAAAGGATTTTGAAAAATCAAGTAAGAGAGGTAGAGGAAAAATTGAGAAGAGAAATGAGAGTGATGCAAAAGGAAGTACAAAAATCCAATGAGAAGAATGCTTTTAAAACCAAAATTGGCCAAATGGGAATGGAGGTACAAAAGCTCATACACAGGAAAATAATTCCTTAAAATTTATAATTGAGCAAATGAAAGCTAATGACCTTATAACAAGTCAAGAAACAAGAAGAGAGAGAGAGAGAGAGAGAGAGAGAGAGAGAGAGAGAGAGAGAGAGAGAGAGAGAAGAGAGAGAGAACATAAGTGTGAATTGAATATGAAGAGATAATACCTTTAAAAAATAAAATTAAAGAGAGAGGAATTTTCTAGGAGAAAGAGAGAGAGGTGCATTTGGGATCATTTCTCTGCCTTAAAAAAGAAGAGGAAGAAAGGGGAAATAAGTGAACTTTAATCTCATCAGAATTGACTTAAAGAGGAAATAACATTCATACTCAATATGGGTATATAAATCAATCTTATCCTGCCAGGAAGTATAAGGGGAAGGGGACAGAAGGAGGAAGGTGAAAAATTACATGGCATATTGGGAAGGGGGTAGTAGAAGGAAAAAAACTTTTGAGGAGTAACAGTGTGAAAAGAGAGAGAGAATAGAATAAATGGGAAGAAATATAATTATCAAAAGTAATTGAAAAAATAATTTTGAAGCAGTTTCTCTGATGAAGGCCTTGCTTCCAGATGTACAGGGAACTGAGTCAGATTTCTGAAACAATAAGAGCTTTTACCAAAATGACAAATTATCAAGACATGAACTATGCCCAGAGGATTATAAAATTATGCATGTCCTTTGACCTAATAATAGCACTACTAAATATGAATCCCAAAAGAGATTTTTTAAAAAGAAAAAGAACCTCTACATAAAAAAATATTTGTAGCTGCTCTTTTCTCAGGACAAAGAATTGGAAATTGAGGGATGTCCTTCAATTGGGAAATGGCTAAATAAATTATGGTGATTATTATGGAATATTATTCTTCTATAAGAAATAAGGAGCAGGATGCTCTCAGAAAAACCTGGAAAGTCCTCCATTAATGCAAACAAAATGAAAGGTACTATGTGCAAAATAATATCAATGTTGTGGGATGATCAGCTATGAATGACTTTACTATTCTCATCTATAAAATGATCCAAGATTATTCTGAAGAACTTATCATGAAAAATGCTATCCATAACCAGAGAAAGAACTAATTATATCTGAATACAAATTGAAATATTCTTTTTAACTTTATTTTTCTTATTTTTGTTGGAGGGAGATGAATGTTTTCTTTCTCAACATAACTTTTATGGAAATGATCTCAACGGGGAAGGAGGAAGGGAGAAAGTCTAGAAGCCATTGTTTAAAAAAAATTATAAAACATATTTTACATTTAACTGGGAAAATATTAATGTGTTTAAAAAGATAATCATGGGCATAACTGGAAAATAGGTGGCTTTGTCTTTGAGAAAGGATAAGAGATAATACAGTACAAGTAGTTCATTGATATTTCCAGAGATCATATAAATGAATTATATATACATATATATATGAATATATATATGAAATATACATATATACCTATGTGTGTATATATATATATGTTTATGTATTTATATATACAAGCGGTTGATCATCCAGCAAAGATCATCCAACAAAAACATGGACAAGAAAAATACAGCAGGAATAAGGAGAGAAGGAAGAAAAGGAAGAGGTATTTTCATCTGTGGAGGTAGTACTCCCAATAGAATCAAAGTATTACTTTTAAATCTATCATTTTCTTAGGTACAGTCTCTAAATATTAGAATCTTTTTTTAACTTCATCTTTTTCTTCCCCGTCCTCCTGCCATATCCAAGTTCTCTCAATCCTCTCTTCCTCACAACTCCCACATCTATGATTGCTTTTCTATTTTCCTTCCATCAATCTGCTCAGCTTTTTATTTTCAAAATATATACATAGATAATTTTTCAACATTGACCCTTACAAAACCTTGTGTTCCAATTTTTCCTTCTCTTCCCCTAACCCCCTTCCCTAGATGGCAAGTAATCCAATATATCTTAACATGGAAAAATATATGTTAAATCCAATATATGCATACATATTTATACAATTATCTTGCTGCACAAGAAAAATAAGATCAAAAAGGGAAAACAATGAGAAAGAAAATAAAATGCAATCAAACAACTACAAAAAGTGTGAAAATGCTATGTTGTGATCCATATTCAGTTCCCACAATCCTGTCTGGGTGTAGACAGCTTTCTTTATCACAAGATCATTGGAACTGGCCTGAATCATCTGCTCATCTTTCTTCTGGTTTTTCACCACACCTTTGTGAATGCAGTTTCTGGTTTTATTACTTAAAATGCTGCTTTCAACAAATCATTTCCTGCCAGGGTTCCTTACCACTTCCTTCTTTGGGTTTTCTTCTACCATCAGAAGGATAATAATACATTAATGAGTACCCCAAGGAGGGGAACCTAAAAACCTTGCATCTTTTCTAAAGACAATCTACCTTTAAACCCAAATAACTTTTGGGAATAGGCATCTGCAGGACAGCTTATTGGATAGGAAATTAACAGATTTGGGTTTAAATCCTGGTTCTATCACTAAATTAAGTTGTAACCTTGACCTCTCTGGACTTCAGTTCCCTCATCTGTTTAATGATGGAGCTGTTACAAGGTAATCTCAGAGTCACATTTGCATTCCAGTTCTTAATCCTGAAATATTGCCCCAGCAAAACCTGACTCTCTTAAGCAAGTAGGTTCCCTCTGAGGCCGACAGATTGCCCATGCCCAGGGATCTTGGAACCAGCCCCCAGAAGCTGAATATTAGTCACGCTTTCCTGAGGGATGTTATCAATTCAGCTTGACCACTTCACAGAGCCTTGCTTCCAACTCTGATACGACATTGCCTTATCATGTTTCTGACTTATCTAATTCTGACCCAGCTTGTGACCATGCCCTTATCTGATCTCTCTCTTGTCACTTTTCCCACTTATCTGATCTTGACCCAGCTGACTAACTGTCACACTGGTTCTTTTCTGCTCCCACTTCCCAAGCTTGTTTGATCCATTTCACTACACTGGGTTCAAAACCTTGTCTTCAAGGAATCCCTATCCCAGCCTTTTTCAAAACTTACCTACATATTTCAAGAGGCTTCTCCCAATTCACCTTATTATTACAAATTGTCCAAATTGCTTTGTATTTCTTTGTATATAATTTGTACTTACTTCTTAGTGTCCAATGTACTTATCAACTCCTTCAAAAAAGTTAGTCAGTCAATCCACTTCATACCTGAGAGGTACTTGGGGATACAAAAAATGAGAAAACAGATTACAACTGACCTTTAGTCTACAACTATGTACAAGTTGTACATACATAGTACATAGATGTACTATGTACAACTATGTACTATGTACTATGTATGTACTATGTATGTACTATGTACTATCTATGTATGTACTATAGTACATACATACATACAAGACATACACAGAGTATAGAAGTAATTTCAAAAAAAAAAAAAAAAGAATTTGCATCTGGAGAACTAGGAAAGAGTTCTTGAAGAACTTTGAGCTGAACCTTGAGAAAATCAAGAGGAAAAGATAAAGAGGAAAAAGCATCCCAGGGATGACTATCAATGAAAATGAAGAATCTGGAAAGGGAGCATTGTATGGCAGAAACAAAAGGAGACTGATTCACTAGAGTGGAATTCCCTGTACCTGGTGCCCTGCCAGATCTGAGCAGCAGTTTAGTAAATGCTTGTTGAATTTAATTTCCAGGTTTGCCCCACCCTTCCTGTCTCAAAGCATCTCAGTTCCAAAATTGTCAATACATTCTTAATCTTTAATCCATAAACATTTTTTTTAAATACAGGTAGAACTGGATTTCATTATAATTAGTTTCTTTTGTAATCCCATGCATTTTGTATTATGTACATTCTGATAAGACCAGGGATTTAACCAAATTGCTAAAGGGATGCATCTCCCAACAAAAAAAAAGATAAAGGATAAGTAACTCCTGCTTTAATGGATCTCCACTATCTATATAATAAATACCAAACTCCTTCAGTGGTAAGCAAAGTTATCTATAATCACATATCTACAATCACTCTACTTTATCTATTCAATTTTATATTTTTGCAACTCAGGCAAAATTCCATTCTCAAACCCAGAATGCTGACTCACATCCAACAGAATACCACTAGAGTTTATGATCTAAGTGCCATTAGGATTTATGAGATAACCTATCCATCCTTCCAAAGAACTTTCATTGACTTCCAGGTGATATTAAAATCCTAATTAGGAAGGACTATGGGGCAAATATTTTATTCCTAAATCTCCATCCCTAAACTTTAAGGAGGAACTGAGTATTTGTGAAGTTGCTGAAGTCTATCAGAGAATGAATGGCCTGTTTAAGTGACTCTAGCTACAATGGAAAGGACTCCCATTAAAGCCGTGAAGAGCTATAACTAGGTTAGGGGAAGAAAATGACTTTGTCCTAGGGTACCAAAATTTGAAAAACACAAAAAAATTTAAATGATTTTTTAAAGACTTGTTCATCGTTTCAGTCAACTCTTCATGACCCCTTTTAAAGACTATGCAACTTTAAAATTGGTTAGATTTACACTTTGACAGCACTTTTATTACTTCAATAGAGTAGATATAATTAAGCTTAGTTTCTAATATTATTAAGAACAATTAGAGCAAGTAGAAAACTATAAAAAAGCACACTCACTTCCCTATCCCCCTAACTGTGCCTGGTGAGCTTTTCTCCAATTGAGCCCCTCCCTTCTTTCCCCAGGTAGCAGCCTCTCCAAGTTGTGCTATATATATAAAATCAGCAATTTGATCAACTATATATGTTGATTCTCTCTGTCTCTCTGTGTGTGTCTCTCTTTGTCGCTGTCTCTGTTTCTCTCTGTCTCTCTCTCTGCTCCTTCTCCCTCTTCCTGCCCTTTTTTCCCTGTCTCTCTCTCTCTTCTTTCTCTCTCCTTCTCTCCCTCTCCTTCTCCCTCTTCCTTTTTTTTTTTTTTTTTTTTTTTGCTGAGGCAATTGGGGTTAAGTGACTTGCCTAGGGTCACACAGCCAGGAAATGTTAAGTGTTTGAGGCCAGATTTGAACTAAGGTCTTCCTGACTCTCTTCTTCCTTTTTCTTCTTTTCAGATCCCAGTTCTATCATCCAGTGTTTTAGGTTGTGTCATCTATGATTGTAATGAGTACACCTTCTCCGCTTTCTTCATATAATATCCCAGTTAAAGTTGAAAAGAATATGGTTAAGCACAGGACCTTATGATCCTGCATTACATTTTTCATTCTACATCAGGATTCCTACATTGACTTGATTTACCACTTTTGGGGTCCAATCTTTTATTTTAATCAGTTCTGAATCTACCCAAACATTTGTACATCTGTACATCTCATTCACAATAAGAGTATGAGACTTTGCCAAATAACATGTTGAAATACAGAGATTCTATGTCTATGATATTACTTGGATTGACCTCTAAATGAGAAAATAAGACTCCCATTATCTATAGAGCTGTCTGTCCTAAGCAGATTTTTGTTTTCACCTTTTCCCTTTAGGAAGTCCAGTCACAGTCCTTTCTATTGCCATCAACTCTTCTACTGATCACCTCAGGTTCTTACTCAGATTCCTCACTACCTCCACCCCACCTCATTTCATTTCTTGCCTGAACTAAGCACAACTCGAACCCCTAGGATTTTCATACATTAAAATTTCCTCATCTGTCAACAAGTACTTCTGCCAATGAGTACAACCTATTCCAAGAACATCATTTTGCCCATATTCCTTCTCAAGTGGGTCTCAGCAGCTCTACAAAAACTAGGCATTTTCTCTGACTATCTCTTTTTAATCCCTCTGCTCTAGTTAAATTAAACTATAATAATAATAAAAGCTATTACTTGGAGATAATCCGATAGTTCTCAAATTGCTCTCCTTAAAAAAGCCTTCTGAGTAGATTATGTGAATATTATCTCCATTTAACTAATGAGGAAACTGGTTTGGGAAGTTGAATTCATTTGACCACAAGCACATCAGTGTCCTGGCAGAATTGAGTTGTATAGTTCAGTTCTTTTCACCACCTGTACAAATAGCTCCCAATATGCCCCTTTTACTCTCACGCCTCTGTGATTCTTGTTTATGTCAAGTCTACTACTCTTTGTCAAGATACCCTTTGTTTCTCTTTCATGAGCCAGTTCAAATCCCACTTTCTCTAAAAAAATCAGTGCTGATTATCCCAACTAAAATGACCTTACATTCCTTTGAACTCCCATGATACATAGTGTTGAGATGTTTCTTTAATAGTAAATCATAAGATTTTACTGTATTTGGCTTTAGAGAAAGCTGGAACAATTCGACCTTTGAGCCAGGAAGACCTGAATTCAAATCCAACCTCAGAAACTTTACTAGTTGTATGTTTCTTCATTAGATATTTCAATCTGTCTGCCTCAATTTCCTAAACTGTAAAATGGGAATAATAAAAACACCTTTCTTACAGAGTTGCCATGAGGATCATATGAGATAATAGTTGTTTTAAAAAAAAAAAGTGTGTAGCACACAATAGGTGCTAAATAAATGTTTATTCTCTTCCTTTCCCACCTTTTCTTCCCTTGCTTTAAACTGTTACCTAAATCTTGAATTCTTCATAGGATCTTTGATTTGGAGAAATAACATACTGTGGAAATTATTTATTCCAACTGCTTCATTTTATAGAGTAGGAAATTGAAATCTAAAGAAGTACCTTTATATAGGGTCATAGTCTCTTGGATTAAGAGCTCCAACTCCTTCTCCCCAGAAGGGTTGAATGCCTGCCATATAACATAGGCAGAAAATGGCAGTGCTGGGATTGGAGTCCTCTGACTGAAAATCTAGTGCTATTTTGATGAATTTCAGCCTGGTTAATAGATGTCTTTTTAAAATTCGCGTTTTAAAGAGGTCTCCCTCTTTTACTGATGCTTGCTTATGATCCTCCTACAAAATTTATGACCATCCAGACCACACTCATACTTTCCTCAGAAAGCCATACTTTCAAATATACTTTCTTATATTAGTAATAGTTTGTCCTCCTTTCAGTCAGATGTTGTTTTCACTTCTACTATGTGAATCAAGTTATTTGATTTACTTTGCTGAGTCCAAATCAATTAGAAACTCTTTGAGGACAATATTTTTTGCTCATCCTTCATTTTTTGAAGAGGATCAGTCACACAATGTGATGTCTTGATTGCTTGTGAATTGCATTTGAAAGAGGCAGTTGTACAAAGTTGTCAGTATTACTCTCTTTTCCTGAGTCCTCAAAGTCCAGTGGCAAACTAAAGATCAAGGTGACCAACAGTGGCCAGGGATGCTACTGGATGACCGTGGTGTCTTCAGTGTCTGACCTGTCTCTAAAAGCCCCAAAGCACCTGACTCCTTTTTGGCTTTTGGAATAAATTGTTCTTATCTGTCCATTCTTCACAAGTTTGGGGTAGACATTCCCTTAATTCATCAATGGATTTAAGTTCTATCAATTATTTACCCTAAGCTTAGTTCCTCTCCTTCCAACATAGTTTTACTGGGGCGTGACCACTGAGCATGCTACAGCAATTTATTTTTAGTCTTCCTAATACTTAATACATCTTTGGAGAGAGCCCACCAGAACTTGGGTTAGGGAAGGAGGTGGGAACCCAAGGTATAACTCTCACATGAATATAATAAGGAGCCTTTTTTAACTTGACTTCTTATAAATGCACATATTTTAATGCCAAAAATATCCACTCTCAGTGGCTCAGAAAGATTTGGTTTGTTACAAGTTAAATCACTTAAGTTGAAAACTTATAGTGGATTATAATAAAAGAAACACAATTTTTCATTCAGCTCCAGGGACACACCCACCTTATCATGACTCTGGTGATCAACAAATATTTGTGCATTTGCTTTGATTTTGACTTCAGAATAGAGGCTGGACCTGTGATTTTGTTCAAATAGGAAACTTCCTCCATCAATTGTAAATTAGTGTCTTCAATACAACTTAAAGTCTTAGAGAGTTGCATAAAGCACTGAGAGGTTAATGATTTGTTCAGGGTCACATAGCTAGCATGTGTCAGAGATTGAACTTGAACCCAGGTCTCCCAGGCCAACTCTTTATCCACTATGCCAAACAACTCATTTTGATTTGACAAGAGTACCTGGGATCTCTGCCAAGCCTCTATTCATAAAGCTGCTCAAATGTTCCATGAATATGTCAAAAAAGAACAAAATCCTCTAATAGTCATTTTTAAAACTTTTCCATCAATCCATTCATCTATTCATTCATTCTATTTGTTCATTCAACAAATATCTATTGAGTGCCCACTTGGTAAAAGGCACTGTGCTGAGCATTTCATCTTAAATTTCTAATAGAGATTTCATTCTGTTTCCAGAGGAGAAATTGTTTCAAACACTCCACTGAAGAATTGAGCAGCATTCTTCCGCAGCAAGGCAATAACATAGCAGAGCTGGCAAGGCTGCTACCAAAGGGGACAAGCATTACAATGTTCAAAAGAAATCTATAGGTCAGTAGAAGCTGTCCTTGCCTTGGTATAAAAAAAAAAAAAAAAAAGCCTGAGCCCATAAATCTGGGCCAGGGGGCTCTTAACTTAGGGATTATAAACTAGATTTATACATCTACTCATATAGGGATAACTACATCTCAACACAGTTGGTATCTACATATTACATATGATGATATCATATATGATAATCCAATATGTTTTATTTTTGCATCTAAAATATTATTCTAAAAAGGAATCCATAACTTTCACCATAATGCCAGCAGAACACACACACACACACACACACAAACACACACATATGCCCCTGCTGTTATTGAGGAGTAGAATAGAATCATAGACTTTTAGAGATGGAGGCGATCTTAGAGATGTTTTAGCTTATTTCTTGCAGGTCATTTGTCTATTCAAAGACATGGTTTTAAATCAATCATCTAATGATAATTATAGTCATTTACATACAATAAACATTATTTTTATGTAGTGCTTTAAGGTTTGCAAAGCACTTTACAAATATGATCTCATTTGATCCTCACAACAATCCTGAGAGATAGGTCCTAATATTAGTCCCATTTTTCAGAAAACGAAAAAAGCAGACACAAGTCAAGTGGCTTGTACAAAATCAAAGAGTTAGGAAGTATCTGAAGCAGAATTTGAACTCATTCTGAAAATACTCACCTCTTTGGCTATGCCATTATAATAAATTAAAACTGGATAGAGTAAAAAGCTAATTACACATGCACAACTTTCTCCCATAGTAGATAGATATCCAAAATTCTGACAAGAAGAAAAATGTGTCTTTCATTATCTGTTCTCTGGCACTATTAGTGATTTTTCAATAAGAATGTTTTTTTTCAATAACTTTTTTAGTGATCTTTTTTAATTATATTCTCATAGTTAGTGTATATTTAAGATCACACTTCAGATTCTAGAAGGAACCTCAGAAACCTTAAATATAATACCTTCATTTTACAAATAAGGAAACTAAGACCTGGGGAAATCAAATAGCTCACTTGAGACCATAGTTGGGATTTTCTTAGCAGAGCTACTAGAATGGTTTCTCATTTCCTTCTCCAGCCTATTTTACAGATGAGTTCAGCAAACAGGTGACTTGCTCAGGTTCATTCAGCTGGTAACTGTCAGAGGCCTCCTTTGAACTCAGAAAGATAAGTCTTTCTGGCTTTAGGCCCAATAGTCTATCCACTACATAACCTAGCTGTCCAATAAGACCCAGCTCTCCTAAAGCCATATAGATAGTATCAGAGACAGAATCTAACACCAGCCTTCTGACTCCAGAGCCCATCTTTCTTTCACATAACATTCACTTTTCATTGTTTCACACAAAGTTCCCCTGTTCCCTTTTTGACAACAGGAATTGCTTCATTCTTTGTATTTATATCTCCAGTGCCTGGCAATAATAGATTGTTTGTAGATGCGTTTTAACAGACTGATTGGTTATCATCACATTTCTCCAAGTTTCTCATATTCTGACTTTCCAGGGTGTGCTTTTCATTTTACAGAGGAATAATCTGAGTCTCAGAAAAAAATTACTGAATAGTTTTCTTTATTAGATATTATTTTTGTATATTAAATTTATGAATCCTATAAAATTATATATGTATATATATATATATATAATTAAAGTTGTATGTTTTCCTTCATTTTCTCTGTTCCTCATTTTCTTCTCAGTTCATGTAAAAGAATAAGCATTTTTCTCTCAGATAACGTCAATGTTCCTCATCTGTAAAATGGACTGGAGAAGGAAATGGCAAACCATTCCAGTATCTCTCCCAAAAAAAATCCCAAATGAGGTCTGAGACCTCATAAATAACAAATATAGGTTCAAGCAAACTATTTGATTTCCCTAAGTCTTAGTTTCCTTATTTGTAAAATGAGGATATTGTATTTAGGTTTTCTGAGATAGCTTTCAGAAGCAGATGTATGATCTTAAGTTTAAACTAACTACAAAAATATATATTTAAAAAATTCACTAAAAAAAAGTATTGAGAAAACATTCTGATTGAAAAATCACTAAGGGTGCTAGACAATAGATAATGAAACAAAAGGGATGCAAACACTTTAACAGAAATATCAAGGGACTTGAAGAGGACTTAAGAGATGAGTAAGTTAGGACATGCTCAAAGTTGAAAAACTAATAAATGGCAAAGCAAGGATCAAAACCCACAACCTTTAATTCCAAATTATTTTTCATTCTCTTGTTTCACAGACCCCATTCAGGAAACCTAGGGAAATGTACACAGTTATTATCTGGCATACTGAGATGGATTTACTCCTTACAAGAATATAGTCCACAAAATTACAGGAAGGAAAAGGCTTAATAAAAAAAGGAAGACACCTTTTTGTTGTTGTTGTAGTTAGATTGTTTTCTCTCTCATTTTTTCCCCTTTTTGGTCTGTTTTTTTTTTTTTTTTTTAATGCAGCATGATAATTGTGGAAATATAGAGAGAGAAGAATTGTATATGTTTAACATATATTGTTTTACTTGTTATCTAGAAAAGGGGTAGAGGGGAAGGAGAAAAAAGTTGGAACACAAGGTTTTGCAAGTGTGAATGCTGAAAAGCATCTTTGGATATATTTTTAAAACAAAAAGGCATTTTGTTAAAAAGAAGAAAGAAATAACAGAGACTCTTGATTGAGTTACATATGAAGCCTAAAGTTGCAAAATCCCAGGTCCCAAAGTCCTAATTTGGTGTTCTTTGTAATATTCTTGATCCACAGGATGCTTGAGTAAAAAAGTATGAGTCTCAAAAATTGTTAAGTAAAATTCTTTCAATAAAATATATGAACAAGGGATAGCTAGATGGCACAGTGGATAGAACACCAGCCCTGAAGTCAGGAGGACCTGAATCAGTTGGACCTCAGTTTGACCTGAGTTCAAAATCTGGTCTCGGACACTTAACACTTCCTGGCTGTGTGACCCTGGGCAAGTCACTTAACACCAATTGCCTCAGCAAATAAGTAAATAAATGAAAATATATGAATAAACATATAGATTGGGGTTCTTAACTATATTTATTTCATGGATTCTTTTGTCTAATAATTGAAACCAACTGAACCATTCTCAGATTTTTAAATGCATAAAAATAAAATACATAGGATTACAAAGAAAACAATTACATTGAAACAGTTATTAAAACATGAAATTTAAGTTAAAATTTCCTTTTGGGAAAATAAAACAAAAGTGTGAAGACCGCGTATTTTAAAATCAGCCAGAGTCAGGAATTCAGGTTAGGGGAAAATCGTCAGTCTTTATTCTCAGCGAAGAAAGATCGGAGGTGGAAGAGAATGGGCAATAGCAATATGTGTAGCTGAGTCAAGAAGCTAGCTAGACCAGAAGCCACATGACTAGCAGCTGCTAGCCTGGAACCCAGGCTCAATCTCTCCCAGCTTCTCTTCCTGTCTCTCTCTGCCTCCACCCACCAAAATCGTCATTTCCTATACAACACATCAGGACTTGCACAGAGAGTGGGCGGGGGCCATTCTTTATTCAATCATGTATATTAATAGAGTATAGTCCAATTACTATTTAGCCTCACGTACTTGGGACCTCAGTGCATCAACTTAAGCCTCAGCCCATTACAATACACTTTTCATCATTTGTGTCTCTGTAACTTTCTCTTATTTTAGAATAATGGAATGAAAGATACTAACCAATACAATTGACTTTTGGCAGTATTAACCTATCTGTAATCAGCAAAAGACCTGAAAGAATCATTGTCTTTCAGACAATGAATTTGTCTGAATTTAATGTCTTAAAGTTCAGTTCAAGCCCTTCCAGTGAGATACAGTGGAAAGAGTATTGGACTTGTAGTAAAGGGATCCAGGTTTAAATCCTATCACAGATGTTTACTACTGTCAGAACTTGATTAAAGCACTTAACTTTTCTGAGTTTCAAGTTCCTTTTCTATAAAATGAGGGTATTCAGCAAGAAGCCTCTAGAATTCTTCCTAGCTCCAGACTTTGATCTTGCATGAAAAGTTTCTTCACGATATCAATTCACATTGAACTCTCTCATCCTTGAATTCTGAATGTATCAAGTTGAATCCAAAGTTGTTCCCCACTTATTTCATATTTATGTCTCTCCAGCTAGTCTTTTTGAGGACAGACGTCATATCTTATACCTCTTTTTTAATCTTCTATATCCCCTATTCCATAATGTATGTCATTAGTGCCTATTTATAAACAGGGAACATCCAGAGTAGAATAAACAGGATAATGAAGGGCCTTAATATCATGACATATGAGGATCGGTTAAAAGATTTTGGATGATGTGACCTGGAGGAGGAAAAAAGATCTAAGGAAAACAGGATAGCTGTCTTTAATCATTTGAAAATTTGTCCTAAGGAAATGCTAAACCTCTTTTACAACAATCTAGATAGTATAATCAGTAACAAATAAGTCAGAGAGAGAAGCAAATATTGGTTTAATATTATAGATAGAATAGAAAGAAAAATTCTTTCTAACAATTTGAGTTATTCAAAGTGCAATGAGCTGTCTAAGTAGGTTATGGGTTTTCCCTCATTAAAGGTCTTTAAGCATGTTCCAGAGAGGATTCATGTTCAAGCATGGATGGCCAAACTACCTCTGACATTCTGGGAGTCTATGAAATTATCCTATTTGTCATGAGAATTGATTTCCTTTTTAATGTACTTGACTTTCCATTTTTCTTTCTTCCCTTCCTTAGGTTTTTCTGATGTTTTCTTTATATAAAAATATATTTTAAAATTTTTCAATATGTTTCACATAAATATTTTTATAATTAAGGAGGGTGAATAGTTAGTTTACCACAATTTATCACTCTTAGCATTTAAGTTCCTTCCAGTTGTATTTCATAGTTTGTTTAATTTTCAATTTTCAGTAAAACAATTTTCAAAAATACAAGCTTAGAACATCTATTCACTATAGATCACAACACAGTATTTTCACCTTTTTGTTATTGTTTGTTTGCTTTTTTCTTTCTCATTTTTTCTTTTTTGATCGAATTTTTCTAGTGTGTCATGATAAATATGGAAATATGTATAGAATAATTGCACATGTTTAACATATTGGTTTACTTTCTGTCTAGGGAAGGAGGGGAGGGAAAAAGGAGGGAGAAAAATTTGGAACACAAGGTTTTGCAAGGGTGAATATTGAAAACTATCTTTGCATACATTTTGAAAATAAAAAAAACTATTTTTAAAAAAGTGCTGCTATAAAAAAGAACATCTATTCACAATTCTTCTTGTATGCAGAGCCAATACGGAGATACCAAAATATTCCATCAAATAAGTTTGTATTCTAATAATCTAGTTGGGAAGATAGACATACAAGCAGTAAGCAACCAGAAAATATAGTCACGTACAAGACAATACACTAATTCAACTCAGTTCAACAAAGACTTATTAAACACCAGCACCATGTTAGGGGCAAGGTTACAAAGCAATAGAGACTTTCTACCCTCAAGATGCTTACATCTCTTTGGGAGTAACCACAACTGGTCTGCCCTGAAGATAAAAGGCAAGGGAATGTTCAGATGATGGTAATTAGGGTAGCATTCAGAGAGTAGGTAAGTATACAAAGGATTTGGGATTGATTTAGATCTGTATTTACAATGTAATGTACTAATTCCCTTACCAAACTGCATTTCAGGGCAAATTGCTGGTCTGTAACTTTAGACACATATTAGTAGTCTTGTTCAGAAAAGTTTTCAACAGATAGTTCTTCAGTGGTTGAAGCAAAGCAGAAAATTGAATGATGTTTTCCTTCTACTTTTGAAAACAAACTATATTTCTTGTCTACAAATCAGTGGCTAAATCAAGCATTGGATGGAGATGTTAGATTTGGAACTATAGAGTTAGAAATTATCAGCATAGAGGCTATGAAAATAGGTCTAAAAAAGAGTAACTATAGGGGTGGAGGAGCAAAAATGAGACACAGAGAAAATATTTGCAGGTAGAAATCAGGGGAAGGATAAAATACCAGCATTAGAAATAAAGGAATAACCAAAGAGCAGTATAGGGGAACCAAGAATGATGTCAAGTTTTCCCAAAAGCCAAAGAGGAATCAAAGATGGATAGTTTAATAGTGCCAAATTTTAAGGGCTCTTGAGGACTGAAAATTTTTTCAAAAGACAACTGGATTTGACTAGAAGGGAATAACTGGTGACTACTCAGCTTCTTTAACTGTATGTCTCAACCCTTTATGGGGTCTCATAACTGAATGTAGGGATGACAAAATTACGATTTATTATCAGTAAATTTTTATTTGTATACCTACTTTATATTCCTATATACCCAAAGTCACATAAAAATTTATAATCTTGATAGAGTAGTGGGGGAAGAATCCAGATTGGAGTCAGTAAAGAGAATAACAGGTAGATATAAACTGAGACTGTAGGTAGTCTATATACCTAAATTCTTTCCTGCTGTTCTACATGAAATTTAACAGTGAAAGTAAAGGGGCAGTTTCCATGATGGCTATCAAAAATAATAATTCATTCAAAGAACCTATAATATTTACAAAATGCTTTCCTATGAAACAAATAGGTAGTATAAATATTATTAATCCTATTCAGAAGAATGAGGAAATTGAGACAAAAAAGTTGAACAAATCATTTGAGATTAGCAATTATTAAATACAAGAGATGGGACTTGGAAACCCAACTTCTCCAATTCCAAATCCTGTGCTTTCTGATAATATTTCAGGATGAAGTGATTTTTTAAAGATATGACAAATTTATTGAGGTTTAAAAGTAGAAATATAAGAGTCAGTAGAATGGAAGGTTGAAAATATTTGGAAGGAAGAATATGATTATAGGAATATAGTCTTCAAGAACACACAGTATAACAATAATCTGGTCTCCATGTATAAAGATGTCATTTATGCTGCCATGAAAAGAACCACAGAGTCATCATTGGAATTAAAATTGAAGGAACTGATTTTGAATGCCGTCCTAGCCCCTTACAAACTATTTGATCAAAACAGACAAGTTATTCAGCCTTGCTGAGCTCAGTTTCCCCATTTATAAAATGGAGAAAATAGTATTGTCACTATCTACCTTACTGGGTAATGTGAGGATTTTATAAAGCTGTATAAGTCCTACAGAAAAGAAAGATTACTATTAAAACAGTAGCAAAATAAATGTTTGCAATTTTTTCAGTTGTTTTTTGCATTTTTATTAAGAAGATTTTATGACTGGCCAATTCCTTCATTAAGCAATGACTACTACTTTCATTTAAATGGCCTCCAAAGAAAAATTATTTGAATTTTAACAGATATGATATTCAGGTGAAAAAAATTAAAACGAGTAAGTCATATTTTAATTTAATTTTTGTAAATGTGAACTCTTGCCAAGATTGGTGATCCCAAAATGAACCATAGTAAAATGAAGCTATTGTAGGTGACAGACAAAAGCTGTCTTTGTCAGATATTTCTAACATACTAAAACCTGTTTAACAGGTTAAGTGTGGAAACTTGGAAAGAAAATTCTTCAGAGTTGCCAGTTTCTGTCAGCTGTAGAAAATGAGCATTTGTCCATCTTCCTAAGCCTGGAATGAAATCCAAACTCAAATTCCCCAGATGTTGGTTTGTGTAGAAACAAATTCTTAAAACATGTTTTAGACTATGGTGTGAAAAAAGAATTGATAAATAAATGTACTGAACGTTCAAATTTTGCTATTTTAAGTCATGGCATTTATTCAATATTATCAAGTTCACTAAGAACTGGTATTTTGGTCATCACTCAACCACCTAGACTGTGAGTTTCAGTCTCATGGGGCCAATGTTACCTACTGCTCCTGGTCATGATAGTACTACCTACAAAAGGTCTTCTGTTCTTAAACTTGACAGTGACAATATTATTTTAAATCACTGTTAATAAGTTGCCTTTACTTTATTTCATTAGTTAAATTACTTTCAACTTTATGAAGAAGTGAGATTGTATTTCCCCTTTGTTTTCTTTTGATTAACAGAAATGAAGTTTTTCATACCTGGTATAATGTCATTTCTACAGCTCTGGAAAAAAGATTGTAAGTCACTTGCTGAAGATCACAGGATCTTACATTTGGAGCTGGAAGGGTACTTGGAGATCTCTTCTTTTAGAGATGAAGCTAAGAGAGATTAAGGGGCTTGCCTGAAGTTGCATAAATAGTAAGGCATAGTTTGTGTCTCTGAAGCCAGCATTCTGCAAATCTCTAATATATAGTTCATGGGACAACGGTGGACTCAGATTTGATTATTCTTTCCTTCCTTCCTTCCTTCCTTCCTTCCTTCCTTCCTTCCTTCCTTCCTTCCTTCCTTCCTTCCTTCCTTCTTTCTTTCCTTTCTTGCTTCCTTCCTCTTTCCTCCTCGACTTTCTCTCCTTCTGGCCCTTTCTTTCTCTCTCTCTACCTCCCACCCACCCTTCCTTCCTTTTTTCTTGTCCTTTCATCCTTCTCCCTTCTTTTTTCCCTTTCTTCTTCCCTCCCTTGCTTTCATCCTTCCTAACTCCCTCCCTTAATCCTTTCTTCCTCCTGTTCTCTCACATTTCTCTCCCTTCTTTTATCCTTCCCTTTCACCCTTCCTTCCTTCTTTTCTGTTCTTTACCTCCCTTCTTCCTTCTTCCATCCCTCTTCCTACCCTCTCTTCTTTTTCTTCTTCTTCCTTTCTAACTCCTTCCTCCCTTTCTTCTTCCCTCCTTTGCTTTCTCCATTCCTTCCTCCATCTCTAATTCCCTTCCTTTCTCCCTCTTTAACTCCCTTCCTTTCTTTCTTCTCTCCTTCCCTCCTTCCTTTCTCTCTTCCTGAAAAATTTAATATCTAAAATGTACAAAACTATGTGCCATGTCCTTTGAATAAGACACAATGTCTGATGTCACAGAAATTGCAATGAAGTCAAGGAAATAAGAGCATACAAATAATTTTGTTATACAGTAGAGGCCCAGATTTTTGATTTCTAATTTTGTCTTGACCTAGAGCCCTGAATTAAAACTATATCTTTTCTTCATAGACTTTTCTAAGAAATCATTTGGTTGGCTTTTTTGTAGAAATATAGAGATGTAACATTTTACTTGTCTGCCCAAAAAAATGCAGAAGCATATCTGCCTTGATACATATACATATTTGCTTTATCTTAAAAACCCAAATATCTTGTAAAAAATGTACTTATGTGTGTCTGTTGTACCATGTAGCAGTGATACTATAATATTTTCTTAAACAGTATCCTAATGGCCTAAAGAATTAATGTACTTCCCTAACCATCTTAAGCTGAAGGAAAGGGAAAGATGCCAAAATAAACTTGAAACCAGGGATCCCATAGGTTCTCCCTCACTGGCTGAAACTCAATGCTCATCTTTACTGTCCTCCCTGGTCGGATCCTTTTCCTTGTTTGGAAGACACTATCACAACTTGGTAAGCAATTGGAGCTGCCTTACTTCTGTTCAGTCAGTCTTATGTAACAGGGGAACATCAGATTCAGGGATGTTTTGAGGACTCACAAATTCATTTCTCTTTAAGGCATCTTTCTAGCATATAGAGTATAATGTGTTTTTTTTGTTTTTTTTTTGTTTTTTTTGCAAAGGACGGACCCACTCTGGAAAAAAATAAAACTAGAACAGGAAATGAGTCAGTTAGAAATTTATAGGACATTCAAGAAGCATTTCAAAGACTCATCCTTTCTCTCCTTCTTATCCTGTCAAACCCATAGGTAAATTAATAACTGAGTTTTCATAAGTGGAATTTATTCCATCCTTTGGAGAGGGATGCCTCCTTGACATGTCTCAGTGATTTGTTCTATTGGTTTAATAAGCACATAAAAGGTTTCAGGCTGTTTTCTCAGGGTGGACAGACTATTGACTTTATATTAAAAATAGCTTTACTTTTTATTTGGCAAACAAAAAAGTCTATACCTTAATTTGTATCTTGTCAGCGTAGATGTTTTTATAAAAGTAATGTCAAATTTTGACATTATCTGAAATTATCTAACAGTAATTTCATGGATGAGAACAATCTGGAAGATGGCCATACAAATTCAACATGAGCTTTGGGGAGGAACCATGAAAACGGCCCTAGGATTGGATCTTGGTTCTGCTGGGTTATGCTAGCTGCATAACATGGTACAAGTACACTTCTCCTCAATGGGTTTCATTTTCCAAATAACTGAAATGAGAAGAATGGACATGATTTAATATCATAACCTTTTTTTCTCATACTATAAAGGATATGGGATTTCATTAGCATGGAGAATAATAATATTTGAAAATATCAGGGCCAGTATTCTTATTGACTACCTATCACCTAGCTGCTTAGGAACTACAAATGTGAGAATTTGCTCCATTAACACTTTAGCAGCTTGTCCAGGTTCAAACAGCTAGTAAGCATCTGAGGCAGGATTTGAACATATGACTCTTTCTGAGACAAAATCCAATACTATCCATGCTGCCATACTATCTGGGTCATTTTATATCTGACTTTAAATACTCTGCAGTCTTATACTCTAAGGACCTTCTCAATAATACTGACATATGTAATCATTTTAAACATCAAAACATCAGTTTTTAATCACCAAGGATATGTTCATTTACTTTTTAAAAAAACTATCTGTATATTTGGTGTAGTCCCTCAGTAAATTATAACTCTCTTAAGAACAAGGAGTGTTCACTGTTGCCTTTCTAATCCAGGCACAACAATAAGTCAGATGCTTAATAAATACTACTGATTGAATGAATATTAAAAATAAGTCAGGGTGTATATATTGAAGAAGAAAGGATGATTGGATATTCTCTTCAGATAGAACGATATTTTATAAATGAGCTCACTGTCTTCTTAAAAGCAAAAGAAACTCAAGAATCATAAAGGAAATAAGAATCAATTTTTAAAAACTAATGAAAATTAAAAGGAAATTGAATCAGTAACACGAACCTCTCTTTTCTAGTTCCTCAGTATTTTATTGTTTTCAAAAGTAAATCTCTGTTAAGATGTTCCATGCTATTTTCTCCTTTATAGTGATTTATTAATTTCATAGAAGATAATTTTTTTTAGAGTCAAAAAGATAGAAAGGAGGAAAGGCAGGTTAGCATTTGCAAATTTGGGCCAATAAATGAAAATAGAATAAACTTGTCAGTCTGGTGACTTTAAAATACTTTGTTTGCAGGTCTGGTTTAATATAATAGTAAATATTGAATGATCTCATTGGTAGGTCTATACTCCATAATTGTCATTCCAAGGATTCCACCTATTCCTCTAGGTAGCCAGTCCAGGAATGGTTATTTGGTGGTGCCCCACCACACCCACTCCTTTTACTCCTTTGAAGGGTGAGAAACTATAATCTCCTAGTGAATCATAAACCACATTTATTCCATTATTCTATTGGGCTATATGCAGAAGCATCTGTCATCTTTAGACAGTGCCTGAAAACAAAGTCTTTTGTAAATTGGCTGGCACCATCTGTAAAGCATTATCAGCAGCTGTACCCTGCATCCGATTTTCCTTTCTCCCTTTTGCCTTCAGTTCCCCATAGAAAGAGGAAGAGATGGGGGCACTCAACTGCAAATAATTCTAAGCAAATTGCTTTCTTTCTTTTTTTTCTCTAGGTGTGTGTGTGTGGGGGGGGGGGGAATCAGAACAGTATGCCAGCTGTCAATAGTGGAATGGCCAAAGAGAGCATGCCAAATGCTCCTTTTGCCCCCCACTCTGGTTTGCTACTACTTGAATGCATCTCACTTCTTACTCTTTTGGCAAGAAAATATACATATTTAGCAGAGCACCACATTGAACCATCTGGTTTGGTATGAGAGCTGAACAAAATAAAACCACAAATGATGAGTAGCAGAAGCAAAGGAGAAAAAAATTCAGATTTGGCTAATCACACACACACAAAAAAAATTCAATAATTTACATTTACATATCAATAATAAATGGAACTATTTAAGCAGTTAGATTATATAGTGAATAGAATGTTGAACTGGAAGTCAGAAAGACATTAAATCCTATCAAAGACACTTGCTAGCTGTGTGACTCTGTACAAGCTGCTAAATTTCTGTCTGCCTCAGTTTTCTTATGTGTAAAATGAAGGTATTAATAGCTTCCTTGCATGTTGTAAGCCTTAAGGTTCTACAAAATATCATTTTATTTGTTTATTCATTCATTTTTAATCATTTATTGGTTTATTTTTGTGTATATTTATTTGTTTATTTTTCCTTCAGTGCTAAGATTTAAAATGTTGCAAGGCTGAGAGAAGGGGAGACGTATTACAATCACTTAACATTCCATGGAATGACTTCCTTTCTCCTATAATAACAGGCATGACTGCACAAAGAAGCAATTCAATTCAATTTAGTTCAGATAAATTCAACATGCCCTTTTAAAGTACCCAGTATGTGTTAGGCATTATACTAGGTGTGATGAATGCACAGACAAAATTGTACAATCCCTGCCCTCTAGAATCCTATAATCTAAGCCAAAGGATACAATGTACAATATGTATTTACACACACATGTATACAAAATATTCAGGGTGTCCCAAATGTCCTAGTGTTTTTAGATCCCTGAAAGCTTAAAACTGAAGTAAGACTTTGGGAACATCTAATATATGCAAAATAGATATAAAATAATTTGGGAGATCATGTTCTAACAATTCAGGGAATCAGAACTCAGAAAAGAAAGGAGGGATGTTGGGGATTATTCTGATTCCTGTAAAAGGGAAATAATATGAAAAGAGGGGCAATACTTGTGGTAAGACTTTTGTTAGCTTACAGAGAGGGGTAGAGAATGGTTGAGATTGGAGCTTGACACCAAGATAAGGTCAAAATGGGTTCATGACCTAGGCATAAAGAATGAAATTATTAATAAATTAGAGGAACATAGGATAGTTTACCTCTCAGACCTGTGGAAGGGGAAGGTCTTTATGACCAAAGCAGTACTAGAGATCATTACTGATCACAAAATAGAAAATTTCGATTATACCAAACTGAAAAGTTTTTGTACAAACAAAACTAATGCAGACAAGAATAGAAGGGAAGCAATAAACTGGGAAAATATTTTTACAGTCAAAGGTTCTGATAAAGGCCTCATTTCCAAAATATATAGAGAATTAACTCTAATTTATAAAATCAAGCCATTCTCCAATTGAAAAATGGTCAAAGGATATGAACAGACAATTCTCAGATGAAGAAATTGAAACTATTTCTAGTCATATGAAAAGATGCTCCAAGTCATTATTAATCAGAGAAATGCAAATTAAGACAACTCTAAGATACCACTACACACCTGTCAGATTGGCTAAGATGACAGGAAAAAATAATGATGATTGTTGGAGGGGATGCGGGAAAACTGGGACATTGATGCATTGTTGGTGGAGTTGTGAACGAATCCAACCATTTTGGAGAGTAGTTTGGAACTATGCTCAAAAAGTTATCAAACTGTGCATACCCTTTGATCCAGCAGTGTTACTACTGGGATTATATCCCAAAGAGATTATAAAGAAGGGAAAGGGACCTGTATGTGCACGAATGTTTGTGGCAGCCCTTTTTGTAGTGGCTAGAAACTGGAAACTGAATGGATGTCCATCAGTTGGAGAATGGCTGAATAAATTGTGGTATATGAAAATTATGGAATATTACTGTTCTGTAAGAAATGACCAACAGGATGATTTCAGAAAGGCCTGGAGAGACTTACACGAACTGATGCTGAGTGAAATGAGCAGGACCAGGAGATCATTATATACTTCAACAACAATACTAGATGATGACCAGTTCTGATGGATCAGGCCATCCTCAGCAACGAGATCAACCAAATCATTTCTAATGGAGCAGTAATGAACTGAACTAGCTATACCCAGAAAAAGAACTCTGGGAGATGACTAAAAACCATTACATTGAATTCCCAGTCCCTATATTTATGCACACCTGCATCTTTGATTTCCTTCACAAGCTAATTGTACAATAATTCAGAGTCTGATTCTTTTTGTACAGCAAAATAATGTTTTGGTCATGTATACTTATTGTGTATCTAAGTTATATTTTAATATATTTAACATCTACTGGTCATCCTGCCATCTAGGGGAGGGGGGGGGGGGGTAAGAGGTGAAAAATTGGAACAAGAGGTTTGGCAATTGTTAATGCTGTAAAGTTACCCATGTATATATCCTGTAAATAAAAGGCTATTAAATAAAAAAGTTATCAAACTGTGCATACCCTTTGATCCAGCAGTGTTACTACTGGGATTATATCCCAAAGAGATTATAAAGAAGGGAAAGGGACCTGTATGTGCACGAATGTTTGTGGCAGCCCTTTTTGTAGTGGCTAGAAACTGGAAACTGAATGGATGTCCATCAGTTGGAGAATGGCTGAATAAATTGTGGTATATGAATATTATGGAATATTACTGTTCTGTAAGAAATGACCAACAGGATGATTTCAGAAAGGCCTGGAGAGACTTACACGAACTGATGCTGAGTGAAATGAGCAGGACCAGGAGATCATTATATACTTCAACAACAATACTAGATGATGACCAGTTCTGATGGATCAGGCCATCCTCAGCAACGAGATCAACCAAATCATTTCTAATGGAGCAGTAATGAACTGAACTAGCTATGCCCAGAAAAAGAACTGTGGGAGATGACTAAAAACCATTACATTGAATTCCCAATCCCTATATTTGTGCACACCTGCATTTTTGATTTCCTTCACAAGCTAATTGTACAATAATTCAGAGTCTGATTCTTTTTGTACAGCAAAATAATGTTTTGGTCATGTATACTTATTGTGTATCTAAGTTATATTTTAATATATTTAACATCTACTGGTCATCCTGCCATCTAGGGGAGGGGGGGGGGGGGTAAGAGGTGAAAAATTGGAACAAGAGGTTTGGCAATTGTTAATGCTGTAAAGTTACCCATGTATATATCCTGTAAATAAAAGGCTATTAAATAAAAAAAAAAATTGCACATTTTGAACCCAAGTCTAAAAGGGTCACAATAGGAGACCAATAGGCTATTTGCATAGATGATCTACCTCATTTCTGAATTGCAAGCAAAATTCCAACAGTGGCAAAAAGTTGGTGAATTATTTGGTACATAGTTTGAGAACATTTTAGTGGGAAATCTGGGAGATGAATTAAGAATGAGACTCTAAAAGCTTTTTCAAAAGAGAAAGTTCTGAGGATCTTCCTTAAAATGAAGGGAATAATTTTGTTCTTGGATTTTGAAAAGGTCATCATAGAAAAGACTTAAAGGGATTTCAGGGTCCATCTAGTTCAAGTTCTTCATTTTGCATATGAAAAAATATAAGCCAAAAGAGCTTATATGTCAATACAAAGTCATGCAAGTAGTGCTAGAACCTGTATTTGACTGTAGGTTCTCTGAAATAAGATTATTTGTACATAGCATGTTAGGGTCATTGTATGATCAAAAGCATGATAATGGAGCATTGGCATGACCAGAAATAAATGAGGTAACATAATTCTTAACCAATTAAGAAATAGGCATTAATGTAGAGAAAGGAGGATGGGAAATTTTTTACTGTTTTGCAAGGATGAAATCAAGACTGAGTGCTAAAGTTCACCAAATTTGAGCTAGAATATCATTCATATTTTATCCAGTTTTGAACTAAGATTAAAAGCTTATTTGTAATTTAAGTACTTTGGGCTATAGAAAGGTATCTTTTGTGACCAGCACAGAAAAAGGGTGATGATGTATGCTTTTGAAATTCCTTAATTGCTCATTTAGGAACACCTCATCTAATTCACTGTATTTCTTGTGAGAAATGTTCAAAAATAAAATTAAAGAGATGTTTTCACTGGCATAAATTAGTCATCTAAATGTTAGAAATTGTGTTTAAAACTTTAAGAGTTAAATGTAATGCTCTTAAAAAACAGATTTTGAAAAAAAAATCTCTCCTAATGTTGGAATTTAGTCTTCTAAAATTTGGGGTACTTTGAGATATGGAATGAAAATACATCATCCTTTACTTACTTTGATGCCTACGATCTTATTTGTCATATATCTGCATGCATTCTAGTTTATGTACTTTTCTTAGATTCATCATATTAAAATACCTAAGATTCTACAAAAAAAAAAAAAAAAAAAAGAGATTGGAGCTTGAATATACCGCTATTGCAGGTGTGCATCAGGGTGGCCTGAAAGAACAATTAACCAAGTCAATCAACTAGCATTTATTAATTACTTATCATGAGCCAGACACTGAGCTAGGCACTGATCTACAAAAAAAAAAAAAAAAAAAATAGATCAGTCAAAGAGCTTACATTTTTATTAGCAGTTAGATGGTGAAGATGGATAAAGTGCTGAACCTGAGTCTGAAATATCTGAGTTCAAATCCACCCTCAGATAATTAGAAGCTGTAGGATTCTGAGCATGTCACTCAACCTCTATCTGCCTCATCTGTAAAATGGGATAGTCATTGACTATATTATGGACTTTTATAGAGTAGATCACAACAAAATGTGACAAGTCTTGCAAGAGATCGGAGTACCAGATCTTATTATTTGTCTCCTGAGGAACCTGTATGTGGGCCAAGAAGCAACAGTTTGAACCAAATGTTAAACAACTTTATTGTTTTAATATTGGAAAAGGAATATTTCTTATTTATTCAGTTTATATGCAGAGTATATCATAAGAACTGCCACAATGGATGAATCAAAAGCTGGAATCAAGGCTGCTGAGAGAAATATCGACCATCTCAGATAAATGAACAATATCACTCTGCAGAAAGTGAAATGAAATTAAGGGACCTCTTGATGAAGGTTAAAAAAGGAAAGCATAGAAGCTGGCTTGAAGCTTATCATCAAAAACTAAGATCTTGGCAACTGATCCCATCAATTCCTAACAAATAAAGGGAGAAGAAATGGATGCCATATATGATTTTACATTCTCAAAGACCACTGCTGATGGTAACTGCATTCATGAAATTAAAAGATGTTTGTACCTCAGAAGGTCAGTTATGATAAACCTGGATAGCATACTAAAAAGCAGAAACATCACCTTGCTGACAAAATTCCAGATAATCAAAGTTGTGGTTTTATATATGTACCAATGTATGGCTATGACAGGTGGACTATAAAGAATCCAGAGCAACACAGAATCAACACTTTCAAATTGTGGTGCTGGAAAAGACTTTTGAGAGTCCTTTGGACAGCAAGATCAAATCAGTCAATACTTAAATTCATACTATTCACTGGAAGGCCAAATACTGAAGTTGAAAATTAAGTACTTTGGCCACATGATGAGAATATAGGACTCATTAGAAAAGACCCATTAGAAAAAAAAAATTTGTATTGGAAAAAAATTGAAGGCAAAAGGAAAAGGGGATGGCAGTGAAAGAGATGGATATATAATATCATGAAAACAATAAACATGAACTTGGACAGATTCTGAGAGATAGTGAAGATAAAAGGTCCTAAGGTGGTATTGTTCAGGGGGTTACAAAGAGTCAGACATGACTGAACAATAACAAAAAAAAAAAATGATGAGCATGATGGTTTTGGAAAAACCTAGGACAATTTATATGAACTGATGCAAAGTTAAGTAAGCAGAACCAAAAGAACATTACACACAGTAATAGCAGTATTATAACAATGATGAATTATAAAAGACTTAGCTACTCTGATCAATACAATGACCCAAGATAGATCCAAAGGACTCATAATGAAAAATATTATTCACTTTGAGAGAGAATTGATGAACTCTAAGTTTGAAGAATTTTGTTTTTTACTTTGTGACTAATGTTGAAAAAAATATTTATATGACTTCCTATATATAATGGATATCATATTACTTGCCTTCCCATTGTGTGGTGAAAGGGGATGGAAGAAGGGAAAGGATTTGGAACTCAAAATTAAAATAATGTTTTTAAAATGTGGAGTTTTTTAATTTAAAGAAAAAATTGGAAAGGCATTTCCAGACTGTGTTGTAAAGGGCTTTGAAAGACAAACAGAGGAGTTTATGGTTTATGATAAAGGTAATAGGGAACCCCTAGAATCTGACCTTATTGAAAGATGACAGTAGGAGTGGTTTGAGTACAAACGTTACTACCATAGCAATACATTTCAAGAGCAACCTGAAAAGTTAAAAAAAAAAAATGTCAAGCAGAGTGTATGAGTTATGAAAAGTGACCAGGCAATAAAAACTAAAAGCAGGTACAGTGCTACAGGGCTTGCTGTGAAGTTCCTTCCACCATGAAGCCAAACTGCTAGTGTCCCTCTGCAACCTCCAACAGAGAAAGGCAATCAGTGATGAAAAGTTCAAAGACTCCATCTCATCTAGTTTTGCTTATCTAAATGGTGAGCAGCTGATAGTGGGTTGTGAATTTTTACTTCTAAAGATTGCCTGAGGTTTACAAGTAGGAGAGAGGTGCAGTTTAGGGACTGAACACGTAGCATTTTTCTGGAATGTTTGTGTGTATTTTTCCTATGGCAAGCAAATTTCAGATGGAGAACAGAATCAATAGTACAAAGGTTAACTTGGAACATTCTTGGACAAGCCACACCTAAACCACCTTGGTCAGATGACATTCAAATTACAAAATTTCAGAGGTGAAAATGAGCAGAACGGTCATTTAGTTTAACCCATTCATTTTATAGATAAGCAAAAGGAAACTTGCAGAAAGGAATACATTTCTCAGTCACATAGGATCAGCGCTGGATCCCAGATCTCCCTTTTCCTGGTCCAAGGTTCTTTCTATTATTTCTCTGTTTCCCTATTCTGTTTTTAATGAATATTTCTGAAGAATCATCTACCAATCAGTATAGTCTAATATAAAGTCTTCGTTGCATTCTGAGAACATAGAGACTGATAACCATTCCTGGATAAAAAAGCTCTTCCCAAATCATAGCTGAAGAATGACAGAATCACAAAAGTTCAGAGTTGGAAGGGAACACTGAGTCAAAACTATATATGAATAAAAGAATCCTCCCTAGGACCGAATCACCAAGAAATCAGTAAGTTTTCACTTCAAGCAAATTTCAGATGGATAATACAATAGAATATATTAGCAAGGGAGCCCTGCTTCCTCTTGGGGTAGGCATAATACTTTTGGATAGCTTTAACTATTAGGAAATTTTCCTCATATCAAGTCTCAATTTGATATTTTTCTTAATCAAATCCATTGCTCCTAGTTGAGCTCTCTGGTACCCTACCAAAATCCAATCCATCTTCCATGTGATATCCTTCTATGTATCAAAAGGCAGTAATCCTGGGCCCAGTTAGCCATCTCTCATTCAAGCCACACACATTTCCTTCAAGTGATCCTCATATGGCCTGATTTTGAGACCCTTCATCATCCTGATTGCCTTCCTCAAGATTATCACTGACCTGAAAGTGTCCCCTTAACCAAGTGCCATACTTTGATGTAGTCTGATCAGGGCAGAGTAGAGAAGGACTATCACTTTCTTATTCCTGGGCAGTGTGCTTGTCCTAGTGCAATCTAAAAACATATCTTGGTTATCATAGCATGCTGTTGACTCATATCAAATAATCTTTTTTGTTCCTGTGGCTTTTTACTGCACCATTTTCAAGTTCTTCACACTACTTTTTAGTCTAAAGAATAGAAAACATGAAAGGTTCCTTTCTAATCTATGCATTTCCTTTCTGAGTTCAAAGTAATCAGCAAACAAAAGATCTCACAATATCTAAAAATCTTTTTTTTTCACCCTAGTATCATGCTCTTGGATTTAACTATGTCATCATGATCAGCTTATTATGTACCATGAGTCTTACATTTTTCTACTTTGTTTATATCTTGTTTTAGCATTGTTTGCATTCCTATGGCTTATCTTTCTTTCTCAGATGCCTTTCTCTACCCTTGTCCTTAATGTATGTCATTCTATTCGGTCCTACCACTACCTTACTCTTAGCACACTCTTTTCTTTCCTTTTGTTAAAATGACCTTCTGTACTTTACACATGTTGTCCCAAAGTCTTAGAATTGTTTGAAGCTATTAAAACTTTAGGTTTCACACTCACCTTTACTAAATTTTACTGAAATACTTTCTAAAGCTTCATTTATCCCAGTTACCCCAACAATTCTGTAATATTTGAGCTACATTTTCATCTGAATTCCATAATTTACTACGTACCTACTTTGTACAGGAACTTCTCTAAATGTTTCTGTAATGAATGGAATATTCAACATGGTATGAAGAAAACCTGAATTTAAACTCCATCCAGCATATTTAGTAATTAGATGATTATGGACAAGTTATTTAATATCCCCAAATGTCAAAAAATATAAGATTCAGATGAGTCCCAATCTGCCTTTGTATGCAATAATCATATTACAGGCCATTCTTTGTGTATGTAGGTAGCTTGGTCACTTTTATTGCCATAGTTCTTATTTGTTTGTTCCTTTTTATCCCCAATTAGAGTCTAAGATGCCCAAGGTAAGGATTCTTTCTACTCTCTTTGTAATAATTATATACATTTCTACAGTACTTCAAAAATTTAGACTTTTCACTATTAAAAGCAACAATAACCAAACCTTGGGAATCAAGAAGTATAAATATCACTGTCTTCATTTTACAGGTAAAGAAAGGGAGGATTAGAAAAATGAATTAATTTAATTTCCCCCTAGTTGCTCAACTAGTAAGTGTGAAAATATTTAGAACACTAGTCTTCCTTCCAATCCTCATACTTTATTCATTCTATCATCCTGCCTTTCTAGTCCCACACCCCTTAGTGGTTGTTCAAGAAAAATTAGTGACTGACTTATCTGTCATTTACCAAGGTCTCTTTGAATTATGAGCTGTTCTGCCAAAGTTTTGATCACCCCCAACCCCTACTCAGCTGTGTATCAGCTGCAGACTTATTAAGCATGCTCACTATTCCATCACCCAGGCCATTGATAAAGATGTTAAACAATACTGGGCTCAGGACCAACCCCTGCAGAACACCTGTTATGTTACTGAAGGTAACACTGATCCTTTGATAACCAGGGAGTACTCTTGAGCTACTTGTACAATTACAAGGTTAACGATGTGTTTTTCTCAAGGCCAGCTATCTGTCTGAAAAGAATTGCTTTTTGAAAAGTCTTTAGTAATGGAGGTACTTGTAAAATCACTTATACATCAATGTTATACAAGAATTCTCAATCATTTGGTGTATATTTCTAATGAAAGAAGCTTAATGGGTCATTAATGGCATCTTGCTTGCAAAAGAGAAGGGGCAATTTATTTAGTGCATGATGGAGCAACATTGAATTGCCCATTCATTGTGCAATACATTCAAGAACTTATTAATACAATATTTGCAGCATACATATTATGATTAACTTCTAAGGATAATCTAAATCTAATAGCAACTTCTACCTTGCATTACTAGTGCCTTTATATTTTCCTAAACTGCCATTTTTCTTCTTGTGGCATTTTTCAGAGTTCCTTATAACTCAGTAAATCAAGACTTGTGTCAACTTTTTTTCTAGCTAACAATTCCTGCTATAAAACAAAGCTAGCTACAGTGGAATGCAGAGTGAAATTGGACAGAAAGAGAAAGTCTTAGTCCAGTTCTCAGAAGAAATAAAGCCTAACTAGTGCCATCTTTAGCTTCATCTTTGTTGTAGCTATTTCTGAAGCTGCTTGTGACTCAAAACTGTATACCACAAATTGCTCACCATAATGCTGGAAACAGGAAGAGATATAGAATGGAATAGAACTGTGTTTAAAGATGATAAAGTTTTTGTTGTTGTTGCTGTTGTTTAATGTGGTGATAGAAGAATTTTAAGGCAAACTTGGTCCAATTTTTTTGCATATTGAGAGGGAAGATTATCATTTTAAATGATAATCTAAGGAGCAATTTGGATGGAGAAAAGGGAGACAACTCTTACATGTTTCCTTAATTAAATTCTTTTTCTGATGAATCTGTTGAAAGGAAGCTGTGAAAGGCAGATCCAAAACCAGGAAAGTAAAAGATATGTTAATGTCATTGCAAGGAGCTTATCACTTCTGATCCTAGGTACTCCCTTATAGCATGTATCTATAGATCTAACAGGATGATACATAGTTCCCATGACCAAGTACTGCATTTTGGTGCACAGTGGTGGGAAGATACATGGCTCAGGAGAAGAGGATGATAGCACTGTGATCCTCAATAGGTGGGAGAGAACAGCATCACTAGAAGCTTGGGGCTGGACAATGGGAGAAGGCAATTACATCCATGAGAACAGTGGAAGATCATGATGGTAAGGAACCCCATGACTCCCTATGTCAGTGCCCTAAGAAAAAGCTCCAGCTGTCCCCATCCTACTTATAATTCTAATGATAAGGAAGGAGAAATCCAGCTGCTAATATGTCTTTCAAAAAAGTAAAATGACTACAATGAATTATACAACCAATACACCACAGAATCTAAATACCACTTACAATAATATTTTTGTGATAAAACGTGTTCAGCATTTCAACTTGGAATGCCAAGAATATCATATATCTTCACTCACAGTAGCCTTTGGCTTTGGAAATGTACACTCCACCATGGATTAGGACTCAAGGAGAATACAGCAGTAGAAGGAAGAAATAAGACTTTCATAGATGGTTAAAAACAGGATTAAAACAGGGCTCGAGAATTTGAGAATGAATGGATAAGAGCTGAGAACAGCAGAGGTGGATTAAAATAATGTTAAATTAAAGAGGGTCAGTGACCTAAATTTTTGAGAGCCTTTAATATTCTATCATTTATTCTTTAGTTATTCTTCATACAAAAAGAAATGTTATTCTTAATTTGGGTATGATTGCTAAATAATAGCTTATTATTTTATATGTTAATATATTAAAATATTGGAGGGTGACCCTTATAAACATGTTGCCTTAGAGGTCTACCTGATCTTAATTAATTAGTATTAGTATTAATTAGTATTAATTAAATTCTGATTCCTCTTATTGTGTGATATAGTATTAGACTCAGTACAAAGCCAGGAGACCTTAGTCTGATTCTGTCTTTGACATATATTCACTAAATGAAAAAAGGAAAGTCATAAACTAGCTCTATGTCTCAATTTCCTCACCTGAGAAATGGAATTATATTACTACCTCCATCACAAAGTCTCTGTGAAGAAAGTATTGTGTATACCTTCAAGCACTACAGAGAAATATCTTGGTAGCCTAGTAGATAGAGTAATGAATGGGCTTGGAGAAAAGAGTCCAACTTCAGACACACTAACTGTATAAACTGATGCAAGTCACCACTTTTCAGCCTCACTTTCCCCTCTGTAAAACAAAATATTATATTCAGTGGCCTATAAGGCTCCCTCTAGTTCTAAATCTTTGATCTTAATATATTAACAAGCTAGAATTAATATGATTTACTCATAGGTGGAGAAAGCATAAATCCTATAGGATACGTCCTGGAATTTCTCTGAAGAAAGGATCTAGAACTCTGGACATTTCCCAAAACAGTATTTAGAGTCTGGAGTGAGATCTCCAGAGGCATTATTACAGGAGGGAAATACACAATTTGTACATGAAGGATTAGGGTTTAAAACTTCACTTACTCTCTCTAAACTTCATCCTGTCCTCATCTGTAAAACACATAGCTTGGATAATATGATCCTTAACATCTCTTCCAAATTTGTCTGTTATCTAGGTATGAAATATGGCTAGAAAGTAGAGTTAGAGCTGATTCAACAATTGAATCTAAAGAGTATTGATGAATGGACTGATATAATCCTAGAGGGATTACCTCGAGTATAATACCTTAGGAATCCATCCTTAATTCTTATCAGTAACTTAGATTTTTGGATGACACAAAACTAAGAGAAAGATTAATATGTTGGGCCACAGAAACAGGATCAGGACACATCTATTCAAAATTAACTTAATATACATAAATATCACTTCTTATATTTGCATTAAGAAATAAAATACATAAACTCTGAATGGGAAGCATAACTAGCCCTGTCAACCTTTAAAAAAAAATTTATATATGTATTGTTAGTGTAAACAATGTCTCTTGGATCTGCTTACTTAGCTCTGCATTAATTTATATATGTCTTTCCAGATTTTTCTGAAACTCTTCTGCTATTATTTCTTTTTTTATTTATTTATTTAATAGCCTTTTATTTACAGGTTATATGCATGGGTAACTTTACAGCATTAACAATTGCCGAACCTCTTGTTCCAATTTTTCACCTCTTACTCCCCACCCCCTCCCCCAGATGGCAGGATGACCAGTAGATGTTAAATATATTAAAATATAAATTAGATACACAATAAGTATACATGACCAAAACGTTATTTTGCTGTACAAAAAGAATCAGACTCTGAAATATTGTACAATTAGCTTGTGAAGGAAATCAAAAATGCAGGTGTGCATAAATATAGGGATTGGGAATTCAATGTAATGGTTTTTAGTCATCTCCCAGAGTTCTTTCTCTGGGCGTAGCTGGTTCAGTTCATTACTGCTCCATTGGAAATGAATTGGTTGATCTCGTTGCTGAGGATGGCTAGGTCCATCAGAACTGGTCATCATAAGTATTGTTGTTGAAGTATATAATGATCTCCTGGTCCTGCTCATTTCACTCAGCATCAGTTCGTGTAAGTCTCTCCAGGCCTTTCTGAAATCATCCTGTTGGTCATTGCTTACAGAACAGTAATATTCCATAATCATTTCACTCAGCATCAGTTCGTGTAAGTCTCTCCAGGCCTTTCTGAAATCATCCTGTTGGTCATTGCTTACAGAACAATAATATTCCATAATATTCATATACCACAATTTATTCAGCCATTCTCCAACTGATGGGCATCCATTCAGTTTCCAGTTTCTAGCCACTACAAAGAGGGCTGCCACAAACATTCGTGCATCTGCTATTATTATTATATTATTATTCGTGCATCTTAAAGCTTAATGGTATTTCATCACAAACCTATACCACACCTTGTTCAGTCATTCCCCAATTGATGAGCATTCCCTCAATTTTCAATTCTTGGTCATTACAAAAAGAGTTGCTATAAATATTTTTGTATGTAGAGGTTCTTTTCCTTTTTCTCTGATCTCTTACATAATTAAGGTAATTAAGCCCTTCATTCCAGGGCTAATAATCTGAGAAATATCCTGGTGGGGACTCAGTTCCAGAGCCATTGTTAGCAGAAGATGGAATCTGCCTGACATAGTTTGCAACTTTTCCTGGTGATAATAGAGATTGAGTAGTGGCATTTCTGGGTCAAAGGGTATGCACAGCTTTACAGCCCTTGGGACATATTTCCAAACTACTCTTCACAACAGTTGGATCAATTCACAGCTTCACCAACAGTGCATTAGGGAGCCAATTTTCCCCACATTTTTTCTAACACTTGTCATTTTCCTTTTCTGTTATTTTAGCCAATATGATAAGTGTAAGATGGTACTTCAGAGATGTTTTAATTTGGATTTCTCAAATCAAGTGAGATTCAGATCATTTTTTTTTCATTTGACTATAGATAACTTAGATTTCATCTTTTGAGAACAGCCTGTTTACATCCTTTGATCATTTATGAACTCGGAAATGACTTGTATTCTTATAAATTTGACTCAATTCTCTATATATTTAAAATATGAGGGCTCTATCAGAGAAACTTGCTGTAGTTTATCCCTTAGTTTTTTATATTCTTTTAAATTTTGACTGCAGTGGTTTTCTTTGTGCAAAACCTTTTTAATTTAATGTAATCAAAATTATCCATTTAATATTCTTAATGTTCTGTATTTCCTTTTTATTCATAAATTTTTCCATTATTTATAGATCTTACAGCTAAACTATACCCCTAATTTGCTTGTGGTATCACCCTTTCTATCTAAATCAGTTGTGTATTTTGAACTTATCTTGACATACAGTGTGAAATGTGGGTCTATACCTACTCTCCGCCAAACTGTTTTCAAATTTTTCCAAGAGTTTTTGTCAAATAGTAAGTTCTTGTTCCAAAAGTTTGGATCTTTGGATTTATCAAACATTAGATTTCTATGGTCATTTATTGATGTGTATTGTGTATATAAACAATTCCAGTGATCCACCACTCTATTACTTAACTAGAACCAGATTGTTTCAATGATTACCAATTTGTAATACAATTTCATGTGTTATTGGCCAGAACACCTTCCTTCACATTTTTCCCATTTATGCCCTTGATATTCTTGACCTTTTGTTCTTTCAGATGAATTCTGTTGTTTTTTTCTAGCTCTATAAAATAATTTTGATAGTTTGATTGATATGGTGTACAAATTATTTTCGCAGAAATTTTATGTTAATGGAAAAGAAAAAGGATCAGTGATTACGGATACATTTTTGATCATCTTTAATTTTGATAATAATAAGGTCTGACAACATTTTGGGATCTATGGTAACCTTATTTTTTTTGTTTAATTTGAGAATTTATTTTCTATTCTCAAATCAGTATCACCATTTTTTGGGAGTTTTTTGTGAGTTATGCCAGTTTCTATTGTCAGTTTCTTCCCAGTGCTAATTTCACTTCTTCTATGTCCTTGGTCTAGTCTATCTGTTTTTTCTATATTCATTTTCTTTAGGGCTACTTATACTTCCTCAAGAAACACATCTGGGATTGTGATATTAGGGTATAAAGGTCCTAGAGGATAAAAATTAATTTGCAAATATCACCAATTATTTTTCATCTTTCATCCATTTGTTTTGCAGCTTGAAAGTACTCAATAAACTACATGACAGGGCATCCAATTTCTGGAGATTTAATAGTCTTCATTGACATGATCATTTTATTGAAGGACTCCCTGAAAGTCAGGAAGAAGGGAGTATCCTCTGAACTTGAAAAAAATATATTTAGTTATCAGAGCAATAAGTGAGAGTAAACATACACATCAAAAGTGCATTCACAGACTGAGATGTCTAAGGGGTGAGAGTACCTGAACTCACCCACAGAGCTGCCAGTGTAGAATTCTCTGTTAATCAATGAAGTAGTATCAGTGGTCCAGGGAAAGGCCATAAAAGGAAACCTTTAGGAAGGAGGGACTTTCTAACCTCTTAGAAGTGAAGCTAATCAAAGACTTCAGTTTCCCAAACTATTGTTCTCCAGGGGCAATGTTTCCAGTTCATGGGCCCTAATCAATGTTTTTTTGTGATGTAGACAGCAACCACTTATAGAGAGGAGGCTGGCCGCTGTCATAGAAAGAATATTTACAGATATATCATAGGTTTCTCATATACTATTCCTAAAACAATGTTTGCCTGTGAGTTGGGGCTATCTAAGAACTGATGGCTGGAAGCCCAAACTGATCCCATGGCCTTAGGAAATTGTTTTGACTGTATGTTGGCATAACAATAATAACATAATAATAATAACATATTACCTAACAGGTGATATGTGCTTCTCTGATAGAAAACTCTGAAGGTGGAATTAGTTAGACTGTTTACAAAACAATAAGAGTGTGCTTACCAGTTGCCAGTGATTGACTTAGACTATAATTAAGGTCCCTTTAAGAAATTTTCATTGTTTGTAGACCAAGAATCTGGGACTCAGCAAGAATAAGATGAGCCACATTATTTGGTGATCTTAGAAAGTCTCTTTCTTCATACACTAGAAAGGGTCATTAGGAAGGTAGTCAGCTAGAGTGGGATGTGTCTGTGTGTCCCTTCCTGGGCATCTTTTGTCCTGTGGCAGTGCTTGGTATTTCCACTGGATACAGGACAGTTTCCCTAATAAAAGTGCTTATTCATATACAGACTAGGCTCAGTCTTCAATGGAGTGATCATTTTAATATTGCACCTCACCCCTCTAAGAGAAAATTATCATTCCCAGATATAACAATGTGAAAGTGATGGCAAAAATATTTATGATAGATATAAATATGAGTAAACAGGCAGCATGACAATGTAGATAAAGAATTGTTTTTGAAATAAGAAAGATCTGATTTCAATGCCAGCTTCTGACATAAACCAGCTGCATGATAGCAGGGAAATTAAGGAACCTCTTCAGGTCTTGAGACTTCTCTCTAATATTCTAAGGCATAAATAAACTGCAGATTTGCATCTGTGGAGAGTTTTTCCAAATTGGGAAGTTCCTGATGAGATCATAATCTTTCACTCCCTCAAAACTGACAACTATTATTTTCTATCTATATCTGTCTCCAACTAATCCATCTTACACACTGGCTCCAAAATTAAATTTCCTAAACTTCCCTAGGCAGTTCACTTAACCTTGTTTACCTTAGTTTCCTCATCTAGAAAATGATCTGGAGAAGGAAATGTCAACCATCCTACTATCTTTGCCAAAAACATCCTAAATGAAGTCGTGATGAATCAACACAACAACATAACTAAACAACAATAATCACCACAAAAAATCATAAATCATGGAGCTCTTTTGTTCAAAATTCTTTAATATCTTAGTTCCTTAATGGGTAAAGATCAAAATTTTTAAATTTTATATTTTGGCTTCTAGGTATACCTTTTAGGACCTGAAGCCAATCCGCCTTTCAGGCCCTATTTCCCACTGCTCCCCTAAACATAACCTATACTCTGGTCAAACCAGGTCATTCCTTGTTCCCTAGACATGTCCCACCACTTGTCTCTTGATGTTCTCTCTGTCAAGGGTTTTTCCATGCCCTTCTCTGCTAAATGAAAATCTACCCATTATTCAAAACTCAACTCAAAGTTAACCTCCTTCATAAAACCTTCCATAATCCCAACTGGATACAATCTCTCCCTCCTATGGAGCACCCCTCCTCCAACCACTCCCATACACACTTTATATCTCACAGCACTTTTATTTTTTTATTATAATTAGTTGTGAATTATAGTGATTTTTGTTGAATTATGAACAATTTCAGCACATGTAGTGGGCCCAATTAATCTTTGCAATTTCTAGAGCATACTATAGTACCATATTTTTAATGTTTGCTCAATAGCCTGTTATATGAATGGTAAGAGAAATGCTAGTTGATATTTGAATAGTTCCTTAAGTTTTATAAACATTGGGTCATTTGAACCTCACAAATCTATGAGATACGTTCTGCAAATACAATTATGCCTTCCACATTGATTTTTCCCATCATAATTTTAGTATGTTATAAGTTGGCCTGAGAAATTAAATGGAAATTTGGAGGGGGGTTTGTAGAAGCTGCAGACAATATGTGAAAGCCAGCAATAGACACAGAAAAAGCTTAGAAACTCAAAAATTCATAAAATATATATATATTGTGTTGTGAAATATCAACATATTTTATGTTTTAATATCGTAATAATTCAGATTTCTTCTCTGGTATGAGGAGAGGGCCAAAAAACTTTCATGCAGATTTTCCAGATCACCGGGGTACTACTGCCTGCTGTGGAATTCTGTAGTCTTATCTTCCTTCTGAAAATAAGGAAACTAAGCCTCAGAGGGGATAAGTGATTTGCCTTTTATCATTGTTGTTTGTCCTTTATTCTCAAGGGAGATGTCATCAGGGAGATGATGCCATGAGATGCAAATAAATTGGATTTAAGTGAGGGAGGACTGTCCAAAGGCACCTGCCTCACTTTCCTCTCCAGAACCATCTGAGTCCAGGGACTGGATATAGATCAGGAAGATTGGAGATTGCTCAGGATGCAGTGTAAACCTGGGCCTTTTTAAGCTAAGATCTTCAACTGGTCTCAGTATCACTGAGGCTGTACCCATCGGTAATTAAGGCTGAGCAGAAATTGAAGCAAAGAATCTCCTTTTTCACCGTCAAAAACAAACAAACAAACAAACAAACAAAACCTAAATAAATAGATAAATAAATAAATCTGGAAGGGGAAGACTTTCAGGGTTTCTGGTCAAAGTAGAAATTATTGCTATTTGCATTTAATTTGAATCAAAATGAGGCAAGTGACTTGCACAGCCTATGATCACACAGCTAGTGAAAGGTGAAGTTCAGAGTTTCCCATAAGCAGACCAAATGGTCATACATTTACTGTATACAGATCCACCATTTCCTATCTTCATGTCATGTTACCTTTAAGTACTACATAATTCCCTCTGCCTTTTCCCATCTTCTTTCCACCTCTAGCTCTATGAAAAGCAATCAAATCAACCAACCATTAGTGAAAATGACATATTAATGGTACAATGACTCCATTCATTATCTCCCAGACTTCCCTAACCAAAGCAACCCTCCCTAACCATTATTCCCTATTAGAATATATTTAGAATATAAATTCCTTGGAAACAGGAACTATTTTGGTTTTGTATTTGTATTTTCAGCATGTAATGAAATACACATGGCAACCACTTAACCAACCCTTTTTCATTATTTCATTCACTATCTATGTCTTCCTGTAATCCTTCCACCCAAAGTACAAGAAACCAATCTCTTTAATATTTGGTTGAGAGCAATCTGGTGCTTGAGCTATTCATTTGATATCTTTCACTCTTGCTACTAATCAGCCCTTCATCTCTTCCTGTCTTGATGAAGTCCTTCACTTCTCTTCACTTATCTGAATCATCACTGGCAATATCAGAAACAACTGGCACTCATCATGAGTCTTTCCACTGTGTGGCTAAGTTGTAAAATGATAAAGAAACACAACCAAAAAAATCATCAAATTATCTTCACTTCAATATGTGAATCCATAGAAGGAGCAAATATGAATGTCATATTAACATATAACTTCTTTGTCCTTATAATTAACTTTATAAGGGTGTGTCTAGGTCCAACAGTAGAGGGAGCAGTAGATTGAGATCAAGTCACAATTGAATGTAAATGAGTAGAGAAAGTAAGACTGAACAAGTTTTTAAAACTTGCAAAATTAAACAAAGAGCTGGAAGTGGTTATGGGAAATATGGTGCATTTACTTTGATACACTGAAGAAAATCATGATTTTAGGGATATTGTTATTTCTAAATGTAGAGAGCAATTCTTTCATGTCTTCTCATTCCATTTGATTTTTCTCATATGTCCCTTCCTCTTCTCTGACATCGGTACCACTTTAGTGCAGGCCCTCATCATCTCATACTCGGACTATTTTAAAAGCTTGCAGGTTGTTCTTAATTCCAAATGTTCCCCCTCACTACACCCTATTCTTTATTCAAATTTCTTTTTTCTCTATTAAAATTCAGCTTTCAAAGTGATCTTCCTAAAATAAGGTTTGATCCTACCACTCTCCTACTTAGTAAATGCCAATGGTTTGCTATCACCTTTAGGATCAAAATATATAATTCTCTACTTGACATTCAAGATCAAATTTGTTCCACACCTTTTCCAACTTTCTTATACCTTACTCTCCCAGCAACAGGAGCATCCTTGCTGTTCTTCACACAAAACACTTCATCTCACAACTGTCAGCAATTTCATTGTATGTTTTCAACTTTCAGTGACTTAAATTCCCTCTCTCCTCATCTTCACTTTCATCTTCCTTTAAGTCGCAAACTTCTTTTTACATTTTTTTTAAACAATTTTATTTATTGAACTAAATACAAAATAAGGAAAAAATAGAAAAATAGAGAGATGGAAAAGGAAAATAAAAAACAAAACAAAACATTGTCATGTACCCAGTAGAACATAGGGAGGATTCAAAATATATAACAATAAATTTCCATTTCAAGAAAGCACATATGATAATAAAAGAAATTATATTCATGAGTGTCCATATTTTCTTTGTTTTTTTATAGGATACTTTTTTCTCTGTTGTTCACTTTTTACTTATTCTTTTTCTTCCCTTTCATCTTCCACCTACCTCAAACAGGCTACAGTTAAGCACAGACATATATACACATATTATACATATACATATATACACATACACCCCTACCCACAAAGCCATACACATATATATGTATCTATATCCACATATATACAGACCTACATGTATACATACTCACATATATTCAGACACACATACACATATATGTATGCATTTGCATATATGTAAACATGTATCTAAAATAATATTATTATTAAAATATATTTATGAATATATGAAATATATTGTATGAATTTCATATGAATATGAAAAATATTATTATGAAAATAACCAATTAGAAAAGGAGACATGTGTGTGTGTGTGTGTGTGTGTGTGTGTGTGTATAATGTTCTGGTTAGCTTTCTAGAGGTCTTTGGACCAGCCTTTATTTCAGCAGAGTAATCACCACAAGAATATATATTGTTAATTCTACTCTAATTAATCTAAACACCTTTCTGTACCCAGTTTATCTTATGCTACCCTTCTCCCCTCTTTATCCTTTTTCCATTAATTTATATACCTTTTCCCACTGCCAGAGTTGTACACTTCCTTTTATATCTCACCTTATTCTATTTCTTCCCTCCTTATTTCTTTATTGATTTTTCAAAGTTCTATTCCTTTTATGGTATCTATCTAATGTTGCCTATTTAATCCATTCCTGATGTGAGTAGTTTTTCAGAACTATGAACCCTCCTCTCTCCTTTAATGCCTCTGTGTCTATTCTTCCTCTGCACCTCATTTGTATGACTTAATTACTATTTTTATATTTTCTCAGACAGTTTTGCTTTTTAGAATCAGATCATATTCAACTCTGCCCCAATCTTTACTTTGAGCTATCTAACTGCTGATGTCAATCTTAAACATATCGTATACATCTCCATGTTAAAAAAAAAATAAATGATTTTTCCAAGGTAAATTCTTTGAAATTAATCTTTGATATTGATACTTATATGTTAAATTTTCTTTTAAATTTGAGTTTGGTTGAGACAAAGTCCTGAAAATGAGTTTGTTGAACATCCATCTTAAAAAATTCAATATTATGGACAATTTCACTGTATGTGAAACTTTTGGCTGCAGGCCACATTCTTTTGATTGCCAATATATATAATTACAGGACCTGTAGAATGTTTTATGACTGCTGATAAGTACTGTACAATTCTAATTGCAACTCCAGCATATTTGAATTGCTTTTTTCTTGTTGCTTGCAAAAATTTTCTTTTTGGTCTGGGGTTTTGAAGTTGTTTTCTACAAAGGATCTCATTGAGATAGTGATCAGTGGATTTTTTTATCTTTGCTTTCCCCTCATGTTCTGTCACTCCAGGATAATTATTGTGTCAAGGGTTTTTTTGGTCATAGCTCTCAGGTTGTCCAAATATTTTTATATTTTCTCTTTTTGATCTGTTCTCCAGATCTGTGTTTTTTCTTAAAGATATTTCACATTCTATTTTTTCATTCCTTATATTTTGTTTTGTTATTTCTTGATTTCTTATAGCTTCACTAGCTTTCACTAGCCTAATACTAACTTTCAAATAATTTTTTTTTCTTTAACACTGTATCTCTTTTCTAGTTGGTTAACCGTTTTTTCATAATCTTGTTTTTCTTGGATAGTTTTTATTTATTTATTTTTATTTTTTCCTCTTTCTCATTTGATTTTAAAAGTCTTTTATGAGTTCTATAAATTCTCCCTGGGCAGGGAGCCATTTCACTTTACTCTTTGGGGTAGAAGAGACTTTTTAAAAAAACCTTTTTATTTTCAAAACATATGCTTAGAATGAGAAGATTCAATTCAATTCCAATTGATTAGTGATGAACAGAACCAGCTACACACAGAGAAAGAACACTGGGAAATGAATGGGCACTGCTTGCATTTTTGTTTTTCTTCCCAGGTTATTTTTACCTTTCTAAATCTGATTTTTCTTGTTCAACAAGAGAATTGTATAAATATGTACACATATATTGTATTTAAGATCTATTTTAACATATTTAACATGTATGAGACTGACTGCCATCTAGGGGAGGGGGTAGAGGGAGGGAAGGGAAAAGTTGCGACAGAAGTGATTGCAAGGGACAATGTTGAAAAACTACCCATGTAAATGTTCTGTCAATAAAAAGCTATAATAAAAAATTAAAAATCATGTGCATAGATAATTTTCAACATTCATCCCTGTAAAACCTTGTGTTACAAATTTTTTCTCCCTCTCTTTACTCTACTTCCTCCCTTAGACAGCAAGTAATCCAATATATGTTAAAAGTGCAATTCTTCTATACATATTTCCACATATATGATGCTGCCCAAGAAAAATCAGATCAAAATGTAAAAAAAAAAAAAAAAAAAAAAAAAAAGTGAGAAAGAAAATAAAATGCAAGCATACAACAACAACAAAGTGAAAACTATCTTGTGATCCATACTCAGTCCGCACAGTTCTGGGTGCTGATGGCTCTCTCCATCATAAGACCATTGGAACTGACCTGAATCAGCTCATTGTTGAAAAGAGCGGAATCTGTCAGCATTGATTATTGAATAGTCTTGTTGTTGCCTGGTTCTCCTGGTTCCACTCATTGCACTTAGCGTCAGTTCATTTAAGTCTCTCCAAACCTCTCTCTATTCATCCTGCTGGTCATTTCTTACTGAACAATAATATTCCATAACATTCTTATAACATAATTTATTTAGCCATTCTCTAATTGATGGGCATCTATTCAGTCTCCTGTTCCCTACAAAAAAGGGCTGCCACAAACATTTTTGTACATGTGGGTCCTTTTCCCTTTTTTTATGATCAAAGAGGCTTTGTATACTTCACTGTTCTCTGCAAATGGACCTCAGTCTTCCCTATTTTTATAGTAGTTTTGAGTTTGGTTCTTTCTTCTTCAAACAAGAAGTATGAGTGTAAGCACCTCTAATCCTGGGCTGGGGTATGATGTCTTTAACTTCACTTTAGCTCTCCTCTCTGATCTGGAACCCCAATCCAAAAGGGCTTGCGCTGCCCACAGCAGCGACCCTTCCCCACTGCTTCTGCACTCATGGGTGTGCTGGTTCCTTCCCACCTAGGGCTATGTCTCTGCACAACTGGGCCTGGCATTCCTAATCAGCAAAGGATCTCCCAATCTTCCAGGACTCAGGGCCTGACTCTCCAAGTGAAAGTTTCTGTGGTTCTGGCTGAGGCTCCAGCCAAACCCCACTAATCCCAGAGCTCCCACTGGTTGTTTCTGAAGAGCTAGCCTGGAGGTAATTGCACTCCACTGGGTAAATTCCCAACTTGGGGTTTTACTTAGGGTCTTCTTGGGTTGTCCTAAGAGAGCCCCTGTTCTATCCCAAGTCTTCTTTGTTTTTTACCAGTCTATGTTCATCCCAGGGAGAAAATTTGTTCTTTTTGTGGAAAAAATCTGGAGAATTTGAAATTTGCTGACATATTCTGAGGAAATATATTTATTCATAGTGTTTCAGAATTGAAAGGACTTATAAGTAGACTTTAGGAGACAAAACAGATGATTTTGAATTATATAACAGTAGTAAACCATCATGACATTAGAGATGGAATGATGAATTTGGCATGATTGAAAACAGAGGTTCTAACACTTTCTAATTCTATTAGAATGGTCAAAACCCACTTTACATCTCTGACTCTCAAGAAATTCTGTAAGGCTTATTGACTAAGTCACAGACAGATTATGGTCACTGAGGCAATCACAGATCTTTGACATATTTCTCTAGAAATAAGGTAGACAGTTTTAATGGGTCAGTTTCCTCATTCAAAAGGAATTGAAAGTATTTTAGTCAAGATAGATGAGAGAATATGGAAAAACTCAAACACACACACACAAAAGATAAAATAAAAAAATAGTCCAAATACTAATTAAGGAATGGGGAGACTAATTACAATACTTTTTTCTATCCTAGGCTGGCAAAAGGAGATACCCAGAAGCTTGGAGGTGAATGAGAAAGAAGCCCAGCAAGTAGACAAAACTTTCTGGAATTGGGAAGCCTTCCAGCTCCAGTAGTTTTGGAGTACTCAAATTAGAGGGGCCTCAGGCAGTTAAGAACCCATGGAGTTCTGGACCTAAATGGCTCACTGATAGAATAATTAGCAAATAAGAACTGGTAAAGCTCCTACAGGGAAGTTAGTGATAGGTTCACCTGCCTTGGGGGTCCTGGATATTTGCAACAATATGAATTTAACTATCCTTGACAGCCTTGAATAGCTCCTTACAATGAATTGAAAGGCTATAGGCCAGCCTAGGACCTGGCAGAACTTTGCGCAAAAGAAATCAGAAGAAGAGAATATCAGAAACAGGACCCAAAACAATACACTTAGGAGAGGAAACAAAGGCCCACCATCCTATCAAAGTGGGAAAGAGCAATTAGACATCAAGTAAATTTGGAAACATGAATAAACATAAGATGCTGATGTCAAAGATATTTTATGGATATAGATATAAGCTAAAAGAAATAAGCAGCCCTATAGTTACTATAAAAAGAAGTTCACATAAAGGTACGGGCTATTAACAAGATCTACTCTGAAAAGATGAAACAAGAGCTAAAAGAATGAAATCAAAGTTCTAAAGGAAAGCATTGGAAAGAAGATAGATAATGTAATAAAGAAAGTCTAAAATATTATCTCCAAATTAGAAAGTACCAAGCAGAAACCAATGACTTAGTGAGACTAATGTGAAATGAGATTATACCAACATGAAGAAAGGGCAGGTGTCACATGGACCTTAATAAAATGGTTACTGATTGCAGCCATTAAACACAAAGACCTTATTTGAGACTTAGAAAAATAAGAAAGTCAACAAGCTAACATCCATTTATTAAGTGTTTACCACGTGGCAGGCATTCTACTGAGCACTGGAGCTGTACAAAGGAAATCTTAGGTGATATGTTGTGCTAAGACAAAAGTGAATTATTTTGGGGAGAGGAATGTTAAAGAAAGTGCCTTGAAGGTACAGTCTGTTGTAAAAGTTAGAATTCTGGGTCAAGATGTCAAAAAGACTCAGTTCAAATTTTGTCTCTCACACTTCCTAGTTTGTGATAATGGACAAATCACTATGTCTAATATAACTTTGTAGTAATTCTCTGTTAAAATTAGAATTGATTGTGATGGATGGTAGTGGAGGCAGATCCTCATTTTTTCTCTAAAGAACCTGGGAACTTTTTTTATTGTGCTTCTTTTCAATCCCAACATTTACTTTTCATCACATTTAGATAATAGTGAATTGTCCTCATGTTCTATGCAAACCTTGGTTTACTTAGGACTTTGTTTTAACACATGGTCAAGTTATAAACCAGGAAAGAGTCGAAACTAAGGTGGTACAATGAACGTAAAAGGGATAGAGTCTGGACTTGTTATTCCACTAATAGATGGAATTTCCCAATGAGAAAATTTCCTTTATTCATCTAGGTAGGTAATTTTCTAAAACCTGTACTCTTCGATGGTTGTGTAAACCCCATAGCACTGAGAAGTTAATTGACTTGCTCAGAGCCACACAGCCAGAGTGGATGTCAGAAGCCTGGATTTCTTGGCTTTGAGGCCAGCTCTAAATCTACCACAATTGATTATTAAACAAAAAAAAGACAAATAAATACATAAAATCTTTGTGGGTAGCAGGATTATTAATTAAAAACAAAGTATAGCTACAATACATTAAAAAAAATGATAAAGGGAATGAATATAGCACTATCCTGTGACACATTGTAATAATCTAATTATTATTCTCATTCAAAATCAGGATGAAGACACATACTCTAATATGCTGTCCCAAATAAGAAGACATTATAAAATAGACATGTCATTTTATTTCTTGAATGTATTCAGTAACTAATTTTATTGTAATTCCCTAAAGTCTCAGTTGTCTTTCCTCTAGGAATCTCAATGACCTAAAGAAGACTGATTGACCAGAGGCAAAAATAGGAAGAACTGGGGAAAATTGTCCCTTGGGGGTTCTTTTGCTTTTAATGTTTTATTTGCTGTCCATGCTATCTCCTCGGAACTGTCCTGACTCACAACAAAGGAAAATCTGACTATAAATAGACCTAAGAGATGGGGGCAATTTGTCCCTAAAAGTGTGATAGGGAATGTACTACTAGGTCACATGTTTTCACCAGGAAGGACATGGATTCTGGAGGTGATAATCCTGAGCCACCAGTAGCAGGGTGGGGAAAAGGGAGCATGAGGAAACCTAAAAATTCAGAGGAGAAAAACAAGTTATTCAAGAAGCTATCTCACTCTCCCCATGTCAATGTACTGAGGCAACACCCCCCCCCCTTACTTTACATCTATGCTACCCATGCCAGAATTTATGAGCATCTATGCCAAGGCATTTAATCTCCTTAAGTATATTACTCAGAGAAGTAAGACTGGGTAAAGGGAGACTGCTGAAGATCCCAACTTCTCTGAGTCTATTTTCTCATCTATAAGATGAAGGTAATTATACTTGTATTACCTATTCTCAAAGGGTGGATGTGAGAAACATATTTTGTAAACTTGAAAGTACATAGCTATAAAAGTGAGTTGTCTTTCTGAGTTATCACTCATAGCACCCAGTCTAATGTTGAGTACACAGACACAATATAGCCAGAGCTTGTTGATTGGTTGATTGAATTTGATTACCTGATGCTCTTCCCACCTAATTCTCCTGTGGTACCTTAACCCAGAGTTCCCTTCCATCTAGGGCCTCTAGTTAAACACATTTTTTCTCTTTATCTATTTATCTTTTAGCTCCTTGAGGACATGGACTATTCTATGCTTCTTTACAGTGCTTGGCACATAGATGCTTACTAAATGTTTATAATTTGATTGATTATGAGTTATAGAAAAATTAATTGGATTTTCAGTTAGCTGTCACTTGTCAAGATTTAAGTAAATAATCCATTTTTTCAGTTATCAAATAAGAGGGTTGGCTAGGAACTTCCTAGTTCTAAATCCTATAATCCTATTATCCTAATTCAAAATTACTCATTCTATAGGTATGACTGATTTGAACTAATATGAGATGATTAAAATAATTTTGTAGGTTATGATTGAAACCTAAACCTCTGAGAGAGAATTAAAGGATTTGCTTTTATTTTTTTCTAAATAATATTTTATTTGTTCCAATTATATGTAAAGAAAGTTTTTAACATTTATTTTTATAAGATTTTGAATTCCAAATTTTTTATCCTTCTCATCTTCCCTCCCCAAAACAGCAAGCAATCTGATATGGGATATACATATACAATCATATAAACATTTGCTTTTTAAAATTTGTTTATTTTTATTTTATTTATTTATTTATTTATATTTAAATATAAATATTTGCTTTTTTAAAAAAATCATGGAATTGATGGGAAAATTTGGGGAATCGGGGTATAGGAGAAGTTGGTAGTCTTTCTATCCTCCAACACTTTCTTATAGAACTGGGAAGTATATAGAGAGCCAGCACTGGTGATATACTCTGTCTACTACCCACATTCCTCTACCACTTCCTTTCTTTATACAAGAAGGTTATAAAATACAAAATACATTAAAAATGATGTGATCTCGGGAAGAGAGTCTAGGTTGACACTGCAAAGCCTCAATGTCTCTCATCAATATCTGCCTACAAGCTGATAAGGCCTTTTCTATTTGAATAAAGAGAATGTGGACCTTTCCACCATGTCATATACCAGGGGGTTTATTGTATTTGGCAAGCAAATACAATGCCAGCGTATGGGGAACAAGAACTGCTCAAATGAAAGTGAGCATTGCAACATTTTCTTATGATAACAGCTCTGTTTTAAAGTCAGATGAGTTCTCTAAGCCCAAGAATATTATTAGAAGAAAAATGCAAATGTACTGATAAACTTTGCAATGGCCTTTGGGGTCAAGTCAGTGGACAAATGTTTGGAAGGTGATCAGATTTCCTGAGAATGCTGAAAGAAATTCCAAACAAGAATTGCACAATCCTCCTGTGGGTGAGAAGAGTAGTTTCCATGATACCCTAAGTACATGAGTTGGACATCTTCATAAGAAATAAATAAATACTTCTGGTAATGGGCAAAAGAAAGGAAAGGAAAATACAGGTAGCTGATCAATATAAGAGCAATTTCCTCATAAAACTCGATTCAACAAATGCATTATGTTCTATGTTCATGAAGAAATCAATGGACCTAATAGTTGTCAATAGTCAATAGAATCAGGTCAACATTAAAGTGTTAATACTCATAGAGATATTTTCATTTTAACAAAAATTAAAGCCTTAAACTATAGAGATGACACTGTGTCAGTTGGGGACTTTTAGGCAGTCAATGAAATAAAGGATTTTATTGAGGGAGGGATAGAGTATAGAACTGCTCCTGAAATAATATAACTAACCCCTCAATTTGGTATATCAATGAACAAGCAATGTTCTAGATATGAGGAAACAAAAAAAAAAAAAAAAAAAAAAAAAACCAACCCAGTTCCTGTCAACATGGGACTTTATTCAAAGAAACTAGGGCACAGAAAAGTAGATACAACATTCATGCAGAATAAATACGACATCATGACCTGGGAAGCCACTGGCATGTGGGGGGATCACTTCTACCTCTCACCTAGATGTCAGTATTCCTGACCCAACACTAGGATAGAATTGTAGAATACAATATAATAGTTGTGGAGTAGAGATAGATCTGATTGGTAGAGGGAGTTTGCTTACCGGGAACTTCTTATATTGGTTATAAGCACAAGTCCAGTCCAATTAAAAAAAAAAAAAAAAAAAAAAGCAGCACAAGCACTGTCTAAGGTAATGAGAATACATAAAGACAAACAAAAACTCAAGGAATTTAACTTCTATTGTTGGGGATAAAGTTCTTGCAAAGTAAATAAATGCAAGGCAATTTGCTAGATCCTTAAGTTAGTTACTTGAGGAATGTTGGGCATGTGTTATATTAATTAGGTATTTCTAAATTTTCTTAGAAACTGCATAGTTAGTTAATTAGTCAACAAACATGTATTAAGCATTAACTGTGTGCCATGCAACCTTGCTATATGCTGAAGATACAAAGAAAGATACAAATCAAAAAAAAATAAACCTGTTCATAGACCTGTTCTCAAGGAACTCAGTCTAATGGGAGAAGCAACACGTATACAACTGATTGAACAAGCTATATATATAGGATCTATTAGAAATAATCAAGAGCGGGAAGGCACTAGAATTAAGAGGGGTTAGAAAAAGGCTTCCTGTAGAAAGTAGAATTTTATGTGGGACTTGAAGGGGGAGGAAAACTGGGGGGTGGAGATGAGGAAGGAGTTCCTTTTAGGGGTGGGGGAGTGCTAGAGAAAATGCCCAATCTGGAGATGGAATGTCTTCTTTGAGAAAGAGCAAGGAGACCAGTACCACTGGATTACAGTATATGGAGGCAAGGGGTAGTAAGTATAGGATTTTAAAAGATTGGGAACAATTTATGGGGGGCTTTTCCACTTTATGATATATTAGTCCCCTTCTCACTCAATAAACCAGTCAAATTGATCTTTTTTGTTCTTAGTTCATGCCCCTGCACCTTTACAAAGGCTGTATTCTCTTTCTAGAATAGTCTTCCTTTTTACTCTCATTACTCGGAATCCTTACCTTCTTTCAAAGTTCAGCTCAAATTTTACCTCTTACAAGAGTTCCTGATACCTCTATGTGCTTATGGCTTCCCTGGTCATGACCTTTCTTGAATTTACTCTGTATGAATGTTGCATCTATTTTTGTGCTCTCTACTCACCTCCTGTATAGAATGTAAATTCCTCCACACAATAATGTCTTTATTTTTTTGTCTCCACACCTTTAGAACATTGATTATTCACTGATAAGGCTGAATTGGAAAGTTTAGTGATATGATTTCAGGAGCAGCTCTATTACTCTATTCCAAAGTTAAAATACTTTCTTTATTTTGGGGGTTGCCAGAAAGCCTCCATTTGACATGGTGTCATCCCTTTAATTTAAGACTGTGATTGCTGCAAAAGTAAAAATGCTTCTAAGACCACCAACATTTTAAGCTATTAGTCACTTGCATATTAGTATGAATGATTATTTCATCAAGTTTTTACTAGGGGCATCAAAGGCTCACAGAACTGAGACCTGGGTGGGGGGGAACCTTAAAGTTCTTCAAATTCCCTCACTTTACACATAAGGAAATTAAGGTCAAGAAGAGTTAAATGACTGAGCACCTGGAGGCAGAGGGATGCTCCTGAGCCTTAAAGATGATAGGAAATGAAAAGTTCTGAAGACAAAGTTTGTTTCCTTCACAATTTTACCTAGGGTTAGTCTTTCATAGAGAGTAGAATTGAGAACTATTTTGAAATAACATATTGCATTATTTTACAAAAACTCTGTGTAGTATGTTACCTCAGCTGAAAATGTCCTAGGGATGAGGAAATGTGGTGTGCTAGATAAGAGTGATAGAATTTGAATTGGGAAAATCTGGATTCAAATCCTGTATCTTAAACCCTAACTGCATAACTAGAGGCAACTCGAAGCCTCAGTTTACTTATCTACAAATTAGAAACAATAAACTAGGGCTGCTGTTTGGCTCAAATGAGAGGATATTGTAAAGCTGCAAAGTGTTATATGATTGTCAGGATTTTTTCCACTTTCTTAAGAAAAAATGTCCTGAAATTTATCTATATCAAAAATATACTCTGGTAACATAAAATTATTGAATCACAGGACTAGAAACAACCTGGATCAATCATTTAGTCTCTTTCCTTTGCCTTTAGGCAAGACCACAACTAAAACATTCCTTTGATTACTCATTTAGAAAACATTAATAAGTGGGTACTTTGCATATACCTAGGTACTAGGAGAGATTGCATATTCCAGATGAGGTATAGTCACCCTCCATCCTCAACCTTATTTGCTTTGCCCATGCTCTAGAAACTCATTTTCATTTTCGGGATATCTTTATATCACACCTATATCCTGTGTTCTTGTGTTCAAACCTTAGGGAGCATTAAAAAAGCTGAGCCACTGACAACTGTGGGAGCATACTTTTCAGATTACAAAATTTCTATTAAATTATTATTTAACTTTCTCTAAGTCGTAAAATCCAAATTCCTTTCATCTTTTCTTAGACATTCTATTTCCCCAAAAATCTTTAATTATCTTTGGGAATTCTCCAAGTTTTCTTCCTCAGTCTGTCATTGTCTAATCCAGAATGGCTTGGGGAAAGGCCAAGAATAGGAAGAGCCTATGGAATGATAGGGGACATAACTGAGGAAACATCCCTCTCCTACCAGGCTAGTCCCTTCACTTGTTGCTGCTACCACTTCCTGGCATCCCATCTTCTTCTCTTGGTACATTAGAATGTGAGCCCTTCAAAGCAAGGATCACATTCCTCCGTTTCCTTGTTTCTCCAGCATTTTTTCTTTCTAAAGCTTTTGTATCCACCCAACAGTTGTGTAATCTGTCTGTGAACATAACAGCTTCACCATATAAGTATTTATATCCAGGTAATTACTCTCTAGGAGTTTCATGTCTACCTGTTTTACCTCCCTAATTAGGCTATAAATTTCTTAAAGACAAGTGTTTCTGTGAAATCCTTTTGCATTTTTGTATCCTCTTCTGTACCCGGCATGGTGCTGGGTACACAGTGAGTGATGAATAAATTGTAAAAAACAATGGCACACTCTCAAGATCTTATACTTGTAGGGCTCACAGTAGATAAAATTTGGAATCAGGTGAAGTCTTGTTATAAAGATCTCAGCAATCCTATGTTCCCTGCACCCCCTTTACTAATTTTTTTCACAAGTACTCCCAGGTTCTTCCAGGACTAGAGTTCCAAAGTGTTACTCTGAGACAAATGTCTTTTTTTGGTATTCATGTGTTTCTTTCCTCTGTGCTATACTTTTATTTTAACTAGGTAAGAGCTTCTATATATATGGGCAACTAGGAGGCACAGTGGAGAGAGTCCTGGGCCTGGAGGTAAGAAGATCTGAGTTCAAATCAAGTCTTAGACACTTACTAGATGTGTGACCCTGGGCATGTCACTTAATCCTTTTTGCCTTAGTTTCTTCATATGTAAAATGAGAAGGAGAAGGAAATGGCAAACCTCTCCAGTATCTTTGCTAAGAACCCCCCCCCCCAAAAAAAAAGAGGGGTCATGAAAAAGTCACATATAACTTAAAATCGACTAAATAAAACAAGTCTATAGTCTTAGCTCAAAGGAATGAGAACAGTAGAACTTATGGAAGCCCAAGAAGAGAGATATTTCAGACTCTTTCAAAGCCCTTTACATTAAACCAGCCCAGTACTTTCCTATTCATGCATCACATATCATTAGTATATGTTTTTTTGGATTGTAATGGACATAAACTCCTGAGTCTCATTCTTTTTGATAAATATTGGTAAACTTAAAAGTGAGGTTTACTTTGTTTCCAGACTTAATTAATATACAGGGAAGCACTAATTCTGACTCTTCATAGCTGGCACAATAGTCAGCAGCAGTCCTGGAAAGTAAGAAACAAGGAAACCCTCCCTGGATGTTGCTCCAGACTCCTTTTTCTCTGTCATTGGACTCTTAAGCCCTTGTGGCTACTTGGAATCCTCTCCCCTCTCCACTACTCTATGTGTGGCACCTCCCAGAAATCCTGCCCTTCTGCATGCCCTTGTTGGGGAGGGCCCAGTGGGTGGATGGAAGGAGCTGGGGCAGGGCAGCTGGAATGGAGCAACAACTGGGAGCTGTAGTACAGACAGTTTCTGCTGCCAAGAAGGAAAACTGAGCCAGGCTGATTCGGAGAACTGATAAGGGGGAAGGAGAGGGAGAAGGATGGGACTGAGCAAAGGAATTTTCCTAAAGTTGCTTCCCCCTCCCATCCTCAGCACCAATGACAGCTCCTATTCCTTCAGATACTGAATCCCTGTAGATTTAAAGGAAAGAGAATATATTCCTTGCAGTTAACCACTTCCTTCCAGGACCCCATTACACAGTAATTTAAGAAGTTGTGCCAGTGGCCAACTATGACTAATTCTGAAAATTAAATGGTCTATAATTATGTGCACTATTATTGATTTATGGATGCAAGGCCACATTTTTGAAGAGGAGTGTGTTCTAATATATGTGCCCCATTTTCTTTTTGAATGGAAACTGTCATTTTATTTTATTGCCATTTTATTGATATTTATAAGAAAGTAATGAAAAAGTTCCTCACCAGTGTAGGTCAGCATCCTCTCTGCAATTTATAGGTTTAGAGAAATGCCTGAGGACATTGAGGGTATTAAGGGTCTTGAGCAGGGCCAAACAGCCTGGATCTGTCCTAGGCAGGTCTTTTTTGCCTCCAAGCTAGCCCTTCTTTCACAAGAGCTCTTTCTATGCCCTATCTTGGCATAATGTATTCTATACCAACATATTTGTTACAATGTAAGGTCTGTATGAGATGTGTATAATGTCTACATTTTTATTGCATAAGGCTCTAGGAGTAAAAAGAACAGGGTCACTATTCTGCAAATTTTATTCTGCTCTTAACGGTACAAGACAATAATGTACAAGACACTATGCTAGATGCTGAGGGAGATACAAGAATAAATAAGATACTGCCTCTGTTTTCAAGAAGCTCGTTGCAAAAAAAAAAAAAGGCAAAATATAAGAAATATGCAAAAATAATGCAAAGCATGATGAAAATACTTAGCAGAAAGAGAGAAAAAAGAAAGAAAGAGGAGAAAGAGAGAGAGAGAGAGAGAGAGAGAGAGAGAGAGAGAGAGAGAGAAGAGCATTTCAAGGAAAGGGTAAATGAAGGAGGTGGCATTTGAGCTGACTCTTGAAAGATGGGTAACTGATAGGTAGGATTTCAACAGGTAGACTTGGGGGGTGGGGCAAAAAAGATCGTAGGATCGTTGCTTTAGACCTGATAGGGCTAATAGAGATTGTCTAATTGAACACCCTCATTTTACAGAAGAAGAGACTGAGGTCTTAAAGAAGTGAAATGACTTCTCCAACATCATACAGGTAGCAAGTAACAGAACCTGGATCCAAACTCATCCTCTGTGTCATTCCATATCCAACACTATTGCTGGTATACTACAGCTGCCCTCATGCATTCCAGATACCGGGAGTGGTGTAAACAAAGGTAAGGAGGCAAGACTACATAGAATTATGAGGAAACTAACCAGTACCTCAGTTTGATGATGATGTTCAATAGATAAGAGGGATAGTACAAAATAAGGCTATAAAGTTAGATTGGTGCAATTATGGTGGACAGTTTCAAAATACCAGGTCAAGGAATTTAGATTTTATTTGATAGGCAAAATTAAGTTAACAGAAATTTCTGAGCTGAGGAGTAACATGAAAAAAAATACATGAATTAAGAAGACCAGTCTAGCAATAGGGGAGCATAAATTCAATAAGGACTAAAAAGATTTAAGGAGCTTTAAAATTAGAAGACTGTGGCAACAGGGAATGGGTAAGTACTGGTCTGGCATGATACAGGAAAGGAATTTTGGAAAGTAAGAATCTGCAGGACTTGATAAAAGAGAACAAGGAGTGGTAGAAGTAAAAGAGACAAAGATGACTTTTTCCAGCTACCAGAATGATGGTGTTATGAACAGAAAGTCAGAAGGGGAAATAGATTTTTAAGAGGAAGATGATTTTTCTTTGGATTTCTTCTTTACTTCAAATATTGAGTTCAAAACCCAGTTCAAAAACTATGAGTTGCCAATAGGATACCTATATGGAAATGTTCAACAGATAGTTGGAAATAGGTCTGGAGTTCAGGAAGAATAGTATGGCTAAAGATATAGATGTGTGTCTGCTGAATAAATATATCTACTTACTGTGGAAATAAAGGAGTCTTCCTGAGGAAGAAAGAAGCTGGCTTATATAGTTTTGCAATCAGGAGCACATTCTCCCTTCTCTGCCATCCCCAACCCCCACAAAAAGAGGATAAACTGAGTTTTCAACCATTTTTAATGATAAACATGTGTATAAACTTGTTCCATCTACTTACTATGTCAAATTTTACTAGGGTCATCAAGAAGTTAATTTACTATTTCTCCAAGTCTAATATTCAAAGTGGGAGAAGGGAGAAGATAGAATAGAGCTCTGTATCTGAAAAGGACATATTTGTTATGGTGTAATGGAAAGATTTCTGATCTCAGAGTAAAATCTGGAATGAATCCTGCTTCAAACACTTTATAGTTATATGAATATAATTGTCACTTATTTTTCCGATGCCTCGGTTTCCTCAGTTATACACTGGGGATAAGAACATCTATTTCTATTGCTGTTGTAAATATCAAATGAGATAAGCACTTGCAAATCTTAGTTATGTGTCAACTATCATTGTTTCTTTTCTGAGCTTTCAAGGCGGGCAAGTTTGAATTGTGGAATGACCAATTAAAAAAATAGATGGGAAATAGTACCTTACAAATCAGGAATTTTTAACTTTTTTCATACCCTGGAAACTTTAGTGAAGCTGATGGATTCCTTATCAGAATAATACTTTTAAATGAATTAAAAAAATACATGGGCGTACAAAGGAAAACAATTATATTGAGTTATCTTTATATATTAAAAGTTCATAGACCTCAGAATAAAAAAAAAAAACCTTCACATTTTGTTTTATTTGTCCTGATGTGTGATTAAAGAAATTTCAATAACCCCACTAATAAACTATTTTTATCCACTAATTTGAGTAAGATCTGAATAATATTTTTTCTTATCGCCATTTCCCTGTGGTTCAGGAATTTTTATATTTGTGTTGAGTTCCGGGCCGTTGTGTTCTAAAGCCAGCTCATTGTTTGTGTATGCAGATTGTTAGACTTTCAGTGTTGACAAAGGCTACAACTCAGGGTTTGATCCCTTCATTGCCCAGACTTAATAAGGTGATAGAGAAAATATTAATAATGTCGATTAGACTTAAGAGTGTGTTGTGGGTGCATTTTTTCTCTTGGCTATCCATTGTTAAACATTGGCTAACCTTCTCTTGGTTCCACCTGCTCATGCCATTCTTTCCTCCCTTCTGGAAAAGTCCTCTATGTGAGGGTCTGCATATTGGGGATGCACAGCAGGTAGAAAGTACTATTTGGGTTGAAAAAACTTAAAAAAAAAAAAAAAAAAAAAAACTCTGGAAAACTCCCTTGGCTAGAGGCCAGGCAGGGGAAAAGGGAATTTTGTGAGCTTGGAATGTTGAAACATGTCAATTTTCCAACCTGACTACTCCTTACACACCAGAATCCCACGAGCTGCATAAGTTTGCATGTTGTACTAAGCATTTGTTTGCTAGGGTCTGCCCTTTATTCCACAGTCTCCTCCCTTAGTGCGGTCTTGATAGTTATTGGATGGTAAGATCTGATGTGTCAGGTGCTGAGACAGCTCTGAATAAAGTATGTTTCGTCTATGGGAGATGGTTATCTTGAGGGGCAGAAATAGAGGGCAGTAGCAGAATTTTCCAGTAGATCTTCACTAAAAACTCTATCTATTCCCATGCCCGAAGATCTTCTCCGGGCTGGGAGATTCAGGCAGGATAACAGTCTTAGGAATGTGACAGATGCAAAGACTTGATAAATCCATCCCCGGCCGATGAACCAAGTTTAAACAATCCCTCATACGCCCCACCTATCTTATCTTCAGGCTTTCTCTCTCCCCTCGATTCTACCTCTGGGAGAATATTTGCTCTTTCCGGAATCTAGAACTCCGATGTTCCCGGCTGCAACCTCAAGCACCTGGGCTGCCAACTACCTCGCCTCTGAAGCCTGGTTTCCTTTCTTCCCACCCCTGCATGTGAAAGTCGCCTACGGGTTAATAATTTAAAGGTGCCACGCAGGTTATTCTGTCTCTCCCCGCCACAAGGAGAGTTAGAGCGGATCTGTTTATGTAGGTCTGCTTGGGGGCAGTCACACGGATCAAATGGCCCAAGTGCTTTACTACGGCCTCCTAGATTTCCCGGCTCCACTCACCGCCGCCTAAGTTTTGCGGGAGAGGGGACGAAAGGGGATTGAAGGGAGAGAGAAAGAAGAGCAGGAAAAGAACAGGTGGACAGTCTCCCGGAGCGGAGGTCTCTGCCCTGCTCCTCTCGGGGCAAACTCAGGTGCCTATTGCGTGAGAGCGGGGGTGGAGTAGGTGGGCTCCTGGGATTGAGTAGGGGAGAAGTGGAGCTAAAACTGTTTAAATTGGTGGTGAAGGAATGTGTCTGGGGAGGGGGGGAGTTTTGGGACCTCAGCACTTACCCTCTAGGGCTGCCTCTGAGGAGGGGGAGGGGAGGGGAGGGGAGGGGAAAGGAGAAAGAACGGAAAACAGTAAAGGGTAAGGTGGAGGGTGGGGGGTTGGGCAAAGCAATAATTGGAGAGGGGGATGCAGTAATTGTCAAAGCGGGAACGTTAAAGCAGTAATTGTAGTGGGCGGGGGGAGCAGTAATTATCGTGGGAGCGCTCCAAGCAATAACTGTCTTTAGGGGAAAGCAATAATTGTCATAAAGGTGGGATACCAGTAATTGCCTTGGGAGGAGAGCAATCATTTTCGGGGAGGGGGGAGTGGGCTGCGGTGTAGCAAGTAACAGTGGCGGGGGCAGAGTGAAGCGCTGTGGCGGGAGGAGTCTAGGACCTCACTCCTAAAGCACCTTGCACACACACACACCCAACCTAGCCTCTAACCGCTTTAGGAGAGCGACCTCTCCCTGGTTGGGGGCACTGGAGCTGCGTCTCTCTCTCTCTCTCTCTCTCTTTCTCTCGGGAGGGGGCCTTTGCCCACCTTCTTTTCCAGCCCCCGCGTGGCAGGACGATGGGTAAGCTGGGAAAAAGTGAATGAAGCAGGAGGAGGAGGAAGAGGAGGCGGAGGGCGGCGGCGGCGTTGGCGTTGACTTTGGCGTTGGCGTTGGCTTTGGCGGCGGCTACAGCCCGAAGAGGAGGAGAAGGAGGAGGAGGGAGCGCGCCTGACTGCCGGGGCCGCAGCGGGCGGGCTGCAAGTCGGGGTCTGGGCGCTCGGCGGCTGCCGCAGCAGCAAACGGAGCAGCGCCTCCCCCTCCCAGCGAACCCATGGACAGCCTGCCGGCCTCCGGGGCCAAACCCCCGAGCGGGTAAGCCGAGGCAGCTGGGAGAGCCAGCTCGCAACGCGATTTTTTCTTAAATCGCTTTCTTTGAGTTTTGATTGCCCCCGACCCACCAGCAGCGCGCGAATACACATACACGGGAGGGTGCCCTCCTCGCCCTGACTGGGGTTTGGCCGCGGTGTTTGTGCGTGTGTGTGTGTGGAGGGGGGGTGATTCACTTGTCCCTCCCACTCTAACTTAGCACCAAGCTAGTCCGAGGGGCCGACCGGGGGGCGAATTTGGGGTGTATTTGTGTACTTTGTGTGCTGGGGTCGTTTCCCAGGTAACAGTGTCAGGCCTGAGTCTAAGTGCAGTTTGTTGGGCTGCTTTCTTTTTTAAATGAGATTTAGACAGCCCAGCCCCAACCTCATTATCATCGTTATAGTCAGTAGCAAACATTTACTAATTGCACTCTACACATAGCTTGTTCTGGGAGCTTTTATTCTCTCTGCTTAACGACCGTCCGCCCCCCCACCCTCCTTGCATTCCCTTCCCTCCTTCCCCCTCTCCCCCCCCATTCTTGGCTGTGGAAAGAAGCTTTGGGCATTTGAGATGAAATCCAGAATCAGAGGTACCAAGATTTGTGGATGCCAGGGAAGTAATCCCTTTTCCTCTGCCTTCAAAATTCCCAGCTCACTCCTGTGGCTTGCGAGCTCTTGTTAGCAACTTGCATCCTTGACTCCTGTGTAGTTTAGTTTTCTACTTTCACCTGTCTTATACCTGCACAAATCTAATTAATAATGGTTATGATTACTAGTAATAACATTTTTATTCGCTGTCACCACAATGCTCCTAGAACTTCTGAAATCACTTGGATGGGGGCAAATGTGCTATGAGTATTGGAAATGGAATGAGTGGGTGGGGATTGGGAGTGCACCTGCTTATGGAATGGGCCTATGCTTTCAGCCTATTTTGCACACTAGCAACTGGACTTGAACATGGGGGAATGGGGGGGACAGCAGATCTCTTTCTCCTTGCAACTGCCCCCACTGACTCATCCAGGGTCCATATGCTGCTGCTGTTGTCCCAGTCTTTCAAAGGGGTTTTCAGAGACAGAAGTTTTCCTTTTCCTTTTTGCCAGGAAAAAGTGAAACAGTGAAGCAAATCAAATAATTTTGGAGCTCAGGAATGTTAAGAAGAATTTTTTTTCCAGTGCTCTTATGTGGTGTTTACGTAATTTCTTTGATTGGACAAATCCAAATAAAGAAAAAATGTAGGAAATCCTTTTTAATAAGTACACTAAAATAAAATAGGCAAACACAAAACAGAATTACATTAAAATCTATAATTTTGACGCCTTGGCAAAGTAGCAGTGAGTTGGAAGAATAATTTTTACCTTTAGATAAATGAGAAGAAAAGGTAAGGAAGAAACAGAAGGAAGAAAAAAATTTTCTAAGGTATATATTTTGTAGACTTTTAAAAAGAGTTCCAAGAAGAACTAAATGCAATAGGGTTTTGGTATAGATTCATACACATAAAAGTTGTTTAAAGAAATAACTATCTGTTTTAAAGAGTGATCTATGAGCAGGGGAAGCCTCATTAGTCAAGCAAAAATATAATGTTTTTGATATTTAAATGGCAACAAATAAAAGATGTACTATGACAACCATTTGGAAATTGTTTTAGAGTGTTATTAATTATTAGTGTTGATAGATAATGACCTGCCCACTCCCATCATATCCTTAACTGGAATTATTTGATTTATATGTTGGTTTTCTAGAAAAAGAATTGTTTCCACTCTTTTCTCCCTTCTTTTTAGGGTGTGAACTTACTTTTAAAAAAACATTCAATAAATAGAGGTCAAGAAAACATAGGATTGTTTGTGTTTTAAATCAGGGGCTAACTTTTTGGCTAGTGGTTTTGTTGAGATGACCTCAATCCTTCGGTATTAAAGGTCAGTTTAAACAAATAAAATTGCTTAAAGGAATCTTTTAATATAGGTAAAGAACTCATTACTTGTAACAGTGATTTGTAAAGATAAGATATTGAATTATGACTGATAGTAGGAATGCAGTCCTTTTATTGATGACTTTAAAAAAATTCTTCACTAGTAGCTTTGCTGATTAAGAAGAGATAGCAACTGCAGTAAGTTTGGGCAGAATTCTTTCTACTTGAAATTTCAACTGAAATAGAAAGTTTAAAAATGAAAATCAGTTAACTCTTGTTTTTCTACACAGTAGGGAAAAGTGATTTTTTAAAAAAAATTTTTCCAATCCTTCCAAATCTGTATGAGTAGAGAGTGACTATCGGTGTTGCTTTAAATACAGACAATATAAATCAAGCAAAAAATATTCAATTTAGACAATTTATAACTAGATTGCAAAAAAACCATAGGTCTACATGATGATTAAAGAGTGGAACAGGATATGAACTTGATTATTATATTGCTATGTAAACATTAAGAAAATTTTTAGTATTCTTTTTTGTTTAAAATATGTTTTTCAATTATTTTGAAATTGGACAACATAGAAAACATTTCATTAAGGTGAATGAGATTACTTCTTAAAGGAAAATACCTAGAAAAATTCTTGTTTAAGAACAAGACCGACTACTTTAAAAAGGGGGGAAGTAAAAAAAAAAAAAAACAGCTTACCAACATTCAAGGTCATCTTTATGGAGTTTTACAGTTGAATTTCTATACTCTGCTTTTGCACAACTTTATTGAATTAACAACAAAGAAAACTAATGTATTTGTGAGATCTTCAGAGAATATTTAGATGATAGGAACTATTACTTTTAGATTACCTGTGGTAATAGTTGGGGGAATCAAGACTATTTTCTGGATAACCGAGATTTCCTCTTATTGGATCATGAAATTAAACACATTTTATAGTAGCACTAAGACATGTTAATTTGCAATACAATATTAGTAGATGCAAAGCTCTTGAAGGGGAATCCTCAATAATTTTTTAAATATAAAGATATCCTGACTCAAAAGATTTGAGAACTGCTGTTCTAGGATATCTATCTCATGTGTAAGTTGCTCCTGGAGACTTGTTGTTTGCCAGAATAGTTATTTAATTTTTTTTTCTATATAATGAAAGTATGTTTCTATGCAGTACAGCACTTTATGATTATGTAAATGATAAAACAGCTGGTGAGTTTGGTGAAATAAAAAAACTGGTCAGTTTAATAAAGTAATAAGCAAGAGAGAAACGTGTGATGTCAGCCAGATGGGACCTGGGAGATCATCCTGTGTAAACTGATTTTTCAAGTGAGTAAACAGGTCGGGAGAGGTGAGGTCAGACTGCATGTTTGAAGGGATTCACTAGTTTAATCTACACTGTTGAAGGATTGTAAAAGAATTTTACTATGAGCTTAATTATTCCCAAGTGTGATATTTTGGACTCAAATTATGCTATTTTTGGATTGATAAAAGTGGAAAACATGTTTTTAAAATTAGGATATTGGTAAAAAGCCTATGATTATTTATAGTGGAAAAAAATAGGCCTATAAAAATTTAACTTTTTCTTTAAAAAGAGCTATGTGAATGCCATGATAACATGAATGATTCTAGTAGTCATAGTTATGTATAACAACAACAATAATGATAACAACTATAATTGAGTGTTTCAAGCCATACTTACTTGTTTTAGGGTTACATGTTGGATAATATGCTTCCATTCATTCAAGAGATCCAGTGTTTATCGACTGAATTAGCTGTGTTGTTTTTGTGTCTTTTTCCCCCTTTTTCTTCCTGATATTTAATTATATAAGTGTTATTATTTAAAGGAAGATGCTATTTTGAATACATTTTCTAAATTTTCTTCAGTAAATTTGTGAATACTAAATTCAGGTGTTGCTGGATGTGAAGAATATAAAAGGCCCATGATTTTTATCCCCAAATTTAAAAATGTGACTTAAGAAGTCAGGCCCTTTTCTACCCGCAGTATTTGAATACTTCACTGACATTACATAAGCTTCTGGTTGAGAACATTCTGGGTTTTCCAATAGCTGTGCAAGGGAAACAGAATTCAATGAGAAATGTGTAGATTTGGAGAAAATTTGGACCAATCCCTGCCCCTGCCAGTTCTGGCATTCAGAAGTTTCCTGGGAGTTTCTCTTCATATTTAGAACAGATTTATTCTTCACAGTCCGATTCCAAACGTGATCACAGATGTAGAGCTGACAGGGACCGCCGAAGTCGGCTAATTTACTGATGAGGAAATTGAGGGTCAGAGAAGCAAAATTATTTGACCAAGGCCATACAGAGCCAAATAGAACTTGGATTCTGGATTATAGCCAGGTCTCCTAGGATAATCAATCATTCCGTAAGTATTTATTAATGTGCTTTAGGATCCTTAGAATCTCATGCTTTGCTCAAGCCTGACCTACAAGAAACTTTTTCTGATACTCTCGGCTCTGATGACCCTACCCCAAACATTTTGGATATATCTTACATATGTTTAATATACACTTTTTAATGTGTACATTAGCTCCATAATATATAAACTTCCTGAGGGCAGGAACTGTTTCAAGTCAGCAAGGATTTTTTTTTTCTTTTTATTCTATAATACCAAGAACAATGCTTGGAACATAGTAGGTGCTTAATAAAGGCTCATCGATCGATTCTTTTCTTCAGCTTGGAAAAAAAATAAATGAATAGTAAAAAGAAAATTAAAATTTGTCATAGATTTTTTAAATAAAAGAATCATTATAATTAGTAAATTTGATAATTACTTCTTTTATGAACAGTGGGAATATAAGTTCCACAATGAAATAAGGATTTCTTTCTTTTTATCCCCAGCAACTGACTGACCTTTGTATTCAGTCAGTGCTTAATAACTATTTGTTACTTAGAACAGTTCCAAAAAAGATAAAATACATTATAAGCTACTTCTGTCTGGCCCCTAGCACAATGTTTGTTATCTAGTAAGTTTTTAATAAATGTTTATTAATTGATATAAAGTAACAGTATTCTTGTTCCATGGTTGATTAGAAATCTCTGGTATTAGAAATCTCCAGTCTGCCCCTGACCTACCTATCTAGTTTTATGTCGTTTTATTTTTTTCCTTCGCAAACACTCTGGTCAAAGTGGCCTTTTGCCTGTTGCCTGGTATTTCATCTCCTACCTTTAGTTTAAGGCAGGGTCACTTCTCCATAACTAGATTGTACTCCTTCCTCCGCATTTTTGCCCCCCCCCAAAAAAAAAAACAAATTTCAACCCTAACTTCCTTCAAAGCAAACCTCAACCAGCATGTTCCATACAAGGTCTTTTTTCATATTTAGAGCAGATTTATTCCCGCTCCTATCAAGGATTATGTTGCTTTATTCATAAGTACTTAATATCTAATAAAATTGTATGTGACATTCTATTTAGTTTTTGTATTTTACTCTTAGAGTGATAACCTTGTTCTCATTAATTTTTTAAAAAATATCTCTTTTTTGGATGTTTACTTCCTGTCCTGTTCATTTTCTTTTATTTTGATCAATTTCCATTTTTCACTTTCCTATTCTCTTTCTTCTTTTACCTTTTTAAAATAATTTTTACAATATTAGGTCATGTTCCATTTTTTTCTGACTTTCAGCACTTTGAATAATGTACAGTATTTTTTTCAGTTTTACTTTTCCTTAGTCTTCCCAGTATTCCATTTTTAATTGTTTTTTCCATCATGATCTAAAACTTTTTCCTCACATGTAGTTTGCCATTTTAGGGAGATAATTTTTCAGATTGTCCACTTCAGTAATCATTGCTTTCATGATTTATTCCATAAGTTTTAGTGAAGGCTTTAAAGTTACTAGATCCTATGGTATATCAAAGGAATTCCCCAACAAAGGCAAATTTTTGGTGTCCCATAGGCCTCCAGTCTTTAAGGAGAGTAGATGTCTTTTTTTTTTTTTTTTTTTTTTTTACAAGAAAAGAATGTTTTGTTTTGTTTTTTAATTGCTATTAATTCTACCTAACTTCCTCTATTCCTTTAGTCTCCGACTCACAAGCACACCAAGTATTATGATGGTTTGTTCTTCCTGGGTTGCTTTCCATCACCTTAGGTTGCCTGACCAGTTAACATTTAGTCTCCCTCACTAAATGGTGAGTTAAAACATGGGCTGTTTTGAAATGTAAAGTAGAAAAGATGATAATGGATTATTTCTAAACCATGCCACTAGAACTCATGCCATCCTGCTTATCCCACACTACCCAGAGTTTGTACTCTTTTGGGGGCTCTACTAAAGGAACTTCTTACTTATTTTGCCCAGAATCAGGCTTTCATGTCATTTCCTAGCCATTTTCAAACCATGATGGCACATGGATTCTTCTCTCCCCTTACTTCCCCTTCATGTGTTATCTTCCTTCACTAGATTGTAATCCCCTTGAAGGCATGGATTTATTCTTGCTTGTAGTTATATCCTGAATGCTAAACATTGTTCCTGGCATATAGTAAATAATTAATATTTTTCCTTCCTTCAATTAATAAACACTTTTTAAGCGCCTTCTTCTTGCCTGCCTCTCTGCCTTTTTCTTTTACTTCTCTTCTTCCTTTCCTTTCCTTCCTCCCCTTTCCTTTCCTTTCCTTCCTCCCCTTTCCTTTCCTTTCCTTCCTTCCCTTTCCTTTCCCCTTCCCCCCCTTTCCTTTCCTTTCCTTCCTCCCCTTCCTTTCCTTTCCCTCCCCTTTTCCCTTTCCCTTTCCTTTCCCTCCCCTTTTCCCTTTCCCTTTCCTTTCCCTCCCTTTCCTTCCTTCCTTCCTCCTTTCCTTTCCTCCTTCCCCTTTCCTTTCCTCCTCCCCTTTCCTTTCCTTTCCTTCCTCCCCTTTCCTTTCCTTTCCTTCCTCCCCTTTCCTTTCCTTCCCTCCTTTCCCCCCCTCCTCACTCTTTTCTTTCCATTCCCCTTCAACCTTTTCCTTCACTTCCTCCTCTCCCTTCCTTCCTTCCTTCCTTCCTTCCTTCCTTCCTTCCTTCCTTCCTTCCTTCCTTCCTTCCTTCCTTCCTTCCTTCCTTCCTGTCTTTCTTCTTTCCATAATTTATTGTCTTTTAGTATGTGGAAGGACCTCTTAGGAAAAAAGGATATGCTTGTTCTCTGTTGCTTTAGAAGGTGAAACAAGGAGCAATAGGTTGGTCCTGTTGGGAAGCCAATTTTGATTTAATATAATTATGCTAAAGAAGTAACATTCAGAAATGGATGAAATTTCCTAGTTGTAGGAATTAATTACTCGTCAATAAAAGTATTGAAACAGAAGCTGAGTAAAAACCTGTCATATAAAAGGAGATTTGAGCACTATCTTGGAGAATAGGTAAAATCCAGTTATTATAAATTCCAGTACCAGGAAAGTTTTAGAAAAAAATAACTTCTCCCTGCCAAGAGCCTGTATATTTTAAGTAGTATCCAATACAAATTCCAGGACAGCAAAATGGTTTGAACAAATCCTCAAAAGTTTATGAGATTTCATCCACATTTATTAATTAGCTCTCTATACTACAAAACTTTGTAGTTCTTTTTTTGGTATATCACAGTTATTTCCTAATTTTTTTTTTACTACCCACCCTCACCCCCACCTCCAATAAACTCTGTTTTATAATATATCTAACTTAATTTTTCCAATCCCCCTCCACTTGAGAGTACCATTCTTAAATAACTTCAGTAGAATACAAGCTCCTCGAAGACAGGGACCTATTTCATTTTTGTCATTGTACATTTAACATCGTGTCTATCTCTTAGCTGGAATTGAATAAATAGTAACTCACTTATTCTACTTCTTCTTTATTTACCAAGACTTAGTGTCACTAATGAGAATTATAATATAATACAAAGTAGTCATTACACGATATTTTTCTAAATTGAGAATATTTTCTTTTCATAAATATTGAAACAAGCTGAGTAAATCCTCATATAAAGAATTTATATCTTGAGATGTAAATTCTGTCTTGTAATTTCAATACAGGAAAGCTTTTAGAAAATAATATCATTCAACTTTTTTCAAGATTCAAGAAATTTCAAGGACTCAAAATGTTTAACAAATCTCAAAATTTATGAGATTTTCCATTTATTAATTAGCCTCATACTACAAACTTATTTCTTTTGTATTCAAGTTATCCAATTTTTTATACACCATCCATCTATAACTCTTTGAGAGAACACCTGTTCAATCTCTACACATTAGTCCATTCTTAAATAACTTTTTAGATTAAATTCCTCAAACGGACCTCTCATTTTGTCATGTAATTTAACACGTTCTATTAGTGTTAAATAATTTGCAGTAATCCTAGATACAATATTGTTGCAGAATCTACACAGTTCTCTTGCTTGCAAAGAATTGAATTCAGAAGGTAGAAAAACCGGGAAGAAAACAAATAAATAGTTTACATTCATTTCATGTCCTTTCTTTGGGTTAGCTGCTTCTGTCCATCCTTGATCAATTTGAAACTAGTTAGATTTTTTTGTTGAAGAAATACTTTCCATCAGAATACATCCTCATACAGTACTGTTGAGGTATAAATGATCTCCTAGTTCTGCTTTTCCCAGCAATCAGTATGTTAAGTCTCTCCAAGCCCTTATTCACCTGGTCAATTTTTTCTTTTTTTTTTTTTTTAATTAAGCCTTTAATTTACGAATATACATGGGTAACTTTTACAGCATTAACAATTTCAAAACCCTTGTTCCAATTTTTCACCTTTCCCTTCCCACCCCTCCCTAAATGGCAGGATGACCAGTAGATGTTAAATATCTCAAAATATAACTTAGATACACATAAGATACTGACAAAAATTATTTGTGTACAAAAGAATCAGACAATTGAGAATGACAGTTTATTGTAAGGAAATCAAAGTCAGAGGTGAAATAAACATAGGAGACTGAAACTAAATGTAATGGTTTTTCATCATTCCCAGGTCTTTTTCTGGGTATAGCTAGTCAGTTCATTACTGCTCCATTAGAAATGATTTGGTTGATCTATTGTTGAGGATGGCCTATCCATCGACTGGTCATCATCTAGTATTTTGTTGAAGTATATAATGATCTCCTGGTCCTGCTCATTTCACTCAGCATCGTTCAGTAAGTCTCTCCAGGCCTTCTGAAATCATCCTGTTGGTCTTTTCAGAACATAATATTCCATAATTTTCATAATCACATTTATTCAGCATTCTCCAACTGATGAGATCCATTCAGTTTCAGTTTAACACAAAAAGGGCTGCCCAAACATTTGCACATACAGGTCCCTTTCCCTTCTTTATAATTCTCTTGGGATATAATCCCAGATAAACACTTTGGATCAAAGGGTATGCACAGTTTGATAACTTTTGAGCATAGTTCCAAACTTCAAATGCTAGGATTGATTCACAACTCCACCAACAATGAATCAATGTCCCAGTTTTCCCATCCCCTCCAACATCCCATTATTTTTCCTGTCATTTCTAGCCAATCTGACAGGTGTGTAGTGGTATTCAGAGTTGTCTTAATTTGCATTTCTCTGATAATATGACTTGGGCATTTTTTCAATGTGAAATAGTTTCAATTTTCATCTAGAATTGTCTGTTCATATCCTTTGACCATTTTCAATTGAGAATGGCTTGATTTTTTATAAATTAGAGTTAATTCTCTATATTTTGAAATGAGGCCTTTATCAGAACCTTTGACTGTAAAATGATTTTCCCAGTTTATTGCTTCCTTCTAATCTTGTCTGCATTAGTTTTGTTTGTACAAAACTTTTCAGTTTGGTATAATCAAATTTTCTTTTTGTGATCAGTAATGATCTCTAGTTCTGCTTTTGGTCATAAAATCCTTCCTTCCATAGTCTGAGAGATAAACTATCCTATGTTCCTCTAATTTATTAATAATTTCATTCTTTATGCCTAGGTCATGAACCCATTTTGACCTTATCTTTGGTGATATGGTTAAATATGGATCAATGCCTAGTTTCTGCCATATAGTTTCCAATTTTCCCAGCAGTTTTTATCAAACATGAAGTTCTTATCCCAAAATTGGGATCTTTGGATTTGTCAAAGACTAGGTTGCTATTTGTTGACTTTTATCCTGTGAACTAATCTATTCCACTGATCAACTAATCTATTCTTAGCCAATACCAAATAGGTTTTGGAACTGCTGCTCTTATAATATAATTTTAGATCTGGTACAGCTAAGCCGCCATCATTTGATTTTTTTTTCATTAATTCCCTTGGAATTCTTGACCTTTTGTTTTTCCATATGAACTTTGTTCTTATTTTTTCTAGGTCATTAAAATAGTTTTTTGGGAGTCTAATTGGTATACGCTAATAAATACTGTTTGGATCATTATCTTTACAAATTTCAATGAGTATTCCATAACATTCATATTATTCCATTTTAAACCAAACATTCTCCAAATGATGGGCACCATTCATTTTTCCAGTTTGCTATTATTACTGATTTCCTGGGCTGCCCCAAACATTTTGGCACATATATTTGAGCATTTCCTCTTTAGTATCTCTCTGTGGGTATAAGCCCGAGTGACTGTTGGATCAAAGGGTATGCAAGTTTGATAATTTTTGGTCATACATTCAGATTGATCTCTCCAGAATAGTTAGAATCTCAGGTTTCAAAACTCCACCAATCAATCATCAAGGTGTCAGTTTTCCCACATCCCTCATACATTCCAATTTAATCTTTCCTCGTCATTCTAGCCAATCTGACAGTGTGAAATAATGTAAGTCAGAGATTGTCCTGTGAATTTGCATTTCTGTGGACAAAGTGATTTTGAGAACATCTACTTCAGTTCATGAGAATGGCTAAATAAGTTATCAATCTTCATCATCTGAAAATTGTTCCTATCCTTTGACCATTTATCAATTGAAGAATGGCTTGATTTCTTATAAATTAGTCAATTCTCTATATATTTTGGAAATGAGGCCTTTATCAGAACCTTTAACTGTGAGAATGTTTTCCCAGTTTGTTGCTTCACTTCTAATCTTGTTTGCATTAGTTTTGTTTGTATAAAGGCTTTTAAATTTGATATAATCAAAATTTTCTATTTTGTGATTAGTAATGGTATCTAGTTCATCTTTGGTCACAAATTCCTTCTTCCACAAGTCTGAGAGATAAACTATCCTGTGTTCCTGTAATTGATTTATGATCTCGTTCTTTATGCCTAAATCATGGACGCATTTTGATCTTATCTTGGTGTATGGTGTTAAATGTGGGTCCATGCCTAGTTTCTGCCATACTAGTTTCCAGTTTTCCCAGCAGTTTTTCTCAAATCATGAATTCTTATCCCAAAAATTGGGATCTTTGGATTTGTCAAACACTAGATTGCTATAGCTGACTATTTAGTCTTGTGAACTTAATCTATTCCACTGATCAACTAATCTATTTCTTACCCAATACCAAATGGTTTTGGTGACTGCTGCTTTATAATAAAGTTTTAGATCAGGTACAGCTAGGCCATCTTCATTTGATTTTTTTTTCATTAATTCCCTTGAGATTCTATACCTTTTTGTTCTTCCATATGAATTTTGTTGTTATTTTTTCTAGATCATTAAAATATTTTCTTGGAAGTCTGATTGGTATAGCGCTAAATAAATAGATTAGTTTAGGGAATATTGTCATCTTTATTATATTTGCTGGGCCTATCCAAGAGCACTTAATATTTTTCCAGTTATTTAAATCCGACTTTATTTGTGTGGAAAGTGTTTTGTAATTTTGCTCATATAATACCTGACTTTCCTTTGGCAGATAGATTCCCAAATATTTTATGCTATCAACGGTTATTTTGAATGGAATTTCTCTTTGTATCTCTTACTGTTGGATTTTGTTGGTGATGTATAAAAACGCTGAGGATTTATGGGGATTTATTTTATACCCTGCAACTTTGCTAAAGTTATGAATTATTTCTAATAGCTTTTTAGTAGAATCTCTAGGGTTCTCTAAGTATACCATCATATCATCTGCAAAGAGTGATAGTTTGGTTTCCTCATTACTTACTCTAATTTAATCTCTTTCTCGACTCTTATTGCCAAAACTAGTGGAAAAAACTCACTACTATTAAAGAGTAGCAGAAGAACTCTGTCTAGTGGAATGAGCTGTGGCATTTTGGGAAAAGGGATTTTAAGAACAACTCTCTGAACTTCAGTTTCCCTGTAAGTAAATTGAGACCATTAGAATAAATTAACTCTAAGATCCCTTCCACCTATAAAAATTACATGAGTAGTTTTTTTTTTCCAGAACGACTTTATTAACTAATGATAAAATTGTTGGTAAAGTAATAAACATGTTTATTTCTCTTTACATGATTCATCTTAAAGTTATCTTTCTTCTCTGTGGCCTTGATTGTATAAAAATAATCAAATCCTTTGGGTCTAAGATATTTAGTTTTCCTAATATCCCATGGCCAGTGATGCCAGCTAGGTAGAGACTAATTGTTGGAGACTTTAAAATTAATGGTCATATTACTTATAATGAAATAATTTATTTAAAGTGGCTGTATTTCTGATATTGTAGTGAGACCAAATCATATTGGTGAGCTGTTTGTATTTTGGAGGAAAGGAGAGATACATTATTTTAATTGACTTTTCCATAGTTTCTATATTTATTTCCAAGTGTCTCAGAGACAGGATCACTAGAAAATAGTAGTCTTTGAGGGTTTCCCAAAATATTAGTTTGCCAGGTATCAAGTGGCTTAGAACTACCTTGGCTAATGAATGCTTCTGCTATAGTCAGTTCTTGGTATAAGAAAAGGAAACTGAGCTCAAAACTTGTGGCACACTCCTAAGCAGTATAAAAATCTTTGTGACTCATCACATTAGCAATTTATCTCATATATGGTAATTCACAGAGCACCACTAGTAACTTAATGTTCCTCAGAATAAGATACATCATTTCATTTAGTCTGCAAGTGAAATCTGAGAATCTTCCTTAGCTGAATGCAGAATGCTTAGCAATTGTCAGTATAGGAAAAAAATAATTGCTGTGTATAATCAAACACCTACTTTGTGCTAAGCATTGAAGGATGTAAAGACAAAATGAAATGGACCTTCCTCACCAGGCACTTACATTCAATATGTGGAAGTAACATGTATGTGTTTAAGTAAAAACAAATACACACAAACACACACACATATATAATAAATGTGACTTCCAGGTTGGGTTAATTCCAGATTCAAGTGGAGCTGCAAGTCAGGCTCCTCTGAGAGTCAGGACAATTGTAACTTTAGATTCTCTAATGTGTATTTCAGTCACTTCACAAGTTCAGAGTCATGAAGTCGACAGATATTTAGTAAGTGTCTGTTTTATCTATATGTTCGTATGGACTATTTGTGCCCGACCTATAGTACGGCCTTCCAGACTAGTACTGGTCTCATGAGCCACAGTCGGACACACTGTACTTTGACCCCAAAATAATGATGTTATTTTGGTCCTCATGGACAACCATATGGCAGGCATTGTGCTAAGTACTAGGGATACAAAGAAAGGAAAAGGACAGAGCCCACTTCCAAGGAACTCTGCCTAATGGGGGACAAAACATCTGCCTACAAACAAGATGTACTGTACTTGGAGATGATCTCAGAGGAAGGCACTAATTGGGAAATGCTTCTTCCAGAAGGAAGGACTTTAGCTAAGGCTTGGAGGAACCTAGGGAAAGCAGAAAGTGGAGTTGAGGGAGAGCATTCAGCCTTGAGTCTGGAGATCGGAGAGTCTTGTGAAAGGAACCAAAAGGCAGCCAGTGTGGTTGGATTGCAGAGTGCTTTGGGAGGTGGGAGGGAGGGAAGAAGGAGAGTAGTAAGGAGAGGTAGAAAGGACTCTGAATATTAAATAGATGCTGATATGTCTGATCCTGGTGCTAAGGGGAAGCCACTGGAGTTTAATGAATTGGGTAGGAGTGGGGTGAAGATTGGTGTGGTGCAATCTGCATTTTGGAAAGGTGCTTTGTGATAAGAGTGGCTATCCAAACTAGAAGTATAATTTAAGGGTGAATATTTTTGCCTGAATAATAATATGGAATTTGAAAGAGAAGATATAGTATTTCCCCTTAATTTAATATTGTGGAAGTAGTTTGTAAAAATCAGTTCAAGTTTGGGCCTGAGAGTTTGGGAATGAGAAGGATATCTACCTTCAAACTCTGAAGCAGGATATGCCAAGAATTTCTACCAAAAAATATATAAAATAGCTGGTAAGGGAACAAGATACAAATCAAAGGGAAAACTCAGGTTTTAGGAATTGATGATCTAGTCCACAATGGACAGGAATTTACTTAGCAGAAAAAGCTTTGAAATTTTGTTCTATCTCTCCAAGAGGAGAGGGTCTGTACTATAAGCTTGGCCACCAGACCTGACCTTTTTTTTGGCTTGCTAACTCATAATTTAGATTGAATAACCAGGGAAAGCATACAGGAAATTCAATAAAGTCTCTAAAATAAAAACTGTGCTGAGGAGGAAAAACTCTAAGTGTGTAGAAGCTAAATTCTAGGGCATAACTAATGTAAAATGACAATGTATATTAAAAATGAGATTTGGCAGTCTTGACTGCTTTCCTCATTACCTAATAATTTACTTATTGAATAAGTATTAGGAACCATTAGTGTTCACTAAGAGGTGTTAACATATCAAAAGAGTAACAATTTATGTTTGTATTTACTCTTTTGTTCTATAGTTAATTGATGAGTTTAAAAACACTGTTGAAGAGCTAATACCCTGATAATTAAGATTATTCAGTAAACAAACTGGTAGGTTTAGAAATTCACTGGCTCACACAAGCAAAATCTACCGATTTTATTTTGCTTTGGTGTTTAATTTCAGTTTAAAATGGTCCTCCTTGGGTTATGTTTATACTATGCCATCTTTTTAATCATTCTAGTAAAAATGGTCTAGTTTAGTTCAAAACCATTTTTTCATCATTCATTTTTATTTTTGATTTATGGAATAAAACAAGCATTTCCATAATAATACAGTAGTACAATACTAAAACAATAAAAGCAGATTATTGCACATGAAGCTATTCAGTTCAACTCCATTTTTCTTCATTAAATTTTAATTTATGGAATAAAACAAAACATTTCCATAATATAGTACAATAAAAAAATGATTGCACATGAAGTTGCAAATCTATTATGCACAACTTGCTATTCATTTTAAATAGACAACAAAATTAAATGTAAATTATTTCTCTCTTCCTCCTCCTACTCCCAGAGATAGCTACCATTAGGCACAAATAGGTGTGTGTGTGTGTGTGTGCATGCGTGTGTGTGTGTGTGTGTGTGTGTAGTAAGATTATTCTATACATCTATTTATCTTGTTCTTTCTCTGGATGCAGATACGGGACAAACATCCATTTTAGTGGGAGACAAAACCTCCCTCCTATCTTCCATTTTAGTGGAAAACAAAACAAAATTAAATTAAAACATGATAAAATTCTGAGTGGTTCAGCTGTCTTAACTCTTCCATCCAAATTTCTTCTGGTGTATAGTATTTTGTGACCATTTGTAAAGGTATATCTTTGGAGTGGAACAACACTGTGAATTTGCTCCTATGCTTTTAAGCATGATGTTTTCAGCCAACATGTCAAATACTTTAAGGGAGGACAAACATAATGTCAAGGTCAGCTATTCCCCTGATGGTAAATTCTTTAACTTGAAAAAGCTATAAGCTGAAACTAAAATGGAGGGAGTGTTGGTGCATGATTTTATGTTTGCAGACATGCAGCCTCCTCGAAATCTGAGATGCAATATCCTAAATCTAGAAATACTTTTTAGAGGAGGAAATCTCTGAGTTAAGTTTTATTCAATTCAAACATATGAAGTGGCTACTGTGTGCAGAGCTTTGTATAGGGAGGGAGAGAAGTCTTTTAGTCACATGAAATATCATGAGAAAACTATGCACAGATTATTTATATGTTCAGCAAGAGAGATTCAAAACAGTTTTGTATGAAATTCAAGGGAAAGGACCAAGGAAAAGTTCATGAGGAGAATGCTTTGGATAACATGGTATCCTCATTAAATTTTAAAATGATATGGAGCTAGGAATTGTAATTATTTCATCGAAGGATGATTAAGATTTGAAAAGATCTGAGCAGACTAAAACATTGGGTTGAATTTAATAAGACACAATTTAATAAGGACATATGAACAGTCTTGCAAGGAAGTGATCAAGTGATCAACCTGTTCTACACAAACTACATATGAAGTGCTGAGTTCCATTCCAGGTACCATAATTTAGGAGGTATCTTGAGAATATCCAAAGGTGGGCAGTCAGGATGGTGAAGTTCTTACGGTGATCATCATGTGAGAATTAGTTGATATTTCTGCTGAAGAGGGAAAAATGGTTATGAGAGCCCTCTTAAATTCTTTGAAAGATTGCTTTGTGGAAGAGGGTTCTGACTTATTCTACTTAGCTCCAGATCAGTCTGTGGAAATGACTGAGTGAAATTTCGGTTTGGCTCCAGGAGGAACTTCCTAACCATCAGTACTATCCCAAAGTGGAATGAGCTGATTCAGGAGATAGTGGCTTCCCTCACATTGAATATCTTCCAGGATATAGCCTAGATGACTGACCCTTTACCAGATCTCTTGTGGAGAGGATTTTATTTCAAGTATGTGTTGGATTAGTTGACCATTGAGGTCTTTTCCAACTGTGAAGTTCAGTGATTCTGATTCTACAATTTCATTTGAGGTGGACTTTAAACGATGGCTCAGAAATTCTTCAGTCCAAGAGGGAGAAAGGATATTGTGAGGAATACTGCTGTGGCCCAATACAGTTGTCCTAGAACTTTTGATATGAGTGAATGAGGTATAACACCAAGTAAGGGAGGGTTATTAAAATTTAAAAAATGTTGGTTTGGAGCTAAGAATCATTTAAATGGCATAAAACTGCAATTTATTTGTTTTAATTGATTACAGAATATTGCACTTTCTGGATCATTAGTTTTCAGTTTTAAATTTGATTTTAAAATTGCATTAGAGTTGTAATTTGTGCTGTTTGTCTTAATTGTGGATTATGTTGACATTGGCCATTTTTTAGTGTGAATTTTTTTGGCATGGCAAATTGCCCTAATTATGGTACTGATAACAAGGTAGCAGATGCAATAGAATTGTTGCATCAATAATGAATTTACTTTCCCAATGATATGGTTATTGTCAGTATAGAGACATTTCCCTGGTGAATGAATTACAACTTTGCCAATTTGTTTATAACACAGAATGGTTGAGGGGTGTCCTTTTTTTAAAAATTTTGTTTAAATGTGTGATGGCCTAAGACCCCCCCCCAAACCATAAGCTAGAATATTTTAGTGTAATTTGGAAGTTAGTATTCTATATTCTTCCATATAGTTAAGGATAATCATTTGTTTTAAATGGAATATGCTTCTCTTCAATTAAGGCCCGTTAGTGAATGAAAATGAATTTGAATTTCATCTTCTTGGTTTTGTATCAGGACCCAAGTTCATCTGGTATTTTCACAGGTTTCAGAAATCTAACAAATGCATAAAATTTTTAAGCTAACAAATGATTATTTTTTTTGAAAGAAGTGTGGGTAGAAATGGAATCCATCAGTTGGCTGATTCTTCTCTCTTTTTAGATTTTAACTAGTTAATATTTGTTATGCACAGTATAGCTGAAATCATCTTACTAGTGAGCTAGGTTGTCACTGGGGCATAATCCTAGTAATAAATTAGACATTTTAGGAAGGACAATAGCATGGAATTTGATACTAATATGACCTGAAAAATTGATTTGACTTAAGTACCTGTCTATGTGGTTAATAGGGAATGACCTAAGCACTGAGGAGAATGGAACTCATTTTCTGCAGGTCATTTTAGAAGCCTTATATATTGTGGGTGGTGTGCTGATGTTAGTTTGGACCCATTAGTGTGTATTACTGCTCACATTAAGATACATTTGTGAGTCTTATTTGCAATCATTGTCATCAAATAATATTTATTAAGCACCCACCTGGCTCTGTTTCAGTTGGCTTGTTAAACTCATGAATATTGCAGAAACTCGGCTTCCACAGTGTTGTCAGTGACTCATCTGGGGACTGTGAAACTTGAATATCACTTAATTTTTTTTTTCTCTCTGGCTTGATAGCTGCCCTCCCAAAAGTTAAACTCTTCTGTTTTTCATCTATTCCTACAAAAATCTTTTTTCCTTTTTTGAGCAATTTTATGATTTTTACTGACCACAAATCCTTTTTTGGGAGGACAAAGAAGGCTTCCCTCCATTTCATTATCCAGCTGTTGGCTAAAAGAAAGGATCGGTATTAAAGCATGGCATCTTCAATAGCAAACCCAGGAGAAGATGATCTAAAAATGTGTTTTTCCAAACATTCCTTCTCATTTTCTGAAGTGCTAGTACAATTTGTGTTTTTCCTCAGAGCCTAGTCTTTAGGTCACTGAAAAGTAGTGGGTAACTTGTTTACACAGACAAATCTATCCAAGGAAGATTTATGTGTCATTTTACTATCTTTATGAAAATGTGCTAGCAAGATGTTTGCAAATACTAAATGCATTGATCAAAACCAATAACAGCTTTTAACTTCTTTTGGTAACTGTGCTTTTTTTTTTTTTCCTTTTCTGCTGGTTTTTGCTGGTCTCCTTGCTCTTACTCTTCTTTCTCCCCTTTTTTCTTCCTCTTCCTCCTCTTCCTCATCTTCCCCTTCCTCCTGTTCCATGTCTTAATTTTTTTCCTTTTCTTCCCCCTTGGAAAAAATGGGACTCGACCACTTTGATAGGTATGAATCCATTTTATTACCACTGACCATCAAATATTCTAGAAGAATATAATATTATGTTTAATATGAGTTTAAAGGATTTCCCCAAAGCCCACTTTAAAAGACAAATGTTTTGAGATGTGAATGACCCATAAACTCTTATCAAAGATCGAACTTTTGTTTCCTTGGGTTTGAGAATCATCAGATATTAAAATAATGGAAAAGGTAGTGGCTTGGTGGTAAAGGAGACATGTAGGAATTGCATATAAGAATGGCCAGAGATCGAATTTTCCCTCTATACTTTCTTGCTAAGGGAACTTGGACTCTCTTCTATCTACCTGGGGTGACTTGGACTCTCTTCTACCTATCTGGGGTGATTTAGTCACATAGGAATTATAATCTCTTCCTAAACCAACAAAATCACAAGTTATTGACATTGATGAAAGATGGTAATAACAACTGAATTTGTATAGCCCTTATATTAAATAGTTTTATACACTTTGATTTATGATAACTTTGCAAAGTAGGTATTATGAGAAATATCTCAATTTTACAGATCAGGTAACTGAAGGTCATATTAAGCAACCAGCCCCCCATTGCTACAATGCCTGAGGAAAATTTGAACCCAAACCTTCCTGACTTAAAATCCTCATGCTACTAGCTCTACCATCCTGCTGCCAGAAAAGGACAGGAAGTAGTATATAGGAAAGATGGCTGATAGGCTTATTTAAGAGGGTGCATTGTAATTAACTCAGCAACATAATTTATTTATTTTTTATTTTCAAAATACTTTTCCATGAATTATATTCTTTATTCCTTTCAGTAGCACTGAGAGGTAGACAATAAAGTTATTATCCCAATGGCATAATTGAAGAAATGGAAGCTTAAATTAAGTGCTTTGGTTGAGGTTAGTCTTGTTAGTGAGTGAAATGCAAAGCCAGTCAGGAGCCCTGCTTCTTCCTAACTCACTTTCAAGACCCCCTCAAAGGCCACCATCCCTCAGTCTTTGAGTTCAAACATCACGCTGCTCCAATATGGGGAGGCTAACATTTACTGTCTCATATTGTTCCCTCCAAAGGTTATTGTTTGTTAGCCCCTCTCATTTGTCTTGCCATAAATCTGTCCTGGGTACCCTTTTTTTTTTTTTAAATAATAGCTTTTTATTTACAAGATATATGATGGGTAATTTTACAGCATTGACAATTGCCAAATCTTTTGTTCCACTTTTTCCCCTCCTTCCCCCCAATTCCTCCCCCCAATGGCAGGTTGACGAATACATGTTAAATATGTTAAAGTATAAATTAAATACAAAATATGTATACATGTCCAAACAATTATTTGCTGTACAAAAATAATCAGACTTTGAAATAGTGTACTATTAACCTGTAAAGGAAATAAAAAATGCAGGCAGACAAAAATATAGGGATTGGGAATTCTATGTAATGGTTCATAGTCATCTTCCAGAGTTCTTTCGTTGGGTGTAGCTCTGGGTACCCTTTTTTTTGATGTTCTTCCTTCTCATTCTCTCCTCAGTAATGTCATTCATTTCTCTCCAGGAGTTCACTTTCCACTAGTAGAAGGATTACTCTAGAGCAGAGACTCTTAACCTAATGTCTATAAACTTTAAAACATATGTGTGAGTATACACATATACATATACACATATATATGTATATACACACTTTGATAACTGTATTGTGATTGACTTTCATTATAATTCTATGTATTTCATTTTATTCATTAAAAACATTCTGAAAAGATTAATTAACTTCTCCAGAATGCCAAAACACACCAAAAGATTAAGATCCCTATTTCTGGAGGCCCAACTATACTCTTGTCTCTTTGAAGCCTTTTATTTTTATTTTTTTCCTTGGGTCCCATAGTTCCATCCTCTATATAGATGTCTCTTGACACTTTCTACCTGCCTGATTTGAGGCCTCTCTGGGATTCATTTTCCTACATTTGAAAAAAATCCAAGGTCTCTTCCAGTTTAGGCTTTTACTTACACATTTGTCTTTGTTCTTCCTCTTTTATTCAGGGAAAATTGGATGGGGTTTTTCAAATAATGCTTTTGAAAGATCTCCAAAAAGGGGGAAGGAGTCATGGAACTGGAGATCCAGGTAGAATTGACTGCGCCTGGTACCAAAAATGGCAGCAAGGGAAGAGAGTGTACGTTTCTTTTCAGTTATGATTTGTTGATTCTATCACTTTTACTGTGTTTCAATTCCATAGTGATTTTGTGATCATTATGAATTTTGGTGTTCTATGGCCTTGGGGAGGGGTAGGCATACAACCCAATTTGCAACCTAATTTGCAAAAGTGCAGGTTTCTATCACAGTGATTGAACTGCAGGGCTTGTGCCAAATGGCTTATCTCTAAGAAAGCGATCCTCTGAGTAGTGTATTGTTGTCATAGTTTCAGCATTACATTAGGATCACTCAGCCAAAGATTTAGCACATGCCAGCAAAAAAATGAGTCACATCCATTGCCTGTAGGGAGGTGGGAGGGGAATGTCTCACTATCTCTGACACACAGTATCTTATATCCACACTTGGTGCCATATAAAATGTCCTTTTGTTTTAAATAGCCATCATATTTCATTGTCAAATTGTTTTAAATGAAAGTCAGTGGTTTTAAATTCTATATCCATAAGATGTCATGAATGGTCAGTTTATAATGGCTAGAAATGTAGCTTCACAAAAGTTTAATCCATTTCCTTGTTAATTTTGATTCCAAGATTTCCCATCCTTAAAAGTTCACAAGCCATGATTTTATAATAATAATCATTATTATGAATATATAAATTATAAGTAATAATTTTACTTTCATGATACTTAAGGCATTTTTATTAAATACATTGTAGTATGAGAGATTTTCTATGAGTTTGAAAGAAGCTGGTCACATCATTCATAAACATTGATTTTAAAGTCAGCCAAAATGAAAGTGGGTTGTCATTGTTAAGCAATGGATTTCTAGAACACAACGAAAATGAGAACCACTAGACATCTATACAGAGCCATTACAACAAATAAAATTAAAGGAAAATAAGGAGGAGATAAAGGGAATGAGACAGGAAGAATATGTTCCAAATATCAGCAGCTGCTGCTGCTATTACTATCCCTACCCCTATCTATATAGTGCTTTTAGATTTCTAAAGAATTTTAGATACATTATTTCATTTGATCCTCAGAGCATGTATATTATTGTCCCTACTTTCCAGACTAGAAGTGAAAAAAAGTTAGGTGGCTGGCCCAGGATCACATAGCTGGTAAACATCCCAGCTGGGTTCTGATGCTAGATTTATTGATTCCAAATCTATTATCCTGCCTATTGTGCCATCATTCCACTTGATCCAAATTGTGTTAGCAAATTGGCAATAATCTAGCTGATTGTGAATTTTGATTCCTGTTTATTCATAAAATTGTATTGAGTGCTTATCATATATAAACAAAGCATTCTGAGAAATGCTGTGAGATATTAAATAATGAATGAGATACAATTCTAGCTCTGAAGTAATTTATAATCTGGTTTTGGAAATAAGACAGAAACGTGAAAAACTTAGTTGCAGAAATTGTATGCTGACCTAAAAGAAAAATAAGAGATATAAATTAACTATGGAGAAAATGACAAGTGTTTAGCAGAAAGGCTGGAGTTAGGCTACAGTTTACACAAGGAAGAGGAATTTTATTCTGAAAGATTGATGGCATTTAGATAAACAAGACACTCCAAAATCTGGTACCTTCCTATTTTCCAACATGAATTCATACTGCCTCCCTCCATATGCTGATTCTTGGAATTTCCCAGTATCCCTTGTACAAGTATATTCAACATGTTTCTATTTCTAAACCCTTGTTCATTGTTTGATATACCGTTTTCCACTTTCTATTGTCTTTTAAACTCATTTTTTCAAAGCTCTACTCAACAAGTAATTCCTCTGATTTTCTGTATCTTCATGCAACCAGAATGCTTTTCTTTTTCTATCAGCACTATATATCTCATGATTTTTATTTTTAATTTCCTATATTACATTGTAGTTGTCTTATTTCCCTTAGCAACCATCTAGTATTGTATAGAGAGCAGGGTTTGATGATAGGCAGTATAGCATATTGCATAGAGAACTAGCCTTTGAGTCAAAATGACCTGGGTTAAGCTGGGCTTCTAAAACATACTGGCTTTTGAGACACAGAGGAGTAATTTAACCTTTCACTGCCTAAAGCAAACTCTCTAAGGCTCAGTTGCAAGAGCAGTTGGCAAGCAGCATTAGTAGAGGGAGTTTCCTTACAGAGGGAGAACCCTATGCCAATAAAACCTCAAGTCTGGACCAACAGAAAAAGAAAGTGGGTTTAGTAAATAGTAAGTGAATCAGTGAATTGTCAGAAAAGTGAAAGTGCTCTCAAGACAGAGGAATGACACGTCATGGATGAAAACACTGAAATTGAAATGTGTAAAGCATCTCCTTCCGTGGTATGCTGGTGAGTTTAGTTTTATTGGGTTTATTGGGAAGATTTCAGGAATATAATGAAGAGATTAAGTTATGGTAGAAGGATAGACGAGAACCAGTAGTGGATGGTTTAAGAAGTGGAGAGGTCCTGCAAAGAGAGCCTTGAAGGAGAAGGGAAGAGAATAAGCATTTATTAAGCACCTATTGTGTGCCAGAACACTGTGCTAATCTAGTTCATTACTTGATCTTCACACCTGGGAGGTAGGTTTACAGCTGAGGAAATTGAGTGATAAAGTCACTGTGCCCCCAGTGTCACAGTTTATTTGAGATTGCATTTGAACTCAGGTCTTTCTCATTGTGATTTCAGAGTTCTCTCCACTGTATCAACTAGCTGCCTTTGAAGACTTTTGAGTAGGCGAATAACATAATCAAAGAAGCGTTTTAAGAAAATTGATGTAGGGGGGAAATAATTAGAGGTAGTTTGAAAGAGAGGAAGATGGTAGGCAGAGAAATCAGTAGAAGGAGGAGTCTGTTGTAACAGCCTAACAGGTGATGATGGTTTAACTGAAGACAGTAGCAGCAAGACTGGAACTAAAAAGATGGCTCAGGAAACCATTTGGAAAGCTTAAAGATTTTTCCTTCTTTTTTCCTCCAAATTTTGGCACAATCATGTTACTTTATGTTGTTTAGGCATTTTCCAGTTATGTCCTGCTCTTTATGAACCCTTTTAGGGTTTTCTTGGCCAGGATACTGCAAGTGCTTTGCCATTTCTTTCTTCAGCTATTTTACAGATGAGAAAACAGGAAAACAGTTAAGTGACTCGCCCAGGCACATGCAGAACTCAAAAAGAGTCTTTCTGTCTTCAAGTCTGGCACTCTGTCTACTGCACCACCTAGCTGTATAATAATGTAGTCCTGTATCATGCAGCAAATTTGAAAATGTGTTCATCAAGAAATTGTTAAGTTTTCAGGAAAAGAAATGAGAGCTGTGATTCATTTGAGGGAGTCTGGGAGTAAAGAAAAGAGGCAGAGGAAAATTGGTTCAAACTCAAAAGAACTTAATAATGTACCAGCATGTTTCCAAAACTACATGGTTGGCCCATTTTGCAGATTCCATAATAAGTATGACTCAACCTAAGATAAAAGTTCTGCAAGAGGATGTTCTGAGGGTCATTGCCAGAGAGATTGCTGAACTGAACAAACCACTGGTCTGATCCAATGTGCTATTTATTAAATTTTTTCTAAGGAATATAAGTACTTTTAAAAATGTAATGGCAGGGAATATTTTCCAGTATTTGATGAAATTGAAGGCAATGTCTCTGTAAATGTTGTATTTCCTTTAAGTGTTTTTTCTTTCTGCTCATTCATACATCATAAACCATGGGAATTTAAGGAAGTTGTCTAATTTAGCACCATTTTATAGATGAGGAAACTGAGACCCTGAGAAGTTAACTGTATGAAGAGTGAAAGTTCAAAGACTTGGGGTCAGGAGGTAGTAGGATTCAAATCCTTTTTTCTAAAAGTTCTAGCTGTTGTGACCATGAATGAAATAACCTCAAAGGTTTCATTTCTTCTTCTGAAAAATTAGAATTTATGTTTGTGAAGATTAAATGACTTGTTTGTAAAGCACTTTTGCCCTCATTAAAGTCACCTGCTACTACTGTACTATCTGCTTATGGACAATAGCTATAAGTTCACACAGTGATTTATCAAAGGCTATATGAATTAAACCTAGCTCTAACTCCTTTCATCCTTTTTAAGGACCTTGCCTTAAAGTAAATCGCTCTAGCTCTCATTGATTTGCCAACAGTAGTCCGGCCAAGTTTTCCTTCTTCGTTGATGGATTAGACTACCATTAACTTTTCATATGTCTTTCAGGGATAATGTATCATTAGCATTGTTGTTGTTGTTCTTATAATTGTTATAATTGATGATGAAAATGATGAAGATGATGATTGCAGAAGGAAAGAAGGCTTTATTTCTATAGTTTTGGATTTTTCTTCCATTTTCAAAGTTAGGTCAAAATGAGACTTTTGAGGCAAGGGCCTCACAGTTTTATACACACGTACATACATATCCATATACACACATATATGTGCATGTATGTGTGTCTGTGTGTGTATACAGAGAGATATGTCACACATAAACTTGGATTATGGTATATTTTAATCACTAAATTTAGGTAACTATAGAATTTTGTTTTGATGCTTCGTAGTAATATAATTCCACATGAAATTTGTACATTGCATCACTAAGTTTCTAAATGTTTTTGGTATTCCTATTTTATAGAGGATGAATAAAGGACAATATGGGGAAATCCTAGCAAATTCTCCACTACAAAGCCCACAAAAGTGCTGTTTGTGAGGAAGCTCTGAAGTTTCAGGATTTTTTTTTTTCTCCCATGTGCCTTGACCTGTAATTCTAGCCTTTATGCAAGGCTTCTTTGGATTGTACCTTTTGTGTATACTGGCCCTTGCTTGGTCGGTTACCACCTGTGGCTTGGATAATGGACACAGCTGTGAAGTTCTTTGGATATGGAATATCTTAATGAGATCACTTGAATGAGAGATACCAAATGCTGCATCTCTGAAAAAATTATAGGAAAAATTATGCTATAGATTACTCTTCCTTAAATTTTGTATATATCAACAACTTTCGGTAGTGTGTCTGTGGTTCCATTTGTAGAATGTTTTAAATATATGAAATAAAATATTATAGTATTATGAGGAAAACATTATATTGAAATATAGTTGTCGAAATATTTTTATGTGTAAGTTTGTAGCCCCTGTCATAGGATCTGTGAACTTCAGATGAAGAACCTTTTTTACAGATATAATACATAAAGCATTTGTCTCTCCTCTGACACTAGCCATGTGACAATAGACAAGTCACTTAAACTATATATTTCTGCTAGTAAATCATAGAAGGATGATGACTGTCAAAGGAAGTTTTTCGTTCCAAAGAAACAAGTACTTTTATATTCATCGACAGTGAACACAGACTCTTAAGCATAGTTGGAAGATTATCCAGTCCAGTCTTCCACCCAGTCTCAGGAATCCACTTTACCACCTCCTTCCATGCCAAAGGGATATCTAGCTGCTGTTTCAACACTTCCAGTCTCAGAAAATTCACTTCTCATATGGTATATCCAATGTTGAACAGCTCTAATGCTTGTTCTTCCTTAAACTGGGATTAAAATCTACCATTCTGTTTAGCTCTTGGAAACCTCATAAAATGTCTAGCTCCTTTCCCATATGAAAACCTTCCAGATATGTGGGAACAACTATTATGCCTCCTTTATAATTTCTATTTTCCAGATTAAAAATTGCCAGTTTCTTTCATTTTTTTCCTTCCATGATATAATTTTTGAGCCCTCTTCACTGTTTTTGTTGTTTTCCTCTGGACACCCTTTAATTTGTGAATGATTCCTTCTAAAACAGAGCCCCCAGAAATGAGCTAATACTTCAGATTATAGTATGAACAGTGCATAATACAATGAAACTATTGTCTTCTTTCTTCTGGCAACTATACTTCTATTAATCCTTCCTAAGATTGCATTCAGATTTTTTTTGGGTGGGGAGAGGGGGAGAGAAGGGAGGAGTAGCCATGTTCAGTTGTTGACCAGCTGAACTTTCAGCCAACTAAAACCACTAGTTATTCTATTCTATTTTCAGTCTATCTTCTTCTATCCCCATTAAATACTGACATGGTCAGTCACACACCATACCTCTGATGTTGGGTAGCTATCTAACAAAATCATGCCTTTGATCACAAATACATAAATAGGCTAAAACAACCAAGCTTATTCAGACAACTGGGCAGTGCAATGAACAGTCAAGAAGACTCATCTTCCTGAATGCAAATCTGCTCTCAGATACATTCTAGCTGTGTGACCCTAGACAAGACACTTAACCCATTTGCCTCAGTTTCCCCATTTGTAAAATTGTGATCCTAATAGCACCTACTTCCCAGAATTATTGTGAGCAACAAATGAGATAAGTTTAAAAGTGCTTCTTTGTGTATCTAGTAGGTTCTTTTCATGTTTCTTCCCTTCCCTGTTCACCTTTCTACACTTTACCACTTCTGTCATTTGGACAGATCACTCTCTGGATTAGTTTCCTTATATATAGAACGAATGGGTATGAGGAGCTGGCTATGATAGTCGCTTCCATTTCTACATTCCATGATCTTAATTTTATCTCTGGAAGTTTATTGTGAGAATCTTCCAAGAAAAGTTAAAGCTACTTAAACAGGTGCTCAGCTGTAAAGTCATTATGTCAGATTGTGATAAAATAAGAGTTTTCCTGTCCCTTACTATGCTTAGTGAATGAAACCCTCAAGAGTTTAGAGTAATCCTTCATTTTCCAGACTGCTTGTCTGTCATTTCTGAGAACTTGGATGGCTCTTCTTCCCAAAGCATCTTGGGAGCTGGGTGCATTTTCCTGTAGACAGGGAATTTTGCTTGTGTGTTACTCGGATGGATTTGTCTAAAGACAGAAAGAGTTGCTTTGAAAAAAGAAAAAATGAAAGCCCAAGTTTGCATGTTGTCTTTAGGACCTGGCTAAAAGTAGTCAGTGGTATATGAAAGGTTATATGTATCTTATAAAATCATTATCCACAGTGAAACAAACAACAAAAGTGTCACTGTAAAAAGCAGGAATTTTTGTGGATCAAATTCTTTTCCAACATCATTCCTGAAGCCTGAAGGGGTATGTTATCCTGAATTGTTGACTTAATAAAACATATACATAGCATTTGTAAAATGCAGTGGCTTTTTCCATTATGTCATAAAAGCCACTAGAGAAAAGAGAGAAGTAGAATAGATATTTACATCAATATTTTTCTGTAGCAAGAATTTTTAGAAATTTTTTTTACAAATTTTTTATGACAATTTTAGTATAAATGGTTTCTTTGTAATTTTTTGTATTTTAGTGCATGCACATAAATCTGGGAAAATGTCCAAAATTTTAACTAGAGGTGCAGCTAGATGGTGCCATGGATAGAGTGCCAGCCCTGAAGTCAGGAGGACCTGAGTTCAAATTTGGCCTAAGAGACTCTTAATACTTCTTAGCTGTGAGACCCTGGGCAAGTCACTTTAATCTCAGTTGCCTCACAAAAAAAAAGAAAGAAATAGACATAATTTTAATTAGACTATCCAAGAGATCATGACACACATACAAAATGTTTAGACCCCCCCCAATCCATATAAATAATAGTGTCTAGTGCATTAACCTTGGATTTAGGAAGAATTGGGTTCTAATTCTCTCCCTGACAGTTACTAGTCCTGTGATACTAAAAAGAAAAAAATCACTAAAATTCTGTGAGCCTCACATTACTTTGACAGCCTGATAAATTATAGAAGGATTTTGACCTGCATAGGTGGAACTGCCATACTCATTAAATCATTGACTCTTCATAGAACTCCTTCATGTATTAATAGTTGGAAATATTTAAACTTGAAATTTGGAACTGGAAGATTAAATAATAATTACATTTATGTACCACTTGAAGATTTACAAAGTGTTGTATGTTCCCTCCTTTGATTCTCACAATAAGCTTGAGAGGTAGATGCTATTTATTATCATTCCCATTTTACAGATAAGGAAACTGAAGCTGACAGAAGTTAAGTGACTAGCCCAGAATCATCCAGCTACTAAGTGTCATTGGCAGGATTGAAACTTAAGTATTCTGACTTCAGCTATGACATGAAATATCATGAAAAATATCTCATTTCATGCTCAAAATAATCCTGGGAAGTAGGTGCTATTAGGATCATCATTTTACAAATGGGGAAACTGAGGCAAATAGGTTAAATGTCTTGTCTAGGGTCACACAGCTAGAATGTGTCTGAGAGAAGATCTGCATTCAGGAAGATGTCTTCCTGACTCTATTCACTATACAATGTAATAATGACCTTAATTTTTTTATGAATATTGAAACTTGGACCAAGAGAGAATGAATATCTTTTCCAAGTTTACATACTTCAAACCTATGTCTTCTGACTACAAATTCAATATAGCATGGATCCTCCTTTTATTTCCCCCTTTTACCTTCCTATCCCATTTTTTTTAAATCTTCCAGGATATAATAGATTATATCTCAAAAAAAGTCATTTGTTCTTTTGATCGTTTGATCTTTATAGGTATCCTGTCAGAAGCAACAACTATTTTTATGTACTCATTTTAGAACTGAGACTGAGGCAAGTTATAAGTAATTTGGATTACATAGCTAACCTCTTTCTATATACACCCATTAGCCTCATCTGTACTCGAGGTGCAATCTATATATGACTTTTACATAATACTTACCTTTTTATATTTTTTTTATCTTTTTAAGGACCTATCTATAAATATGATCACCCTTATTCAAAATGATCAGTATCCAACTTTAGAGTTTTTAGAATTGGTAATATCTAGGACGGTGACATGATTTTGATAGCTGGATGATTTTGAGCAGATTTTAAATTAAAATAAAACTTGAAACTTTTCTATACTTTTTTCCTTGTGAATTATGGTTCCTAACTATGTATGCATATGTTTATGCATCTCTGTTATATATTGCATATGCATATTTATGAATTTTCCTTAGCTTTTCCACTTAAACATATTCTCTTTCAGTATTTCAGTGATCCATGGGTGTGGATATATGACTTCTATCCACACTAATCATGATCCTTCTATGTTGGACGAAGCACATTCCTTGAATGACTGTAACCAGAAACATTCTTTACCTGGTAAATAAGCAGAAGGCCCAGCCTTCTGCTGAATGAATTTCTGGAACTATTGAGGCTGGTCCTAGTATGACAGACACAGAATCTGTTGCCAGGGCCCCATTTGGTGCCTTTCGACTAGTTGTATTTGCCAGACTTTGCACCCTATGGCACAACTTTTCAAAAGTGGGGACACCTCCACACCACACCAATCTCCTGAAGTAGTGTTCAGGTAGAGAAAATACGGGATTGTATATCAACAAAATGGGCCTTTGTGCATATTCTGTCACAGAATTTACCTTGGTAAAATAAACAACCTCACACAAAAATTTCATCGACATAATTGAGATTCTAATTGAAAATTTTATGGCTTTAGCATTAGACTTTTAATCATAAATGTTCACTCATTTCATTTGTATCTAACTGAACTTTGGATCCTGTCTGAAATTTTCTTGGCAAAGATAATAGAGTGGTTTGCCATTTTCTTCTCCAATTTATTTTATAATTGAGGAAACGGAGTCAAACAGGGTTAAGGGACTTGTTCAAGGTCACAGAGCTAATATATGTCTGAGACCAGATTTGTACTGAGGAAAATGATTCTTTCTGACTCCTGGCCTGGAACTATCCACTATGCCAACTGAATGCCATGTAACTGTAAATATTTGCTTTCTATATCTCTTTATTTTTTCAGTGAAGCATTTATCTTCTTATTTCTCATAGGGGTGGGGGGGGAGGGAGGAGGGGAGGACAAAAGAAAACAAAACATTGTTTCAAACACACATACAATCAAAACAAATTCCTATATTGGCCATGTCCAAAAATTGAATTGTCATTCTCCTTGAGTCCATCACTTCTCAGTCAGGTGATGTCAGGTTAAGTCCTAGAAATTGAGATTATTTATTGCATTGATCAAAGTTTTTAAGTCAAACTTTTTGCTTGTTTTTAAAGTGTTGTTAATGTGGAAAGGTTTCTCCTGGTTCTATTTAATTCACTCTGAATCAGTTCATGTAAGTTTGTTTAGATTTCATTCTCCATTTCTTATTCCAGAACCATTCACATCATGTCCCATTACATTCATATACTGTGCTTCATTTAAGCATTCCCAAAGAAGAACATAGTTTCTTAGTTTCTAGTCTCCTGTTTCCATAAAAAGAGCTGCTATCAATATTTTTTTATATATGGATCCTTCTTTTTTCTTTGATCTGTTTGGCAAATAGGCTTAGTAGTGGTATCGTTAATTTGAGAAATATTCAGAGTTTAGTTCTTTGGGATGTAGTTCCAAAGTGATTCCCAAAAAGGAAGAACCAGCAGTACAAAAACTTACTTATTTTTTTGCACAGATCTTCTCTTCATCTCCACGACATACACTCTTGTTCCTCTTTTATCATCTTCCCAATCTGACAGGTAGGAGAATTAATTTGAATTACTCTAATTATTAGTGATTTGGAGCATTTTTTCATGTAGTTGTTGATAGCTTGGATTTCTTCCTTTGAAAACTGCCTCCATGTATGCTTTGACCATTAATCTGTTAGAGGACGTATTGTTAAAATCCTAGAATTACTATCTTTCTTGCTTCCTTTTACTTCTCTTCCTCATATGTATTGGATCCTGGTGATAGCATTGTTCTGGAGTATCTAGGTGGTTCAGTAGAGAGAATGTCAGGGCTGAAGTTAGGAAAGCTTATCTTCAGAAGGTAAAAATCAACTTCAGTCACTTCTTAACTATGTGACTCTGGACAAGTCACTTAACCCTGTTTGCCTCAGTTTCCTCACCTGTAAATTAGCTGGAGAGATGTAAAACTACGCCAGTATTTTTACCAAGAAAACCCCAAATTGGGTCATAATGTCATTGGACAAGACAGACCCAACTGAACAATGAAAAAAGACGGGGTGATAGAATAATGCATAATAAAGCAGCATTAGACTAGATGGTCTCTGAAGGCCCCTACTTAAGAAATTCTGTGAATTGATGTACAAAAAGACTAGTTTTAAATAATTTTGGCAGGTTTGGTAGATCATACCCATATGTTAATGCAATATGGTGGAAAATTTGAACAAAATAAAATCTCCATGTGTAATTTTAAAAGTTAGGCCTTGAAAGGAAAAATGTAATACATTTTAGAGAAGTTTATCAGATGGTGCCCCATAGTTCACTTGTTCCTTATGTCTTATAGGATTTATCACTGAAATTAGCTTTTTCCGTAAACTTTTCGGGAATTAGCACACTTGTCCGAAATATGTCATGTTTAATAGATAATGTTTAAGAAGCTAAAATCTTCTGAAAGGTTTATATGTTCACTCCCTTTTACATAAAGTGTCTTACAGCCTCTAAATATATCATCGCTTTAAAAAAAAACCCAAGCCCTGCGTGATTGTCATCCTGGATTGGGACACAGGGCGGGATCTGGTGGTAATTTGAGAGTAGCAGCAGCTGTATCATTAGTAACAGGACCACAAATGACTGCTGAGAAATGTGCTTCCTTGGGTCGCATGTTGTGTGGGTGTGTAGTTTAGTCAGAATGTCTAGCATGTAACTAGCCTACATGTATTACATAAAATAAAGCCCAGGATGTTGTGGCTAGGTTTGGCTGTTCTTGTAATTACCAATTACCTCTCAATTGTCAGTTTATGAGGGGGAAAAACACCAAAGATTTCATTTTTCCACCTCCTTCAATGTTTGCCATTTTAACCTTGCTAGTTCTTTGAAAAGTCATTATTGGAATAAAAACTTATGGAAATGACTATATACTGGATTCAGTGGCTTTAGTATCTACAGCATGCTTGTGCCTAAATATAGTTCTGTGGGGGTTAGAGGAGGGTATATATGAATTACCTTAAATGGGGTTGCTCATTAGAGCTCTGATCTGCAAGCCCTTACATGTGGCTCATTTCCATTGAAGTTGGCCTTGGGATTGGTTTGCTAGTCTGGAGTGTGTATGGGTGTTCTGGCTGGCTGGAAGGTGTTACAATTCAACTTTATTTATGAATCACTAGGAGGATTTAGATTCAGGACGATGTACTTAAATCTAGAGAGTTATTTGCAGACCTCATCGTCCCCACAGATCAAATTCTCATCTGAAGTTTTCTTTTGTGAGGGTATATAATTTATATCCTATTTAGGCACTAAATAGACCAATAAATCGATCTCTCAACATTCTCTGATGTCTTTGGTTGTAGATTTAGGGTAGTTATAGGTTTTCAAAATGCATGCAGTGCTCAGAGTAAAAGTAATACAGAGAGTTAATAAGCATTTATTAAACTATTATGTACCAGGAATTATGCTAAAGGGTGGAAATACAAACAAAACAAAATAGTCCCTGTTTTCCAGAAGATGATAGTTTAATAGGAGAGACAACATGCAAACAATTAATGTAGAAACAAGATACATACAACATAATTTGAATGTAGCCAGCAGAGGTAAAGAATGAGGTTTTAGAGGGATCAGGAAAGGCTTTTCCTAGTAGATGAGATTTTAGCTGGAACTTGAAGGAAGCCAGGAGTCAGAGATGAGGAGGAAGAGTATTATCAGTATGGGGACAATGAGTGAAAATGCCTAGAGTCTGGAGGTGGAGTGCCATGTATTATATATTGATAATTAATCAAACACAGAGTATAAGATAAATTCAAGTATGAAAATGACAACAGCATCATAAGGCAAGAACAGAAACTTCTTTTTCTATTAAAGGTAATCATCCCAAAGAAAGGAAAAAAGGGACACATGAATAAAATGGAACTTTGAATTTTTGCTGTTTCTTTTTTCTTAGATAAAATCAAATACAAGGAATCTAACATATCAGTAAATAAATGAAGCTATAGACTTTAGCTCCATGTGGGACTTAACTTCTATATTTTGCCTATGTATGAAAGTGAGAGGAAGGCAAACAGAAGGGAGAGAGAAGAATGGAAGAGACACAGAAATAGAAATATAAAGAGTAGGTGAAAAAGAGGGGGTAAGGATGGAGGCACACACTACACAATGGACGAGGAAGAAGATGAAGAAGAAGGTGGCAATAGGGAATTTGAGAAACAGGCAATGACACTGGGAGGGAGAAGAGAGGAAAAGGAAGACAGAAGGGAAAAGAGTTTAGGTTCTGAGGCAGCTATGTCCAGGGAAATGTCTCCATCACACTCACAATTCAAGTTTAATTGCGATTAATTACTAATTTTTATTAATAACTAGCTCCTATACTTCCTGATCTTCTCCCCACCCCTCATCCTAGACAGTAAAATGATTTGAGAAATAAAGGTTTCTTCTGGAGTTGTGGTTTAGGGAATAGAGTGTGACCTCAAAGCCTTAGAAGCCTTGGGTCCAAATTTGATCTCCTACATATTCAGACTTGCGACCCAAGTCACTTAACTAACCTCTCTGTGAATCTTTGTCTCTGTGACTCTGACTCTCTCTGTGTGTGTGTGTGTGTGTGTGTGTGTGTATCTAAGGTTTTGCAAGGGTCAATGTTGAAAAATTACCCATGCACATGTTTTGTAAATAAAAAACTATAATAAAATAAAAATAATAAAAATTATTCTGTACATAGCATTTATTTATCAATTCTTCCTCTTGGATGCAGATAATATTTTTCATAGTCCTTTTTAGTTAATTTGGGTATTTAAAATTAATTCTCTTTAAAGACTATATTGTCTTTATATAGATTGTAGAGGAGGTGCTGACCCATACTGATAACAGGTTTCCTTACCTGGGTATTTTATCAGTGGAAATCCCAGGCCCAAATTGTGACACCAGTAAGGAATAACTCAGTTTTGCTACTTGGTGTGAATCCTGAGAGGTCTCAGTCAGTTTTCTTAGCTTTCAGCCTGGAAGTCAGCTCAACACTGGGAACTGACTTGTTTTTGTTATTTATGAGATAAGAGCAGTTCACTTCATTCCACTTGGATGGAAGTTGCATTTGTGGACTGTTACCCCTCAATGTTTGCTCTAAAGTTATAAGAAACAAAATCAAAGGCAGGAAATGCCCTGGAACTAGATTGCATGCAACTGATAAGGAAGCCCTCTCTTGTAGGACTTCTGTAGGCTGTCAGATGTATTGCATAAATATCATTTGTTTAATTTTCACCCTAATGTTAAAATAATACTGATTGGCCTTTTTCCTCAGCTTAGACTCTTGACTTTTCCCCTGTGATGTTGTCTTCTGTGCTACCTTAGGGACGATCTGAAGAAGGCCAGAGGGCTGAGAAAAGACCTTTGGAATAGCAAAGCATCAACCACCGTGCCCTGGCCTGTGCTAAGCTCTGGGGAGAAAAATACAAAGAATGAAATAATTCCTACTCTCAAGAAGCTTATATTCTAATGAGGGAGACGGCCTATATAAGCAAATGCAGAGAATTAAAGAATAAATGAAAAGTAATTAAATACAAGGTAGTTGAGGTGGATGGAATTAGGTGAAAGGCAGGGGTGGATTGTGGAATTCTGTGTTCGGTGAAGACCTAGTATTAACTGTGTCGGGTAACTTCAAGACTCACAAATTTTATTAACCTGGCCTTTGCCCATCTGGATGATGGCAGAAGGGAGGGTACCAGGAAGTGATACTGCCCTAACTTGTTAATAGATAGTAGCATTTCATCTTTTATGACCTGAAATATTATCCAATGAATAGATTTTCCCTGAATTAAGATGTTAGAATTTTTATGGATCAAGAAGGAACGCTAGGTATTTTCTAGTTTAAGTGGAGGAAACTGAAGACTATAGATATGAAGTCACTTCCCAGGGCTAGCCAGGTAAGAAAGCAGCAAAAGCCAGAGTACAGCCCAGTTGTGCAGTTTTTTTTTCTCTCCTCCTCCAACAGCTGCCATCTCTGTCCCATGTCAACATATGACAAAGACCAGCTCAAGCTAGTTGTTTCCCCAACTACATATTGCTTTTTTTTCTTAATCCCTTTACTTTGACTAATAGGGAGGCTAATTCTGGGGGGAAAATAGCCAGATTCACAAATTTATAGAAAATAACTGAAAGCAATGAAAATAGAGTTGGGCTTTCTCATAAACAAAAATAAATATAACACAAACAATAAAAGCTGTTTTGTAGGAAAGGTTAAATTGATTCTCTGATTGTGTCTCTCAACTGTCTGTCTCTCATTGGTCTCTGTCTCTCTCCGTCTCTCTCTCTCTGGCTCATCTCCCTCTTTCTTGCCTCTCTGTTTCTCTTTCTGTCTCTCACTGTCTCTTTGTCTTTCACTATCTCTCACTGTCTCTCTCTGTCTCTGTCTCTACTTGTCTCTGTGTCTCTGTTTCTCCTTATCTCACTCTGTCTCTGTTTCTACCTGTCTCTGTCTCTCTCTCTCTCTCTCTCTCTCTCTCTCTGTCTCTGTCTCTCTCTCTCTCTCTCTTTCTCTCCCTCTTCCTGTATCTGTCTCTCCCTATCTCTCTCTGTCTTTTTCTGTCTCTGTCTCTCCCACTCTCTGATCTCACTCTGTCTCTCCCTGTCTTTTCCTGTCTGGCTTTCTCTCTCTCTCTCTCTCTCTCTCTCTCTCTCTCTCTCTCTCTCTCTCTCTCTCTCTCTCTCTGTATGTCTCTACCCTCTGTCTCTGTCCCTCTTTTTATTCCTCTCTCTCATGTGGCAGGACCCCTGCCTCTGGGAATCAGTTATTGAGTTTATAGCTCCTAGCCTTCTAAGCTTAGTTGCTCTTTTTTTGAAGTAGACATTCACATCAAAACTTTAAAAAAATATATATTCACCTTGCTAAATATTGTTATGCCCCACTTGTATAGGTGAATGCCATAATTTATATAGGATCTTGAAGGTAGAAGAAACGTCAGAAGTCTCATTCTACCTCTTTATTTTTACAAATGAGGAAACTGAGGCCCCAGAGGAGAAATAGCTCAAGATCACACACCTAGCTACTTGGTAACTAGGTAACTACATAGGTAATAGAGTGCTGGATCTGGCAACACGAAGATCTGATTTTAAATCCAACCTTATACATTTACTAACTGTGTTATTCTGGGCTAGTCGCTTAACTAAGCTCTTTTTGCTTCAGTTCTTTATCTGTAAATTGGGACTAATAATGGCAACTAACCTTCCAAGGTTGTTGTGAGAATCATATGAAATAATATTTATAAAGTGCCTACCACAATGCCTGGTATATAGTAAGTGTTATATAAATGGTAGTTGTAATAATAATAATAATAATAATAATAATAACTATAACTAAGATTTCTATAGTGTTTTAAGATTTACAAAGTACTTATATAAATATGTATATGTATATATGTATGTGTGTGTGTGTATATATATATCTGCATTCAAGTCAACATTTTAGTAAGTGTTTATTAAGTACTAACTATGGGCAAGCCATTTTTCCAGGAGCTGGAGATACAGAGGCAAAAATTAGGTAATTCTTGGCCTCCACAAGTGTTTACAAGAAGCAAAATGTACATAAGGAAAGACAAGATCTCTCTGAAGTAATACAAAAGGAAGGGGGAAAAAGAAGAATTTAACAGCCGGGGAAATGAGAGGTGGTCTTCCAGAGGAAATGGTATTTGAGCTGGACCTTGAGAATGTAGCTAGGGATTTTTCTGAGAAGGACTTGAAGAGGAAAGAACTTTCAGACTATGGGAGACAACCAATGACGAGGCAAAGACATTGAATATTATATAGAGGGAAAAGCAAATAGACTCATTTAGCTGGGATACAGAATGTGTGAGTGGGAGTAATGGGAAATAAGTCTGGAAGGATGGGTTGGAGCCAGACAGTGAAAGGCTTTAAATGGGAAACAGAAGAGTTTATGTTTTATTCTAGAGGAAGTCTAGTAGACACTGAAGCTTCTTGAGAATGGGAATAACATGGTTCAAACTTATGTTTAAGGAATATCGATTGGCAGCACTTTGGAGGAAGAATTAGTGTGGAGGAAGGAGGACGAGTCTTGGAGCAGGAAGACAAATTAGGACTGTTTATTATAATAGTCAAGAAATGAGCGCTTGAGTTGAAAAGACTCACCCTTTGTTTCTCTTTTCCTTCCCCTGTTCCTGATAGAAACAATTATATGAAATGGGAGACGCTGGCACATGACAGCGTCTGTACCAGCATGAAGTACCCTCATCAGAAAAGGAGCAAAGCAGAATTGAATGAGCCCAAAGGGAAATACAAGGTGCAAAATTAGAGACATTACCCCAAAAGCTCTTATGAACTGTTTGTGATTGACCTATGGCAGAGCACTCCAAGCTCCTACTGGTCTGATCAGCCACAGTGGGACACACTGTAACTCAACTCTAACATACTGATGTCATTTTGGTCCTCTTCTCTTACAGAGGACAACAACCAATTCCCAGTAACAACCCCCCAATCTCAGGCAGTTTAGGAGACAGCTAGGTGGATCTGTAGATAGAGTGCTGGGTCTAGAGCCAGAAAGAAACTGAGTTCAAATTTGACTTCACAAACTCACTAGTATGTGAGGCTGGACAAGTCACTTAACCTCTTTTTTTTTTGCCATATTCCACTGAAGAAGGAAATGTGAAACCCTTCAGTATTTTTAACAAGAAAACTCTGTACGGGGTCACAAAGAGTTGGACACAAATAAACAACAAATCTATTAGGTCATTTGTGACTAGGTAATAGAGCTGTGATTAGCATTTTTGTACACCTGGAGAAATCTTCATAAAATGCACCAAGGGTAAATTTTTTTAAAAAATGCCTTCACATTAACTTTTAAATAAAAATTCATATGGGGTGGAAGGTAGACTGAGATCACATGATACTGACCCATTTGAATTGGGGAGACTCATTCACAATGAAACTGCTCCATAGTGGGTGTAGAAATTGGGTAGCTCACCTGGACTGAAACAAGGAGAAAGCATCTGGTAACTCCTATTTTAAAGTAATTATCTTTTTTCCCTTTTTATTTAAAATACAAATACAAATAGAAAAAAAAGAAAGAAAAAATAGAAAAAGAAAAAAACATTGCAGTGTGCATAGAAGTAGAACGTGAGAAAATTTAAAATATAAAACAAATTTCCCATTTCAACAAAGTGAATTTAATAAATACTACACATTGTGTTTAGAGCTTTCCATCTTTTCTTTGCTATCTTGGAGGCCTCGGGTGAAGTAATCAACTTTGAAGATCCTTGGTAACCTCATTGGTAAGAGAGAAGCTGGATTCTCTAGTCCTTTCAGATCACCAGCTTTTTGAAGTGGCTTTCTCTCCAGCTTAGCTAGACTTCTTTGTTTTTGTTTCATATTTCTTCTATTCTTTCAATATTTCCTTGCTGACTTGAGTATTGGTAGTTAAATTATTCCTTTTAACTAGGTCTGGATTCAGTTCAATTCGGTAAACATTTATTCAATATCTACACTGTGGCAAGGACTGTGCCAAGTTCTGGGAATACAAAAAAAAGGGGGGTGGGTGGGTGGGTGGGGAAAGACAGCTTGTGTGCTTGATGAGCTTCCAGTCTAATGAGGCAAGACAACACAAGAGGAAGCTGTAAGGGGGTGGAGGAAATAGACACCAGGGTATGTCTAATGCTGGGGACATCTTATTAATTAAAGTTGAGATTAAGCATAATTGTAGCTGCAAAGAAGTAAATTGAAATTCAGGTTCTGCCCTTTTTAAAGGAAGGGAGCTCCACTGGGTGGAATGGAGTGCTCCAGTCTCCAGCCCTCCAATAGGATGAAGAGGCTGTGGCAGGTGGCAAGGTATATCCAAGACTGAATTAAATGGCATAATGATTCTGGTGATCAGCTTATTTTGACAGAGAAATCTCATGGAGTTTGGACCAAGCAGGGCTGTAGATGCAAAGTGGATACCTACATTACTCAAATTATGGTGTAGCCTTTTAGACTAAATTTGTTTTTCTAGTCATGAACTTCTTTCCTATTTGTGGCTCCACTCTAACTGCTTACTCATTGGCAACTTGCAAAAGAAAGGGAAAAAGGGAGAAAGGATTTAAGTGCCTAATAAGTACCAGACACTGTGCTTAATACTTGATCCTCACATAATATTTGATCCTCACAACCATTCTGGAAAATTGATAGTATTATTTACCCCATTTTGCAGTTGAGGAAACTGAGGCAAAAATAAGTGACTTGTGCAGGGTTACATAGCCAGTGAGTGTCTGAAGCTGTATTTGAACTCAGGGTTTCCTGATTACTAAGCTCATTGCTGTATCCACCACCATCTAGCTGCTAAACTGAATTGACAGACCATCCTTAGGACCCATGATTATGGGATACATTTACATGAAACAAAGTTTATCAGAGATTGGCAAAGTGCCTGTTTTTTTGTTTGTTTTTGTTAAATACCAATCAAGAATGGTTTTTATATTTTAAAATGAAGGTTTATGGAATTTTAAAATGTAAAAATCATTATTAGTTCACAGGTCATACAAAATGGCCTTGCATGCTGGATCTAGTGGTTTATAATTTTCTGAATGCTGATCTGTCAAAACCAATTACTTTCCTGATTCACAGTACCTAGGATTAGAACCTTTCCTTTTAGGTAGATTCTGAATAATGACAACTTGTGTTTATATTCAGTATTTAATTGTATCTGTGATCTCACTGATATGGGTCTTCACTCCAGGGATACAGATATTTACTAATTTAGTTGGATCTTTGTATTTACCTAATAATAACTAGCATTTATATAGAGCATACTATATGCCAGGCAGGGACTAAAGAAATGTATATGTTAAATGTGAACAGATAATAGCATATGGCAAACAAGGGGAACTAGAATTAGAGACATTATCAAAAACATGTGTGAGTAAAAAGTATGGATTAGTGAGCCCATATACTTATCTAGGACTTTAAAGTTTACAAGAACATGTCTGATGTGGGATAGGTATTGCTAGTATTGTTGCACCCATGTTATGGATGAAGAAACTGGGGATGGGAAAAATTAAATTACTTTGTGATTGTAATAATTAATTTCAGAATTGTTATTTGAACCTAGGATCCCATCAAATTCCAAAGTCCAGAATTCTGTCTACTTTGCCAAAAATATGTTTATTTTTAAAGCATAATTATACATATGGCAATACAACATTTTCACAGTCAACCCACCACATAATCTGGAAAAGTCAATAGTTCACATTTTTATGGTCTGCAAAGCTCCTTCACCATAGCTACACTGTCTCATTTTATTTTTCACATGGTAAAATAACTATCAGATTTGGGGGGGGGGGATGAAGAAGTAAACATTTGTTTTTAAAATTTTATTTTTTCTTAATTTATGGACCTACAATTTATAGCATTAAATAAATATATCAACTGTATTTGATAAGTGTAAGGACATGAGATTTTGGGATAAGTATTTATTTGGAAAATAATTATTGGAAAGTTTGGAAAGCAGTATAGGAGAAACTGGGAATAGACCAATAATATTTTACACCATTAACTCCGATATGGTCAAAATGGATACATGACCTAGATGTAAAGAAAGATATTACAAGAAAATTAGAAGGAAAGGGAACATATTATTTATCAGGATTATAATATTATAATTATTATTACATATTACTTATCAGATTTATGGATAGGCTAACAATTTATGAATAAACAAGAGAGAGCAAAGTTAGGTGTAAAATGGATAATTTCTATTTTAACATTAAATTGAAAAGGTTTTGGACAAATGAAATAAATTTTAATATTTTTAAATACCTGCTATATGTCTCATACTCTTCTAGGTACTTTACATAGCTAAGTACATAATATGAAGTGAGATACACATTTTCTTTTTTCCCCCCAAAGTAATTGGGGTTAAATGACTTGCTCAAAGTTACATAGCTAGGAAGCATACTTTCTAACTGAAGATCTCTTCTTTCCATCAGACCACTGCTATTGCTGCATCTCCTACGATAGTGGATTATCACCACACAGGTATTATTACCAGCTTGTGAAGGCACACAGAATAGTGTGCAAAATAGAAATTACTTTTTTTTTTTTTTTTTTTTACTACTGTAACCAAAATTGTACATGACAATTAAGGTCAAGTTTCTATAACAATAATCTTGAAATTCCAGCTTGTGGTCTGAGCCTATCCTGCCATTATAACATATATTTACATTATATATGTTGGATGTATCTAAATATATACAATACATTAAAATGTGGAATTTTAAAGCTGATGAAAGGGAATGGGTGGATGGTTTGGTCTAGTGTCCTGATTTTACGATAAGGCACTTGAAGATCAGAGATGAGACATCCATGTCACATAGCTAGTTAAGAACAGAGCCAAGACTGAAATCCACATCTCTCTAGTACTGGCACAATCTTATTTCCACTGCTTAGAATAGTTTCTGTTGTACTTTGGTGCCAGAAGACACAATCTTATTCAAGACTAAGTTATAGATACATAGTAACATTGGTTTATGTGACATGTACCAGTTAAAGCTTCCCTTGTGGTAATCTTCATCATTCTCTCTAGGAACCTCTTATAACTGGCCAATCAATTTATAAACTCCCCCAGATTCTGTAGTTGGTAGCCCTTGATCCAGCTTTCTAGTTGTGTTAAATATCATCCTAACAGACTATTCTGTGTTTCCAGAAACTTAAACATGAACTCAGACAGTTTAATGCCACTTGTAAAAATAAATTTTCTGAAATAGATTTTATAGGGTTCTTAAGTTCCATAG